>NW_026533199.1:175000-847500 GCF_028296485.1 Oppia nitens
TGTTTTGTATTGTTGTTGACTAAAACATTTACTATTAATTTATTTTATATATATATTTTTTCTCTGTTAGTGTATTGGACTGTCATATATTTTTTTAAAAAAAATATTTATACATTTATATATACAGTATTTATATATATATATATTAAATATGGTTATAAAATATTTATATATACTGTATATATCAGTATATTTTACTGGACACGCATGACATACGCGACAAAACACATGTGTGTTTGCCATACAAATATAATACATATTAATACATTACATGCAATCATTTAATTTTTCAATTTATATATACATGTAAAACTGTATGTATATCTATATCTATCAATATATAAAGTAATAATGATAATCATATTTAATTTATAACTATATCATCATCGATGAGTGTATTTACTGATAATATACATACATAAAACTGATTAAAATGTTTTTGACATTTATTGCCTTTTTTGGCTTATAGTTTATGACACACACACATACACACACAAACATACATACATACACACACACATACAAACACATACATACATACATAAACACACACTGTGTATGTTTATATTTATAATTTAATAAATAAAATATTACAGTAATAATAATAATAATATTTAATAATAGTTGACAATCATAATATAATTTATTTTTGCTTATTTATATGTTATTTAATATTTACATGTTTAATATTACATATATATATATATATATATATATATATAATTTATATATTTATCAATATATTAGGATATAATCTTTAATTGAAACAAGAAAACGATTAAATTAAATATTTTTATGTTTATTTATTTTACAACAACAAAAATAAATAATTAATTAAATAATAAAATATATATTTAATTTTTATGTATAGTTATGTATCCAACAAAAAAACTAGAATTGTTGAAACATTTTGATATAAACTATTGATAATTTATTTTATTTTTTTTTTCATTTGAATTGTTAAATAAATAAATTAATCAATAGATGATTCATTCAAATACACACACAATGAATAATATGATAGAAAGAGAGAGAGAGAGAGAGAGAGAGAGAGAGAGAGAGAGAGATAACAAAAAAATAGTTTTTAATTGTTAGTAACAGTAGATAAGCGGTAGTGTTAATAGACTATTAAAAGTCCCCAAAATTTATATATATATATATATATAATACAATATATATATATAAATTTCTAGATAATTGTATATAAAGTACTGATAATTGTATGCAAATCATATCGTATGTGTTGACTCATTGATATCTACAAAACACTGTATTATATTTTTTAAAAAAACTAACTAACTATACATTGAATATCAAATTTATGATTCAAAAAATGATTTGAATGCAAATTTTATTTTGTGTGTTTCAATGATATAATCAATATATATATATATATACTATTAGTTTCTTACGGCTAAACATTATAATAATATAAAACACTACATAACCGCTAAAATGCAATTCCCATTTGAAAATTGCAAATTCATTGCATACCATACCAGGCGTTGATCGTTGTCGTCCATACCGATCCTTACTATACATATATACTATATATGTATATAAACTTCAACTATACTTAACCTAATATACATTATATATATATATTTATACAGTAATGTATATATCCTACTCTACTCCTATGATATAATACATTAAAATATACCGATAAATATACTGTTATTTTAATGCAAATTTCATACATACATACATACATACAGTACAGTACATACATAACCCCGCTTTACAAACCAAACATTGTGTTTGCTATTGTATTGTTTGCTTAAATCAAACAATCTGTAAGTAATTTATGAGTCATTTTTTTGTTAGTTAGTTAGTTAAACACATATTTTTTTTTAAAAAAATATTGTTTGATAATATTTCTCTAAATTTTATTATCAATAGATTATGTAATATTTACATACATTTTATATCCCGAAAGATTGCTTTTGTGTATAACTTTTTTTTTGTGTGCAAACAAACAAAACCAAAAAAAAGTTTTTCAACAAAAAAAATTGTTTCAAAAATAAAACATTTTTTAAAATCTATTTTTTGGTTTTGTTTTATGTTTTGACTTAACATATCAAATAAAACACACTGTGTGTGTGTGTCAATACATGTTTTATTTATACATGTATTTGATTTTATTATACAGTATTTTGTTTATATATATTACTAAACTTATATAAAAACTAAACTTTTTTTTTGGCAAACATATCATATTTTATTTGTCTTTTTTTTATAAAAACATAATTTTTGTTTTATTATTATTATTTATATTTATATTTGATATTTTATGTACTTTGGATTACTATATATATATATATATATATATATTGGTAATAATATATTTAATTTATATATATATATATATATATAATATTAATGCCTATTTCCACCCCCACCCCACTCCCCACTTAAAATACATCACTAATTTCTTCTAATATTAATTTCAATCTATCGATCTTATCTCTGATATAGATTTGAATACCGCCCAGTGCTCCGACTACCGGTCCTATTAGCCTAATTGTATAGACTAGCGAACGAAATATAGTTTTATTACCGGCTGTACATCGTCGGACGGGAACGGGATGTTTGGGCAATCGTTTTAATACTAGCAAACATAGGCAAGTATGGCCGCCGACTAGGCTAAGGTAGACTAAGATTACAGGCAATCGGATAGTATAGACACAGGCGCTAAACAAATTGAAATGAACGTACAGATAGCGGGCCACTGCCCGTACCATTAATCTGGTATTTTTTCGACGATAACCGTTAGCTATTAGTATCAGATGATAGACCGGATGAAACAGATAGGCAGCCAAAAATACGGTCAGTTTGCTCTGGCGTCGGGATGAAGACTCCAGACGCGACAATGTTTTCAGATGTCTGGCTATTAGATCACGGGTTTTGTTAAAGTTTAGCAAATCGCCGGCAAAAGCAGCGGCCGCTCCCGTATGTAGTAGTTGTTGGAGTGTTGTTAGTTGACTGCCGGCGCTGGCAGTAGTATTACTAGTATAGGTGAAGCCCTTGAGCTGCTGCTGATGATGTTGATGATGACTCACATTATTAGCTACCGGTGCTATGGTTGCTATCGTTTGATTGCTATTTGTAGTATTGTTGCTAATGTTATGATTATTATTATTATTAATACTATTATTAGTAACATTAATAGTATTGGTATTCAAGCTATTAATGATTATTAATAATTGCGATATAATTATGATAATAATAATAATTGCCAACTGATTCATACTCTGGTAATTGATTTTTTGATATTATTATTATTTATTTTTGGATTACAATATTGATTAATTTCTTACAAAACAGTAATTATTAGATTAATTTATTTGTAATTAATAACAGACACAAAAAAACTACAAATTATTGATTTATTTTTTAATTGTATTTTTTCTATACATAACTTAAATAATAATTATAATAATAATAATCTCGTGATTTTTTACTAAATGAATATATATTTTATTGTATTATTGATTGAATTTTTTTTCAGTTTAGTTTAGTGTTTAGTAATAATCTATTTATAGTTTTTATGTATAAATAAAAAAAAAGTTGAATTTTTTTCATGTGTATTGCTTTTTATACACTATAAGTTGATATTTATTTATTTAGTATTAGTTTTTTTTTGTATTTTTTGTGTGACTAAAAATAAGGCCTAAAAATCCTCTGAATCACTGATATTAACTGACATACACTGTGTTATCAAATATATATATATATACAATGTTTTGATAGTCGGTGTCAAACAAAAAGCTTTTTTTCAATGAGAAAAATGTTGTCAAGAGATTAGATATACATATACTGTATATACAGTATACGTAAAGTGGAGTAACCGTTACCACAGAGGACTAGTAGTTTAGTCACTACACACACACACACACACACACCTATTGTTTGCCATTTCAATCCAAATATTACCAGAGAGTATGTGTGTGTGTGTGTGTGTGTGTGTGTGTGTGTGTGTGTGTGTGTGTGTGTGTGTGTGTGTGTGTGTGTGTGTGTGTGTGTGTGTGTGTGTGTGTGTGTGTGTGTGTGTGTGTGTGTGTGTGTGTGTGTGTGTGTGTGTGTGTGTGTGTGTGTGTGTGTGTGTGTGTGTGTGTGTGTGTGTGTGTGTGTGTGTGTGTGTGTGTGTGAAGGCATATACTAGTCAGTACATTACAGACCATAACATACATGTGCCCACTCTTTGATTCAATTGTTTGCGTATTGATTTTCATTACCAGAAAGAAATCTTTATTCACTGGAGAGAGAGAGAGAGAGATGCCAACCAAACAATGAGATGCTAAAACCGATGCAATAGAAAGAGAGAGAGAGAGAGAGAGAGAGAGAGAGAGCACCGGTATGTTAAACTACTAGAGTCTAGTTATTGGGTTTGTTATTATTATGTTTGCAATTTGCAAATCAGTGACGGAAACTGTATTATTCAGTTAAGAGAGAGAGAGAGAGAGAGAGAGAGAGAGAGAGAGAGAGAGAGAGAGAGAGAGAGAGAGAGAGAGAGTGAGAGAGAGAGAGAGTGAGAGAGAGAGAGAGTTAAACTAATTTAGATAAACGTCTCCGCAAACTGTTTTCTAATAGGTTTTTATGGGGACCACTAAATACAACAAATAATTTGCACATTAATTTGCACACACAGTATGTGTCTATAGTTTTATCAATTATCAAACATATTGTTAACCCACACTTTCACCACACAAATAGATTTGATATTATTGTGTGTATGTTTGTGTATATATATTGTATACAATATACAAGTATAATGATATGCAAATTGGTGTCCAACAACAAAAAAACTTTTATTACATTTAACATAATTAACTATATTGTCATTATTTTTTTGATTTGATTTTCACAAATAATTGCTGAATTTTACAATTACTATAAGGATATTACTGTTTAGTTAGCAAATAGTTAACTGTATAAACAAATAATTGGTTAAACATTTTTTAAGGTGATTATTGGGATTTAGCCAACAAAATATTTATTATATTGGGTGTAAATACTATAAATATTACATAATATTGTGGTTCAAATACATACACACACACATACAAACACATTGTACCGCAAAAATTATATTCAATTGGATGGCTATATATTATATATATTACTGTATATGATATATATAAAATTTATGTAATGTAATGTAATTTTATTTTTATGTTATCGTAAGTTATGTTATATGGCTTTTAAAAATCAATCAATTACTTGTTTAACACATCATAAATGATTTTGATAGCCAGGGATTAGTTGAAAACAATTTTCAACTTATTTAATATTTATTATATTACTATATATTATATATATATACTAAAACGTATATAACAAATAATATATATATATATATATATATATATATATATATATATATATATATATATATATATATATATATATATATAACAAAACGTAAAAACGTGTTTTACGTAATTAACAATAAAATTTTATTATTGTATTTAATATATATATAATACTAATATAATTTTTTTGCGGCCAATTAATTATTTATCCTAAACTATTAATGTATGAATAAATAAATAAATAAATCTCAAAAAAAATTAGTGACTAATCATATAACCAAATATTATATATAACTTATAATAGTTTTGAAACTTTTTTTTCTGTACAAAACGAAACAGTTGTCTGCAATATATATATATCTGAATCATTGAACAAATGTCTGGATATATCTATATATATATTCTGTACCATTGTTTGTGTCATACACCCGGGTTCACGGGTCCTGTAGCTGTTTCGGGAGGGGGCCCGATGATGATGACTAACCACTATCACACACACACATACATACACACACACACACAACATACTGTTCATACAAACGGGTCTATCGGAGTGAGTATGTATGACAACTGAGTCAATTCAGTTTGCGTGAGAGAGCGGGTGAGAGTGAGTGAGTGAGTGAGAGAGAGAGAGAGAGAGAGTAAGTGAGTAAATAGAGTGACTGAATATACCGTATATACTCACACACATAGTATGTGATGGAGTGGTTGTCGGAGCAGATGTTGGCCTGTCATTGGCTGTGCGGGCATTAATTGGCGATTAGTCATCACTACTACACAAGCATTACATGCTATGTCTAAGCTCTCTCTCTCTCTCTCTCTCTCTCTCTCTCTCTCTCTCTCTCTCTCTCTCTCTCTCTCTCTCTCTCTCTAACTATCGCTGGTATTCGTGCCGGCAATTTAGTAGTTACACTTAAACTGTATATTATATATATACATATATATACTGTATGTTATGTACCGTTATGCCTAAAGGGAACGGCCTAAATATCCGTATAGTAGTATACACTTTAACACACAATAGATGAGAGAGAGAGAGAGAGAGAGAGAGAGAGAGAGAGAGATACGGTATATGTATGGGTATAGTATTGGCGCACTTTTTTTTGCTCATCCAGTGATGGGGCAGTAGTCAGTCAGTCAGTCAGTCAGAGAGAGAGAGAGAGAGAGAGAGAGAGAGAGAGAGAGAGAGAGAGAGAGAGAGAGAGAGAGAGAGAGAGAGAGAGAGAGAGAGAGAGAGAGAGAGAGAGAGAGAGAGAGAGAGAGAGAGAGAGAGAGAGAGAGAGAGAGAGAGAGAGAGAGAGAGAGAGAGAGAGAGAGAGAGAGAGAGAGAGAGAGAGAGAGAGAGAGAGAGAGAGAGAGAGAGAGTGAGAGAGAGAGAGAGAGAGGGTAAGTGAGCTTTGGGTGACGACACGACATGATATTGAATTTTTGATACCAAATCAAAGTTTTCTAAACTCAATGAATGAATAAATGAATGACACATACATACAGTTATAACTAATAACTAAATGACACATTCATTTGTGTGACTCATCCCTATCCCTATCTCTCTATCCATCCCTTAATAAATATAATACTACTAAACAAAAAGTTATTGACAATCAAATGTTGTTATCATATTATGCCACACAATATATATATATATATATATATATATATTAGGAGACAATTATTTAGCGCATAAAATGACATCACTTTTTTATAGCCCCTCATCTCTCTCTTGACTATCACTTTCATCACTTTTAACGATAGATATAAGATATATATATAAAGTGTATTTTCATGGCTATTATTACAGTACTTATTAACTGTTTATGTAATATAAAATAATATATATAAACTTTATATCCAATATTAATGGTATATTTTGTCAGTACAAAGTTTTGTCTCATAATTTTTATTAGCATTTTTTAAAACTAAACTAAACTATGATTTATATATATATTTTTTAAATGTATATTAAAATTTTTAAATCCACACTAAACACTACTACTACTACTATCCTATCCTATTCAAAATGATGCGATAATATCTATCTCTAAATATATATATATAAACTTTATATACAGTATATACTGTCTATTATTAATATATTTCAGTCAAAATAATTTTTTTTTTTAAATCTGAATCATGAATATAAAACTCATATTTCATATATAAATATTTTGTTTAACAACTTTTCACTCGACACTCACTTTATATATATATATATATATATATGTATACTAAATATATATACAATATATTATATCAGTATATGATATACATGTATACATTATATATTATGATATTATTATAATAAAGAGAGAGAGAGAGAGAGAGAGAGAGAGAGAGAGAGAGAGAGAGAGAGAGAGAGAGAGAGAGAGAGAGAGAGACTATCATTTAATCATAAATAACACTTCAAAATAAATGTTATTTTTTAAAAAAAATATATATATATACAGTAATGAAATGTTTTGCATATAATGTCAAAGTTAAGTGTCGTTTTCTACATCACATAAAATATTGATGTAATTTCCGTTTTTAAGATTTCATATTAATATATACTGTATATGTCTCTCAAAAAAAGTTTTTTTTTTTTTAAAATAAAAAGTATCAAATTGTCAATAGATTTAAAAAAATAGATAAATTTTTTAGATAAATATTTATATATTTTTTATTATTATTATACTCGGATAGAGATTTTTTAAAAAAAAAAAACATTTATTAAATTTAATAACAAAATAAAATATTATATGTATATACATGACATAAACGATTTTAATATTTTTTTTATTTATTAGCAAAAATTTTTTGAATATATAGTTTTTTTTTTTAAATTATTATTAACACTTATTTCTGGGATAGACATAGACGTATGTATTTTGCGTAATAATGACCATGCTTATTTTTATTACTTATTTAAATAAATAAAACATAAAACAATAATAAGTTTATTCAACAATAAATCTATTAAAAATCTTATTATTAATATTAATCTAATGCGATGACAAACAATGTTAAATACATTTAATAATATTACAGTATTATTAATCATCAAAAAATAAAATAAATAAATATTAATCAAAGTGTCCATGATAACTTTTATTTTTTTTTGCAAATATCATCTAGCTCATACATGATTTAGCGTAATCATTAAATAGCATTAATACCCTGGTAATTTTTTGCTTTATAAGCTGGGGGAGGGGGGTTTGCAAAACAATATTTTTATTTATTTTAATAAAATAATATTTTAATGTTATTTTTTTTAAAAATCTATTAATGCCATATGTATGTATAATATTTAGCAATAAATAAATAAATAAATAAAAATATATAAAGATATATATATATATCAATATATCTGTTATATTAAATATCAATATATATTATTAATAAAAAAAACTTTTTTTATTTATTTTATTTTTTCTATTTATTTATTTATATATATATATATATAGCCGGCTATCACTGGTTTATACACACAATCACTGAATAGTTATAAAAGTTTATAATATCTATATATATATATATATATATATACAGATTGTATATAAACTATGTTATACCAGTATTATTATTATTATTATTAACATTGGATGAAAAAATTATGTGTACATATGTTTGCTAAATGATAACACACACACACACACACACACCAACTAAACGATATCATCAAAAAAAAACAAAAAAACGATAAAATACAATATACAGTACATATACCAGTAATCAATGTACTATACATTGGTAGTAGTAGTAGTATGACTCACCACCATCCAGTACAGTAGTAGTAGTAGTTCAGCACTGGTAGGTATTGCACATGTATGTTATGATATTCTAGCGCATGTTCCTCTCCTCTCTCTCTATTCATGACCTGTTGAATAGTCGAGAAAAGTGTGGTAACTGTTCCCTCTCTCTATCAGTCTAACAGTCAGTTTACTCTCAACACTACTAGACCTCAGTTGTCGACAACAGTCAGTCAGTCAGTCATACATACAGAGGATATGCGAGATTCAATGGTAAGCATACCGTCGCTGTTGACTTTCAACACATCGACTACTAGTACTAAAAGACGAAGAAGAGTAGGACAGTTATCATATACTACTACACGTGCCATACAACAGCAACAACAAGATATGGATGTAAATACTACTACCCATACCTCTACTACACCAACTACTGATACAACGCCACCGCCGCAGCCACCAGTGGCTGCCACACCGATACTACCGTTTCTCTATTTGGGTAACGAAACTGATGCCCAATTCAAATGTCTGAGACAATTGGACATTACCTATGTATTGAGTATAAGTACCAGTGCTGGCACTGATAATGATAGTAGTGGTGGTAGTGTTAGCGATGATGACCAACACAAACAACCGTCGGGTATTCATTATAAACGGGTGCCGGCAGTCGATTCGTACCAACAAAATCTAATGCAATATTTTGACGACTCGTATCATTTTATCGGTAAGTTTCATATGATATATATATATATATATTTTTGTGGTATACATACTGACACACACCTACACTGCCCACACACTTACCAATTCAATTCAATAATTATATAATGTAACGATAGATTTTAAAAAAATAAATCTCAATAATAATAATGTAATTTTTATGTAAAAATATTTCTTATATTAATTTTTTTTTTACTAAATTACTATTTATTATTATTAACTAAATTTTCTATTTATTAATTTTTTTGTAGTCATATAATTATATATACAATAATAATTATATCTATAAAAAAAAAATATTAATCATATAAATATTTACTAATAAATAAATTTATATAGTAGTAAATATTTATTATCATATATTTTAAATTTATTATTATTATTCATACTGTAAAGGTAGTTGAAAAACTTTTTTTTTTAGATTTTTTATTTATTTATTTTTTGTTAATTTGATCGTTGATTAGATAATTATTATTTAGTACTATGAAATGTTTAATTTAATTTGCCTGTACATGAAAATATAATATTAATTAAATCTTTTATAAAATATTATTTTTTTTTAATAAAATAATTATAATTAATGATATCTATCTGTATTATAAATAGCAAACAAAAAATATCTAAATACATATACCCAGATATTATTTAAAATATTATAATTTTATATTAAATTATTATATATTTTAATAGATATTTAAATATTTTTTGAAGTATATAAATTTATTTAGAAATTTATTTATAAAAGAAATAAATTTCTAAATATTTATATATATTTAGAAAAATATTAATATTAATATTAAAAATCAATTTTTCTTATATACAATAAATAAATTTAATTAATTCATAATTAATGAGATATTTTATTGTAGTTTTCTATAATAACAAAAATATTATATATTTTTTAATAATTATAAAACAATTTTTTATATCCAACACAAACCCCAATATACCTAATAAAATGATAAACCAATTTATATATGTATATACCGTATAACTAACTCTTTTTTATTAATGTCCACCTCATAGATGAGGCCCGAAAACGCGGCCACAACGTACTGGTACACTGTCAGGCGGGCATATCCCGATCGGCTACCATTACCATAGCCTATCTGATGCGGCATCTGTGGCTCAGTTTGGTCGATGCCTACAGTCTGGTCAAAACTAAGCGGCCAATTATATCGCCAAATCTGAATTTTATGGGCCAACTACTCGAATGGGAACACCAGTTGACGACACACCAACAACAACACCATCACCACCAGCCGTCACAGTCGTTGACCATCAAATAGGATGGATAGACATATCATATCATACTATATTTGTTTGGTTTAATTGTTTTAATACATTGTTGTTGTTGTTGTCGACATCCGATTATTATTAATGACTTTCCCCTCGGGAGTGACTGACTTATTATGACCCGTATATATATACAGACAGTGATAATGATGACCACCACCGATGATGATGATGATGATGGCTGTCTCCGATACTTATATAAAACACTTATTGATCTCTGCGACCATTAATTTTGTTGTCTACCCCACCCCACCCCCGCCGAAAACCAAATATACCCGAACTACCCGATTATTATTATTATTATTTAATTACCCGATTTGATTACTACTACTACTACTATGAGAAACGTGTCATATCTATGGTTAACCTATTTTTTACCTAAAAAAAAACTAATCATTACTAGTCTATCAAAAAAATATATCAAATTATTAAAATACGAAAAATATTTCTAAAAATTTTAAACTTATTTTTTTTGAAATAAATAATACAATAGTAGTAGTAATTAGTTTTAAAATTATTGACTGTCAAAAATAAAACAAAATATACGGCAATATTGTGATATTAATAACTAAAATAATAATAATAATTTTGAATATAAATATATATAAACTTATTTTTAGTCACCAATGAGAGAGAGAGAGAGAGAGAGAGAGAGTCAGTATATAATTTTGTATTTATAAATCAATGTAAAAAAAGTTGTCATTTTTTTAATAATAAATATAATTTATATATATATTGTACTTAAAAAACAGAGGAAAAATTATATATATATAAAAAATATTTATTATTATAAACAAAAATTTATATATATAATTTATATATAATTATGTAAATATTATTAATATATATATATCATAGTATATAATAAATATATCTCATTATGTAAAACAATAAAATTAAAAATAAAATATAAAACAATTTGTGTGTGCCATTGAAACAAACAAAACTAGTGATTTTGACTAAAACTATTTATATATAAATCATTATTATATTTTTTTTTAAAAAAAATCTATAATTATTTCAATTGTTTCCGTTTTAGTAAATCATTTCAAAAATACCATTATTATTATTAGTCAATAAATACCTATTAATTATGAAAATATAATAGAAAAAAATTATTTTTTTTTGTTTAGTATTATTAATACTACACTAATAGTTAGTTCAATGGAAACGGATGACTACTAGTTAGGATGACAGTCATACTGTATATAAAAAAAATTTATTGATAATATTTATGAGGGGTCATCACCTGCCTGCCTGGCCCCGGACAGTCCCAATATCAATGCCCCCTGTCCTATATATATAAAAAAACCATATATACATACATAAGCTCATTGACAGTATGGTAAAGTACTTTATTATTAGTCATACAATACTATTATTATTATACAGTCATCTGTTTATGTATTGGTACTGTATATGAGTGGGTGAGTGTGTGTGTGTGTGTGTGTGTGTGTCTGTATGTGCGATAGGATAGGGATAAAGTGAGTCATTTATCCCAGCAGTCAGTAGTTGTTATCACAAGGTTAAGGACGACTAATAATATATATATATATATATAAAGATAATAATAATAATAACAATTAGTTTATTAATATCTATCTATTTTTTAACAAATAAAAAACAAACCAAAAAAAACTTGTTTATCGCTTATGTAAATAATTACTAATTAAAATAATAATAATAATAATAATAGAGTTTAATAATATAATATATTATTCACATAAAAAATATATTTAAATATATATACTGTAACATCACTTGTAATTTCATCCAATATTTTTTTAATTAATTAATTATTTTTTTTAAACTGTAACAAATTAATTGACAAATAATTTATACAATTAAATAATTTTTTATAATCTAAATAATTATTATGATTAAAAAAAACTTTATTGAAAATATTTGTCTCTCTCTCTCTCTCTCTCCGAGAGAGAGATAGAGAGAGAGAGAGAGAGAGAGAGAGAATAGGAGAGAGTAGTACAGAGATATAATAAACTGTATTTAAAATACAGTATTATTTAATTAGCAAATAAAATACACACAATTTTTTTTAATGTTCATAATTAATGCAATGTTTTATTTTATTGAATTGTGAAATTTTTTTTATTAATTTATATAATATAAGATTGTTTTATAAAAAAATATAGTTTATGTACAGTAGTTATAAGTTTGAAATAATAATAAACGAAAATTTAAAAAAAAATAAATCCTAAATATATTATATTATAAATTATAATTTATATAAAAAATAAATAATAATAATTTTTTGAAGAGAGAAGAGAGAGAGAGAGAGAGAAAAGAGAGCAATTGAGTGTATTTTATTAAAATTCATAAAATTATTAATAAATTTTTTTTTTTAAATATATATACAATTTTTTTTAACAAAATAAATATAAATACATTTAGTTTATTAATTTAAGGGGAAAAACAATTATATTGTCAATCAATCACTTTTCAAATAAATAACTTTTCATAAATCATTTAAAACTTTGCCAATAGTTTGCGATAATTGCAAACATTTATCCCATTTATTGACTGTTGAACCGCTGTTTGAGTTTATATTTTCCGATAAACTTAATAAATATTTCAATGTTTTTGATGATATCTGAATATAACGACAATAATTGTTGACTGAATCCGATATAAATATTAGATAAAGTGTCGCCAATACTATCGTAAATGTCTGATAAAATAGTTGACCGGAGGTCAACATTAGCTGATAGTTAGTCCGTTGACGCGATCGCAGACTCATTGCCAGAAACTGTTTGCGCCGATTGACCAAAAACCTGGTCATATTGGCCACCGATTGGCAACAATTGTCGACTATTTGCCGCATTGCTATAGTCATCGATTCGTTATTTTTATTATTATTAAATATATTTAAATTAAATTCATTTAGTTTATCACAGATAATATTTGGCACAAATTTTTTATCATTATTATCACTATTTGTTTCGTTAGTTATCATAATATTAGTTAGTAGTCCATCGTATAAAATATCAATTTCGGGTACAGTTATGACCAGAATATTTTCGATATGATTTTCCGTACAATCGGTAACTAATTCCCGAAATTTGATTAGATTTTCGGCAAAATCACACATTTTTTGCCTCAATTGTGACAATGGATGATAAATACAGCGATAGTTTGCGGCAATTGATAATAACTTATCAATTATATCGTAATCTTGATGTTGTAACCTATTGTTAAACAGTCGGCTATCGGCCAAAACCAGTGCACAAATTGCCGCACAAATCACATGATTGGCCACAAACTGCTGGACTAGATATAGGTCGCACTGGCCGTGACTTAGTTTATCTCGTATGCGCGGCCCGTCCGGTATTACGATAATGTCGACAAGCATTTCGATAAAATTATGGCCAAAAATTGTATATATTTTGTTAACGTTAGCACCGTTTCCGTCGGTAGACGAATAGTCGTCATCAAGTGTTGGCGACAAAATTTCGGCAAATGTCAGATAGTATTGTTTGGCCACTGCTGTCATCAGTTTCGATGGGATCCGATTGCAACAACAATAGATATAGCGAAGACAGGCTTCGAGTTGCGGAAACATTACGGCCAAACTGTGGCCATAGCGACCATCTTTATACAGTGTCAATGAATACTTCCAAAGCGGTAACATTTCCGTCAATATAAAAGGCGATTTGATGAACACTTTGCTCCAGATTACCGAAATGTCGTCGGCAGTCAGTATCGGAAACAGTGATCGTTTCCAGCGTTGTAGTTGTCCGGTGACGTCGTGAAGCGGTCGCTGCGGTGAACAACAGTTGCGGTACTTGTCGTCCAAATCGCGACCAATTGTGGCGCAAATCGCTAGCAATATATATCCAAATCGGCCATCAATATCGCCGTCGGGCCGGACAAATCCGTGCCATAAGATGTTACGGATGTTCACTGTAATCGGCGAACCCATTATCAACTGAAACAATCGGACCGTATCCGAGCCGACAATAGTCTTCAAGATGTCTAGTTTTAGTAGATCTTTGAGTAGCGGCGGTACAAACGATTGTTGACCACTGGCTAACACTAGATTGCCTAACGATTGTTCGCAACAACTGGTTATCAATTGAACGGCTAGAATGGTCTGAACGCCGGAACTACTATTGTTTTTGTCTTCGCCGTCGTCGTCGCCGTCGTTGTCATTGTGTCCGCTCAACAGCGCAACCGATTCCATAAGCGTACGGCTTAGGTGTTGCGTCCAACACAAGCGGTCGGCCAACACGCGGCAAAAGTGATCATAATTTTCGGCTATCAGACGCCGATAGACGGCATCAACCGAAACAATCAACTGACAAAAGCTGTCGCCAGCTATTCGTCTGATCAGTTCTTCCTCGTTGTCGACGACGACAACATTATCGGACTCGAAGTCAATGTCTTCGGCAACGGTGGGCATCAGATCCACAACTCGGCGCCAATTCAGACACAAATCGTCGACGACATCGTCAATCACGGGAATAGTGGACACAAACCGATTGACCACTCGGCGGACGTACGGCGATAAAAACGAGTCCAGATTGAGATCATTGATGTCTTTCATGTCCACCGCCGCCGCCGTCGTCGTCGCCGACGATGAGGTCATCTTCAGTAGTGATCAGTCAATCAATCAATCAATTGATAGTTAAAAACATTAATTTAAAAAAAAACAAAACAAAAACTGAAATCACTTTTTGATTTCATTATTATTGTGTAATAAAAACTTTAGTCATAAACTAGATGTGTGTGTGCGGGTAAACAAACACACATACAAGCGGTTTGGTTCCCCAATAATTATAAAAACTAAATAATAAATAAAACGGTTTAGGTTTGGGTTTTTATAAAAAAAAATCCCTAATTTTTATTTTATATATATATAAATAGTAAACGGTTTGGGTTTTCTACTAGATATTTGTGCTTAAATTTTTTTTTGGCTATTTATATATTTTTAATATATATTTTTTACTATTAATATTTGCGGTTTCGGTTTTGATATAAATGTTTTTTTTTCAATTTGTAAATACATATCTAGTTATTAATGACTATTTGTAAATATTATCATTACTTTCAAACAACAAAATACGTATAAATTTTTTAATTAATTATAAACTTTTTTTTTTGAAAAAAAACTTTTTGGTTATTATTAAGTTAGCAATTAATTTCATATAAACTTTTTAGTTTTTATTTTTGTTTTGTTTTAATTTAATGTTAATATATATATATAGATTAAAAAATGAAATTAATTTACAACTAATTAACAGTTAAATTAAATATACAATTAGTTAATAGACTTATATTTTCCAATGAGATTACAATACAATAATTTTGTGATAAAACAAATGTTTTTTTTAATTAATTAATTTATTAATTAATAATATAAAATTTAAAAAAAATTATATGTTTAAATCATATGAAATAAATAGTGTTTAATGAATGAACTATATATATACTGTATATATATAAAAAAAAATATTAAATCATCGAAAAAAATGCATATAATTATCAATAATACATATAAATGTGATATAAACTACCGGTAATAACACACAATAGGGTATTAATGTATAATACGATAAATGAGATAATAATACTAATTAATAATTTAATTACACACAAAAAATCTAATTAATTTTTTTATGTAATTAGTTTTTAAAAAAAATATCTAAAAAAATTAAAAAATTTATATAAAACTCGACAAAAAAATTTTATCGCTATTCACACACCACTAATGCTACGTAAGCTTTGGCTGACATCTAAGTGCTTCAATGTCCAAAATCTTGTTACGATTGATCAGCTTATGGTGATTATTAGTATGTCTACTACTGTTGGTCTTATGATGATTAGGTTTATCAACAAACAGCTGTTGTTGTGGCCGATGATGATGTTGTTGTGGCAGTGGTTGAACTTTTGGCGGTGAATATACTAAACCGTATTTTTCTAAATAATTTTTCGTAGCAATCGACGCATTTCTGGTCAATCCGTACGTATGAATATCATGTCGTTGTTGTTGCTGATGATGATGGTTGTCGTCGTAGTAGTCTTTAGTAGTAGGCTTTGTCTTACGCTTAGGTTTGTTGTTGTTGTGTCGGTAATCGGGCGACTCGTTGACCATATATTTGGCGGCCAATCGTTTAATATAAAGTGTTTGTTCTGATTGTACTTCGTATCGATGGTGCTCTTGTCGTAGCGGTTGCTGGTGATGGTGTGTCCGTCTCGACGATGCCAATTGTGGCGGCGATGGACTACAACTACTTCGTCGTCCGCTATCGTCCTCTTCGGTATCGTAGCTGTTGTTAAGCATCACATGTATGTCATCGATCATCCGGTCGTAGAATCTATTATCAAATGAAGAACCGCTTGTGTTATTATCACCAGTTGTTTTGCGTATCCTTTCGATACTAGAACTGCTGTCAGAACGTTGTTGTTGTTGTTGTCGATGATATTGTCGTCCAACGGGACTATTGTCACTATAGTTAAGTCGATTGCTGTCGAGTTCAATGTCGGACGGTTCGGTTGGACACTCGCTAATGGTATTCAAACGAAGCCCACGAAGATCTTTAGACGCTGTCGACGGCGTTGTTGTTGTCGTTGTCGGCGATGGCGTAGTCTTTGTCGGATTGGTAGCCATATCTCTGGTCGACGTCGTTGTTGTCTTCGTCCTATTAGTTCTTGGCTTATGTGTCAGTGGAGTTCGGTTTTGATTATAATTAAGATTATTATTATCGTCGAAAGCAATCGATGTCATCGTCTGAACCGATCGTTTCTCAATGTTTTCCGCTTTTCGGTCGTCAATCTTATGCAATGTCAGCAGTTCTTTGATTTGTTGGCTAATTCGGTGCAATTGTTGGTCCTGTTGTCTAATCATTTCGATCATCTGGTCGTTGGTCGGCGATGAGGAGTTGTTGGCCGCAAACTGTTGCTGAGTAGGACTCACGGCATGTGAAGCACAGGTATTATGATTAGTATTATTGTTTAACTGATGTGTCACTCGTTGCCGATTCTGTGCGTTGACACCGATGCCGGTGACCATTGGTTTGTTGACGTTGTTGTGCTTAACTATCTTCGGTTTATACATATTATGAGATTCAAGGGGTTTTCGGCGGCCATTATCGGCAGCAACAGCAGCAGCGGTAGGCATAAGGAGTTGTCCATTTGTAAAGACATTTTTCGGATTACAATTGACAGCCGAGTTGTCGACATTGTGATCGGTTAGTACAGCGGGAGGTCGTCGGTCGCCACCACTATTCACGTATCCATTTGTGTTCATCACTTGTGGCCGATCGGTAGCGAACCGGCTGTCGGCGAACATGTTGTTGTTGTTGCCGTTGAACGCTGTGGTGGTGGCGGCGGCAGTGGTCACTGGTGTCAACTGATTGAACGCACGATTTGTTAGTGTGGCCAACAAGTTCGGTGATGGTGGCGATCGTGCCGTTACGGGTGGCATCGGATACATTGTACGCCAGTCATGCTGCTGATGATGATGACCAACTATTGGTGAAGTGTTTGTAAACCCGTGGCCACCGCCTGCACCGCCCGTAGCCGATGGCAACCCATCGCTAGTAATGGACAAATCGGGTACCATTGGTCTGGGGTTGACCACACGCGGCGGTTCGGGAAACGGCTGCGGCAATACAAACGGCATTTCATTGTTGAATATATTGAACGCTCGCCGATTGGCAGTCATATTGTCTGTTTGTTTGTCCAATCGGTGTCACATTATTATCGGCGGTCACAACAAAATAAAAACAATAATATTATTGTAATTATAATAATAATAATAAACACAAAATCAAAACATTAATTATTGTTAATAATAATAATAATATTGAATAATAAATACTAAAAATATTTACAGTAAACACACTTTATTTGAGCGCCAATTGAAACACTATGATTGGCTATCGCTATGGGAATAAAAACGTTGCCAATAAAACAAAATACTGGTCTCTGATTGGCTGAAAAATAAATATATATATAGTATTCCTATGTATTGGCCATCTATGGGATTGAATGTATTGAATGCAAAAAAAATAAATAAATAAATAAAAAATAATTATTATTTATAATAAAAATAATTTTAAATTATAAAACAAATTAACTGTTAATTAAAACTTTAAATTAAATTATTTTTCTAAATAATAAAAAATAAACAAAAAATTTAATAATAAATTTAAATTATTAAATAATGATTTAAACATTTTTTTAAATAATAATTTTTTATTTTGTGATTATTATTAATGCAACCAAAAAAAAAAGTTATGATTAAAGTTATCGCAAATTGTGTGCCGATATGTATGGGCGGCGGCCGTGGCGGCGTCGGTGGCCATTACCGTATCATTGGTCGACTACTATCACTACCGCAGCCGCAGCCAACCAGTTGTCGACAATTTGGTAGCCAAAGACTAGATGATGAAAATGATGTCAACGATACTGTTGTTAGTCCGCCGCACAGTGTGTCCAACTTGAGACTTGTCCGCTACGGTAGCCGCCGATCAGCCGATGGTAAGGAGGAAGAGAAGGAGGAGACACCAGCCGAGAGACAGTTACGATCGAGAAGAATGTCGATTCAGTTATGGAATCATAGCTATTGGCTGAAGAATAATATGGATTTTCAGACGGTTTGTGGTATTATTTTTTGTAGTTTTTGTTTTAATTGATAAGACAATTGAGTTGTAATTTTTGATAAACTGTTTTTGTTTTGTTTTGATAGCAAAAGAAATTATTCATCGAAAACGAATTAAAGACATCATCATCAGCAACAACAACAACGGTTCCCAACATCAGTGGTGGTAATGTCGGACAACAACAAGAGTTTAAATCGGGTGTCAGTTATGACGAGTTGGCCTCGTTTTACAAGACATTCTTGGACTCTAACCATCGAAAACATATGAATTATAATTTGTAATTATAATAATAATCACTGTTTTTTTTTGAGATAAATGGTTGGATCTAATTAGGTGATGATAATTGATTGGTTTTTTATTATATATAGGGAATGGTATAAAATGCATACAAGTCTTCTATGGCCCGAATTCAAGGTATCATTGATTCGTCTCTGGAGACAACTGTCCGCTAAGTTTTAGGCGGCTTTGAAAACATAGCCATAAAATAATTGAAACATATATTACATAATACTGTAATATTTATCAATAGTTTATAAATTATTAAATATATTTTACGTTTTATATATAAAATACTCTATAGAGTTTATATTTGAATTAAAAATATAGGTATAATAATAATTATTATTATTTAATAGTAATAATCATTAAAATTAAATTAATAATATTTTGTTAAGCAATTCATTGATAATATAATAATCCTAATATCATAATATTAATAACAATTAATAGTCAATTAAAAATATTATTATTATTATTATCTGTCATTTTATAATTATTAAACAATTCAAAAAACAAAATTATTTTATATACGGTATATATATTTGTTGTTAGTATTATCATCAATCATACAGTAAATTACCGGTAATTAGCAAACAATTTATTAATTTATTTTTTAAATACAGTACTACTTTTAATATACAATCCAAATAAAAGGCTCTCATTAGTTAAAACTTATTTATATATCATTTATAATTTTTTTTTTTTAAATAATTCAATAAATAGTGGTAATAGTCATAGTATCTTAAAAATCAAACTAACAATACACACCCACCCACCCATCAATCCATCCATCCCTAAGCTCACGAGGATGTTAGCCCTGATTCGGTGAACTTCTATCTCTATTAACATTATTATCTCTGGTCATCATTTCGATGTCTAACTGTATATTCTTTGGTAAATACGATCGAATCAGTTCCTTATCGATGGCCACCAAAATCGTTAACGTCTTTAATGTTGGCTCTGTTTTATTAACAATATATTATAAAAATTCAATTAAAAATAAAACAATAGACTACTCACTGAAATCAAGAACATAGAGATCCGAATGATCCCGAAGACTGACATCAATCATCTGCGGTAATGCATAGGTTTGGCACAGGGATGCCGGGTATGGGCTATAGGAAACAATTGAATGATGTATTGATTTAAATATCAATTATCGGTAAAAATTCAGTATTCAATATATGAATAGCTTGAATACCTGGTGCCGCCAAATAAATAGAGTCGATCGCCGACAACACAACAACATTGGCGCCGTCGGGCACACGGCCGATGACGGCCGCGGACGTCGACCAGTGACCAGACTTGTCGGCGCGGATCAAACTGATACAAGTCGTTAAAGTGCTGTCTATCTAAACCATTATAACCGCCAAAAATATAGATCATATTCTGGTAGACAAACGACGAATGACTGCGCCGACCGCACGGCGGCGGCTGCGATGACGACTGATTGGTCACCGATGGTTTGATCCACGTATTGGTTGTCGTATTGAAATACATCAGTTCGTTGCAGTAGACTTCGTGCTGCGAATGATTAGGTCCCGAACGATCTGAACGGCCGCCGAATACATACATACGATCTTCGTAGGCAACGGCCGAATGAAAGTCACGCCAAGTCGGCGGCTGACCGCTGGCTGTCACGTACTTCCATACGAAGGTAGTCATGTCGAGGACATAGATATCATTAGAGAATCGTTCAGTTAGTTCCTCGTAACCGCCAAATATATACATCTTATTGTCGATCGAGACAGCTGTATGTCCGTCACGGGCACCGGGTATACGACCGCTAACTTTTGGCCTATCCAGCCATTCGCCGCTAGCCGTATCGAAACAATATAGGGTATCGTCGGCACAGTTATCATTACGTCCGCCCCACAAATATATTAGATCGCCATTGACTACAACTGTATGGCCGTAGCGTTGAAACGGTATGTTAGACTCGTGCGGATCAAACTCGGCAAACGATTGTTGTTGCAGTTGTTGTCTGGCCTTTAGTCTCGATGGCAGACACGGACGCCACCGAAGTGTCTCTAATTTTTTTTTTACATAGAAAGTGTTTGATTAGATCCCGTAAAACAACAGTACATCCAATCAGATAATAATAACAACAACAACAACAAACAAACCCGTGTCCAATATATGACAGTCGATTGGCTTACAGTGGCCATAGTTATCGCCGGTACAGTAGCCGCCAAACGAGTAGACATTGGTCCCGACGGAAACGGCCGCGTGATTTACACGTCTCGGACCGCCTTCCAAGTGAATCGTCCAATACATTTGGTTCGTGTTTGATTGCCCGTCGGGTTTTTATTTATCGGTCAGTTAGCTATCAGTTTCGCGGGTCGTGTCGGTGTCGGAACTATCTCTCTCTGTCTCTCTCTTACTTAACGGATAAGCATTTAGTTGGACCGAGTGGTCAACGGGTGGGCGGTGAGAGCGGTGATGGATATTGTGATAAATTTGGTGACCAACTAGTCTTCGGCAACAACAACAACGACAACAACGATGAAGAAGAAGAAGATATCAAACGGCGTATCGCGTCGTGTGTTGTGTTGTGTTATGATGTGAGAGATATATGTTTTCTTGTGGTCATAAATAACGTCCGATCGTCAATAAGTTCATCGGTAAAAGTCTTTATACAATTCAATAGTATATTTAGAAAATGTTTGCCCCCTTTCGGGACGTTATTTATGGGTCACTGAGTAGTAAACACTAAGTGTTTTGTTTTTAGTTTTTTTTTTTTGGCGAAACAATTGAATGAATTGATTGATTGAAACGTATCTTCATTTAAGACAAAGAATATCTCACTTTAACTGAACGGATCTATTGTTGACCAATTGGTTGGACCAACTATGACATCGGCGGCGACGGCCATCAACGACAGCCTAAACGACAACTGGAACCGATTGGCCAACAGTTTGCTGGCGTTTGAGGTAATGAATTGTGTTTTTGTTTTTCTTCTTCTTCTTCTGTTGGATGTCTTCTTCTGTTGGATGTCTTCTTCTGTTGGATGTCTTCTTCTGTTGGATGTCTTCTTCTGTTGGATGTCTTCTTCTGTTGGATGTCTTCTTCTGTTGGATGTCTTCTTCTGTTGGATGTCTTCTTCTGTTGGATGTCTTCTTCTGTTGGATGTCTTCTTCTGTTGGATGTATTCTTCTGTTGGATGTCTTCTTCTGTTGGATGTCTTCTTCAATGTCTTCTTCAATGTCTTCTTCAATGTCTTCTTCAATGTCTTATTAAATGTCTTCTTCAATATCTTCTTCAATGTCTTCTTCAAAATCTCTCATATTTTTTCATTTTCATCTAAAACTCTGTTACAGACCATCGATTGTCGGGATAGACAAGAGTCGCGTACAGATTTGGCAAATGCCGTCAAATGTCTGTCGGATCGGCAATTCTTTTCGGTACTCATCGACTGGTACTACGATCTGTTCAATACGTTTATCACCGATGAATTGGTGCCACAATTTTGGCAAAACTTTCGCTTACCGCCAGATCCCGAGTCCACTACTAATACTACTACTATCACTAGTTTGCCACACAATATACTATTCGAGGCCATCGATGAACTCTATCGGCAGTCGACCAAATGGATCAACAATCAGATATTGAATTTGGTTTACGAGTTAAGCCAACCGACAGAAACGGTCGACCAGTTGCCGAAATTGCAGACCCGTATGAAAAATCAATTACGATCGATACTGATGGCCGAAATTCCCATCAATTTCAATGAATATCTAATGAAAACCTATTCGCTAGCCTTTTCGGTAAATCAGTTCCAGAAGAATAAGCAACGTATGAACAACAACACTAGCCATGAGTTGTCGTTGTTGTCTTCGACTAACGATTCTATTGAAATGGATGACACAAACACTGATAACCATCACAACAACAACAACAACAAATGCTTTGGTTGTCATCAAATCCAGTGTTTATGTCAGCAAATTGCCGATAATTTTATCCGATTTAATCACCAATTAAGTGAACTATCTTTGATTGAAGTACTATCTGGTGATGCCATCACATCCGTAATGCATTCATGTATTGAAAAACATATTTACCAAAGTTGTAAAGGTATTGAAACAAATACAAGAGTTTTTCAAATATATTATTATTTTTATGGTTTTGTTTTGTTTTTTATAGATAACTTTGAAGTCTCTTGTATTTGTAATCTAAAGAAATGGATTGACAATACAGTAATCAATTGGATCCGATTTGTCTGTAACGATCTGAATGGTTCGCAATTGGCTAATCTTGAAGAACGATTGACACATTTTCTCTATGAAACCTATGCTGCCTGTCGTATGGATCAGATATTCGACATAACTATCCAAATGTTTCCCGAATCTGAACCATCGCTGATTGATTTGCGTGAATGTCTGGAAAAATGTGCAAATTTTCGACCGAAATTGATTCGGAGATTGAAAGAGTCGCTAGAGTCTCGACTATTACATCCCGGTGTCAGTACTACCGATATTATCGAAGCATACATATCGACCATCAAAGCCTTGCGAGTGGTCGACCCGACAGATGTTATACTGCAGTTGGTTTGCGAACCGGTTCGCAAATATCTGAAATCCAGAGACGATACGGTTCGCTGTATAATAACAGCACTGACTGACGAATCGTCGTCTGAATTGACGCCAGAGTTTGTCAAAGGAAATATCGATCGAACTGATGATACAAACGGTGGTCAGAATGGCAACGGTGGCGGCGATGACGACAATATAGGTGACAATTGGCAACAATGGGTACCGATCAATGATCCGATTGACTCGACACAACATCAACTACAACAACAACAGCAACAACAAGAATCGAACGGCTCGTCGGCAGCGGCGGCGGCGGTCAGCAAATCGTTGCGTAACTCAGATATTGTTAGCATTTTGGTTAATATTTACGAATCAAAAGATCTGTTTGTCGAAGAATATCAACGACTTCTGGCGCAACGTTTGTTGACTAACTTTGATTGTAATGTTGAACACGAACGACGAAATCTGGAACTATTGACACTAAGATTTGGCGAATCAGATCTTCACGCCTGCGAAGTAATGCTTAAAGATGTTAAAGAATCGGAACGTATTAATCAACGAATAAATTCCGGAGAAATATCTGAACATCATTTCAATCGTTTTCCAATTAATTCGTTGATATTGTCGGCACAGTTTTGGCCGGAAAAGTTAGGACTCGGAGGCGGCGGCGGCGACGATCTGAATGGTCTGAAATTGCCGCCCGACGTACAATCGGCTACCGAATGCTATACCCGTGCGTTCGAGACTATCAAAGGTTCCCGAACACTGAACTGGTTGTCGCACTTGGGTTTAGTCCGATTGGAACTGAGTTTTTCGGGCGGAAAAACTCTTCACTTTGCTGTACCACCGATTCAGGCGACAATTATCTGGCATTTTGCTGGCGATCGTACCGAATGGTCAATCAGCGAACTATCGGAAGCCATGTCTATTCCGCCATCGATTCTACGCCGACGTATAACTCTGTGGCAAAACAAAGGTATACTCAAAGAGACAACAACTGATCGGTTCGTACTCGTCGAAGACGATCGTATAGTAGCATCCAATCCGTCGGCAACTGTCGGACCAGCTGTCGGTGGCGGCAGTCATGATCTGTCAACACATATGAATATGGAGAACGACTTCGACGATGACCTAACCGATGATCGACTACAGGGATCAGCTGTCGACGAAAGAGAGGAAAAGTTGAACGTCTACTGGAGTTTTGTACTAAATATGTTGCAAAACTTGAACTCATTGACCATCGAAAGGATACATCAGATGTTGCAGATGTTTGCCATTCAGCCGAACGATTCGCACGAACTAACGGCTCACGAGTTGCGACACTTTCTCGACTCTAAAGTCAGAGAACATAAGCTCGTCTATAGTAATGGTCAGTACAGACTCAGTGATACCAACTAATGGATGGGGGATGGGATGGGATGACATACCTGTGCCGCCCACACACACACAACACATCCCACAAGTGCTTGTAGTAGTAGTAGTGGTGGTTATTGAAAATTATTATTATTAATTTTTAAAAAAATAAAAATCAAATTTTCAAATCTATCAATACTTATAAAACTTTATAAACTTTTTTGATTTGATTTTTTTTAGTGTAAATAAATTTTTAATTATATAATTATTATTATAATTTTTGTTTGTCATTAATTAATTTATTTCTAATATTTTTTTAATAGTAATTTATAACTAACTGATTGATTTTTAATTAATTAATTAATTGATTGAAACAAAATTGATTAAAATTATATATTTTTTGTCTATTCAATAGACTCTATTGTTTGTAGTATTCCTCGCATTCAATACAATACATCCCACCAATAGATGGCCAATACATAGGAAAACTTATTTTTTAATATAATAACCGGTATTTCATCTATAGATATCTATATCACTTACACCACGTGTTTAATATCAGTAATACCAGTGCTGTATGTTAGGTGGACTACCAGTGCTGGTGTGTAAGTGTGTGTCTGTCTGGGCTATAAAAACGGCATACAATTTAAAACAACCATTTAGTTTCATATTATACTTTCATTTCCTCTTTCAAAAAAAAAATACCGACACATGTGTTGGTATTGAGAGTTGCCATCACTGATGACTGACGAAAGTTGATGGCTATCGGAGTCGACGAAAAAACAGGTCACAACTGGTCCTAAACAATGACCGTTGATTGTCGTTCACCAGAAAGAGAGAAAGAAAAACTCTTTGAATGGTTAAGACAATGATTGATCCCCAAAAAAAAGGTTGGTCTGATTTTTTGTTTGTTTGCGGTGTCGGTCTATATATAAGAGAAAGAGAGAGACCACGTGTTTCTCTCCTGTTATTATCAATCATATCATACAAATTGTCTGATCAATTGATGGACACTTTCATATACCATACTTTCAGTGATGACTAAAAGATGACGAGTCATATTTTGGTTAGTTTGGGATCACTTGACAAGTGATATACCAAACATTCAATGCTGACCATTGAACGAGGCATTTGTCTGATGAAAGTGTGTTTTGTGTGATAGCCATCAATGTCTTGTGACTGAACTGACTATTGATTTTTTTGTGGTTTAATTTCATTGATTATAATCTATAACTTTCTTCCAATCATTTGTTCCCCATGTCTTCAGGTGACGATAACTATATCTATTTGTGTTGAGAGAAATGGCTAAATGTCTTCAAGCAATGTGTTTCCTGAATACACACTGACGAGGAAGGCGTGGATAACACACGTGTATTAACAACAGAAAAATAGGTATTTAGTAGTGATTTATTGATCAATTAGTTGATGAACAATAAGATATGGATGACTAGTAGTAGTAGACATTAACCACCAATTCGTGATGACCAAAGATGACGAGTCATATTTGGTTTGTTTGGATCACTTGACAAGTGATCCAAACATTCAATGCTGACCATTGAACGAGGCATTTGTCTGAAAGATATTGTGTGTCTCTGTCTTTATCTATCAATCGATAAATTTTTCATTGAATGTATAGATTATAATCTATAACTTTGTTCCCATCTTCAGGTGACGACAACTATCTCATTGTGTTGAGAGAAATGGCTAATGTCTTCAAGCAATGTGTTTCCTGAATACACAGACGTGTATTAACAACAGAAAATAATAGGTATTTAGTAGTGATTTATTGATCAATCAATTAGTTGATTCAACAATAAGATATGGATGACTAGTAGTAGTAGACATTAACCACCACTTTGTGATGACCAAAGATGACGAGTCATATTTGGTTTGTTTGGATTACTTGACAAGTGATACCAAACATTCAATGCTGACCATTGAACGAGGCATTTGTCTGAAAGAGATTGTTTGTCTGTCTATCTATCCATCAATATCTTTGATGTCAATGATTATTAAGATTTTTTCAGTTGTCTTATAAATCAAGTTTTTAATCCATGGATTTTAATTGTTGTTTACAGATAATGGTTGACTAACTTTCATACCATTTGATGATTGATTGACATTATTAGGGAACTCCTCGAGAGGTTTATACAATAAGTAAGTTTCAGTTAAATAGTTGTGTTGTCTTTGTTTGGTTATAACTGGTGATGATATCCATGATATGGTTTCGCGACTAAATTTATATATCAATTAACACCTGATTATCAATTGATGTCACACTTGGCTGTCTGATTGTTGACTAAATAAAATCAATTTTTAAATGTTAATAAAGTTTATGATAATTGATCTCAAAATTGATTTTTTTATTTGTTTGACTTAGCTATATGTTGCTGATCTGTACCGTCACTGTTGTTGATGGCTATCACTTGATTTGATCCTCTCTAAGATAAATGGTAAGCATTTGTATGATTTTTTTTTAATTTATAGTTATTTGGATCAATTATGTGATGATAATAGACTAGAGTCTCTGTAATTTACTATTGATGACTAAACAAGCATATGTCTGATAATTATATAATAATGATATTGTAGTTTAAATTTTTTAATTAATTGTATATTATATTAACATTTTTAATTGTAAATCTAGATAATGATGATAGACATACTAACCATGGATGACCATAGATAGTGTTTATGGTAAGTTATTTGTTTTTTATTAAATAATATTTAAGTAATACCCTGGTAATTATAATAATAATAATATGATGATCAATGGCTAGAGACCTTATTTTTTTAACAAAAAAATTGATGATTTCCTAAAATGTCTCGTTCGTTATTAACTCTGATTTATTATTAATTAATTAATTAGTTTTTTCAATATTTAAAGAATATTTATTTGTATAATAATTGATTCAAATTATTGTTAAATAGTTAGGCATTGGTGGAGCCGCTTATTGGTTGGCTTACAACCCTGTTGAAACCCCCCGATATTTGGGTAAGTTTTTTAAAATTTAATTTTTGTCCATTTATACAATTAAATACAAACTGATGATAATTTTTTCTAATTATACTTTTCTGACATCTCTTTTGAGAAATTTCATTTCATTGATATGTATTTGAAAAATCTGATAATTGTTTATATACTGTATATATATAATGAATAATTATATATTTTTAAAGTAATTATTGTTGTATTAGTTTTAAATTGTATTTTTTTTTTTTGATAAATGTTTTTCAGGTTATTTTTTTTCTATAGTATATCAAATCATTCAATTTGATGGCAACCATTAAAGAAAATGGTTAGTATTTTTTAAAACCCCTGTAATTGATTGTCTCTTTTTCTCAAAAAAAAATGATAATTGAAATGATGACAAAACTTAGGACACCTCCGGATTGCTTATATGAGGATTACTTTAATCATTGCCAGCAAAATCTGATTCAAACACACTTATCATTAAAATAATTTTATCATTTTTTTTAAAGATATGATAACAAATTGAATTTTAAACACATTTTTTGTGTGTATTTATTTGCTATATTTTCAGATACATTACTACTGGCACTGGTAGTCAGTCATCATCGTCAACATGAAAGACATGATTTCATATTTATGAGAGGTGAGAGTTGTTTTACATAATTTAGTACTATGTGTGTTAGAGCACCGGTAGGTTATGATTATATTAACCGATACCGATAATTGAATTGATGACAAAACTTAGGACACCTCCCGATTGCTTAGATGAGGATTGTTTAAGCTGAGCTAGCATAATATCTGATCTATTAATATTTATATATATATATATATCACTAAAAAAATTTATCAATAATTTGTTTACAATTTTAATTTATTTAATATATATTTTCCAGACACTGGGAGGTTACTGACTGTACTGGCATTGATTTGTTGTTTGATTGCCTAATTAAGGTGAGCTTGGTGTCCTAATTAAGTGTCTTAACCCGATGATGCTGATGATCCAGGTCCATTGCCACACTAATTGTAGTCATCCATGACTTGATTAGTGCCAGAAATTACTTTTTTTAAAAAAAAGTGATTAATGAGACCAATAGTAATTATATGGCTATAGGAAGCAGTTTATCACCTAATCATTGATAGGACTGTGCCGTAAATTAGCGATACAATTGTTTTTGTTATACCATATATTTAATAACTTGTAGTTTGTTATGACATGGATTTTAATACAGTATTTTTATGGTTGTATTTTCAGACATTACTGGCCGATCACTGGTAGTTAGTCGTCGTCAGCATAGAGTTTATTTGAGGTGAGATTTTATACCAATTAGTTGTACGCACCGGTAGTTACCGGGGGATCTGTTACGGTCACACCAATGATGATATATCACACTTAAAGAGAGCTGACACCTCTTGTCAGATGCATTACTGTTGATATGAGTTGTAATTATTACTATATCTGAGACCTATTTGTACCGTTAATATTGAAGTTTATTAATAAAAATTATTTTTTGAAAGTTATTTAAATGTGTATTAATTGACTTATTTTTATTTCAAGTATAATATGATTGGTAACTATCTATCGGTAATTGTGTTGCTATTGTTACTGACAGCACTCGGTAGCTACTGTTCAGTCTATTCGGTAACCGGCCGTATTGTTACCGAAACTACTACCGGTCCGGTAACTGATCAAACTGCCGATTATAATGATCTGAAAGCCAAATCACAGCCCTCGGTCTTTAGCGGACCCGAAGAGATCCAGTATTTGCTTGACATGTGTTTTGTCTATTCCACCGACAAATACGACTACCGATTGTGTCCGTTCAAGAATATGACTCAGCACGAACGTCCGCAAACTGTCCACTCGTATAACGGCGTAATCGGTGTCTGGAAGCAGTGGTCAGTTGTTAACAATAGTTTTGACCGCTTGGTGTTTACCGATGGCGATGATTGGTAGAGCATCTAATAATTTGATTGTTATGTTTGAAACTAATTGACTGATTGGTTGATTTTTAGTGGACATACAGACAGATCGGCCCAAATGTTATGGATTTGCAATCGAGATATGAATTTGACTGACGAACGGATTGTTGGCGTCAAAGAGCCGAAGAGATGCTACTATGAGATACTGTTTGCTTCGTATTTTGGTTGTGGTATGTCTTCGTAAGATCTGATCTAATTGTTTAGCTCTGTTTTAATTGATCCCATTGTCTCTGTGTATGTGTATCATCACATCCAATAGAAAACAAGTTTATCTATACCTATTTGAATGATACGGCCAAACACGATTGGGACATAATTGAGACCAACTATTACCGCAAACTTTTGACCGATTATGGTTACCAGTGGTCACTGCGACAGTTGTTCATCCGTGCGGGTATTGTTTCAAATCAGACAACGACGATGACGACACCGGAACAGCTAAATGATGATAATTTTGACGATACTTCGCTGGACACTTGTCGGCAAAGTTATCAGTCATTACGGCAACAAAATCGTGAACTAAAGCAACGAATTGAATCGCTTGAACAACAATTGAATAAAAATTGATTTTATTATTATTTACAATAAATGAATGTTTTTATTATTCTTTGCGTATAAATGGTTTGTTAAAGAATTTGCGCAATCGTTGAGCTTTAAGAGCCGCCATTCCCGGACAGATAATCAATTGGTCGTCATCAGCGTTGACAATGTTTTCCATAGTATCGAAAGTGGTCAACAATGTTACGGCATCCGTATTGTTGATCGACTTGACCGATGTTAGGGCTTCGACTAGCGATTGATAGTCACCACCAGTGGAACCGCCGGCCGACGATTGTTTACCCATAATAATATCGGGTGTTTTATCGGCAAAATGTCGATAGTTTTCGATAATTGTGGCCGCTTCCTCGTAGCTCCAGGCCAACATCAGCGTACAATTAGTACGAATGGCCAATTGGGTTAGCTCTTTAAGTGGTTCTCTGTACTCGATATGGTCGACCAAAACCAACAGTACAGTCAACTGATAGGTATTCCTGACTTTGTCGACCGTATCGTAGATATAATTATTGTAAATGACATGATATTTGAGACTAAGAAATACTGCACAACACGAATCGTACATTAGATAGTGTGCCGGCGATATGTCGGCCGACAACTGATAGGCCGATCGTAACTGTTTCAACAGTTTGTTAGCCTTTTGATTGGGATTGACAAGCAATGTATTGCCGAATACTACCCGCTTTCGGCGACCACTATCACCATCACCGCTGCTGTTGCCACTTGCTTGTTGTCCGCTAGCAGTAGCCGATAGTTGATCATCAGTTGACTGTTGTTTGGACATCGCTGACGAAGTGGTAGTCAATTGAGACAACTCTTGGCTTATTGTTGTAGTCGATGACCCGATACTTCCAGTAATAACCTTATTGGCTGAGTTGGCCACTGTTGCCGTCGACGCCGCCGCCGCTGTACGACAGTGGCCATCATCATCATCGGCCGTCGGGTCCGGATTAGTTGTTGTCTTGTTCTTCAGTATCTTTCCGGCCACGAAATACTTGCTTTTTTGCTAACAACAAGAGTTTGCAATTAAAAAATAAAAACTTTTCATATCTTATATTTTAAGAAAAAAAAACTTCATTAATACTTACATTTGATTCCTCCTCCTCGGGATCAGTATCTTTGAGTCGAAACATATCTACTGTCTTTGTGTCCGCCGTTTGTAATTAATGGCCAGCGATGGCCATCATATATGACAAAACACTTTATTACCGATGATTTGAAAATGCAATGCAAAACAATAGGTCACGTGTTTTGTGTTTTGATTTTTTTCTGTCTCTCTCTCTCTCTAAACAAATGTTTGTTTTGTTTTATACAGTATTTTATGTGCGAAAAGCCGCTGATTTGAAGCCAAGATCTGATCCCAAGAGACTCTGTGATCTCAAGAGATTTTTTTTTTATTGACGACTACTCTGTGTGGACATTATTTCTCTGACTCTGAAGGATCCACAAAAAAATGAGTTCATCATCAGTGGACAACAGTTGGCTGTCATCGGCTTACACGAGATATCTTGAAGCAAAAGACTTAAGCGATCGGCAAAGTCTTCACGATTCAGTTGACCAGCCGTTTGAATCGAAATATAAGGCCAAACAGATTCTGCAGGATTTGCTGGACACCACTGTGTCCACAGAATTGGTTGCCACCGACGATAAGGTCGACGACGGTAATGACGATCAGCTAAATTCTGGCCAACTTCTGGAGCTATTATTACACTACGAGTTGGGTGCCATCGATTTGGATACCGAAGAGCCATCAAATGCGACCAAACATTTCCAGTTGAGTCGGAAGTTATTGATGGACATCACTGGCGGCGACAGCGGCGGCGCCGCCGACACCGACGCCAACGATAATCAGAAGAATCGGTTACGATTGTCGTTGACATTGATGTCGGTTGTGGTCAACAATCAGTTAGGATTTATTTGGTGCTCCCGAAGTGACTATACGGAAGCAATCGGTTATCTACAAGAAGCAAAACAAGCGTACGACTGGTGGTCAAAAACCAGTGATGACCACTTACGGCTCGGTTTGTTACTGGATTTTGCCGATCTGTTTACATCGAAACCGTTGCACGAGTCAAACGTTAGCCGACGACTGGCCGCCGCAAACGAGACCAACAACTCGAATAAAGGCTTGAAAAACTTAGAATCGGGCCATACGTTGACACTGTATCTGATGGCACAGACCTACGAAAAGTTGGGCGACAATAGCCAATCGGCTGTCTACTGTCACTCGACACTCAAACGCCAATATCGGTCACTACAGGAGTCGTCGGAGTCGTCGTCGTCGTCACCACAAATTGATGAACCATTGATGTACGACCGTATCGATTGGGCACTGAATGCGGCCACACTATCGCAATACTTTGCGTCCAACGACGACTTCAATGCCTCCCGACATCATATCTGTTGCGCACTTAAAGTCATCAATAGTTTAGCGTTGTTGTCGCCGGCGGACATCGAGTCTGATAAATATCGGAAAGCTATGGCCGATATCAATCGGATTGTTGTCAAATACAGTATTATGCTTCTGGAGTCATCGGGAACTGCTATACGCGATAATCTGGTGGTCACCACCATCACTGAACAGACTGATGAACAACAATCAACCGGTGATCAGAAGTTCAGGTGATTATCAATTGTTTAATTTTTTTTTTAATTTATTTTTTACCCAATAGTTATAAATACTATAGTTTTTATTAATTAGAGACACGCAAAAAAAAGTTTAATATTATTTACTAAAAATAAATTTATTACTTTTTGTTAATTATTGTTAAGTTTTTAAATAGAAGTTAAATTATATACTATTATATATTATACCGGTATATATGTTTTAAAACAGTATCAAATAAAATAAAAAAATAATAATTGAATAGTTTATACAAATACTTTAATACAAATAATTAATGATATGTTTATATTTAATGAGAGATATTATTATTATTATTTATATACAATATATTGAGTGATCAATTTAATGTCAAAGATATCATATTTTTTATAATTTTTTTTTTAAATAATTATATTTTTTTGTGGCTATTTATAAATTATTTTATTTAGTTATGTTTAATTTATATCAGTATTTTTTAAAAACTACTATATCTAACTAGCTATTATTGATTTCAGCTATCATATTTTATTTTTTAAAAATAAATAAAACTTTAACTAATATTATAGTATTAATCAATGACACACTTTATACTATAGTGTATTGTATAACATATATATATATATATATATATATATTATATCACGTATTTATTATATGCTTGCTTAGAAATTCCTATCACATGATATAATAATACACTGTTTATTATATTTAGTTATATAATAAAAAAAATGATAATAATTATATTATATAACTTTTATAATATACAATACAATAGAAATTTCTCCAGAGATTTAATACTAATATACTTATTGTTAGTTAGTTTGTTTGTTTTTGGACGTATTAAACAAAAACAATGATATTATTTTACACCATATATATGTATAATATAATAAGTTTTTATACAAATATATATATATATATATATAGATTATATGGTATATAAATAGTTACAATATAATATTTAGTGTAAATAAATGTATTGATTTATAAACACACACACACACACACACACAGTGACCAAGGTAATAATCATCAACGTCATATTTATTAATAGTGATAATTTTGATATCATGATTCAATTTTATATATAATAAAGAAAAGTTTAATACATTTTTTAAATATATATATATATAGTATATATATATTATATCATAGATTTCATAGAAAATTGTTTTCATTTGATTATGATTTTTAAATTATAAAAAAATTGAAACAATGTACTCTAGTGTGTGTAATATAATATAATAAAAATATAGTTTTATATTTATATATATTTTTTTAAAAAACATATCCAGGCATATAAATATTGCTAATTATTATTATTATTATTACCATAATAATAATATGGTAATAATAATAATGATAATTAGCATTAGGCTTACAATAATTGAATAATAATAAAAATATTGTAATATTTTTTTATAAAAAAAAATCTACTAAATTATTTGATAAAAATTGATAATTATTAAAATAATAATTATTATTATTTTATTTTACAATTAAAATACATTATTATTATTTTAATAATTATAATTTTTTATTATAATTTTTATTATTATTTAGCAGATCATATGATGCTGATTACAGACAAATAAATTTACAATAAATATTTCCTTTATAGTTTAAATAAAAATATATGTATATTGTATCCAGCAACAATAAAAAAAAATTGACGCTTATTTAAAAATTTTCAAAATCAATATATAGCTGTTATATTATAAATATTTATATTAATAAAGTTTATACAGTATATATATATATATATATATATATATATATATATATATATATATATATATATATATATATAAATGATACCCTTGGTTATTATTGTGTGAAAATTGACACTTGATAAGTTATTATTATTATTTTCTAATTATATATATATACTGTATAATATAGTATATTAAATGATACTGCAATTATATATCAATAATTTTTAGGAAAAAGCGATATCATATTATAGTAATATATAAACAAATTATTATATTAAAAAAAATATTATTATTATAATTATAATTTAAATGATTTTCATTTATCATATTATATTCATTGACTAAACCAATCAATTCTCCCTCCAATCAATTGTAGACCATATTTGCTGAACGACCGGGAAGTGGAGGAATTGGAGAAAACTATCAAAACATACCCGATTAGGACACTATCGGCCGCTCAACAAGTGTTCAAATATGCCAATCAATGTCTTACCGAAGCCATGGAGTTCTATAAACTGGACGAAAGAGCGTCGGATTATATATCATGTATTCAGGACAGGAGTAAACTGTATCAGTATTTGATACCATTTGACAGTGACTACGATCGACAGTGTCGGATGCATAAGCGTCGGGTGGACGCACTCGAGGAACTGATCAAACAGATTAATCCGAAAATATTTGTCGGCCAATATCGGCAGCTGTTGTTCGAATTGGCCGAAATTCATACGCAAATGGCCGAACTGAAGACATGCATTATGAATGACAAGTCGGACGACGATTCGGCGGCCATCGATGACCGACAAATGCTTGTGGCCATCAAAAAGATTAACCTATTGTTTGCCAAATCCATTCATAATTTTGATACATTCATCAAGACATTTGTCGATGAAAAATCGGCCAACAAATTACCCGATTCGCTGCCCGCCGACTATATACGGCCAGTATTGTTGGCCGTATTTTCGATTGGCCGACTTTATTCGAAACTGGTTACCCGTGATCCGAGAGAACAGTTGCGTAATTGGTCGAAATGCGAGGACAACTATCAGCAGTGTAAGGACTATTTGGATCGTAATCCTGAACACCGATCGGAACATTTTGCCGACGAGTGGCCACTGCTTGAAGAGATGCTATCGCTAATACCCGGCAAAATGCAATTGATATTGAATTCAACGATGTATTGATTGATTGATTGATTGATTGAAAAACCAAAGAAAAACAATTTTTTAAAATTACTTTTAACTAATTAATTAGATTTATATTTATTTGATTTGATTATTTACCGATAATCATAATGTTTTTTTTTGACAAATTGATTGTTTGTGATTTTTATTTATTTATATTTAATTATCTAACTTTGTGTTTACACACCCACCCACTCACCCACTAGTCGCTAACTAATTGTTTGTTTGTTTGTTTGTTTTTTGTTTGTTTGATTAATTGTTGTTATGATAGCGCCCTATCATTATATAATTATTACTACTAAAATTACCGGTGTGTTTTTAATACTACCCGTCCCTATCGGTTATACAACCTCCCCCACCCCCTATTAAAATCTTAGTAAAAATATTTATTAAACTAATTATTAGATAATATTTTACATACAGAATTGACAACTTATTTATTTTAAGTTGTTTATTGATTTCAAAAAAGTTAATTTTTTGTTTGCATTTAAATATATGATAAAAAAAACAAAAAAAAATTTATATTTTAATAATGAAATCATTTACTATAAACAATATCAAAGTCCAATTGAATTCAATGGTTTCAACAACAAATAAAAACTAAACTAAAACTATAAAATTATTATTATTAATATTGATATTATAATCAATTATATTATTAATAATAATATTAATGATGATAAACAACTAAATTTAGTTCATTGCTAAGATAATCTCAAATAAAATGTTTAAATTTTTAAAACTCAAATATTAATAACTTTAAAAAATATATTTTTTAAAATTATTATACCTGTACTCTGCACTAAAGTTTTACAAAAAAAAAGTTTTATATATTACTTTACTGTACTTTAGTTATTATAATTAAATTTAAATTAAATTTGATAATAAGTATCAATCATTCATTCATTTATCAAATAAATAATTTTTTTTTAAAAATTATATATTGATCTAAACTACCGGTAATTATATTAAATATTTTTATTTTATACAGTAATACCTATACTTTATTTTAGTACAGTATTTCAAAATAAGTTATGTAATAATATTAATAACTATTGATTAGTAAATTTATTCTTTAATATAATATATAATAGTTATATAAAAACATTTTTTTTTAATTTTCTTCGTTAACACCAAATATTGTTATATCAATTTAATTAATTAATAATTATATAAATAAATTAGAAATTCATTGATTGTTAGGATATATATATATATATATACCTTAATTCAATTGTTTAAAATAAATTTTACGCTAAATTTTTTAGTTGTTTTAATATAAAAACAAATATATATTTTTATAATAATAATAATAATAATATCATTATCATCATTTAAATTATACAATTTTTTTTTTAAATACACAGTAAATTTGTTTATAAATTCAACTTTTAAGTTATTATTTTATCCATTTAATAAAAAAAACAAATTAAGTGTAAATTTAATAAAACTAATCAATTTTATAGATTGATTTAAAGGCAAATAACTTAATTAATAGCACAAACAAAAAATATATTTAAAAAACAAACAAAAAAAGACATCAAATTGTTTTTTTAATCAATTAGTTAATTATAATAATTACTAATTTTTTTTGTTGTTTTAAATAAATCTCTAAATTTAACTTAAAATCCGATATTAAAAAAAACATTTTTCTTTGTTTCTGGTGTTTAATGGACTGAAAAACTTGAAAACTTATATTTCAATAATCATTAATATTTTTAAGTTAAAGTAATTATTAATTTTATATCAATTATATACGTAGTGTCCGCTCGTGAGCTCACAAAAAAAATAATAAAATAAAACAATAATAATTATAAAATTAAATAAAAAAACACCAAAAAAATTAATTATTTTAAACTATTATTTTTGTCTAAATTGTGTGAATGAAAACAAATTTTAAAAAAAACAATATTTTGTTTGGTTTGTAACTCTTGGTTCACATATATATATATAAATAAATCATAATACAGTAATAATAATAATATTAACTAAATTATTAAATTAATTAAAACTCATTTTTCAGTATTAATAATAATAATAATCTAAGAGTAGATGTGATGGTCGACTAAGAGGAATAGGAGGTTTAGTAAAGAGTGGGAGAGGTATGCGATGACAGTATAGATTAAACTAAAAACAAATTATTTATTAATAAATTTTTATATATATATATTTATATTTATATTGTGATTCAATTTAAAACAAAGAAAACAAAATCAATTTTTAAATATATTTAAATATATATATAATTTTATGAGAGAGAGAGAGAGAGAGAGAGAGAGAGAGAGAGAGAGAGAGAGAGAGAGAGAACATTTTTGTTTGTTGTTGTTTTTTTAAAGTGTTTTAAACATTAAAAATTTGTTATGTTTTCACAATTAAATAATTATATATTTAAAAAAAACAACAATTTTGAAGAGCAATGTTGTGATTATATATATATATATATATAAAAAAAACAGTCGCAGCTATTAAGGTAAGCATTACTTTTTTTTTTAAAAAAAAAACAATTGATTTTTTTTCCGGTAAATTATTTTTAAGAGGTTTACAATAGATATTGAGAGAAATTACTATTAAATAATTAAAAAAAAAAAATTACTGTAATTTTGTTGGTAAAACTGTTTTGTTGTGTTTGTTTTTTTTATTACAATATTATAATTAATAAATTTTTTAAAAGGTGTGTGTGTTTTGTTGTTGTAAATTGAATTGTAATTATAATAATAATAATAATTTCATACATTAATAATAATAATAATCAATTAATTAATTAATTATAATAATAATAATAATAATAATAGTTAAGACAGAGAAAGAGAGACTAAAAGTAGTGGTCACCCGAAACATACACACACACACACACACACACAGTGTATACATACACACGGGTGCGGCGGCGGTGGCGGCGGCTGCGGGCGGTATCGGGTGTGTGTAAGGTTCGGGTGAAAACTGCTTTTATAAATATTATTCGGGTATTATTATTATTATTATTATTAATATTTCTTATGTTGTTGTGTTGTGTTGTTATTAATAGACGTCCACATCGATCATCACATGGCGTACTTTCGGGTCCACTCTCTGGCCAACTCGTTGTACTTTTCCCTATCAGTCTTGTAGATTCGGGCAATTTCGGGTACCAGCGGATCATCCGGATTGGGATCGCATAACAGTGAACAAATTGATAGCAATACTTTCGATATGGTCAGCGCCGGTGACCATTGGGATCTCAAGATATCCAGACATATGCTGCCGTTGCTGTTGATGTTCGGATGATAGATCCGTGTAGTGAACGCCACTTTTGGCGGCTTAAACGGATAGTCGGTCGGAAAGTGGATCGTCAGGAAAAACACGCCGCCCTGATAGGGACTATCCGGCGGTCCCATTATGGTCGCCTGCCAATGAAATAGATCGTCGCCGACGGGTCCGGCCGAACACTGTGCCGGCGGATCGCGTTTCAAGTCTTCCAGTTCTTTCTTTATCCGTTTTAAAGCCATTTTTGTTGTCTGTTTTTGCTGTTGTTGTGGTTTTGTGTTGTAATATATGATATATTTTTTGCTTACTTTTAACAATGACGACGACCACACACTCACTGTATGTATGTATGTATGTATTGACTGTGTTATAACAGTGATACTCACTCTCTAAAAGGTGTATAGTGTAGTATAGGGGGCTCTTCACACATTACGTTCGCCGAACTTTTCACAGACCCCCTCTCCCACTCCCTCCCTCCCTCCCTACTTTATGTTAGCAATTGTTCGTTCGCATGTTTAGACATTTTTTATTTTAAAAAAGAAAATTACTTTTGCATGTCCCTAACCGTTACCCACCCCTCCTATAACCCATCCCCCACCCGACCACCACTGCTAAGAAATAAATGGTGAAATCTATCAAAAATGCGAACGTTCTTTTAAAGTCCTGCCCTCCCCTCCCCCTCGTTCGCAAAATAAGTTCGCTTTGGCCAACCAACCAACCACCCAACCCCTCACTCTCCCTTCAAGTGCGAACGTACTATGTGAACCACGCCTTAGAGAGAGAGAGATAGAGAGAGTATAGTAGAGCGCAATCAATAGCTAATCATAGGATTGCTATGTGTATTGTGTGTGTGAATAGTATACTAAAAAAAAAGTTGCACTATGTATGTACTTTATGTACGGTGTGTGTATGTGTATGTGTATGTGTATGTGTATGTGTATGTGTATGTGTATGTGTATGTGTATGTGTATGTGTATGTGTATGTGTATGTGTATGTGTATGTGTATGTGTATGTGTATGTGTATGTGTATGTGTATGTGTATGTGTATGTGTATGTGTATGTGTATGTGTATGTGTATGTGTATGTGTATGTGTATGTGTATGTGTATGTGTATGTGTATGTGTATGTGTATGTGTATGTGTATGTGTATGTATATGTGTATGTGTATGTGTATGTGTATGTGTGTGTGTTTATATATATATATATGTGTGTGTATCTATGTATGTATGGTGTGTGTATGTATGTATGTATGTATGTATGTATGTATGTATGTATGTATGTATGTATGTATGTATGTATGTATGTATGTATGTATGTATGTATGTATGTGTGTGTGTGTTTGTTTCTATGCAATATCAACCGGGTCGTCAAATCTCTAACCCCCCCCCCACGGGAGGGGTGGTTACTTCACAATATAACCGCACCGCCGGTTATTATTTTTAATATACAGTATAATAATTATAATAATTTAAATATAAAATGTTTTTTTTTAATAAATTATTTATATATTAATTCTACTTTTTTTTGTAAAAATATAACTTTTTGAGTACATATTATAATCAATTAAATAAAAACACTTATTTTAAGTTTTTTTCATTATTGTTTAAAAAAATTAATATATTAATTGTATTAAAATAATCTCAATATATATTTTTTAAAAAAATTATGATTAAAATTATATAAATATTGTCCGATCATAACAATTATTTTTAGGTTTAGGTTTTATTTTTCCCGGGTTTGGGTTAGTTTTGTTATTAACTTTAGTTTTTAAAAAGCGCATGTGCTATTCCCCCCCACCCCTCCATACCAGTGCTCTACAGTACTACACACTGTAGGATCCGATACTAACATAACGTTACGCTTAGTACCGGTGTTTCATAGCCTGACTGTCCCTTTCATTTAGGTTTTGCAATAATTGTTATACAATTTAAACATAAATACAGTTTTTTATTAAAAAAAAACAATACTATAATAATTATATTAATAATTAATTAATTAATACATTAATATTTATTATTAATAAAATTGAATTATAATTATTGATTTTTAATGTTTTTTTTAAAATATCAAGTTTATAATAATAATAATAATGTAAATATTAAATTAGTTTATAATTTTGTTTTTTAAAAATTAGTAAATTTTATAGTTAAATTTTTAAAAGCTCACATAAATATTATTTTACAAAAACATGATTAATATATTAATTAAATATATATATATATATAAATCAATTTTTGTTTAAAAATAAAATTGTTTTTTTATTATTATTCTAATATTAAAATTATATATTTTTTTCTACAACAAAAAAAAATTATAATAAATGCTATATAATGTAATATAATTGTATTCAAAATTTATTAATTTATATGATATATTTTATTTAATTTAAAAAAAAAATTATTAGTCAGTCTAGATTGCATTAAATGCATTAAACAATAATTAATTTTATTAAATTAATATTAAAATTGTTTAAATATAAGTTAATTAAATTTACATTTAGTTTATTTTAGTAGTCAATATTTATAATACACTTGTTATATGCTATATATATATTAGTAATTTTATTATTTATTAATTTTATTAATTTAATTATAATAATAATAATAATAATTTTTATACATATTTAATGTGTTATTACAGTATTATTATATATTTTTTTAAAATTATAAATGCATTGACAATAAAAATTTAAAACTACTGTACAATTCAATTGAAAATAAATAAATACTACAGTATTTGTGTGATAAACATAAATATAAAACAAATGTTGTGTTACAATGAAAACATGGTTTACTGTACATTACATTACAGTTTTGTACTACACTTTGACTTTACAATACATGTTATATTAAACACACGTTTATATTATATATATATACAGACAGTGTGTGTATAAACACGTGTTTAGATTTAGATGTTTTTTTGTCGACTGTTTTTTTTAAACCATACATACAATTAACAAGTGATTTGTTGACCCGAAAGATAGACCATCCGAGATAATGAACTTAATGGCCAATACACCGGTTGCACTGTCCGATTGTGGCCAATATTTCGGCTACTGTACACTGGATGGCCAGCTAAAAGTATGGGACACATCGTCGGCTATATTGAAACAAGAGTACACACCGACGGCACACTTGTCGACCACATGCGTGACAATTGCCTGGCCAGACAAGTATGTGCCGCCGCTGCCGATGTCGGCGGACAATAACAACGACAACGACGAGCAACTAATTGTAATTTAATTGATCGTCCGATTGACTCTTTGTCCGCTAGAAAACTAAATAACTTTTTTTTATAATTTTTCGCCGCCCGTAGACATCGCCCCGAAAGAGACTCAGACGCAGCAGTCAATTATCATTGCAAACACCGATGAAGTCTAATAGTAATAGTAATAATATCAATAGTAATGATGTTGGCCAAGAAGTACACGACCTGGAACTGGTAGCTCTGGGAACAGTTAACGGCGATATACTGTTGTACAGTATAGTCAAAGGCGATCTTCACTGTCGTCTAACGAAAGCCAACGGCGGTCACGACGATCGGGTTAACGATATTTCGTGGCTAACTCGTAGCGATTCGTTGTTCAGCTGTTCCAATGATAAACAAGTAGTCGAATGGTGTATATCGACTCATAAAGTGAAGAAGTATGTGTGTGTGTGGTGTCTGATGTGTGGCCACCGATGACGGCCTATAATAACGAAACAACTTGTTTTTAATTCACTAATTGATTTATGTCTTATTGTTGTTATCCATAGAAAATGGTGTCCAGACAAGAGTCCTGTCTCAGCTATTTGTGCCATCGATTCGACCAACTTATTGATTGCCGGAAACTCTATCAAATGGTTAGACTGGACCAAGAAAGTAGTCCTGCAAACCTATTCCGGTCACGGAAGCGAAATAAATCGATTGAAACACATCCGACTTAGTAACGATTCGGACGACTCGATTGTCGGCTCGTATTTTATATCATCGGCCGTCGGCGATCGATTGGTCAATGTTTGGCAATTGAAGACCAAAGGGTCAGCTGATGACGACCAGCAGCAGCAGCGGCCAAAACTCAGAAATTCGACTGATATATCGTTAAACTCTTTAGCTTCGCTTTCCATTGATGACGAACCCATTAGTCTAGACATAACACCCTTTAAAGTCAATAATGTAAGCGATAGCATCACCTTTTTAACTGATCCCATGATGATATCTAATGTCATTTGATAATTTTTTTTCAGCCCATATTTATAACAATAGTAACCAAAAGTGGTTTTCTATATATTTTTGAACACGTTTTGAATGGTCATCGGCGGACACCGTTGATGGCGAAAATCAAACTACAAATCATAACACAAGAACCATCGAAAACGCCCCGAAAAGCCAAACGATCACAGTTTCCATCGAAACAGTTGAACATACTATCGGCTCAGTTATGTACCGCTAATGAAGTGCTCGTCACCTATGGTTCACTATTAGTGCCAGTCTTCGAACGGATCCCCTTATCTGAGTGTTCAAAAGATACTGTACTCATCCGTAAAGACATAATCCAAATGAATAGACCGTCGCAGAGTGTCGAAGCCGGCTATAATAAAGTTAAGACACCGTTGAAGTCGCAAAATCCGACTGTTGTCGGACCGGCCGGTATGCTTGCGACCCGACAATCGGTTAATTCGACACCGACTATGAACAACAACAACAATATAGACATAACTGTTCCCAATAATAATGATTTAAAATCCGAAAACAATTGTATTATTGATAATAACATCTCATCTTCTACTTCTTCTACTGTTGTTGTTTCTGAAAATAAACATTCAATTAAGAATAATGTTGACAATGATGATGATGACGACGACGACAAAGAAATGGTGGTAAACGAAAAGCCGGCCCCCAAAGAGCGTAAAGAAAAAGTGAAAAAAGTTTTTCCGCCGAAAAGCGAGGCCACTATGGCTATCGCCGATCGGCTAGTGATGGCTGCCGAGGGCACGGATCTTGGATCAGCTTCTCAACCACTCAAACGTCAACTACAACAGCAGCCAAGCAGTGATAGTTTAACACATGTCTTAGTCCAGGGACTGCAGAGTCGCGACAAGAAAATGTTGGACACTGTGTTCAACAATACCGACGAACTGGTCATCAAGAATACCATCAAAAAGCTGCCAATCGATTGTATTTCTCTGTTTCTCTACGAACTACAGAGTTGTTTGTTTAGCAAAAGTGAACAAACGGTAACATATCTGAAATGGTTGGAACAGTTGCTCCAATTGAGGCTAACATTTCTCATGTCTGTAAGTATCTGTTTGATTAGTTAGCTATAGTTTTGTTAATTAATTAATAATTTTAAAAATATCTTTTCTTTTGGGAAACAGTTGCCAAATGTCGAGAAAGAGTTCGGACCACTTCTTCAACTACTCGAAGCGCGAACACAAATATTAGAACGAATTTATAGATTAAAAGGACGATTAAATCTAATGATGTCTCAGGTATTGATTGACTGATAATTATCTTCTAATTCGATACAATCTAACCGTTATATATCACTTGTATTAGATCCATACACAGACATTAAGTAGTATTGACACCAGACGATTGACTAGAAAGTTGGCTCCGATTGACTACGAATCTTCGTCGTCGTCATCCGATGATGACGACGATAACGAAGAGGATGTATTGGACGACGACTTTAAAGATATTTTAGAAGATTCAGATGATGACGACGACAATGAAGATGATGTCAATATAGATAACATTGACGGCGGCGAAGGTGAAGACCATATGAGCAGTGATGAGAGTATCGATGGCAATGATTTGATGAGCGAAGACATCGATGATGATGATGAAGAAGGAGAATCAACAAACAATTTAAATGATATGGAAACTGATTGATGGGTTAAAATCATAGATTTTTTTTATAAAAAAAACAACAAAAATATATAATTATTAAATTGTAATCATAAAATATTTTAATAATAATGTGTTTAAATATATATATATATTGATATATAAAATAAAAGAAAAAAATGGATTTAATTTTTGGTGAAAAAATTTGTTATCTTTTTTGTCGTCTGATTGTTGTTGTTCTCCTTCACTGACGACGACTTACGCTGTCGTTTACTACTACTACTACTTCTTCTACTCTTCTGTTGTAACGCATTCTTCGACCATCGTTTGCGATCCAATGCGTCCAACTGTCGGAACTGTTGTTTGGCTATTCGTATGCAATCGTCTTCCTCGTCAACATCCGAATTGTCGTCACGAATCCGGGCTCTGTTTTGTTCGTAATAGTACTCAAACGCTTGTCCATCGCACGACTCGCCATCGCTTTCATTGTCGTCGTCGTCATCACCATCGCTGTGATGAACAATCTTTTTGCGTTTCATCTGCTGTTTGGTCGTCGCCTTCTGTGCCGTCACTTTAAATGGATTACTGCCTCCGCGAGACTCGGCTTTAGTTATCTGAATCTGTTTTGGCTTAAGTGTCAGACTATTAGAGTTGTCGTCGTTGTCGAAATCATCGCCAACTCTATTGTCGCCACCATTTGAAACAACTGAATCATTGTCGTCGCTGATCTCTTCCTCAATCGTCTCAACAGTGGTCTCTCCTCCTCCTCCTCTTTTGCGCAATGATTTAGGTCGCAAACGAATATCATCTCTTGCCTGTTGACTCTCCAGCGACTGAATTCTATACGTGGATGACGTTTGCGTATTAACTTCAACTATCTCTTGAACCTCTGCTTCTGCTTCCTCATCGTCCGATTCGCCATTCACTTCTTCTTCGTGTTTTTGTAGCGCAATTTCCTTCAGTTTTTCAATCAATGTCATCCGCTGTTGTTTCTGTGCAAATCGAATGGCGCCGACAACGCTGGCCTCGTTCGGCATCAGTCGGCTAACCTCGAGAGCCAGTGATTCTCTATCGGCGGCCAAAGACATCTATACATCCAAAAAAAAAACCAAAAAAGTTTATTAACTAATCGATGGAGTCATTGAAAAGTGGGGGTAAAGTAATTGATTTTATTTATTTTTTTTGGAAAACTAACCGCAAATAGCTTGACGAGTGCATTGACCCGATATCGTTGACACTCTTCATAATTTGTTTCGACATCAAAACCATCTTTAGATAACTTCTTCAACAGTGATGCCAACAATTGGTTTCTAATGTTTTCCTCCTAATAATAATAATTATAAAACTTTTAATAATTGCATTATTACGGGTGTAATCTATAAAATCTAACCTCATTTTTGCCTTTAGCCGTATGCGACTCGCATACGGGTATCTGTAACGGTAGTGTATTGACGGTCGGTTTGGGTACAGTAGCCGGATATCGGCTACCCTTACAAAATAAACAACGAATTTGGTTCTGGATTTCGCTCAAACCGATGATAAAAAAATTATCTGATTTTCCTTTTGCCTGAAAAAAATGTAAAATTAGTTACCGGTAATTGCTTATAATTTCAGTACTAATTTTTATACTCTAACTGATCCCAATAACATACATGATCTTTAGTATTGGCCACCGGTATCCACATATTGCCGTAGCCTGTCTTAAACAGCCGTACCTGACCATCAAAATCGACAACACATGGCGTACCTTCGTCGGTAAAGCCGGCCCAGTAGACCGGCGATTTGGGCGTCAACGCTACGGGTACTGGATTGGGCACCGGGTGTCTAGCAGTAGGTTTGTGCACGACTCGCAACACATACATCGACAGACTTTGTTCGTCGGGCAGTCCCGACGCCGAATGATAGACAATCATCAGCAGCTGTTCGAACGAGGCCAGCGATACGACACGGCCGGGCAATGATAGGACATTAGTTTGAATGCCGCCGACTGTGAATATCCGTACAAATCGTTTATCAGTGGCCGCGGCTATAAATCCGGTACCACAGGTAACCGCTTCGATAAACTCGCCACTGGTCATGTCCACCGACCACTCTTTGGTTGCGTCCCATATGTTAAACAACCGACAATAGAGTTTACCGCCAGTGGCCCTTTCGTCTCCATTGGTGGCCATAATCAGCGATTCGGGTGACAGATCAGCCATCGTATAGTTAGTGTTTTTGTTGGGCACATGAATCGAGTGATGATAGGCCACGTCGTGAAACTCGACATCTATGGAGCTTTCGTTTTCGGTATTATAGCATCGGACTATTCCAACGGAATTCCAGACCATAAATCGTTGGTCATAGTGTACAGGTGTCGAACCCGATTGAAACGGTTCCTGTCTTAACGGTGGCGGTTCTACATCTTCTTCTTCTTCCTCCTCTACTTCCTGCACCACCTCTCGAGACTTTGACTGATGACTAAGCCGTGAGTTTGGCCGCTGTTCTGATGGCCTATCTTTCGGCGCATCGCTGTTGATCTGCGACTCGTATCGCGCCTTAAGGGCTCCGATATCAAACTCGACGTCGTCATCATCATTGACATCATTACCATCATTGGTATTCAAATTATTATCTTCATTGATACTAACGATATCCTTTGTCGGTATATATTTCTTGTTGAACGTAATGTTAGGCAATTCAATGTCCACATCGGCATTATCTGCTTTTGGGTCGTCGTTGTCGCCAAAGTCATCGTCGGATAGATCGGCAAACATATTATTCATCTCTTCCTGATTTAACACCAATTTGTTACTATTATCGTTAGTATTGTTATGATTATTATTAGTACCGGTAGTAGTATTAGTATTATTAATATTATTACTGGTGTTGTTTGTGTTCTGCAAACTATGCAATGACTTAACACTGATAACACCGAAATGTCCGCTAATATCGCAAAATGCTAGTTGCGATTGGCGCGGACACCATTTCAAACAGGTTATCTTTGCCGAATCTTTATGAAAATATTTGGCAATCGGCATCGGACTGGTATTGTCCAGAGAAATAGTACCGTCGGCGGCGGTAATGTTCCAAATCATTATGACACCATCACTGCTGGCAGCGGCCAGATAATTGCCGTCCGGCGAATATGAAACTATCGATATCTGTTTAAGCAGATCGTGTCGAATAGTGGCCACCAATTGCCAAGTATCGCGTGCATGAACATCGATTCTGTCCATTTTGGGTACGGCCAGTCGCTGACCATCCGATGGCTGCCACGACATGCGACACAAAACAGGCGATGTCTCAAAATCGTTACTTTTCGGTAAACAGTCGGTCCAAGACTGGCAACAAGTTTTCGTATCGACATTCCAGACCCGGACAGTACCGTCACAACTGGCCGATGAGATGAACTGTTGTCGCGGATCCAATGAAACACTAAGCACTGGTGCTTCGTGTCCTTCGTAGGTCTTCTGCAGACTTGTTGTCAAATCAATTGATTTCAGTGTAAAATCTCTGCAAAAAAAAGTATTTATTTATTTTTTTAGTTATTAATCAATCACTTCATCAAATCAATTAAATCTAATACTAACGCCGCCGACGCCACCAATAGCTGGCCATCGTTGCCGCCAATGTCCAAATGGGTGGCATTAGTAGTAAAACGGCAAACAGTGTCGACTTCTTCGCCGTCGGACAGCCGAAACGATTTAACACAATTGGTGTCGCAGGCGATAAAAAAGTTGGTCGACTGTATGGATCAGATGTATGGATCAGTTATATTCTATAACATCATTATGGATCAAAACATGTGCGGATGTGAACATACATTGGCCACAATGGCGTAGGCGATATCCTCGACGGGAAATGACGAATCAGATTCGTCGTCATCTTCATTGTCGTCTTCAACTTCGTTTACCGGCCATCTTCTGATCTCCGAATCGACGCCACAGGTCAGCAGTCTGTATGTCAACAAAACAACAAAAACAATCACTAAATTTTGGATCAAACTCTTCTGAAAGCAAACTTCTGTTTTGATACAGACTTTCGGTCGCTGACGAAGAAACAATCGGTGTGTCCCTCGCAGTGACCAAAACGGATAACACAGTCAACGTTGTCGTTGATCTTTTCAGACATTTGATTGATTGATTGATTAGTTTACGTTTACAACAGTTATGTTTGGATCAGATGAAGTGATTATATAAGTGTTATGTCAGTGAAAGAGAGAGAGAGACAAACAAATAAAAGACACCAAAAAAAGCGCTTTAATTGATATTTAGCGCAACTTTTTTTTTGTAGCACAACACATGATTATGTCTCAAAAAGGCCTATATTTATAGACATTAACAATGCTTGAATTTGGGCCTTTTATTGACTACTGATGACATCATCAACCCATGTGTGTCTCTATGATTATTGAGTGTCTCTCTCTCTCTCTCTCACTCTCTTTCTAAGCGCTGATTGGCTAACGATTTTCATTCATCAAAAAAAATCACACACACATATATCGTGTGCGTATTAGTGCATACAATGTTTAGACGTGTGTGTGTGTGTGTGTGTATAGCAGTTAAGTGTCACAATACATTAGAATCTAATGATTAGATTATATTATATTATATTATATTATATTATATTATATTACATACACACACACACACACACAATGTTGTATTAAACATCTATCGATGTGTATGCCTATGCGCTCAATGTATGGCACTCGCATATATAATGGCTTATAATAGCTATGAGAGTATAATGTAGTTTAAGAGTATATATGTTAATCCCTTTAACACATAAACAGTGTCTACTGTACTTCAAATACAGTATAATGTAATAGTAGTGATAGTGTTTTATATAGTGTGTAGTGAGTATAATATAATGAGTGAGCACTGTATCTCTACACTCACTCACTCACACACAATGAACACACAAATTGTATAGCAATTAGGTTTACAGTACAGTCACTGTGTGTGTGTGTGTGTACTGTATGTATGGTGTGATTATATGAGTGTATATTAAATATTATAATATATTATAGTTAACTAAATAAATAAAATACACTGTTTTCTGTGTGATTATTATATATTAATAATATTATTGTTGTTATTATTATTATTATTAATACCATAAATAGCCATCAAATAGACTGTCAAAACACACACACACTATACAAGTGTATGTATATTATTATTATTATTATTATTATTATTATTATTATTATTATTAAGCCATTGATTTACACCACTATATAGTGTTTAGTAGTAATCACTGGACATTTGATTTATTAAAAATAAAATAATTAATTAATTATTGTATTAATTGTTTTATATATATTTGTTAAGTGCTGTGATCTCTCCTATTATTATTATTATTATTATATGTGTTGTAAAATATAATTAAATATAATTAAATATATAAATAAAATAATTGATTTAGTTGTGTGTGTCTATTGTATAATGAAAAACACATTCAAAATAATTTAAAACCAAAAAATTTTATTTTGTTTGTTAACAAAAAATAACATTTTTTTTATAAACACATACACACAAAATGGTTGTGTATTTATGTTTAGGTTTTTTTTATTTATAAATAATTAAATACAATATATACATATAGACAGTAATAATAATAATAATATTGTTTAAAAATAAAAATTTTATTTTTAATAATAAATTTTAAACATATGATAATATATTGCGTGTATAATAAAAAAAAAATTGTCATATTTTTGTGTTTAAAATAATACATCAATTGATTGATTGATTGGATTTTATGTTTTTAATGATAATATCTAATAGTGTGTAAAAAATATTTTTATTTTTAATCATTAATAATAATAACTAATTTATTATTATTATTATTATCATCACAACTACTATTTATGATATATATTATTCAAATGCACCCATTGTTTCTGTAAGTTATTATTATTAATAATTTCAATTAATTATTATATATATTTTTAATTAATTAATTTAATTAATTAATTAAAAAGATCTGTCTTTACTTTTATTAGACATAAATCTATAATCATATGATAAGATATTATAATATATTGATAATCAAAGATATAATAACAATAGGCTATATATCGTATAACAAAATAAAGTCAAATATTTTATATATTAATATATATTTATTTATTTTTTTATGAATGAATTGTGTATTTAATTAATGAATGATTTTTAATATTTATTATTATTATTATTATTAGATTTTTTTCTTAATGATCATTGCGTTAGATATCATACTAAAAATTTATGGTTTATATCCCCTATATATATATATATATATATGTATATAATATTTATTTTCTATGTCTAGTACTACTACTAAATAAGTGATAATTAATTTTGTTTTTATTAATGATAATATAAATACTGTATATATATCATATATATAGGTAGACATACTGTATATGATATTTAATTTTTTATATGACTTTTTTTGACGACAATTATCGCTAATCTATGTATATCTCGGTATGTATTTAGTGGTGTGTGTGTAATATTAACGTCAATATTGTTATCAGTTAATGATTATTAGTATTATTATTATTAGCGTATGTTTTATGACAAAAAAATAAATAAATAAATAATTGTATTTGACTTTTGAATATTTTTTGGTGTATTTATTGTTAGTTAGCGACAGTGTGTGTGTACTCACACACACACACTGTATATCAGTAATAAAAATCTCTTTAATAAAATCAGCCAAAAATAAAATAATGTTAAATCACTTTCAACTAATTCAATGCCCGAAAAAATATTTTTATTTATTTATTTTTTGATTTATTTTTATGATTCATTGTGTGTTTAATTTAAGAAAAAATCTATTTATATACACGAATATCATATAATAGTCAACTGTTTTTTTTGTATGTATTTTTTGACAACAATTGAATGTCTTAAGAAAGAGAGAGAGAGAGAGAGAGAGGTTAGACATATAAATACAAGTGTTTTTTTTAAGTTAGTAGTAGACTATTATTATCATCATATGGTTTTCATGTGTAGTTAGAGGAGAGCACATAAGTTTAGTAAAATTGCCTACTCCTCCACTACCATCACCACCAACAAAAAAAACTACCAGTCCCTACAACTATACAGTAGGCCTAGTAGTAGTAGTAGTAGTTAGTGTGCAAAAAAACACTTGTGTCCTTATCATCAATTGGATGTGTGATGTGTTGGTACTTAATGATATAGTAGTAGTAGTAGTCTAGTATAGTGTCCTTATTTTTTTTACGGTAGTTACTCTGTTTTAACTATACACTGTACTGTATAACTATATCTACCAGTGCGCCCATGTATGTATGTACACTGACCGACCCCATATGTGTATGTGGTGGGCCCAGCACTTGTATCCCATTAAAAATATATATATATATATATACTATATATTCACACATAGTTTTTTGTATAACAATTTTTGTTGGAGTGGTTTTTTAGTTGTATTGTTATTTAGCAATATATTTGTTTTAAATAATAAATTGTGTAATGTTTTAGTTATTATTATTATTAATATTAATAATTTATAAGAAACAAAACATAAAATTATCTGATATTGTAATTATAATAATAATAATAATAAGTGAAGAAATAAGTAATTTTTAATATAATTAATGTTATAATAAATTTTTTTAAGCAAAAAAAATAAATTTTTAATTAGCTATTTCCATGTATGTGTGTGTGTATATGTGTGATTAGCCAATGAATAGTATTATGTCATATAATTAATGGTATATTATATTATAATTTATAATATAATATGTATAATAATTATTATGTCTGATATTTTATGTCTATGTTAGCTATTTGTGTAATAATTTATTTTTTTTCAAAAATTTTATTTAATTTTTTGTTGTAAAACTGATATCCAAACCTAACTTGTTTTGACTGAAAAATTTATTTTATTTTTTGAGACGACATGTCCTCAACATATGTGTGTGTATTATTGTATTATTATTATTATTATTACTGATATTATAGTATTTTATATATATATATATATATATTAGATATTTAGGTGAAAATATGTGTGTTTGAAAAATAAGTATATCATATTATGTCTGCGAAAAAATAGTTATTTTTTTATTAAAAAAAATAATAATTTATATCTAACTTTATATATAAATTTTTAGCGATTAAAACGGTTTATTGGTTGGCAATTATTGTTGAAAAAAAAATGTTTTTGTTTTATTATTAGTTATATATGTTGTTGTTTAAAGTTAAGCTAAAATATATTTTTATTTATTTAAATAAATAAAACTATTTTTTTTTAAACATTTATCAAACATTTAATAACAAAAATAATAAATATTTTTTTTCTCATTATTATAAAGAGCTGACAACAATGCATTAATTAATACTATAAATTGCTATAAATATATTATACAGCCATGAGTTAGTTAGTTAGTTATGAGTTTTTTTTTATTATTTGTAAGTAATTTTTGTTTCACTGTAGTATTATTGTGTGTAGTAATTAAATGAGAGACAACAACAACAACAACAAAAATGTGAATATATAGAAAAGATTTTATTATTATTATTATTATTAATAATTATGACTTAATTGAAAGTTTTTTTTATATGAAAAAAAAGTTATTATATGAGATATCTGTGTTGCGATTGACTGACAGCTATTGCATACGTAAGAGACTTACGAAACGTACAATTGAAATGAAAAATGAGGTCAAATACAGTCTCTCTCATACTCTCTCTCTCTTTCGTCTCTCTCTCTCTCTCTCTCTTTCTCTCTCTCTCGTCATATGTATGTTATAATTGCTTTTTTTCTCTTTACTTCTCAATTAAGGGTTTGTCGTAATGTCTTAATCGCTAAACATTGCGTACAACATATGAAATGTTTGTATTATTAATAGTTTTGAATAACTCGTATTATTTCATATTATTAACAAAAAAAATAATAGTTATTTATAATTTTTGTTAATTAAATATATATTTATATATATATTTTACTCTTTCTTTTTTGTTGTTGATTTTTTTTAGTTTTATTTTTTAATGAAAGTTTTGCCAAACAGTTTTGAAATTTTTTTTTAAAAAATGTTTTTAAATATCCATAGAAATAAATTGTTTAATATATATATACAGTATGTATGTGTGTTTTACCCAATTTAATTACATTAATAATTTATAAATATATTTTTTTATTTTATTTATTATTATATTGTATATAAATTTTTATTAAAATATATATATATATTACATATAATGTGTGAGAGAAAGTGTTAAATGTTGTTATCTATTAGTAGTACAGTATATGTAATGTTTGAAAAAAAAATATGAAAAATTTTTGTCTTGAAATTTAATACTACACTGTATTTTAATTGAGTTCATAAAAATGTTGAGTTAAAACTAAAAAAAAAAATTAAATGCTTTTTTTTAAAAAAAAATAACTATATTTTCTACACACATATTATGATTATGATATCATTTACTGCTGGGATTTCATGTGATTTTTTATTTTTTTTAAAAATATATATTAATTTCAAATAGCATTTCAATTAATAAATTATATAAATTTTTATTGAGTTTTTGATTTTTTTTTTGCTATCATCTGTAGATACCATTTGGTTTGCAACTGAATATTAAATAATAAAAAAGTTATATTCAATCCGATTGTGAGAACCGATTAAACCATTTAAAGAGGTTGTCCTCGAAAGCAACAGATATGATGGAAATGGATGCCAATATGGATGTCAGCGGCGATGAGCCGTCTTCGTCGTCGTCGTCGATAACAACAAGTCTGGAGTTGTCTTCGTCGTCGTCGTCCTCGTCGTCTTCCGCTACTAATAATAATAATAATAATAATAGTAATTGCAAAAGTGATAACTTAGAGGAAGAGATCAGCAGCAGTTCATCGTCATCAGCGCCTTCATCAACATTATCCTCGTCGTCGTCGTCATCCACACCATCGGCCAACACTACTACTATCACTACCACTGCTGCCAGTAGTGTCCGCAGAAAGTTTCGGTCGCTGACGTTTGGCCGGAGAAAAAAGTCGTCGTCGTCGTCGTCATCATCATCGTCGGCGGCGTCGACTCTTCAATGTTTAGCAAACACTAAATGCAAACAACAATCACCACAACAACAACAACAAAAAACCACCAATACTTGTGACAATTGCGGTCACAATAATAATAATAATAAAACAAATATCAATCATTCGTCGGCAACAGTGGTGACCACTACCGCTACTACTAATGGACGCAAGAAAAAGAGTCTACCCGGTTGGGTACCGTTTAAATTGTGCGCCCGAACCGAATCGTGTGCCGATGTTAGCCAATCTGAGGACCAGACATACAGTAAAAACAATAACAACAACTCGTGTATCTGTACCGCCTATAAGAAGACTACGGGCAGCGACAATGGATCAGCTGTTGTAACGCTGTCGTCGTCATCGGCAGTAGCCGTAACAGACAGTCGCGGCAGCGGCGGCCAACATCATCGTGGAAATCGCAATAATTTGGATCATCCGAATGGCCATCAATCGACTGGCGGCGGCGGGTTGGCGGTAATTAAAGACACGATTGCTGGCGGCATATCGACCAGCGATAGCTATGTCGATCATCTCTTACCAAACAATCTGGACGCCAACAACGTACAGCCGCTTCATGTACCGCCATCGGTATCGATGAGCGAAGTTCGTTCGGTTCAGGTTCGGGTATCGGAACTGGCCCTAGCATTGCGTAGTCAACTGTCGCTGACTGTTAATCCGCACCCGTATCTGGCCCGTTGGGGCGAAATGTCCGAACTGACACCCGGTTTTTTCAATCGTTTCTGTGTACGCAGCGATTCGGCTGCTGTCAACTCGGCGACGGCTGCCCTGACCACCGATGGCCAACAAATTCACACACAAATCGATTACATACACTGTCTGGTACCCGACCTGCTAGCCATTACCAACTGTAGTTTCTATTGGGGCAAAATGGACAGATACGAAGCGGAACGGCTGATCGACAACAAACCCGAAGGTACGTTCCTGTTGAGGGACAGCGCACAAGAGGATCACTTGTTTTCGGTATCATTCCGCCGGTTTGATCGGTCATTACACGCCCGCATTGAACAGTGGAACCATAAGTTCAGTTTCGACAGTCACGATCCGGGAGTCTACTCGTCACCAACGGTTTGCGGCCTAATTGAACACTACAAAGATCCGCAGCACTGTATGTTTTTCGAGCCGATGCTAACCATACCATTGCATCGAAATCTAACCTTTTCGTTGCAACACCTGAGCCGTGCGGCCATTACATCCCGTATATCCTACGACAACATTAACTCAATACAACTACCAAAGCGTCTCAAAAATTATCTCAAAGAATATCATTATAAACAACAGGTTCGCGTCCGACGGCTCGATGGCGACCATTGATTGACTGATTGATATTATATATATATATATATATATATAGTATATAAAATATATTTGATATATCTTTTAAATATTATTTTTTAAATGTGTAATAATAGGTACCTAATAATAATAATAATGAATAAATTATTATATTAATTAATATTTAAGTATATATATATATACTATTAATTAATTGTAAAGAATAATTGTTATATATATATATATATATATATATATTGATTTATAATTATTATATTAATTATTTGTAAACTACTACTACTACTACTACTATATTTGCAATTGAATTTTTTTTTCTCTCTATATATGTATTGTATTAATATATCTCTCTATCAAAACCTATTGTTGTGTTATTTTTTTATATTATATAAAAAAATCAAACAAAACAAATTGATACCCATTTTTTATATTAAATGTCAAATAATCAAAATTAATAAAAACACAAAAAATATATTATATTTTTCTCATTAACAATACACTATGTATTTATAATAATTATTATTAATAATCATCATAGTAATAAATTTTTAACAAATTTCTATATATATATAAATAATTATATATTTTATTAATGTATTGTGTATTCAAAGTGATTATTGAAAAGAGAGAGAGAAAAAAAAATAAAAACTAATAAAAAAAATTATTATATCATATATTGAAATCAAAAAAAATAATAATAATAATAAAAATAAAACAAATTATTTTATGACCTCTATTCAGCATTAAATTAATTAATTATTAAGTTATTGTTTAATAATAATATATTTTTATTATTATTATTATTATTTTAGTATTTAATTATTACAATACCTATTGTCTGTGTGTGTGTGTGTGTATGTGATTAAAGACATGTTTAGCACTTATAAGTATTATTTTAAAAAATCGTTTAGTAATTGTATAATAATTGTATTGGTATTTAATATAATAATAATAATAATATTATCATTAAAAAAAAATTGATAGTAATAGTAATAATATGCAATAATAATAATAATAATAATAATTTTTGTTGTTTTTATTAAAACCTACTATTGCTTTAGGAAGTGAATGAATGGGCAAATCGTAAATATTTATTATTATTTTTTATATCTCTTATATTAAAATATATATAAAATTATATATTATTTTTCTCAGTTTAATTGAGAGTGACTTTGTTTTCAATAGGAAGTTATAGTTTTTTTTATTATTACTATTATGATTACTACTACTACTACTACTACTATTTAGATATATTATAATTTTTATATAGTTGATGATAAATGATTATACTTAACTGTATATATACAGTATATTTTTTATGTGATATTTAAATTTTTAAAAAAAAATTTTTGTTGTCAAATTGATTTTTTTTTATTAATATAAATAAATAAATATATATATATATTAAAATTTATACTATAATTTTGTTGGTGTGTATAACTATATATTATATTAGTATACAGTTAGAGTTGGCACCAAAAAAAAAACATGAGAAATTTTTTTATACAAAAATAATAGATAAATTTCTGGAAAGTTTCAACTGAAAGAAATTCATGTATATTATACTGTTATTAACTATTAAAAATATTAACAAAAAATTATTATTTTATTAGTAGTTTAATTAATATTCAAAGTAAACACAAAAAAAATAATTAGTAATTCATCTAGTTAAATTCAATTATTCAATAAAATTTTCCAAAAAAAAACTATAATTATTAAACTGAGATAATTATATTAATTTTTTTTATAAATAAGAAAATTATATTTAATATAGTATTATATATTATTAATATATTACTAAAATAGTTATAAATATAACTCCATAGTATATTAATAAATTAAAAATTTTTATAGAAATTTATTACCTGAGAAACTTTCTAGAAATTTTCTAAATCTATATATATATAGTATTTAGACTAATCATATCAATTGTTGTCAAAATAATCAATTTGACAAATATGTATATATATATTGTAAATATGATATTTTACTTTATAATAATTTCCTATAATTATACGGTATATGTATTATTATGATAATATACAGAATATTTATACAATATATATATTTATATATGATTTATTATTTGTAATATGCTGTATAAATATAAATAAAATTTGCATTTATATACATATATATACAAATACTAATCAACTTATATGGATATATTATATGATAACAGGATATATTTTTTTTAAATAAAATAATAATAAAACAAAATTTATTTTTTTTAATTTCTAAATTTACTGTATTAACTGTATTATATATTTTAAAATAATATATATATATAGTATATTAAATATTTATTTATATTTATACTGTATAATACCAATAATTTATTAGTGTATGACTAATACTTGTATATAAATATTTATATATATATTTTTAAAAATCAGTTTTTTAAATTAAATTATATTTATATAAGCCATCTGTCAGTGTGTGTGTGTGTGTGTGTGTGTGTGTGTGTGTGTGTGTGTGTGTGTGTCATATATTTATAAGACATTAGTATATATAAAAAACCTAAAATAAATATTTCACTGAATCCTTAAAATAAATAGAAACAAACAAAAAAAATATTCAAATCATCCGATTCTTGAGTTTTGAGATCCAGAAAAATAAAATTAATTATTTAAAAAATAAAATAAAACGAAAACAAAACGAGAGTAACAAAAATGCAAAAATTAATGATTCATACATTTATCATAAAATATAATATTAATTTTAAAAACTTTTTTTGTTTGTTTGTTTGTTTTATTGATAACAAAAGTTTTTTTATTAATCATATTTTTTTCAATCAATTGACTTTTTCTTCTGGTAACTTACATACCAATTGGTATTATTATTATTATTATTATTATTAATAATTTGATAGTATTGGTACTCAAGATATTATATAACAACCATATCTCTCTCTCTATATTACATAATAGAGTAAAAATAACTTTATTAATATATATATAAATATATTTCAAAAAATTAATGAAACCCAATAAGTTTATATATATATTGATTACCATCATATGATTCATATTTTACGTATATATACCGTATGTATTATGTAATACTAAAGTAATAATAGTTTAAATTGAAATATACAGTAATTTGGGCGCAGAGAAAAAAACCAAAATTAAATTTGCAAATTTTATTTTATATAATATTCTAATAATAATTATATTTTATATTAAATTTTATATATAAATTTATATATATATATATCATATGTATTAATAAATTATAATGAATATGGTTTCGCTGGAAAAATGATTAATTATATGTAATATACAGTATATATATAGTATAATAAGTGTATATATAAATAGCATTCAATATGCAACTAAATGTAGATTTCATGTAAACCATAAATTTCATATTCAAATTATGACCAAAAAAAATAATAATATTTAATATGAAATGATGTATAGTAACTGAAAAAAACAAATAAAAAATAAATTTAATATATATTTTTTGCTGTAATTTACTTGTACTGTCACTATATATATAGTATAGTATATTATATACATAACTTATACGGTAACCGATAATAGATATTAAGTTATAATTTATACGACAATATTATTATTATTATTATATGAATATCAAACTAAGTATTTATATATTGATTTTTTTGTTGCTTATATGATTTGTTTACACGACTATCCCATTAATACTAATAATAATAATAAATGATAAATAAATTAATAGTTAATTAATAGTCTATTTATAAATAATAGAAGAATAGGTCCCACATATTATTATCGGTACAAAACAATTAATATTATTATTTATTTTTATATATATATATGTATTTTTAAAAAAAACCTATAGCAACATTTGTTAGTTTAATTATTTGTATTTTAATATAATATATATATTTTATAATAATTTATTTTTAACAAAAAAAATATATATATATATATCGTTAATATACTAGTTAGTACAAAGTAATTATAACTACTACTACTAATGATAATAATAATAATAATAATAATAATAATAATAATAATAATAATAATAATAATAATAATAATAATAATAATAATAATAATAATAATAATAATAATAATAATAATAATAATAATAATAATATACTGTACTTATAAATTATAATTACTAATAATACTATACAGTATATTATAATTTATAGATTATAATATATTGTAGTATTTTTAATATTATTTCAACAAAAATTTTTTTTACTAGTATTTAATATATCAGTAATTTTTTATTATTATAAATTTATAGATCGTATGACTCAAAAAAAATACTAATAATAATTAAATAAAATATATACGAAATAAAATTTCCAACTAAACTCAATTTAATAATGCATTAGTTAATGTATAAATTTTTTTGTTGTTGTTTCTCATACCGGTACCTTTAAACTAAAAAAACTACCTGTGCTGTGATAAAACTTTTTATATGTATAAAAATTAATTATCTAACAGTATCTACACATGTATGTGTGTGTACATAAATAATTTAAATTTTTTTTCAAGTTCAATTTACATATATTTTTTAATAATATACATGTATAGAAAATCTATTTATATATATATTAAATACATAAAATATTACTTAAAATTTATGATTTTTTTTTGTTGAAACATACATTAAAATTTATTAAATTAAATTAAACCCAAAAATTTCCATTGAAAATTAATTTACTGAAATTTTATTTTTTTGTTTTTTTTGAATTGAAAAATTTATTTTATTAATTTAATTATGTTATGACTATGAAAAATACTACATTTTGAACACTAAAAAACATTTATCAAAAAAAAACCTCACAATCTAATTATAGACATTTTCAAATATGGTAATCAATAAATTGTTTATATAGCTAACAAATATACGGTAATATATATATATATATTTTTGAGACACTTATTATTAATATATAAGATTTAATTATATATATATATATATAAAATAATTGTGAATTATCTCAACACAAAAAATTTTTTTTAAACACTTTTTTACTTTTAGTAAAACAATTTATAAATCTAGTTTTATAATTATAATAATAACGATAATTACGGTAATAATAATAATAATAATATGTATGCACTAATATACTGTAGTAAATTATATACAGTATATATATATATATATATATATAATATATAGAAAATATAAATGAAATCAATTAATAATTAATTAATTATATAATGTTATTTAGAAAATATTCATCCAATTTAACAATCAATTGAATTGATTGATTGATCCAATTGATACAATAGATATTATATACGGTAATGGTATTTTGACACAAAAAAAATAATAATAATAATAATAAACAGACAAAAAAACCCGTTGTTCTCGAGTAGGGTAGTATCGGTTGTCGGGTGTTGTCCACCTACTCAACGTCATCCTCGGCCAGTGTTTCGCTTATGGTTACCGCTTCCGATGTCGACATTGATTTCGAGATTCGCTAAATTGTTTTGATTTTTAGGGATCAAATCAAAAATGAATTAATTATTATTATTATCTGTATATCTATTACTGTATTATAATCATTGATATACCTGCGAAACAATCGGCAATCTCTGGAGCAACATATGAAACACTTGTGTGGGTAGTGTCTGCTGAAGTACTTGAAGCAATTGCTGGGGTTGACCGCAAACAGCTACAGCATTGGTCAGATGCTCGATACCGGCCTCGACATCACCTAAAATAAATAAATCAAAAAACAATTGTTATCAATCGGTTATTATTATCAATTGTTGGACATATCAATTACCGCCGGCCAATAGTTCTTCGCCCAACTGGACCTCTTTGATGAAAAACTTTTGAACAGCTTCGTAGTCGCGAAGATCTGGCAAATCCATGGACGAGCCGTCAAATGAGTCGCCCTTTTTGGCCGATTTTGATCTCTCTGTTTTTTGGATGGATCAGTTAAGAAGAAGATAGAGATATATGAGATAATAAAAATTGATAGACAAACGCATGGATCAGATCTCTTATATATATAGTCTGTCTTAAGAGAGAGAGAGAGAGAGACAGACAGAGAGAGACAGAGAGAGAGACAGACAGAGAGAGACAGACAGACAGAGAGACAGACAGAGAGAGACAGAAAGACAGAGACAGACAGAGAGAGACAGAGAGAGAGACAGAGAGAGAGAGAGACAGAAAGACAGAGACAAACAGAGAGAGAGAGACAGAGAGAGAGAGACAGAGAGAGAGAGAGACAGAAAGACAGAGAGAGAGAGACAGAGAGAGAGAGAGAGAGAGAGAGAGACAGAAAGACAGAGACAGACAGAGAGAGAGAGAGAGAGAGAGAGACAGAGAGAGAGAGACAGAAAGACAGAGACAAACAGAGAGAGAGAGACAGAGAGAGAGAGACAGAGAGAGAGAGAGACAGAAAGACAGAGAGAGAGAGACAGAGAGAGAGAGAGACAGAGAGAGAGAGACAGAAAGACAGAGACAGACAGAGAGAGAGACAGAGAGAGAGAGACAGAGAGAGAGAGACAGAAAGACAGAGACAGACAGAGAGAGAGAGAGAGACAGAGAGACAGAGAGACAGACAGAGAGGATTAGACGAAAACATACTTTCTCTTAGTTTCTGTTTGAATAGCGGATCGTTTCGGCGCTTTCGGTCAAAATAGACACAATAGGCCACAAAGCCGACCAGTCCGGCGGTCACACCAATAGTTGTCTTGGATATCATTATTGGTTAGCGATGTTTGGCGACGGCGGCGACAGTGATAATCAAATGGTATATCTTCGGCCCTCTCAACACAAAAAAACACCCGAAATGGTTGGTCGCGGTTATCTAATAAACAAAAAATTAATAAAATATATTATACGAGTAAATCAACAAAAAATAATTAATTAATTAAATTGTTTTACGTTTTGAATTGTTTTGTTTGTTTGTCTAAAAAAATTAATTAATTAATTAATTAAAAAATTATTATCAATTCAATTGAATTATTATTGATAATTGAATCCAAATGTTAATTAATAAACCGGAAAAAAATTATTTATTTTTAGGGATTCAATGCTTGAAAATATTTTTTTAATCTAAAAATATAAAATGTTTACATATTTTTTTTAATTACTGTATTATAATCAGGGTTTTAAGGAAATAAATGCCTGCCCTGGCAATGCCCAAATAGATGCCATAAATGCCTGGCATTTTGGGCATCTATTTTATTTGTCTGCCAAATTAAATTGCTAAAAAGCAACTGTATTTATAAAAAATAATGTAATTTACTGTTTTTAGCTTGTTAATTAAATTTTCAATTAATATAATTAATTCCAATGATATTACCTTTTAAGTAAAGATATACAAAACAAAAATACAAACAAATATCGATAAAACAATGTTTTATAGATAAAATAATAATATATAATTAAAATAATAGGTGTCACCACCTGAAAATAGATGTCCAGGGCATGGCAGAGGCAGGGCAGGCATTTGGCAAAATTGGCATCTATTGTTAATGCCTGCCATTTTTAAAACCCTGATTATAATACATATATATCTATTCAAATAGTTTGTAATAATTTTTATTTATTTTTTTTGGGGTAACATTGTTTGTGAATGAATTTTTTAAAAACTTGTTCCCATGTATAGTTTAGTAGAGGTGTGTGCGTGTGTGTGCAGTGCACTACTATAACTATTGTTTACTACTAGAGATGTGTGCCGCCCCACACATTAAAATTGTTTATTATTATTATTATTATTATATATTAGTAATAAATATACAGTAAAATTGTTTTCTATTTATTTTTTAGACTCTAAAGCGTAACGTTTACTACAGTATAACAGTGTGTATGTGTGTGTGAGTACAGTATAAACCATATACACTGTATATTACTGTATATAATACAGTGTATAATATCAATAATAATATTATTATTTATTAATAATAATAATAATAATAATAGAAAACATGATTTTATATTTACTGTAATAATAATAATAATCATAATAATTGTGTTTTTAATTATTAGGCAAACAATTGATTGGTAAGTGTTTTGTTGTTTGTATTTGTGTCCCCAAAAAAAAAATAAAATAAATTAAATTAAACTTAATTTTTATAATAATTTTTTTTTCGGTGTTTACGTTATGTATATAAAACCTTATCTCTATATTACTCATACTATTACTCACTCACCCACTCATTGATTTCCTCACTCACTCACTCACTCACTCACCCACTCATTGATTTCATTCATAAATTTATTGTTTTTAATATCAATTATACTATTAATTAATTATTAATTATATAATGATTTGAATTTTAAATATTTTTTTTATTAGTTATACAGTATATGATAGTTATATAACTATTAGTGTGAAGAAACTGATCCAACAATTTGTTTGTTTGTCTTTTGATTTTATTTTATGTCCACAACAACAACAACAACAACGACCTGCAGGTTGTCGTTCAAACAAACAAACGAATGGATCGATTGCGCCGAAGTCTTCGGGACAGCTTTCGCCGTAAACCACCTAAAGATCATATACCCGAAAGTAGTAAACCTCATCAGTGGCAGTCGGATGAAGCGGGTGTCAAACTGGGCACTTGTGTCTTCCCAGTCAAATATTTGGGATGTGTTGAAGTGTTTGAGTCAAGAGGTATGCAAGTATGCGAAGAAGCACTCAAAGTATTGCGAGTAAGTCCTATCGCTATCCTATCCTCCGAAACACCAAACACTTAACACGACTATCATCTTAAGTGACCACTACTTAAGAGATATTCATTATCATCAATTGATCTCATATTATATATGTCTGTGTTTAACCATTTTTTAACAGAGCTCTAGACGGCGACCAACTAAAGGCACACTATTTGTTACCGGCGATGGTCTTCGAGTGGTCGACGACGAGACAAAAGTTAGTGTCAAAAAAATGTGTTGTATTTTATCAATCAATTGATACAAATATATATATATATTTAAATTTTTAGGGTCTAATTGTCGACCAAACTATCGAAAAAGTATCGTTTTGTGCGCCCGATAGGGGTCACGAACGTGGCTTCTCATACATCTGTCGCGACGGTACTACCAGACGCTGGATGTGTCACGGATTTAATGCCAACAAAGATTCCGGTGAACGCCTATCCCATGCGGTTGGCTGTGCTTTTGCTGTCTGTTTGGAGCGCAAACAAAAACGCGACAAAGAAACAGTTTCGATGAACTTTGACCCGAAGACGTCAACGTTTACCCGAAACGGTTCATTCAGACAGTCGACACTGACCGAGCGTATGCAAGACCCGCAGGTGGCCAAAGCCATCGGTGAGTTTCCCGCATTTCCAACCCCATTGTTTGGGTGACTCTAATACATATATGTCTTGTCTATCCTCATCAAACATACATACATACAGAGCCGCCACCCGTCAAACAACCCGTGCACAACCCGTTTGCCGTCGAGCGGCCGCACGCCGCCCCAAACCTACTACAACGACAAGGCTCTCTACGGGGCGGTCCACTCGACACTGCCTCGCCATTCAAAAGGCAACTATCGCTTCGGGTTAATGACTTGCCATCTAATCAGGAGCGCCAAAGAGCACATTCCGTTGACTTTACCACTACTTCCAGAAGCAGCAACCGTTCCAATGGTAAATGTTTATAAGCCATCAATTTGCTAACTTTTAACCGGTAATTAATTAATTGTATTACTGTATTTGTCTGTCCGTCCAGTGATGCCAATTCCCGAAAGTTCTCCCGCCGAACCTACCGATTCCATTAGCGCCATGTGTCAAGAATTATCCAAAGGATTGACTATTTTAAGCAATAACGACGACCCGTTTTTGTCGCCACCAATACTATCGCCAACTCCCGTAATGATGACGACAGCAGCTAACAATACCGGTAAATAATTAATTAATTACCCGTCAATTTGATAATAATAATAATTTTGATACCATTACCGGGTAATTATATATAGAGGATAAATGGAGTCCATTGAAGCAATTGGCTAACAATACATTTGCCGAAAAATGGATTACCGATAGTTCGACAGCTCCCACCAACGATTCACGTGTACCCATAAATAATAGGTCGACAACTCCAAGCCCTTCCACAATACAAGTTCGACCGTCAGCTACACCACTAGCTCAGCCCAAAGTAGTGGCAGCTCCCAGACATAACACTCCTAATCTATCGCAACTGAGAAGCCTGTCGTTGGGCTCATCGGACGCTTACAACGATACCATAAAATCTTCGGCGGCGGCGTCGTCGGCAGCAGCTTCTTCATCATCATCATCGTCGACGACGACGCCGACGCCTTGGAATAGCAGCCAAATGACAGCTATTTGGCGTCAAAACGGCGGAACAGCAACAACAACAACGACGACAGCATATCAAAACAATTCATTGCGCAACTCCTCATTATCAACAACGACAACAACAACTTCAGCATCGGATCCGTTTGACGCCGAATGGGCAGCACTTGCCACTAGACATCAAGAGTCACCCACAGCGATGATGATGGCGGCGGCAACACATCAAAAGAGTACGAATCCATTTACACAGACAGGAGGTGTTGTTGTTAAAGCATTTGAAGTGCAAATGTGAATAATATAATGTTTTCTTGAATTTTATTATTATTTTTATAGACGAAACAAATTAAATTAATAGTTAATTATTATTAATATTATTATCATATACTCTAATAATTATACCGTACATTACATAATATTATTAACTTAGGGATAGGTGTGAGTGAAAGTTTAGGACCTATCTATCGTATCTATTTATTGTCGATATCAATGAATTTTTTATTATAAATAATAACTGTTTTATTTGTTGAGAAATATCATCATTAAATTTATAATCATTAAGTTATTAAGTATATTAGTAAAAAAAATTTTTATAATACTGATTGATAAGGATTGAAATTTTTTTGTTTGTTTTTCTTTTATATATATATAAAATACTGAAACTGAAAAATAATTGTTAGTTTTTTTTTAATAATGTAATGAAACTGTCTTACCAGTAGTTTATTATTAGTATTAGTATATTAGAAAAAAAAGTGATAAATACGACAAACATATTCCCTCAAAAAAAAAACTTAAAACTGTTTAAAAATAATTGCTGCTTATAATTGATATTATTATTATAAACAAAATCTATTGATACACACAAATTGATACTAGAAATTATTTGACACTAAAAATAACTAAAAATTACATTTCAATTATATATATAGGTATATATATGAATAAACCATGATATTATTGAATTATAATAACACAAATATATATATATTTATACTAATGTTTTTTTTAATTAGTATAAATATGTAACTGTTATTATAATTTAATTATATTTGATTTATATATATATATATATATAATTTAATGTAATAATTCTAGTTTGTGTCAATTGATTTTGTTTTTTATATAAAATGAGAGCTACTGTATAAATATATATATATAGATTTTTTTGTTACGTTTTTTTATAATTGAAAAATAATATGATAATTAACAACAACAAATAACATATTGCATACCTATATTGTATTGTTTATAAATATATAGAAATTTATAGATATATATATATATATATATTTATTTAATTTTAACATGATCATTCCATAATTTTTTTTTTAAAAACTAAAAAATAATAATATAAATAGTTTTATTATTAAATCTAATTATTAGCTACCGATGATTATATATATAAATAAATGATCAAAAATTATTATTATTAATAATAATAATAACGTTAACTATTTAATATATTAATTAATAAAAAAAAATTTATAATATTATATAATATATTTATTATATGAGTTTATTATTATTATTATTTAAAAGCTAATTGTAATTTTTTGTTTGTTTAAAAAAACTCAATTTATATATTTTTAATTAATGTAAAATAAGTTTTTTTAATGAGAAAAAAAGATAATATATTTTTTAATTTAAAGGCAAGGTTTTTTTTTATTTAAAAATAAATAAATAAATGATTAAAATTTAACATTTAACATTTTATTTCATAATTTTCAATCTTTTATTTTAATAAATTGTATTTATTTTTAGTACTTTCCTGTATTTCCTTAAAAAAACTATAATAATATAATTAGTAAATATCTGATAGAAAATTATATTTTTTAAAAAAATTATAATTAATGTTTGCAGGGATTTCATTGAATAAATATTATTATTATTATTATTATTATTATTATTATTATTATTATTATTATTACTAATAATTGTAACGAATTTATTAACTTATTATAATTAAAAAACAAATAAAATAAACAAAAAAAAACAAATTTATTACTAAAAATTTTTGTATAATAATAATTAGCACAGAATTTTCATCAACAAAATTAAGAAAAAAATAAATAAATTTCTTTGTATATCTCATTAATAATATAATTTAATTGTTATGAATTAAATAATTAATTTAAAAAAATATATGTTATGTTATTATAAAATTAAATAAAATAAAAAAATTTAAATGATAAATTTGAACAATTTTTGACTAATTTAAAATTTCAATATTATTATTAAGTTATATTTTAGTTTATTTTTTAAAATAGTTGTGTGTATGTGTATGTGTGTGTGTGTGTGTGTGTGTGTGTGTGTGTGTATGTGTGTGTATGTGTGTGTGTATGTGTATGTGTATGTGTGTGTGTGTGTGTGTGTGTATGTGTGTGTGTGTGTGTCAAATGTTTTAACATCTATTTTATTGAATTAAAAGCTTTACTACTGTATTATTATAATAATAAAAAACATTGTATTTATTTAGAGGAGATATACAGTGTATTAGTAGAGATAGAAAGCCACACAAAAAAGTGCATTTGATTTACATTTTGTATTATTATTACTACTACTGTATTAAACTTTATTTGCATTAAGTATTTACACAAAAAAACAAATAAATGTTTTCAATAGTTTATATATATATATATATATATATATATATATATATATATATATATATATATACTGTAGTATTATTGTATTATGATTTTTATAGCAACTTTTTGTTGTTAAGTTTGAACATACAATAAAATACATGATTTTTGTTGTTGTTGTTATTTATAAAGGATTTTTGTTATATCTTTTTTTTAAAAAAAATAATAAAAATAAAAACTTAAAAAATAAGAAAATACTTTATATTTTTAGTGTAAAAAGATAATACACATAAAAATACTGTATATTTAAATACTAAACTAATCTCTCTCTCTCTCTCTCTCTCTCTCTCTCTTATGTTTTTTAGTAATAATGTTGTTTAAAGTTTTTGTGTGTATTTATATTTTCTAATATTTAAAGTATATATTGAAAAAAAAACGAAAATCTAGTTTTTCGTTGAAAAATATATAATATATATATACATAAAAAAAAGTTGTTGTCCTCCAAACAAAACACTGGTGTGTAATGGTATGTATGTATGTATGTGTAGTAATGATAAACTAAAACTAACTAAAACTTCAACAAAAAAAACTTATATAAATGTTGTTTAACTGGCACTGGTATTACTACTTGATGGGTGCCCACACCACTCTGGTATTAGAGAGAGAGATAGAGAGAGAGAGAGAGAGAGAGAGAGAGAGAGAGAGAGAGAGAGAGAGAGAGAGAGAGTCACGCCTATTATATATGTTTTATTTCAGAGATGCCTTTCCCGATCTGATGCCTCTCAGAGCTCTCAGAGGAGTTGGTAGTGATTGACTGACTGACTGACTGTTGAGGGAAACCATTAAATAAATATATTGAATATATATATATAAAAAGTTTGACGTTTTATTTTAATTAAAAAAAATTAATAAATAATAATCGCAATAATATTGTTATATATATGTATATTTGAATTTAAGAGATTATTAATAAAATAATATATATAATTATTGAAATTAGTTTTTATTTTAATATAATTGAAAACTAAGATACTCAACAACATAGCAACTAACTTATTATTATTATTATTTTTTTGTAATTAAATTATTATTTTGTGTTATATCATATACTATTAGATCTGAAATATTTATCTATTCTATGGTTATAATGTGATTAATAATAATAATAATAATTGTTTAGTAGTAATAATAATAATAATAATACTTTTTATGTATTATCACACAGTATTTATAATATTAAAAAAAAAGTGATTGCATAATAACGCATAGTCTAACTCACTTACTCTCTCTCTCTCTCTCTCTCTCTCTCTCTCTCTCTCTTTCTACTAATACACCTGTGCTATTGTATTGTATGTGTTGAGGCGTTTATTTTTTGTACTTTTATTTTTTAAAAAAAACTATCGGTGCTTATATGTGTATGTGCGTGTATACCAACCAGTACAGTACTGATTAGTTTTATCATTGGCATCAATTTATATATATATACCAACAGTAATGGTTTTCAAATATGTGTGTGTATTTCAATGAGTATATGCAAACAACAAACAAACAAAAAATTAATAAATCTCAGTGTCTAATATTTATATATATACGGTATAGCTATTTAAGCCAAAAATTATTATTATTATTAAAACTAATTTTTTCAATAATAAAAATAGCTGAACATTAATAAATATCAGACATTACTAATAGTATTAGTATTATTATTATTATTAAGTTTGTCTATGTTTTTGTGTGACCAATATATTTGTGTGGGATTTTATCATAAAGTTTTTTTTGAAAAATTTATTTTACCTGTATATATGTGTGTGTATTTAAAATATTTAAAAACGACTCATCATTTTTGAGACACTATGTTTGACACAATTTTTTAATACATATATACTATATATTTGCTAAGTATTAATGATATGCCTGTTTGTCTGTCTGTATATGAGTTTGAATATCAATTTTGAATATCAATTTTTGTTATAAAGTTTTAATCGTTATAAAAGTGAATAATAATAGTAATAATAATAAAAAGCAATTGGTTTTTAATATATATATATCCGGAATAATAAAACTACCTATAAGTCTATGTCATATAATATATATATATATATATATATTAAATGAGATTTTAAATTATTTTTGTGTGTGTCGTGTATAACAACGATCTTAAAAACTTTTTTTTATAAAATTTTATTTTTTGAATCTAAACTTTTGATTCTAAAGTGTAGTATAATAATAATAAACTGAAATAAAAAAACAAAAATATTTATATACATATATAAATATTTATTGCTAAAAATAAATTTATATATATATATATATATATATTCAATATAATTTAATTTTATATATATATATGTGTGTGTGTGTGTTTTGAATTTTGATTAATATTGATATATATATATATATATATTGAAAAATATTTATGTGTTAACATTTGATAAACATTGAAAAACTAAATATATATATTTTTTTCAACGATAAATTAATTAGTATTTTATATAATAATAATAATAAAACAAAGCGAAACTCATTATACAGTAAAAAGTTATTATTATATTTTTAAATACATAAATACAGTGAGAGTTAAAGTGAAATAATTTTAAATAAATAAAAAAGTGTGACATATATTGAAGGTCTCTCCCAATGAATATGAATCCATAGTTTGTAACCAAATATTTCATATATTTGGTAGTTATTTATATTAATTATTATATTTAATTTGTTAAACTATTAAAATGTTTATTATTATATAAGAGACTTTAATAATAATACTATAATATATATATATATATATGTTTAAAATTATTTTTAATTTGATAATAATTTTAACCGACAAATAACTAAAATAATGGGTAATAAACATCCGACTCATCTAACACTTAATAATAGCCATAATAATAATAATAATAATATCATACAAAATGATAATTCATTAATAAATGAGTCTCAAAACCAAACCAATAATGATTTGAGATCTAATAATAATAATAATAATAATCGCAATCATAATAGTAGTAAAAGAATTGGTAAGAATATATATATACAGTATATATATATATATATTATATCATATATTTTTGTGTCCAAAAAAATAGTAATATTATTAATAATAAAAAACTTTTTTATTTAAATAATTTATTTATTATTTATATAAAAAAATATAAAACAAACAATTTTTCCGGTGTTTAAGTACTTTCTCTTTAATCACTCACTCACTCACTCACTCACTCACTCACTAACTTCACTCATAAATAAAATTTATATCAATTATATTAATTAAAAAAATGTGTTTATTTTGCTGTAGTTGTTGTTGTTGTTGTCGACAATAATTTATTTATAAGTATCTCTTTTAATAATATTAATAATAATAAATTATATTATATTTTCCTATTTGTTTAGACAACGAAACCCTTGTTGTTTAAAATTTTAAATTCAAGTGCTCTCTCTCTCTCTTTCTTTCTCTCTCTCTCTCTCTCTCTCTCTCTCTCTCTCTCTCTCTCTTACTCTCTCTCTCTTATTCTCTCTCTCTTTCTTTCTCTTTCTTTCTCTCTCTCTCTCTCTCTCTCTCTCTCTCTCTCTCTCTCTCTCTCTCTCTCTCTCTCTCTCTCTCTCTCTCTCTCTCTCTCTCTCTCTCTCTCTCTCTCTCTCTCTCTAACTATCAATATTTAGGTCATTCAAGTATTTTATTATTTTTTTTTATTTGAAAGTATTATTTAGTTTTTCAACTTTTTCTTCTTCGTGTTTCTTCTTCTTGTTTTTTTTCATTAACTGTTCCCAAACTAAATGCATTTGCATTTAGTTTTATTAATATATATATATATATATATATAATGTATTTGTTGTTATAGTACCTTAAAAAACGAGATATTTTACAGTATAATTATAAATAGGTTTTTTTTTATTAAATTTAACGTATTTTAAATGGTGTTTAAAAACCAAAACCAAAAAAAACTTAGTTTTCATTTTCATGTCTTATTTTTATTCTTCTTCTTCTTCTTCGTCTACCAAACAAAATATTTTTTAGGTAAACGAATGGATCGATTGCGCAAAAGTCTTAGAGGAAGTTTTCGACGAAAATCTAATAAACATCAATTGGATCAACACATCACCGAAAGTAGTAAACCTCATCAGTGGCAGTCGGATGAAGCGGGTGTCAAACTGGGCACTTGTGTCTTCCCAGTCAAATACCTGGGATGTGTTGAAGTGTTTGAGTCAAGAGGTATGCAAGTATGCGAAGAAGCACTCAAAGTATTACGAGTAAGTCCTATCGTTATCTCCACAAACACCACACTTAAGTGACTATACCTCTTAAGTGACACCACTTAAGAGATATTCATTATCATCAATTGATCTCATATTATATATGTCTGTGTTTAACCATTTAAACAGAGCTCTAGACGGCGACCAACTAAAGGCACACTATTTGTTACCGGCGATGGTCTGCGAGTGGTCGACGACGAGACAAAAGTTAGTGTCAAAAAAATGTGTTGTATTTTATCAATCAATTGATACAAATACAGTATATATATTTAAAATTTTAGGGTCTAATTGTCGACCAAACTATCGAAAAAGTATCGTTTTGTGCGCCCGACCGGACCAACGAACGCGGCTTCTCATACATCTGTCGCGACGGTACTACCAGACGCTGGATGTGTCACGGATTTAATGCCGGCAAAGATTCCGGTGAACGCCTATCCCATGCGGTTGGCTGTGCTTTTGCTGTCTGTTTGGAGCGCAAACAAAAACGAGACAAAGAAACAGTTTCTATGAACTTTGACCCCAAGACATCGACATTTACCCGAAACGGTTCGTTCAGACAGTCAACTCTGACCGAACGTATGCAAGACCCGCAACTGGCCAAAGCAATCGGTAAGTTTTTACTTAGCATTTCCATCACCCCATTGTTGGGGTTATGTATGACATGTCCGGTCTCCTACAGAGCGGCCACCCATCAAACAACCCGTGCACAACCCGTTTGCCGTCGAGCGGCCGCACGCCGCCCCCAACCTATTGCAACGACAAGGCTCTCTACGGGGCGGTCCACTCAACACTGCCTCGCCATTCAAAAGGCAGCTATCGTTGCGCATCAGTGACTTACCATCTAATCAGGAGCGCCAACGATCACATTCCGCTGACTTTGCCACTACTTCCAGCAGCAGCAGCAGCAGCCGATCCAATGGTACTGCAAAAAAATGTTTAGCAACCAATAGCTGACCATTTTATTTTTTGTTAATATATCTTTCTGTCTGTCTGTCCCCAGTGATGACAATACCCGAAACCTCACCCGTCGACGAACCTACCGATTCCATTAGCGCCATGTGTCAAGAATTGTCCAAAGGATTGACCATTTTAAGCAATAACGACGACCCGTTTGTGTCGCCGCCGATACTGTCGCCAACTCCCGTGGCAATGATGACAACGACAGCTAACAATACCGGTATAGCTATACTTAATTACCCGTAAAATTATTAGCTATTTGTTAAATTGATTTTTATTTTGTTACCGTAATTAGAGGATAAATGGAGTCCATTGAAACAATTGGCAAACAATAATACATTTGCCGAAAAATGGATTACCGATAGTTCGACAGTTCCGACCAACGATTCCGTTGCTGTTGCTGTACCGATAAATAGGTCGACCACTCCAAGCCCTCCGACAACTACACCACTAGCTCAGCCCAAAGTAGTGGCAGCTCCCAGACATAACAGTCCCAATCTGACGCAACTGAGAAGCCTGTCGTTGGGCTCGTCCGATGCATTCAGCGATACCACCACAAAATCGTCGGCATCGTCATCGTCATCATCATCATCATCATCGCCGACGACGACGACAACGATGACCTGGAATAGCAGCCAAATGATGGCCAGTTGGCGCCAAAACGGCGTAACATCAACAGCGACGGCGAAAACGACTACTTTAAGGTCGGATCCGTTTGACGCCGAATGGGCAGCACTGGCCACTAGACATCAGGACGAGTCGCCGACGATGATGATGGCGGCGGCGGCGGCGGCCACACATCTTAAGAGTACGAATCCATTTATACAGACAACTGGAGGTGTTGTTGTTAAAGCATTTGAAGTGCAAATGTGATGAATATTTTTTTAGATAAATACTTGAATTAAATTAAATTAATAGTTATTATAATTAAATATTATTAGTAGTAGTATTAGTATTAGTATTATATTATAATTTTATAGACTCTATAAAATACATTGCATATTAAATATCAGGGATAGATAGATAGATAGATAAATAGATAGATAGATAGATAGATAGAGAGAGAGAGAGAGAGAGAGAGAGAGAGAGAGAGAGAGAGAGAGAGAGAGAGAGAGAGAGAGAGAGAGAGAGAGAGAGAGAGAGAGAGAGAGAGAGAGAGAGAGAGGTTAGGCCTATCTATCTATTGATGAACAATGAATTCATAATAACTTTTTTTTTATCAATTCATCAAATTTTTTAATAATTAAATTATTATTGATATTATAATTGAAACAACAAAAAAAAAGGTTTGAATTATTATTTTTTTTTATTAACACAAACAAACAAACAAACAAATGGTTAGTTTTATTAAATCATTATTGTCTTACAAGTAGTTTATTATTATTAGATATAAATATGTGATAAATACATGTTATCGTAATTATTAATGTTTTCTAAAACTGTTTGAATATTTGATACTTATATTTGACACATACTGTATATAGATTTTTTTTTGTTAAGTTTTTTTTTGTATTAAAATAATTGAAAAAACATATATAATATACCTATTATATATATATATAAAAAAATCTATTTTAATTTTAACATGATCATTCCATTGATTTTTTAAATAATAATAATAATAATATAATTAATGTTTTAAATTGAATTTTTAAAAATAACAATATTATCAAAATTATTATTTAATATTTAATTAGTATCACCTTTATATAAGTCTATATATATGTTATATTATTATTAATTATTATTTAAAAGCTAATTGTATTTTTTTAAATCAATTTATATTTAAAAAAAATTTTTTTTTGTAAAATATGTTTATTTTATTTTATGATAAAATGATAATATACTGTATTTTTGTAATTTATAGGTAAGGTTTATTATTTTTTTTATAGAAAAAAAACTGATAATAAATTTTAACATTTCATTTCATAAATTTATTGTGTGTGTGTGTTAGTAGACTATGTAATGATTTTTCAGTAATTTATTTTCAAAATGATTTTTCAATTTATTTTTATTACTTTCCTTATTGGTATTATATATTTGTATTGTATTTCCTTCAATCAAATATATTATATTAAGTGAATATTATTTTTTTTTATTTTATAAATAAATATTTTTCAGGGATTTCAATGTTATATAATGGTATATAATAATAGTAGTAATAATTAAGTAAAAAATTAGTAATTATTATTATTATTGCTACTAATATTTCTAACAAATTTAACAACAACAAAAACAATTTAAATATTATTAAAGTTTTTTTTGTTTTGTTTAAATAACATTTAGTTTATTAATATATTAATCTTAATAAATAGTTGGTTAAAAATTTTTTAAAAAATAATTATTAAAAGATTAACTAAATTATTTAAGACTAATTTATAATAATTTTTAAAATATAATTTATCGCAATATATATATATATATATACTGTATATATATGAATGTCATAACCCTTTCATTTACAATAAGTTTGTCGCCGACAGTGTCTTTCAAAAAAACAACAAAAAAAGTTTTGTATTGTCTGTATCCCTATATTTACTGTATTTATAACTATAATATATGTATACAATATGTGTTATATAATGTCTTTTTTGTAAATTTTGTTTTTTTTTCTCTCTCTCTCTCACAAATTGTTGTCTTATGTGTTGTCGTTGTCTTATATATACAGTATATATATATATATATATATATATATATATATATATATAATACAGTGTATAATATATATATATATATATATATATATATATATATATATATATGAGTTCATCGACAGACACCTACCTACCTATAGCTGCTGCTGATGATTATAATAATAATTTTTTATTATTATTGATAATACCTGTGCCATGACTGTACCTACACCTGTGCTGGGATGTGTGTGTGTGTGTGTGTATGAGTCATCCCTAAGCATGAGAGTGACATAATGTAAATTTTATTTATTAGGTACTGGTCTTACAATGCAGTTGTCTGCAACTTACAAAATAATAATAATAATAATAATAATAATAATAATAATAATAATAATAATAATAATAATAAATAAATAAATTTTAATGACTATACTATAACTATTAAACTAAACAAAGTGTCCCATATTTTTTTTGTATACAATATTTGATTGATATATACAATATATATAGAAATTATTACTTTTTTTGAAAAATCTAATGAGTTGTTTGCCTGTATTTCTAATAATAATAATAATAATTATTATTATTATTTATAAATAATACTATTTTTTGTTATGTATTTATTATTCTGTATATTAGTATTTTAATAGATTGTTGCATAAGTATTATATACTGTATATTAGTAACTGTTTTGTTATTTTCTCATTTTTTTTAAATGAAATATTATGAATAATTTTTTTTCCAGTTTAATATTAATTACTTATAGCTCTATAATTATAATTAATGTCTATAAATATAACAATTAAATCCATTTAGTTTTAATTATGTATAGTACCGGGTATCAGTATGGTATATATATAAAATATTGATAATATAAACTATTAATTAACTATATTTTAATTTATTATATAAATATATATATATATATATAATCTACTGTACAGTACTGTATATAATGTATATAAAATTATTATATAAATATATAATATACAGTATTATTTAAAAAATAAGATATTTTAGTGATTAATATTTTTTAGCCAATTATTTCTCGGTAACAAAACAAAAACAAAATAAAAAAATAATAATTTTTAATGATTAGGTGTGGACTCAAATTTTATAAAATATATATAAATTTTTCTTTATTTTAATTTTTCAAAATAATAAAAAATTATTATTATCTAATTAGTAACTAAAGGTTAAGTTCATTGTAATTTAAAATATGACAAAACAGTATCTAAAAGTTATTAAATTGACAAACAATTAGTTAAATAAAAAAATGAAAACATATTTTTAATTTCCCAAAATGATAATTTTAAATTTATTTTTTATCACAATTATTATTATCAATATTTTTTTCTATTGACTATCGATATCCAGATATTTTAATTAATATTTTAAAAAAATAATAATTTTCCCATATTATAAATAAAAATTTATTTTTTAAAAATAATATCTATTAATTTTTATTAATATATTAATTAAAAAATAATTAGTTTTTCATAATAATAATAATTTTTTAAGAAAAAACTTAATTAAATAAACATTAATGATTGTAAACATGATTTTAAAATGTAAATAATTTATTAGCAAATATTATTATTGATATATTTAAAATAAATAAATAAATAAAATAAAAAGTTTTACGTTTGTTTTGTGTGTGTTTTTGTACAATAATTATATCACATGTTTTTTTTGATTACATACTATCTTATCGATCAGTAATAGGTATAAAACATTTTTATTTGTTATTTGAATACATAAAAATAATCTCAAAAATAAATAAATATGATATCCAAGTACAGTTATAAATTATATATATATATATATATCATATGTAGTATAAAAACAATAGCTTTTTTGAAAACAATTTTTAAATATAAAAAAAATATTTTTAATATAAATACTACTAATAACTGTATAATACTATATGCATAGTAATAATTAGATAATTTTTGTTAAATAAATTTTTTTTTGATTTAATTTTAATAAATATATATATAATGTTTGTGTCATCACTATTGACGCTTAGTTATTGCTGGCTATGTTGGCTGCATACCTGTGCCGCATACCTGCAAACACAACCGGAACAAATTCATTTATCCTATGGAGGTATGGATGTCCTATCATATTATTATTATGATATACCAAAAAAAAAAAAAAAAAATTTATCACATTTTATATGGTTATCCTCCTCATCGTCCCACCATCACATTATAGTTGGTCCGACACAGATGATAGTAACCTGGGTTACAATGGATCCGACGCCCGACTCGCAGTGCGAGTTCGGTCAACTGCCCACCCGATTAACATCGGTGGCCAAAGGCTACGCCAATCGGTTTGTCGACGGCGGCAGCGAACAGCGGGTCCTGTTTATTCATCGGGTAGTGTTGGACAATCTGGCGGCCGGTCAGATGTACTGTATGTGTCTGATTGTGTATTAAGTGTTTGTTTGTTTGTTTGTTAGCTAACTAACTGTCCTCCTATTTAGTCTATCATTGCGGCAGCGATACTGGCGGATGGAGTAGTGTCTACTGGTTTTCGGCAATGAAATCGGGTACCAATTGGAGTCCAAAGTTTGCCGTCATTGGCGACCTGGGCAATGTCAATGGCATATCGGTGCCATAGTTAGTGCCAACTATTGTTGTTTATTAATTGATAATTTAATTTTTATTTTAAATATGTTTTAATTAATTAATTATTTATTTCCAGTATTCAAAAAGCCATATCTAAAGGACAATACGATGCTGTACTGCACATAGGTTTGTATATTATATATTGTTTTTACAAAAAAAAGTAAAAGTTTTACTAATAATAATCAAAAATAAAATTAATCATATATTAAATATTTATATATATATAAATATTTAGGTGACTTTGCCTACGATATGGATTCTGTATGTAAATTCTGTATTAAATATATATACTGTATATAAACAGCATATATACTGTATATATATATATATAATTGTAAATTAAATTTAATTAAATAACTTTATTTTTGTGGACAATTACCCGATCAGGACAATGCCAGGGTTGGCGACGATTATATGAGACAAATGGAACCGGTAGCTGCGTAAGTATACTACCACTTGTTATCTACCTGTGCCCACCCCCCAACCAACCACCCACCCGCCCATCCTCCAAATAATAAATACTAATTAAATTTAATTATTCAATAAAAAAAACTTGTAGGTATGTGCCATACATGACGGTAGTTGGCAATCATGAGGCCGCATAGTTAGTAGAGATAATTGATTGATTGATTATGTTGGGGTTATCTTAAATATTTATGTTTTGTGTCTGGGGGTTAATTTTTTATTTTATTTAGCAATTTTTCCAACTATGAAAATCGGTTTACAATGATTGACCATCGGTCGGGCCAATTGAACAATCATTTCTATAGTTTCGATGTCGGACCCATACATTTCATAGGGTTTTCCTCAGAATATTACTATTATGTTGAGTACGGCTGGAATCAGATCAAAGTCCAGTACGAATGGCTGGAAAACGATCTGAAAGAGGCCACCAAACCCGAGAATCGGGCACTGAGACCATGGATTATAACTATGGCTCACCGGCCCATGTATTGTAGGTTAGTTAAGAGATTTTAACAGTTTTACTATTAATTAATAAAAAATTATTGCAAAACATTATTATATAATAATATATTATCAAAATTTTATAGTACCGATGATAGCGATGACTGTACACATAAGGAAAGTATTGTAAGTAATAACTATTAATTGCTAATTACTGGTTAACTATTTATTTTTGTTGTTGTTGTTGTTTATAACTAATAAAAAAGATACGAAAAGGTCTGCCAATAGTCAAAGAGTACGGTCTGGAGGATCTGTTCTACAACTATGGTGTCGACATCGAAATCTGGGCCCACGAACACATCTACGAGCGTATGTGGCCGGTCTACGACCGACACGTCTACAATGGTAGCCATGACCAGCCCTATACAAATCCGAAAGCACCCGTCCATTTCATATCAGGATCGGCCGTAAGTGTCTCACCCTATCATTACCCTACCCCGCCCCGCCACCCCCCGGTTGGTCATAATTTTAATACACTTTATAAACACACTAATAGGGCTGCCAGGAAGACATCGACCCGTTTGTCCCGAACCCGGCCCCGTGGAGTGCCGTACGTATACGTGACTACGGCTATACGGAAATGACTGTCTATAACAATACGCACATTGATTTCGTACAGATTTCAACCGATAAGGTATATAAATACAGTATATATACTGTATATTGTAATTGAAAAAAAATGATTTTAATATTATTACAACAATTTAATGTTAAATATTTGCATTGTGTGTGTATATATAGGGAGGCGCTGTTGTCGATAAATTTACGGTAATTAAGGAAATACACGGTCCGGAAGCCTGGCTATGATTAGTAGGAGGGGGGGTTGTGAACAGTCATTTATAAAAAAAAAATTTTCAAATTAAAACTATTATAATATTACTGTGAATAAAATATGTGTACAAATTATTTTAACATTACTAATAATTATCAATTGTTTAATTAACTAAATTTAATAATTAAATATTGATTAAAAAATATTTTTAAATAATTTTTTTTATTAAAATAGTAGTTAAATTAATTTTACACAAATTTTTTTGTTTGTAAATAAATTATCAAATTTTTATTGTCTATGATTGCAATTAGTTCCCAGTAATGGCTGATAACTATGTCGACCGATAAGTGTCCAGTGATTGATCCATTGATTACCTGAATAGTCATATAAATATAAAAACAAATTAATTAATCAATTAATACATAACTTATTAATAAACTTCAATATTAACGGTACGAATAGGTCTCAGATATAGTAATAATTACAACTCATATCAACAGTAATGCATCTGACAAGAGGTGTCAGCTCTTTAAGTGTGATATATCATCATTGGTTTGACCAAACAAACAGATCCCCCGGTAACTACCGGTTACTATAAATAATTAATAAAAATAATTCTCACCTCGAAATACATTTTATGCGGACGACGACTAACTACCAGTGCTCGGCCAGTAATGTCTGAAAATACATCCATAAAAATACTGCATTAAAATCCATGTCATAACAAACTATAAATTATTAAATATATGGTATAACAAAAACAATTGTATCGCTAATTTACGGCACAGTCCTATCAATGATTAGGTGATAAACTGCTTCCTATAGCGATATAATTACTATTGGTCTCATTAATCACTTTTTTTAAAAAAAAGTAATTTCTGGCACTAATCAAGTCATGGATGACTACAATTAGTGTGGCAATGGACCTGGATCATTAAGCCATATATATATATATATATATATATATATGTAGCACCCAACAAACTACATACCCCGTTAACTATCAATCCCAGTGTCCCAATCAATAGCAGTCAATGGACACTCCCAGTGCTTGTATTAATCTAAAAATACATCAATATATTCATAAGTTTTAAAAAATACAAAATTAATATAAAATGATTTAAATTATTTATTTTAAAAAATAATTTAGTGATAAATTAAATCAGATACTATCTAGCTCAAAATAAACTTAAATTGCTCATCATATAAGCAATCAGTTAGGTTAGGTCCTAAGTTTTATCCATCATTGACATCACTAAACTACTGGTGCGCTAACCCCACCAACAGTAATAACTGATAGACAACTCACCTCTCAAAATATCAACCACTTGACTATCCATGAACTACCAGTGATGATCAGTAATGGGTCTGAAAATATAACCAACAAATATATATTAAAATTATTGTCTTAATTCGTTTAGTCATCACTTGTATAAACCAGTAATAAGAGATCAGATATAATGCTAGCTCTATATAAGTACTCTTCATCTAAAAAAAACTATCCGAAGGTGTCCTAAATTGTCATCATTTCTCTCATATATACTATATATATATATAAACAAATTAATTGCTAAAACAATACTCACCAATAATGTTGAGGACGACTGATTGACTACCGGTGCGCTGTAAGTAATGTGTGTGAAAATATATAGCAATTAAATATCATTAAATATATTTAGTTAAATAAATATCTTAATATATAAATAAAATTCAATGATAAATGTGAATCAGATTTTGCTGGCAATGATTAAAGTAATCCTCATATAAGCAATCCGGAGGTGTCCTAAGTTTTGTCATCATTTCAATTATCATTTTATTTATTTATCACAAAAATCAATTGTTTTAAAAATACTAACCATTTTTACGTTGTTATCAAATTGATGGATACAATAGATTTGATAAAATCATTAATGAGGCGAAAAAAAACCTGAAAAACAATTCAAAACTTAATAAATACAATAATTAACTTTTCTAAAAAATAGCAATAAATAAACCAAACAAATATCAGATTTTTCAAATACATATCAATGAAATTAATTAATTTCTCAAAAGAGATGTCAGAAAAGTATAATTAGAAAAAATTATCATCACTTTTGGTGAACACATAAATATAATTACAAAATTAGCCGTAAATTTACCGATAAAACACCAATAGAAACCAACTACACGGACATCCATAACTGATACGACCGACCCATTATAGTGGGGGTTCCCCTCACCATTGCTCTGGTCAACTGTATGTACATAAATAAATAATTATAAAATTAAAAACAATTTAAAAAATAAATAACAAAATTTTTAATTTAATATTATATCAAATGTCAGTATATGTTGGTAATAAATGTCTTCAATTATAATTAAGACCCGAAAGATAATATCATCAATCATTTGATATAATTTATATTATAATTAACAAAAACTAACCCAAAAAAAAACAATCCGATAAAGCCATCCAAATGGGGGGGGGAAGTCAACCGTATGTACGCGTTGTAAACCATCCAATAGGGGCGGCACCTAACTATCTAACAATAATTTGAATCAATTAATATACAAATAAATATTTATTAAAAAAAAATTAATTAATTAATAATAAATCAGAGTTAATAACGAACGAGACATTTTAGGAAATCATCAATTTTTTTGTTAAAAAAATAAGGTCTCTAGCCATTGATCATCATATAAATAATTATAATTAATTACTTAAATATTATTTAATAAAAAACAAATAACTTACCATAAACACTATCTATGGTCATCCATGGTTAGTATGTATATCATAATTATCTAGATTTACAATTAAAATACAAATGTTAATATAATATACAATTAATTATAAAATTTAAACTACAATATCATTATTATATAATTATCAGACATATGCTTGTTTAGTCATCAATAGTAAATTACAGAGACTCTAGTCTATTATCATCACATAATTGATCCAAATAACTATAAATTAAAAAAAAATCATACAAATGCTTACCATTTATCTTAGAGAGGATCAAATCAAGTGATAGCCATCAACAACAGTGACGGTACAGATCAGCTACATATAGCTAAGTCAAACAAATAAAAAAAATCAATTTTGAGATCAATTATCATAAACTTTATAAACATTTTTGCAAAAAAAAATTGATTAAAATTTTATTTAGTCAACAATCAGACAGCCAAGTGTGACATCAATTGATAATCAGGTGTTAATTGATATATAAATTTAGTCGCGAAACCATATCATGGATATCATCACCAGTTATAACCAAACAAAGACAACACAACTATTTAACCGAAACTTACTTCTTGTATAAACCTCTCGAGGAGTTCCCTAATAATGTCAATCAATCATCAAATGGTATGTGAGTTAGTCAACCATTATCTGTAAACAACAATCAAAAACCATGGATTAAATACTTGATTTATAAAACTGAAAAAATCTAATAATCATTGACATCAAAGACATTGATGGATAGATAGACAGACAGACACTCTTTCAGACAAATGCCTCGTTCAATGGTCAGCATTGAATGTTTGGTCAACACTTGTCAAGTGATCCCAAAAAACCAAATATGACTCGTCATCTTTGGTCATCACAAAGTGGTGGTAAAATGTCTACTACTACTACTAGTCATCCATATCTTATTGTTGAATCAACTAATTGATTGATCAATAAATCACTACTAAATACCTATTTCTGTTGTTAATACACGTGTTATCCACGCCTTCCTCGTGTATGTATTCAGGAAACACATTGCTTGAAGACATTTAGCCATTTCTCTCAACACAAATAGATATAGTTGTCGTCATCTGAAGACACGGGGGAACAAATGATTTGAAAAAAAAGTTATAGATTATAATCAATGAAATTAAACCAACAAAAAAAAATCAATAGTCAGTTCAGTCAAAGACATTGATGGCTAACACACACACACTCTTTCATCAGACAAATGCCTCGTTCAATGGTCAGCATTGATTGTTTGGTCAACACTTGTCTAAGTGATCCCAAACTAACCAAAAATATGACTCGTCATCTTTTAGTCATCACTGAAAAGTATGGTATATGAAAGTGTCCATCAATTGATCCGACAATTTGTATGATATGATTGATTAATAACAGGAGAGAGAGAGAAACACGTGGTCTCTCTCTCTCTCTCTCTTATATATATATAGACCGACACCGCAAACCAAAAAAAAAATCAGACCAACCTTTTTTTTTTGGGGGATCAATCATTGTCTTAACCATTAAATTTGGTTCATTTCTCTGGTGATGGTCATAATCTCTAGTCCAGTAATGCTATCCGAGGACAGTCGTGTGTTGTTTGAGTTCCCAACCCAACCATATCATTATTATCATAAGTGATGGCAAGTGTCTAACAACAACACATGTGTTTGGTGTTTGATAGTAAAAGAGGAAATGAAATGAAAGTTTATGAGAGAAACTAAATGGTTGTTTTAAATTGTATGCCGTTTTTTATAGCCCATACATACACTGTGTATTACATACACTTACACCAGCACTGGTAGCCCAATCTAACAGACAGCACTGGTATTACAAATTGTATATACATTGGTAAACACGTGGAGTAGTGATATCTATAAATGAAATACAGGGTTTAAATACAATTATTATAAAGTTTTTCCTATGTATTGGCCATCTATTGGATTATGTATTGTATTGAATGCGAGAATAATAATACAAACTTTTTTTTTTTTTTTAAATAATTTAATAATTTTGTTTCAATTAATTAATTAATTAAAATCAATCAGTTAGTTATAAAATTAACACACACACACACACACACACACACATACATACACACACATACACACACACACACACACACACACACATACATACACACACACACACACACACACACACACACACACACACACACATACACACACACATACACACACACACACACACACACATACATACACACACACATACACACACACACACACACACACACACACATACATACACACACACACACACACACAACATAAATTGCTATTAAAATATTAGAAATAAATTAATTAATTAATGAACAAACAATTTATAATAATTATAATAATCAAAATTTATTTACACTATCAAAAAAAAAAAAAATCAAATCAATCAAAAAAAGTTTATAAAGTTTTATAAAACTTAAAAGTATTAATAGATTTGAAAATTTGATTTTTTTTTTTTTTTTGAAATAATTAATTTTCAATGACCACCACCACTACTACTACTACTAACTACAAGCACTTGTGGGATGTGTTGTGTGCGGCAGCGGCACAGGTATGCCATCCCATCCCATCCCCCATCCATTAGTTGGTATCACTGAGTCTGTACTGACCATTACTATAGACGAGCTTATGTTCTCTGACTTTAGAGTCGAGAAAGTGTCGCAACTCGTGAGCCGTCAGTTCGTGCGAATCGTTCGGCTGAATGGCAAACATCTGCAAACATCTGATGCTATCCTTTCGTTAGACTCCAGTAAAACGTTTCAAAAATTTTTTTTCTCCCTCTTTCGTCGCCGACAGCTGATCCCTGTAGTCGATCATCGGTTAGGTCATCATCGAAGTCGTTCTCCATATTCATATTCATATGTGTTGTCAGATCATGACTGCCGTCGCCACCGACATCTGGTCCCCAAAAGTTGCTGACGGATTGGTTGCTACTATACGATTGTCGAGAGAGAGAGAGAGAGAGAGAGAGAGAGAGAGAGAGAGAGAGAGAGAGAGAGAGAGAGAGAGAGAGAGAGAGAGAGTTACGATCGAGAAGAATGTCGATTCAGTTATGGAATCATAGATTTTGGCTGAAGATTAATAAGAATTTTTTTAGACGGTTTGTGGTATTATTTATTAACAATTGTTTGTTTCATAAACTTTTTAATTGTTTTGTTTTTATTTTTTTTTGTAGCAAAAGAAGTTGAAGACATCTTCATTAACAACAACAACAACAACAACGACAATAACAACGGTTTCCAACATCAGTGGTAATAATGTCGGACAACAACAACAACAACAAGAATTGGATATCAGTTATTCACGAGTTGGTCACAAGTTTTACAAGACATTCATCATTGGACTCTAACCATCGAAAAATAACACATGAATTATAATTAGTAATAATTATAAAAATAATCAGAATTTGTTTTATTGAAATATATTGTAGTGTCCACTACATTACCTTAAGCTAATTTAGTTATAAAGTATTTTTGTATTTAAATTCCCAGTAATTTTGTATACATTTATTTTATATCCTATTTTTGTGTTAAATTCTTAGTATTGCTTTTCAATCGGTTATACAGTTCCTTATATTTACCGGTTGCTGACCTCAGACCTCTGGCACCAAACTAACTGTTCAACGGTTCCCACATTCAAACTATCCAATGATAGCTAACCATTCCCTATACCTACCCGTCCTCTCTCAAACACTATAAATACTGTACTACAGTATACACATACTTTAGTACACTGCCAGCCGTCATACACAACAGTCATACCTGACTCTCACCTATCATACTGTACTCACATCATACATGTGCTCCACTGATAGCACCATTTTAACCATACAATCCATTGTATCCTCAATTGTCTTAAACTAATCAATAAATTGTTATAATTATCTTATACCTGTGTTAATCATACCATTCATTACCATCGCTATTATCATCATTGAAACTATCACTTCAAGAGTCCAACCGGTTGTTCACATCATTCAAGACATACATACAACCCGGTTGTCCATCAACTCTAACCTACCGTTCCGTATCGCGTGATATCAAGAGATAGGACAGACATCCAGATTGGAATCAGCTCTAGCTTTACGCTTGGCCACCACTACTGCAAGTGATCTACCCTTTTATCATCCGATAGGTCTCATACCGACCCTTCAGGTGATAATCTATAAGGAATTAGTTGATACCATACCGACCCACGCATAACAACCGGTGCTCTCCTATTCCTCTAAGTTGTGGACAAACATACAAACCCAGGCACAACAATATATATATATATATATAATTTAATATAATGTATATAAAATTGGAGGATCTATTAGATGATGATAATTAATGTTTTTGTTTAATAATTATATAGGGAATATATATTATAATTATTATGAGATATTTATAATATATTTGCTAATCTTATTCACACTTAAAAATAAAATATATGAAGACTATATAATATTAATATTAATAAATATAAAGTTAATTATTTATTTATAAATTTACAGATATTAATCTATTATATTTAATTAAATAAATATCTGCTTGCTTAATTTAATTGATTCATTAAGTTTTATTTGAATAAATGTAATATAATAATAAATAAATAAAAATTGTTTTTGACATAATATATATTAATTTATAATCATTTATTTAATGTTTTTTAATATCTTATTAATAAAATATTAGATATTACATAAAATATATGGAAAAATATGTAATAAAATTTAAGTAATACTAGAATAACTTTATGTAGAATTAAAACAAATAAATAATAATAACTATTAACTTTAAACTAATTTTTTAAAAAACAATTACTTATAAAACATACTTGTAAAAAATATAAATAAATTAGAATAAAACTATAATAAACATTGTTTTTTTAGTTTTGTTTGTCAAATAATATTTAATTTTATTTAATAATTTTTATAATTTAATTTTGTTCCCAATTAATATCATAATAAATTTATACCTTAAAATTAAATTCAATTACCTATTATATTTAAATTTCAATAAGTTAATTTAATAATTATTTTTAAATATTAATTTAATTAAACAAACACACATTTATTTAATTAAATAAATCAATATATTTAAATTAGTTTTTCTTAAATAATTAATGAAAATAAGCAATTATTTTTTATTGTAAACTTTAATATCTAAAAAATAATAAATAATTATCTTAGAAAATATAATTATTACTAATATATAATTGTTATTATATACCGTATATATATATATTAAAGGGTATAAACTAAACTAATTATACAGTAGACACAGTATTTATTATATCATACTTATTATTATAAATATAAAAAAATAATATATGATTTATTTATATGATAATACATGTACAGTATTATTCAATAGTAATAAGTAATGTTTAAAAATTACAAAAATATAATGTGTTTATAATTAATTTTTTTTAAACAAACTATAAAATTATTTTTATTAAATTTCAAATAAAAGTTTATATAAATATTTATTATTATTTATTTAATTATTATTTTATAAATAACAATGGTTACATTATTTAATTTTTTTAAAAAAAAATAATTTAGCATTATTTAGGAATTTATAGGTAGTTTCTGTAAATTAAAATAACACATAATGTAAAAGTGATTATTCAAAAAAAAAACACGATTAAAACTATTATGCTTTACATTTATATATTTTATTGTAAATATTTTTGTTTTTTATTTGTTTTTGTATTTTAGTTGCAATTATTATCATCATTTGATTGACAACGTATTGACATTTGCCTAAAAAAGTTTTACCACTAGTTTTCAAAAACATCAACAAAACAATATCCTGTAGACTATAAATATATATTTTTTTTAAATATATATTTTAATATCATTTTTTTAGTTAATAGTCTATTATACTGTATATATATATATATATTAAAGGGTATAAACTAAACTAATTATACAGTAGACACAGTATTTATTATATCATACTTATTATTATAAATATAAAAAAATAATATATGATTTATTTATATGATAATACATGTACAGTATTATTCAATAGTAATAAGTAATGTTTAAAAATTACAAAAATATAATGTGTTTATAATTAATTTTTTTTAAACAAACTATAAAATTATTTTTATTAAATTTCAAATAAAAGTTTATATAAATATTTATTATTATTTATTTAATTATTATTTTATAAATAACAATGGTAACATTATTTAATTTTTTTTTAAAAAAATAATTTAGCATTATTTAGGAATTTATAGGTAGTTTCTGTAAATTAAAATAACACATAATGTAAAAGTGATTATTCAAAAAAAAAAACACGATTAAAACTATTATGCTTTACATTTATATATTTTATTGTAAATATTTTTGTTTTTTATTTGTTTTTGTATTTTAGTTGCAATTATTATCATCATTTGATTGACAACGTATTGACATTTGCCTAAAAAAGTTTTACCACTAGTTTTCAAAAACATCAACAAAACAATATCCTGTAGACTATAAATATATATTTTTTTTAAATATATATTTTAATATCATTTTTTTAGTTAATAGTCTATTATACTGTATATATATATATATATTAAAGGGTATAAACTAAACTAATTATACAGTAGACACAGTATTTATTATATCATACTTATTATTATAAATATAAAAAAATAATATATGATTTATTTATATGATAATACATGTACAGTATTATTCAATAGTAATAAGTAATGTTTAAAAATTACAAAAATATAATGTGTTTATAATTAATTTTTTTTAAACAAACTATAAAATTATTTTTATTAAATTTCAAATAAAAGTTTATATAAATATTTATTATTATTTATTTAATTATTATTTTATAAATAACAATGGTAACATTATTTAATTTTTTTTTAAAAAAATAATTTAGCATTATTTAGGAATTTATAGGTAGTTTCTGTAAATTAAAATAACACATAATGTAAAAGTGATTATTCAAAAAAAAAAACACGATTAAAACTATTATGCTTTACATTTATATATTTTATTGTAAATATTTTTGTTTTTTATTTGTTTTTGTATTTTAGTTGCAATTATTATCTTCATTTGATTGACAACGTATTGACATTTGCCTAAAAAAGTTTTACCACTAGTTTTCAAAAACATCAACAAAACAATATCCTGTAGACTATAAATAATTTTTTTTTTTTAAATATATATTTTAATATCATTTTTTTTAGTTAATAGTCTATTATACTGTATATATATATATATATATATATAATTTAAATTACTTGTAGACAACCCTTGGCTGATCGTTCAACATTAGGGCCATCACTTGCCGTACAATTACAGTATTGATTGGTAGTAACACCTAATGAATAGACAGTCCTATTGTCTGGATTTTGTTCAATTTGAAACACTCGGACTAAATCATCTTTAGTCCAAATATTTATCGGCAATATTTGTGGCCAAAATGGCCGCAAAAGTTTTTTTTTGGCATCACTTGAATTGGTATTTAATTTTAACCATTTGTTGTCAACGGTTGCAAACTTAATGCAAAAATATCACCGCTATTGCCGACAATGTTGTTAATAATGCTAAACATTTCATTATTATTACTATAAATTCTACTTTTTATTACTATTATTATTGTTATAAGTTTACTAAAAATAATATTTCAGTGTTTTTAAAAAAAAAATTATATTATATAAAATTAATTAAATTAATGGTTGTTTTTTTTGCAAATATGTTTGCAAATAAATTTTCTATTAAATATATATTTATTATATATATGTAAGACTAGCAGTTTTTTTAAAGTTATAATTATTATATAATAAAAGTTTTGTTGCAGTCGTATGTTAACCACTAGTCCACTAGTTGGTGATGATGATGATGATGGTGATGATGGTAATAATTTGAGACAATTTAATTGATTAAAATAAGTTTATATTTTATTAAACTAATAAAACAATTGGATTAAATACAATGATTATAATATTATAATATTAAAACACAATTAGTTTATAAAGTATTAAAATAGGGTAATAAGTGGTGTCAATGAGTGGATCACTTCTATTGAATCAAGTATCTGATCCTGTGATCTCATGGACAATAGGTTTTATACTTAATTAGTTTGAGGCGTATTGCTATAGAAGTTACCAATCAAAAGTCAGATTTGTTGTTGCATTAGTACTCCATTGGAGTACTAAGTATTGATGCAACAGTGGAAGGCCTAACCATTATCTGTAATATCTTGGAGGGTATTGACCGTGCAAACTTGGTACCAATTAATTATGATTTATTATTAGATACTTTACTCTGAAATCAAATTTGGCTTCAATTAGCGCGCGGGAAGTGCTTTTTATTTGGCATTATATTTTGTGATATATAGGGTTTTATAAGTAAAGTAAATATGTCTTAGAATGAAGGAAACTGTAATTAATGCCAGTTGTCTCTAATAGTGGACAACATATATAAACAAATATATTTTATGTGAGAATGTTTTTTAAGTAAAAAAATATAACTATTAAATATTTAGATTAAATATTTTTCACATGTCTTACATATATATATATATATATATATATATATATATATATATATATATATATATATATATATATATATATATTATTTTAGATTTTAGTATTTATAATAATATATAGTATTATATAATAAATATATGTACTGTTTGTAATTTTTATATTTTATTATAAAATAGTTTATGAAATAAAGTATACATTATAATTATTATTGTAAAATAGAAAATATAATACTAATTTTTTTAAATAATAATGTTTAACATAAAAAATAGAAATTTAATTATTGATTTACAAATTTATAGATATTAATCTATTATATTTAATTAAAATTATTTTTTAATAAATTAATTTTGAATAAAATAATTTATATAATTGTAAGGTATACATTTACTAATATATAAAACAATTTTAATTGGATATATTTTATAATAATAAATAAAAAATTGTTTTATCATAATATTTCTTAAACAATTTTTAATTATAATTTATAATTATTTATTTAATATTTGTAATATTTTATTAGTAATATTAGTATAAATTTTATATTACATAAAATATAGAAAGTCATTTTTATATATTTAATAAAATTCAAGTTAAAATTATTATAATAACATTATGTAAAGATAAAACAAAACAAAAATTATATCAAAATAACTTAATTTAAAAACTATTATTTATAACAGATTAATTGGTTTTTAGAAAATAAATAGTAAAAAACAAATAATTTTTATTGTTTATCAATAATACAGTATATATTTTAGAAATTATTTCAAATTTAATAATATTAAAATTCATTTATAATTTATACTAGTTTTTAAAATATAATTTATTGTTTAAGTCTATTGCTTAATTATTTTAGTTTATAAAATAATAATAATAATAATATTAAAATTTTATTATGTAATGGAAATTATAAATTGATTATCATTTTATTATTACAAAACTTATAATTGCTATTATTTTTTGATTATTTTTTAAATTTTTCTAAACTATATAAACAGCTATCTATTAATTCAATTGTTATGTAGTTTTTAAAAAACAGTAATAACTAAAATATAATTTTGATTTTTAATATAAGTTAAATAAAATAAATTGCATTAACCAAAATGTTGAAATTAATTACTATTTTTTTTATTATAATTTATGTTTCAGGTAATTTAAAATTATTAATTTATTTATATATAATATATATATATATATATATAATTAATTTACTAATCAAACAAATGTTGTTTCAATTTATTTAACATTAAATTATTAATTCAATTGTATTTTTTTTAAGATTCCATCAGTAAAATAACATTTACAGATACAACGGATGATGACTTTCAAAAAGATTGTTTGAAAACATCAAACAACTATCGAAACCGTCACCACTCACCACAACTATCCCTCAATCAATCTGTAAATATATAAACAGTATATATATATATATATATATATATATATATATATATATATATTAAATACAATATTATATATAAGATTATAAAAATTATTTTTTTTATTTATTCAAAAACCTTATTTAGCTAATATCTTATGCAAAAAATCGATGCAAACACAGGTATCTCTTAATGATAAGCTTATCCATCCAAATGATAAGAGTATCGGTGAAAACTTAAGTCGAATATCTACTAATACTAATAGTTGTAATCGGGCTGTAAATCGATGGTTAGTATACTGTTATATATCTATATATCATATTTATACTAAATATAAATTTTATAAATTTATCCAAACAAACAGGTATAACGAATCATTGGCTTACAATTATAATAATTTTGTATTTAGTAACATTACCGGTCATTTTACTCAACTAATTCCCTATAAATTCCCAATAAATTCTCTAAATTCCCAAAAAATTCCATATAAATTCCCAATAAATTAACTAATAAAAATATTCTCAGCTTAATTTCTCAATACTCAAAATATTTTCTAAATATTAAGAATTGCATAAATATATATATACAACTATTATAATAATAATTATTAAACAAAAATATTATTGTTTTAAAAAAATAGTTATCAATTAAAAAATTAATGATATAGTACTGTATTTATTATAACGTTTTAATAATAATAAGAAAAATAAAATTGTCAGAAATAATTATTAATTAGTTCTAAATAATTAATTTAATTTAAGAATATATCTTATTATAGTATTTTAAATTGAACCATAACTAACACATTTTAATATAGATTCTAAATTCCCACTAATTTCTTATAAATTCCCACTATATTCTCATTAATTCCTTATAAATTCTTAATAAATTTCAACTAAATTATCTATAAATTAACTAATAAAAATATTCCCAACTTAATTCTCAATACTCAAAATGTTGTCTAAAATATTCATTTTTACAAAAATATAAAAAATAAAGAAATGCATAAATATATAACTATAATTATGATAATTAATTAAAAATACAATTATTTAGTTATAAAATTGATTATAAAATTAATGATACAGTACTTTATCTTAGTATTATAGTACTTAGTGATATAGTGTTTATTATAACGTCTTAATAATAATGTGAGAAATAATTATTAAATAACTAAATAATTAATTTAAGAATATTTTTTTAGATAGTACTTCATATTCAACCATAACTAACAAATTTTAATAAAAAGTTTAAAAATATTAAAATATAATTATTTTAAAATTTATGCTAAAAATTTGTTTTCGACTTTTAATATGAAATAATATATATATTCATTTATAAAGAGCTAAAAAATAAAATATATTTAATTATTTTTTTTTGAAAATTGGTGGGAATTTATTAGGGAACTTTTTTTCCTTTGTGGAGTGCCCCAACTTTATTTATGTAATATTTATTTAATATCATAATTATTATTTTTAAAGCACATAACTAACACATTTTAATATAATGTTTAAAATATTAACATTAATTTTATTGAAAATTGGTGGGAATTTATTTTTCCCTTGTGGAGTGCCCCAACTAGTGTAAATAATGTTAAATTGACGTAATTAAGCATTTTTATCTATTTATTTTCTATACATAAGCTATTAATTTATATTAAAACTAATTTAATATTTATTTTTTTGTTTAATATTAAATTTTACATAGTTCAAAAAAATTTTCGGCGCCTTCGGCGCCGAAAATTGGTAGGGGGCCCCCTAACTTTTTGGCTTCAGGCCAGGGGGGGGGTAAAAGCCAAAATTTCTCCATCTCAGGGGGGGGGGGGTAAGACGTCTTACCCTACCCTACCCCCCCTTTAGCAACCCTGGTTTAAATATATAAGTTTATTATTATTATTATAATTATAAACTTTTATTTGAGACTAAGTATTATAATAATAATAATAATATTCTTGTTTGTTTTGAAAAATTGTTTAATCATAATATTGCTAAAAACAAAACAATAATTATGATTTATAATTATTTAATTAAAACTTATAAAATACAGTAGTAATAATAAAATAATAATAAAATTTCAATGAAACAATACGAAAAAAAAATTACAATTACTAAATTATTTTTAAAAACAATTAATTAAAATATATATACTGTATATTTAATTTGTTTGTCAATAATATATACTGTATATACCGGTATATATATATATATATATATATATATATATATATATTAAAAACAATTATTTAATTTAATATTAAAATTAAATAATTTATACTATTTTTAAAATATATATCTTATATTATATAATACTTAGCATAATTTTTTTAAAAAATAAATAAAACTTAAATAATTATTAAATTAATTTCTAGATCACAACAAATTCATACAAATTCAATAATTAATTAATATAATGAATAATAAAAAATTATATGATATATCATAATAGTTGGTATTTATAGAAAATTATAATTAATTATCTAAAAATTTTTCAAAAAAAAAAATATTATTTTAATTACTTAATTTTTTTTCAAAAAAAAAACTACTGTAGTATTAATTATTTTTTAAATAAACCGCTCTATAATTATATAAATATTTTATACTGTTTTGGGCCTATTTGTAATTATAAAATTATTATTTGAATATAATATCGATTGTAAAGTCATAAAAAGGTACCAAACTATATAACTAATGCATTGAATCATGTTTTATTAAATGTATTGTAAACTAGAGAGTCATATGTACTTTAAGTTATTATTATTATTATTATTAACTAAACTATTAATTACCCGAATATAACATTTAAAAAAAAACAGTAAAAAACAATATTATTTATTTACGGTTTGGTTTTTTACATTCAAAAAAAAATTACAAAAATATATAATAAAAAAATATAATAAAAATTAATTACCGGATTTTGCGTGTGTGTGTGTGAACCGGTTGGACGAACCGTTTTTTTTCTCTCAGTATTATTCTGTATATACATTAATATACTGTACAGTAGAGTAACCGTACGGTTCGGTTCGCATACAAAATATAGTTTTAATACTTTACGAACACATCTCTACTGTTACGACACATAATAATAATAATTGACAACAAAAACAAATAATAAATAATTTTTTAAAACAAAAATCGTTTTTTTGACGACAACTTCAATGAATTGTTTCTTTAAATTAAATTTAATTTAATTTTAATGTTTTAAAAGACATTTAAAAGACCCGCCGATTGTTTGTTTGTTTGGCCACCGATTGTTATGCCGCGACTAAAGTCTCAGCCGACACACAAACGATCGCTAATCGATAGCGTGAACAACGATAATGAAGACTTGGATGACGTTATCATTGATTTAATTGATGACAATAGTAGTGGTAATGAAGAAGAGCCGCCGTCACAGCGATGGCCAGCGAAACACCGACAGCGGCGACGGCGCCAACGGAAACGTCAGAAAACCGACTACGAGTTTGCGGTCGACAAACAGTTTGAACAGTTTATAGCCGACGCCAACCTATTCCTGACCATTCATTATCATCAACGACAACAACAACAACCATCAAATCAAAGTGATTATTAGTTTTTTAATTGATATCTTAATCTTGATTTTAACTAAATTATGATCTCTTTTAAAGCCACCGCTGAAGAGGAAGCAGATGTTTCATCTGTTGATAGGCCGTCGCCGCCACCGCCGCCGCCCGACTCATGTCATTGCCATTTGTGTAGTTTTTCGGTACGGATTTCACCGCCGCAGCCATCACTACCATCTACGGCGTCGTCGTCCTCTTCATCGTCATCATCATCAGTATCACCACAACAACAACAACCATTAAATGATATCGACATCGATTCGGTTAATCAGAAGCTGTTCTACTTATATGTTAAACACAAACCACTTGAATCGTGTCTATACTATGAGTGTAATCATACAAAAACTGGTCGACATATTTTCGGTAATAAGTTTAAGACCAACAACACCAACAACAACAGTGATAATAATAAAGAGATCAGCTATGAGTTGATTGAATCGTTGAATACAAATAGTTTGTTTTATTTAACAACCAATTTGGTCACCGATAATGACCAGTGGCTAACCATTGATGTCTGGCTAATCCGATCGGCCGTACATCAGTTGGACTATCATTCGCAGACCGTTGGTCCGCCAAACATGAATATGATGACAGTTATGAACCATTTCTATGGCTATGAAGAACCGATTTATGGTGACAACAATTTGCCGAAAGGTTTTTTTTATAAATTTATTAATTAATTGATTTATTAATTTATATTTTAAAAAATATTTTTATTTTTTTAAAATTTGTTTGTTTTGTTTTACATATAATAGATATCTCTAACGAATTTATCGGTGATTTATATGCAAAGATTAAACAAAAACACAATGAAAATCAATACAAACTAATCGATTATGATGTCCAGCATCGGTCACTGTATCCTAAACTTAGACAATATCAAAGAGATGCTGTAATATATATATATAAATATTTATTATTGTTATTAACCGCTTACCCGGGTAATTATATTGACATTAATTTGATTTTTTTTATTTATCAATTTTTTTTAGGTCCAATGGATGCTGAATAGAGAACAAAACAATATGATTCAACCGTATCAGCGATTATACGAAACAGTGGTATCAGTTGATGGCCTGCAAACTAATTACAATAAATATCTGGGATTTTTCATCGACGACAACAATAGTTCAATAGATAACTATGTTTACGGTATATCTCGTAGCGGAATATTGGCCGATGAAATGGGTTTGGGAAAGACTATCGAAGTTCTTGCAAATATTCTATGCAATCCTAAACCGGTCGGCGGCGGCGGCGGCGATGATGACCACATCGATGAAGACACCGGTAGTTATGATGCAGACATTCAACAAGAATCTCTTGACGATGATTATGATGAATATGATGGTTATTATTATCTTTATTAGCGATTTATATATATATATATATATTATTAATTGATCCATTTTTTTCTCAAAAACAGATGAATGTTTTGCCTGCGTTTGTGGCGAGTTATGTAACATCCGATGGTCTCGAAAACGGAATCTCATTCTCAATGATAATGACGACGACGATGACGACGATGTTGTTGTCGTAGATGATGATGACGTAAACAATGGCAGCGACACTGAGATTGAGGACAATAATGTTGATAATGACGACTGTGTTGATGATGATGATGACGACGACGACAAACAATTGCAAGAATCTCCATATAATAACAATAATACAAAAGATTTACAAATGGATAATAAAATTAGGAAAATAGCTGTCCATAGGTTTGTCAATCATAAACCAGTTGTCGAAATAATTGACAAATCATTGTCGTCGTCGCGAGGATTAAAAAGAAGAAAAGCTAAACAACAAAAACAACGACTCAAGACATTAGTCCGGTGTCGTGTTTGCCGATCCTATCAGCACTCGTCGTGTGTTAACTATAGATACGACGACGACAATGATAGCCAAAAGCCGCGGCGGCGTCGGCGCCCATACTATTGCGGTCATTGTTGGGTACGGCCGGGTATGAAACGAGTCGAATCGCGGGCAACATTGATAGTAAGTCCCCGATCCATAAGCCATCAATGGCAGGACGAGATTGTCAAACATGTCGACTGTTCCGGTCTGAGTGTCTATGTGTACGAAGGAGTCAAATCGAAAAATGGTTTATTTTTTAATAGTTTCGGTTAAACTGATTGATTGACTAATTTCTTTGTTTGTTTGGCTGGCTATCAAAAACAGGTTATATCCAGCCGTTTGATTTGGCCGACAACGATATCGTATTGACCACCTATGAGACTCTGAGGTCGGAAATCGATTACGTAGATCTGCATCACTCGAATCGATTTCGTTATCCAAAACGATTCAATTCGACCCCATCGCCGCTGGTAACCATCGACTGGTGGCGGATCTGCTTAGACGAAGCCCAGATGGTCGAGAGTGCGCTGAATAAAACCGCCCAAATGGCCCACCGATTGTATGCCCGACATCGCTGGTGTATAACTGGTACACCTATTCAGCGATCGCTGAACGATATCTACGGTTTGCTATTGTTTATCGGCGAAGAACCCTATCATGAACGACACTATTGGCATCGTATGCTATACTGGCCGTACACTAGCGGTATAACCGCGCCTATGGTACAGGCGTTGAGCCAATGTTTTTGGCGTCAAACCAAACAGGATGTCTGGCAACAGTTGGATATACCCGAACAAACTGTTACCACCAAAACCTTACGGTTTTCACCAGTCGAACAGCACTTTTATTTGAGACAATACTGGGAATGTAATCGTAAACTCAATGATAAAATCAAACGCTTCTCCGATCTGTCAATTAAACTCAAAGATCTCGACAGGAAAACGGTTAGCCTATTGATGACACCGATGCTTACGCTAAGACAAGTAATTAATTGGTTATTATTTAGTTGATATGATTTTTTGATTGTTTGTTGTTTTGTAGGCCTGTTGTCATCCGCAAGCAGTTCGCGGAAAGTTTTTACCGATTTCTAAGAAGACGATGACAATGGACGAGGTGTTGAAGACAATGATTAAGAGTACACAATACGAGTGCGAGGAAGAGCATCGAAAGTTTATAGCGGCACTCAATGGACAGGCAGCCTGTCATATAATACAGGTGCTCACAGTGTCAATATATATACAGTATATTAGTGTTTATTTAAATTTTTTTTTAAATTGATTTTTTATTTTAATTTTTAGAAAAATTACGAGAAAGCCATCGAACAATACCGGCGGGCATTGGCTTCGATGGTCGACTACAAGGCTAAAGATCTGTTCCGTACGGATAAGTTGCAACAAATTCATACGTTACACAATTTGGCCGACATTTTCGACCTGTGCGGTATCAGACAAATCGATAAGACCAGTGGCCAACGTTACGATCAGGTAATTATTAACCCCCCCCCCCCCACCCACCCGTCCGAGCGGTTAAATATGTTTTAGTACACTTTTTGTTTATTTGTTTGTTTGTTATCAATAGACTAGAACTACCGAAATAACGGTCAGCATTGAAATTATTGGCCGTACACTACGCGATGAGTTTATGCGCTACGAATCCATTCAGTTGCGCGACGAATATCTGGCCAAAGGTTTGGCCACAGTTACCGAAGTAACTAAACAATTGGATCCATTGATTGAAACTGTTGGCCAATTGCAAAATGTTTGTTTGTTTTTAAGTTTAGTTTAAGTTAAGTTTTGAGATTAGTTTACCGTAACATTAGTTGTGATTAATTTTTTTTTAAAATTAGTTATTTAAATCAAGCAAACAATTACCATGGTGGAAATTTGTTTTTAAGTTTTATTTTTAAAAATAAATTGTTTTGATTTGATTAGTTTACCGTAACATTAGATGTGATTACCCCGATTAAATTTAAAAAACAATTAGTTATTTGAATCAAGCAAACAATTACCATGGTAGAAATTTGTTTTAAATTTTATTTAAAAAAAATTGTTTGTTTTGAGATTAGTTTACCGTAACATTAGATGTGATTACCCCGATTAAATTTAAAAAACAATTAGTTATTTAAATCAAGCAAACAATTACCATGATGGAAATTGTTTTTTTAAGTTTTATTTTTAAAAAACTGTTTGTTTGTTTAGATTAGTTTACCATAACATTAGATGATGTCAGGGTTGTGAAGACCCCGATTAAATTTTTTTATAAAATTTAATATTTTTATTTTATTTTTAAAAAAAAATTACAGTCATTCGAATCAAGCAAACAATTACCATGGTGGAAATTGGCTATCGATTATTTTCGGACCAACAATGACGATGAAATCAATTTGATTCAACGGGTCAAAGACGTATTGGAAACACATTCACTGAAAGGACGGTTAGGTGAAGAACATCTGTCGACGTTTGTATCGATTGCCGACGATTTTCGCGAAGCTTCGGGTCTGGTCTACGTACTGGACAAATGTTTACGGGAATTGCATCACTCGCGTAGTGTACTCCAGCAACGAGTTCGGTCGTTGAGTCCGAAACCCACCGATCGGGAACTGAACGAAGCCATTGATTGTCATCTGAGACCCGAAAGGGATAAAGAGGGTAACCGTGCGAACAGTGTTGTCAGCTGTAAGTACTGTCGTATACACGAACTGTTCAATGACTACGAAAAGAAGTTGTTCTACTTTAGTGTTGTGGAGAAGACTGAAGAGTCTGCCTGTAAGTCAAACGCACTCATGGAAAAGGTATGTATGGATTACAACAACAACAAAAAGAAAGAAAGTCTAGTTTACAACCCATACCCTAACCTCTCAGGCTTTCCTCTGTCTCTCTGTCTCTCTGTCTCTCTGTCTCTCTGTCTCTCTGTCTCTCTGTCTCTCAGTCTCTGACTCTCTCACTCACTCTCTCTCACCATTGATTGCAATTTTATGGCAAGAAGTGTCTACTTTGCAGCCCAATCCCGGCCGCCCGCCCGCCCCCTCTCTATGATTGAAATTACCGTAAATGAGTTATAAATTGACATTAAGATTAAAGCATTATTTATTATTATTATTATTATTTTCAGCAACGAAGAGGCAATTGGGGCGACAGTGAACTGGAACAGAGTCTCAAAGTTATTAACCAATTGTTTCGACAAAAAGCATCGGCTAGTAGTCTACCTCAACATCGGATGGCTGTCGATGACGGCCAAACACATATGAAACTGTTTGACGCACTCAAGAAAGAGTTTCGCGGTCTTCGGGCCGTCTGGACGACGACCTATGATTTTGTGTCACAAATCGACGAACTAAATATGGCTACCATTCGACTCAGGGAACGACTACCCGATGAACCGAAACCTAAGGAAACGATTACCTATATTCTCGAACCAAACGAAGTCGGCGTACAATTGATTACATTAAACTCGGATGAAGTGATTGCCAAAAGTTTGCTAACAAAACGTTTATCGCATTTACATTATCTGAATAATCTATCCAATGATGAATCGACTCGTAAAGGTGGCCGTAATCCTGAACTGTGTCCCATATGTCAGCATCGGATGGGCCAGCAATGGGTTGTCCTACAGTGCGGTCACTCGCTGTGCGTCAAATGTCTGGATATACTGATCAACGAGTATTCCCGTAAAACATCGCAAGGTGTGACCATCGGGTGTCCGATGTGTCGCGAATTGTGTCCACTGTCGGCCATTCTCTATGTTAACGCTACGGAAACCGACGACGACGATGACATTGCCGTCGCCGGCATTGAAGTGGCCGGCAGTTGGTCGACAAAAGTCGAAGAAGTAGTCCGATGTTTACTCGAGATTATATCCGCCGATTCGACCGCTAAAACATTGGTATTCTCCACATGGGTTGATGTCTTGCAGTTGATATCGACAGCAATGGACGACAACAAAATAAGTCACGTTTTTATTAGAAATTCGGCGAAATTTAGCCAAAAAGTGGATAATTTTAAAACCAATCGGGAAATCAAGGCCTTACTAATGCCTATGGATTTGGGTGCCAAAGGTCTTAATCTAATAGAGGCCACACATGTAGTATTGGTTGAGCCGACACTGAATAGGGCTAACGAATTGCAAGCCGTCGGTCGTGTCCATCGAATCGGCCAAACAAAGTACGGGTTGAAAAATTAGCGATAATTTTGTTGTTTGTTATAAATGTTTTTATTTATTGTTGTTTTTGTTTTGTAGGCCAACACTAGTTCATCGATTTGTTGTCAAAAATACTATCGAAGAGCGCATCGCCTACTTGTATGACAGTCCCGTCACCGCTACCGCAGACGCCGGTAACGAGTCGACCAAACGTTTACAATTGGCCGACCAATCGGAGTACGCGTACATCACTTTGGATCAAATGAAACGATTGTTTGAAAATTATGAAAATTAATTTTATGTTTATTTTTTTATTTATCCTTATATTATGTTGTGCTATATGTATATATTTATTATTATTATTATTATAATTATATATTTTTTAAATATAGACAATAATTGACACAAAAAAAATTGACTGTATTATACTAGTATATATCTAATTTTTATTTTAATTATCAACTATTAATTATTTATAATAAATATTATATAATTATTTTAATTCTATAATAATTAATCATTGAATTTGTTGTGTGATTGTAATAATTAATTAATAATTATATAAGTTTTATAAGTTTTTTAAAAATAAAATAAAAATTCTAATTATTATATAATAAAAATGTCTTTTTAATAATTTCTATTTTTTAATATTAATGAATATTATTACCGTAATTATTGATAATTTATTTTTTTTTCATCTTATTATTATTAGACTTATGAAATAAAATTTTTAAAAAATACTTATAAAACACTTACCGGTAAACAAACAAACAAATAAAAAAAATAATTTATATGTTTTTGCTATTATTTATAAATAATACTTTTATAATTGAATTTATATTGTTTTCTTTAAAAATAATATGATTTGGTTAAACTATTTTTTATATATACAGTAAGTAGTTAAGACAACATGGTTCACGAGGGGAAGGCACAGTGCTATCCCCCATATAACTGTGTCACGGAGAGGGGGTTCACGTGATCACGTGATCCAACCCAACCTAACCTAAGTGTACTACACCAATGACGTCACCACTACCTCTACCCAAACCTAACTGACCAACTAACCGAACCTAACCTAACTGACCAACTACCCGAACTGACCAACTACCCGAACTGACCAACTTCCCGAACTGACCAACTACCCGAACTGACCAACCCTACCCAACCTAAGTGTACTACAACAAATGACGTCACTACTACCTCTACCCGACCTGACCAACCAACCGACCTGACCAACCACCCGTACCGACCAACTACCCGAACTGACCACATACCCGACCTGACATCACTACTATCACTACCAGTACTACCAATGTTTGGTATTTACTTGACTTGACTTTACTTTACATTTGTAACAATCATTGTTGTCATTGTTTTTATGAAAACTAAGTATAGGTATAATATAGGTATAGTATAGGTAGAGTATAGGTATAGTATATGTATAGTATATGTATTGTATAGGTAGAGTATAGGTATAGTATATGTATAGTATATGTATAGTATATGTATAGTATATGTATATGTATAGTATAGGTATAAGTATAAATTGTTTACTAGTTTGTGAAATTTTCCTATAAACACGTTTTTAGAAAATATATTTAGTTTTTATTTAGATTTAATTATAATAAGTTTATTATTTTAGTGAATATTTTGTATGTTAATATTAATATCTGCAAACCATGGATTCAATTAAAAGTAAGTATATATTTGTAATATTTTATAATTGATTTATCAAAAACTGGAAAAACTCTTATGTTTTGTGTTTCTTTTTCTCGTTTAATCAATTTAGGATCATTAAGAAGAAGATTATTTCAAGAAGAAGAAGATAATAACGAATATTCGATGGATACAAGTATTGTGGTTTGGAAATGGCATCAATTACCACATTGTGTACCTCCCGAAGTCATAATACCTTCAGGAATCCCATGGACTCCAATGAAATGGATTAGAGATGGAGGTAGAATAGATGGAAAAGGGGCTGAAGATATGGAAGATTTTTTGGAAATGGATCCATTTCCAATTCATCCATATTATCGACGGAAGTATTCATCAAAATCAAGCCCTATCCGACTCTATGGGTTTCAAAAAACACCCGAAAAGCCCGTAACTCCCGGCAAAACAAGAAAAAAGACTACAACTATCACAGCTGTACCATATTATTGCCATTTGACACCACCACCACCAACACAGCAACAAAATCAACAAATGATACCACCACCACCACCACCACCAACACAGCAACAAAAACAACAATTGATACCACCACCACCACCACCACCATCACTATCAAAACGTGCGGCCCGAAGAAGAAGAAACAAAGATAACCGGGCCAAAGCTCTTCAATTTTCTCGGGAGGCTGGTACTGTCGATATACGGCAAGAACATTTTCTTAAAAAACAAATTCGCCGAAACGACCGGGTAGCCGCCCGTCACTTAGCCGAAGGTATTACTAAGGCTCAAACAGCATCCCGTATAATGGCCAGCGCGGGTCACATTATACGGGAAAATTGTACGTCTACAGCTCAATACAAACAAATAGCCAACAACATTCCCGATCGTGTGAAATCACGAAAACATTTAGCCAAAGCACGGGTATTTGCGTCATTTGGACTTCGGACACGGGCTGTTTTAGAAGGGCACCAGAGCGGAAAATTACCCGAATCGACCCCATTCCCGTCGCCATCAAAAATATTTTGTCATTTAAATAAATGTTAATTAACTATTATTATTATTATTTTGGTTGATATGGTTATTAGAGGTAAATATTTGTTGAATATCGACATTGTAATCGGGACTACTGTCCTCATAACTATTTAGTAGACTAGTAGCCCGCTTGACATCAATTGGTAACAAATGATTAACACTATTCAATACCAAACGAAACTCGTGTATCAATTGTGACTTTTGTTCAGTTAGTTCATCGATCTTGACTTTCAACTTATGTTGTCTGATATCCGATTGTTTAGCCAATTGTTTCAAATGCTTGCGATAGGTCCGGCCTTCACGATTAAACTGTTGTCTCATTGTATCCGACTAACCATCAATGCCAGCATCTGGTGCTCCATTTGATTGATATGTTGTATAATAGAGTCATTCAATGCAAATAAACTCCGGTTTTGATCCATAAGCTTTTGATTGTTGATATTGAGTCAGTGATTTTTGTGGTACTTGACTTTATAGCTGTACAGTACATCCCGAAGCTCATTCTCGACCAACATATTATCAACTATAACCTTTGATAACTATTGCCTACTGTTGTCTGCCGTTTAAGTCATTTAAATTGCATATGAAAGTGGATTCATTGGACATTTATATGGAGACATACAGTGCCTTCAAACATATGAATCAATTAAACGATTAGATCTTAAGTTGACATTAGATAAAAATAATCAAATGATTGATCGTTCAATGTATGCATCGCTACAATCGGTCAACTGTTGGCCACAATTGACACATTTGACACTCAATTTATCGCATATGGATTACCAATTGTTTACCGATTTAGACCGAAATCTACCAAAACTTGAATACCTAACTATTTGTGATCCATTGGGTGTTTGTGATGGTTTACTGATTTAATTTTCTACTAATTATTTCTTTTAAAACAGTAATAATAATAGTAAGATAAAAACTAAAAAAAAATAATATTAATTAACGTAGTTATTAATAACTAATAAATTTAATGTTTTATTATTATTATCTATTAATTATTTAATTAATTATAATTTTATCAATCAATCAATTTTATGATTAAATCAAATAATTAATTAATTGAATGAATGAATGAATGCATTGAACAATATATTCAACACATTATTATTGGACAACAAATTACATAACATTTGAATAATAAATTGCATTTCATTTGTGACACATAATACAAAACCAATTGTTTTGTATTAATAATAATATAAACACATTTATCTGTTAGTAGTTTTTATTTTGAACATCAAAAGTATCACTCAATCGCTTCCAATAACAACACTAACATTACTATTGATTTTTTATCACCTGTTTATAGCATTTGATTGACAACACAATAGTGGATCACAAATGATAGCAAATAACAACAACAATGTCATACTTTGATCGGTTCGGCGATGATTTGGCGGCACTTATACTAACATATCTGCCATTTGAAGATCAGCTTCGCTTAGAGTGTGTTCCAGTTCCAGTAGTGGGGTAATCATCGGGTAACTAGCATTACATCCGATCTCAGAACAAAAATGAAATTCATTAGCAAAAGTCTGACGAAAAGGAAGTGCTTCGACAACAATAAATGGTTATCACTGATGAAGAGGTGTCCAAATGCTCAGTCTGTAGACATATCGTGGATTGCAGGCCAAGAGTTGTCAGTTTTGACACTAGTTTAACAACTATTGCTTCAATTATTGCAACATCTGTTGCAATAAGTAGTTTAACTACTATTGCAACAACAAATAATGTATTACACTATCATAAAATCTGACTACTCTATAAAATATTTATTATAAAAGCAAAGTGTATACACTATTATTGTATTAGTATTTATTAGTTTTGTTATAACTGATTATTATTGTGAATTAAATTTTTATCATCAAAATGGTTGGCAAAACATTGTTTCAAAAATCCATTTTCAGCAAAACTGAAGGCGAAAACAAATTTGACAAATTTGTTCGTGTATTGGAACACGAAAACGGTGAAAAATTTGTGGACATCCGACTGACTGTTTGCAATGATGGAGAAGATGTCTTCTACACCAAACATGGCGTTTATTTATATGGTAATGAATTCAAAGAGTTGTTGAAAAAGCTAGAAAACCAAGACTTTGGTTCGTTTGGAGATCATCGAGTTATCTCATTCATGCATTTGAAAAAACAATTGTATTGTTTTAGTATCATTAGTAATGGTAACATTAAAAAATTAAATGTCATATTCCCTGAAATTGACAATTTATTGTCAATGAAAGATGAAATCATTAAATATCTTAATTAATGTAATAATTGTATATTATAAAAACATTGTAATAAATAAATAAACAAAACAAATTAATTGAATAAATAAAATAAATTTTATTGATAAATAAATAAAAATTGTATAATTATTTACATTTTAATATGAAAACAAATAGTAATTTTTAATCCATTTCCACAATAACTCACACTTGTGTTGAGCACATCTCATATCAGATTTATCTGGTATGATACGTTCATGAAAATGACATGAATGGCCTCCATACATTCTCTTTAATGTCTTAAGACTAGGACATCCATACTGATCCAATTCAACGTAAGGTATAGCTATATTGGCTAAAACTACTACTATACTGTATTTTGATACAGACTCTGTAATCCTTTTCAATCTCATCGGTCATATCTCCGAGGAAATCACCGATCGGAGGGTCGTATATCAACTCATTTACTTCATGTGGACCCAAAAACTATGGATATCAAGTCGTTACTGGTGATGGCCGTGTGATTCAAAAAGTTAAAGTAAAAGGCATCTCAATCACTGAGGAAGTGAAACATAAAATAAACTTTGAAAGAGTTAAAGAGACTGCTCAGCACTACTTTAACAATACACCAATCACAACACTGGCTCCACAATTATGCTTCAGGGCCGATCAACTGCACAATGTGACGACATCAAAAGTAAATAAGATATATCAAGCAGTGTCTGAAAAACGTAGGATTGTTAGGGGACACCCTATTTATCAAACAGTTCCCTATGGATTTTATGAATAAATGTTAAAAATATATTAACTTTATTATACTATTGTTTAGAGATTTGCAATTATTTGAATAAATTGTTTATTTTAACTATTTAATACTATTTCTATTTATAATATTGTACTAATTATTTGAAATTATTTAAAATAAAATGTGATTAAAAACTATTTTATGATTAATTTATTTACATTTACTATTAATTAGCATCTAAAAATAAAACTAAGTATACATATTCAGGTCATTATTGACTATATAAAGTAATGTTTTCAATAAAATTATTTTATATTCACTAACAACTATGGCTAAACGACACTTCAAAGACAGTTATTTAAGAAAACTATTGGAAGGTATTGTATTTTAAATTAATATATTTTATTAATTATATATTGAAATTTTTATATTATTTCAGAGCCACCGATAAAAAGACCAAAACAAGACCAGTGCATTCAAACTGAATTGATTCGTTTGAAAAACATGAAATTTTATATGTTGTCAGAGCCGGGATTGAAAATCATCGTCGATAGACTGACTGCAATTGGACATAAAAATGGTATAACAGAAGATACTAACAAATTAGTAAAATACTTGTCTGAATTGGCTACCTGTGAATGGAAATTTGATACAAAATCAAATGTATAAAATTTTATAAAAGATGAATAAATTTTTTTTATTATTAAACCTATGTTTTATTTATTTAAAATGAATTGCATTAAAGTGGATCGAAAACACATTTCATTTAAACACCCATTCACTTGTATGGTCGCTGGACCTACAAGTAGTGGTAAAACTGTACTACTTAGAAATATATTGGAGAATTATAAACAAACTTTATATTTTACTGATATACCAAATAAGTTAAAAATTGTGTGGGCATACGGACAATGGCAAGAATTGTACACTAAATCTATTGCTGACTGTGATATACAATATATTGAAGGCCTACCCAATGAAGAAGAAGTAAAAGAGATTAAACCTCATCTCATAGTTATTGATGATTTGATGACTGAGTTGGGAAATAATGTTAAATTAGCAAATTTATTTACTAAAGGTAGTCATCATATGAATATAAGTGTGATATTTATATCACAAAATATATTTCATCAAGGGTCCCAAATGAGGACAATTAGTTTAAATTGTCATTATTTGATATTACTTAAAAACCCAAGAGATAAAAGACAGATAATTAGTTTAGCTTCACAGATATATCCGGAAAATTCAAAATACTTTATAGAAGTGTATACTGACGCCACATCTGTTCAATATGGTTATATTAAAGTAGACCTAAAGCAGGATACACCTGAAAAATATAGAGTACAAACAAATATTATACCAATTAATAATAAATTGAAAATTATTTGCTATATTCCTAAGTAATGTCTGATAATTTGAAAAAATATTTTAGAGATTTGCAGTTTGTTTCTAAAATAAAATGTAAGAAAACACAAAAAACATTATTGAATTATTTAGCTAAAGACCCAAAAGTATATTTAGCTATAAAAGAAATTGGATTAAATGTTATAAAAGGAAATATAAAAACTAAAAAATTGAATAAAAGTAGAAAACTTTACTTAAAAAGTTTGAAAGGAAACAAAGTTTAAAAACTTGTAAAAGTGTTGTACAAAAAGGAAACGCTTGGATGTGGTTAATACCGTTACTAACAACTGTATACGAATTAATAAAAAAATAATGTCATTCAGAAAAGTTGAATTGGTTACTAATGATAGTGATGATGACATCGATATGGATATCTCAACAATGAGTGTGGATAGTAAACCGTTTGATAAAATTAAACCAAACACATTAGTAACTAAAAACATTGTTGACAATGTTACAAATGATGGCAATATTAAAAACAATTTATCACATATTAATAATTTTCCACATATTAATAATTCATTTTTAAGTATAATAGAAGATATGGTTTTAAAAGTTTTAATTAAAAATAATTTAATTAATACAACTAAAAAACAAAGCAAAGTTAATACAAAAGTTCATAAACCTAACAAAAAAGTTGTTAAAAAAGTAGTAAATAAAAAGATTGTTAAAAAATCTAAATCTAAAAAATCTATACAATGGATCAAAATATAAATGAGTTGTTGAATAAAATATATTATGATCCACAAAATAGTGGATCATTTAGTGGTGTAAATAATTTGTATAAAACTGCTAAACAATTAAATCCAAATATAACATTAAAATTAGTAAAAGATTGGTTAAAAGGAGAGTTAACTTATACTCTACATAAACAAGTACACAGAAAATTTATACGAAATCCTATTGTTGTGACATATATTGATGAGCAATGGGAAGCAGATTTAGCTGATATGAGAGAATTTGCTAATAAAAATGATAAATATAATTATATTTTAACAGTAATTGACTGTTTTTCTAAATTTGCATTTACTGTTCCATTGAAAGTTAAAACAGGAAAAAGCATTACAAATGCTTTTAAAACACTATTTAAAAACAGAAAACCATTATCTTTACGTACAGATAAAGGAAAAGAGTTTTTAAATGAAATATTTCAAAAATATCTGAAATTAAATAGAGTTAACTACTTTCACTCAAATGATTATAAAATAAAATGTGCTATAGTTGAACGCTTTAATCGTACATTAAAGTCACGTATGTTTAAATACTTTACTGCTAATGGTACGCGAAGATATGTAGATGTACTACAAAAACTTGTTAATGCATACAATACATCATATCACAGATCTATAGGTATGTCACCTATTGAAGTGACTACAGAAAATACAAAACAAGTATACAATAACTTATATGTTAAATCTAAAAAGCTTAAAACACCAGATGTCGCTACAGGAGATTTAGTACGTAAAGTGTACGAAATGTCTAAATTTGATAAAGGTTATTACCCTAACTGGACTGATCAAGTCTTTACTGTAGTAAAGACTATAAAAGGTGATAATCAATATGTGTTTAGACTAAGTGATGGACAAGGAAATATTATTGAACAACGATTTTATCCACAAGAGATCCAAAAGATCAAAGAAAATCTATACCGTATTGAAAGAGTTATTAGAAGTCGTGTTAGACGTGGTCGTAGGCAGTATTTTGTTAAGTGGTTAAACTATCCGGAAGAATACAACAGTTGGGTTGATAGCATTCAAGATGTCTATACTAAATAAATTGTGTAAAACTGAATTAATTTTGTTTACTATTCAAATGTCATTAATGACAATTGTAATATTTGTTAGTTTAATTAACTTAACTTTTGAAATTGGCAACAAAAATTTATGGGCAATTATTTTAACTAGTTGTATTGGATATATAATGCCTAATCCAAAACTAAAGTTATGTAAAAATGTTATAAAAGGCACTGATACTGTATTTTAAAAATAAAAATGAATTGTTTACTAATTAACATACTGTGTTTTATTTTATTTATTATATTTATTGTTGTGTTATTATTTTTAAGAGATAAAGAAAAAATTATTTGGAATTGTTATTTTGATAACAATACACAAATGAAACTCTGCGAATAATGAGTAAATATATTACTTTAGTTAATAATGTCAAAACATTTGACAATACAATGTCTGATTTTAGGACAAAATTAGGCAAAACCGTTAAACTTGATGATAGTTGGTGTGTTGGTATATCTGAAATAACTTATACCAAGTCATGGTATAATATACTAAATGATCATAAAATTACATTATTTGATGAAATGGGACGTATATATGGTAAACAGTCTAATGAATATGATGATAAGTTTACACTTAAAGCTGGCTATTATGAAACACCACAGAAATTAGTTAATGAAATTAACAATATTTTGACTTTATTTACTGACATTAAACCACCAAAATTAGCTTATAACGAGATTAATAATTTTATTACAATTCATGTTGGTATAGTTGAAAATGTAGTTAAAATATTTCCTGATTTGGGCGATGAAATTGAAAACATTTTAGGTTTAAAAGATAGAAAAGCTACACATAATTATTATTATGGTAGCAATAGCTTGGTTAATATAGTATTCAATGGAATTGAAAATAAAAATATTATTAAAGGCTATCATCCTGTAGAGATTAGTGGCGGTTTTCATTCACTATATTTATATAGTGATATTGTATACCCATCACTAGTTGGTGATACATTTGCACCTCTACTGAGAGTAGTTGAAATACCTAGAAAATATAAATTTGGAGATACAGTACATTTAAATTATGAAAGACCTCAATATAGACCTGTAAGACTCAATGAATTTGAAACACTTGAAATATCTATAAAAGATGATAGTGGTTTATCTATACCATTTAAATTTGGTAGAGTAACTATAACTTTGCATTTTATTAAAGTATGAATAATCCATATATTGATTACTATAAAATCCAAGCCGGTAACGGTATTGTATCTTATGCTGGACATAGATACCAGTCCGGAAATGGTATATTTGGAAAAATATTTAAACACATTAAACCTGCATTAAAATATGTAGCAACTAAAGGATGGGATGCATTTAACGGTATTGGTAATGATATACTATCTGGTAAATCATTCAAAGAAGCCGGCACAAATCAGCTGATACGATCAGCTGATACAATTTTAACAGATGTTAAAAATAAAGTTTCAAATGTTAGACAACAAAAAGGTTTAGGACGTAAACGTAAATTAAAAACAAAAACTAAACCAAAATCTTATAAAAGACGTAAAACAGTTAAGAAAAAACAAAGAAAATACTAAAAATGTCTACAATACACGAATTATCATCTCTAATGACACTTCCAGAAATGGATGTCTTTGGAGTACCACCTACCCAACTAATGATTGAACGAGATGTTCAAACTGAACACCGTCCAATAAGTACATTATCTAATTCAACAAATACTATTGAGTTTGAAGTGCATACAGGTTTAAATGAATATATTAATTTAAGCAAAAGTGAGCTATATTTGTGTTTAAAATTTAAACTACAAAAATCTACTGTATCAACAACCCCTGAAGTTAAACAAGAAGACTGGAAACTAATATCTCCAATCAATTACTTAATGCATTCATTTATTAAACAAATTGATGTTAATATTGGTCAAACAACTGTTACAACATCATCAGTGAATTATTCATATGTGTCATATATTGACACATTACTTAACAGTAATAGAGATGCAAGAAAAACGCATTTAGAGACTGCATTTTGGCATAAAGATGAGACACCTATGGATTCGGTAAATGAAATAAGAAGTAGTCGTATACGACCGTCAGGTAACTCGTTATCTGACGGGTGTGAAGTTGAAATGTATGGCAATTTGCACATTGATTTAGCATCACAAGTAAAGTCATTACTTGGAGGAGTCACACTGAATATTAAAATCTATCCACAAGATCCCAAGTTTTATTTAATTTATGATAAAACATTGATACCAACAGTTGAAATAATGGACGTAAGACTGTTTATGCATAAATCTATTGTTAACCCGCAAGTAGTTGTGGCACACAATAGAGCACTTGAAAGTGCTAATGCCCGCTATTTTATTACACGAAAGGAAGTAAAGACATCAATTATAGCTAAAGACACATTAGATTGTTATTTAAATAATATAATCAATGGAGTGGTTCCTAGAAAAATATATATTGGTTTTGTTAGTAACGAAGCATATAATGGTTCATATAATATGAACCCATTTTATTTTAAAAATTACAATATCCGACACATTGCTTGCTATGTTGATGGCACTCAATATCCACACAGACCATACACACCAGACTTTACAAATAAAAAATATATGCGTGAATACTTTGGATTATTTGAAACAGCAAATCAAATCAAACATTCAACAGATATTGACATAACACGGGAAGAGTATGCTGAAGGTTATACATTATTTGGATTCAATTTTACACCGGATTTATCTGACGGAGTAGCAAAAAGTGGTTATGTATCAACAGTTGTTAGAGGTAACTTACGAGTTGAACTTAAGTTTGCCTACCCTATACAAGAGACTGTAACTGCAATCATATTTTGTGAATATGATAGTTGTGTAGAAATAGAGAGCTCAAGATTTGCTATTAAAAATTTTCAATAAATTACTATGAATACATTACAAATAAATAATTATTTTAAAAATTGTAATAAATATTATGGTACATATCCTAGAGATATGCTACCAAATATTATACCAAAAGCTAGTGGTGTTATTATTAATACAGATAAAGCTAGTGCTCCTGGGGAACATTGGGTTAGTGTATACAAAACAAATAATGGTAGCATTATATATTTTGATTCATTTGGTTTACAACCACTACATATTGATATCTTAAATTTTATAAAAGACAATACTGTAAACGGTTGGTATTACAACTGTATTAATTTTCAAAGTGTATACTCTAATACTTGTGGATTATATTGTATTTATTTTTTAACTAATTATTTTAATGGCGGATCATTTGAACAAATCCAAACTGTGTTTGGTTTTAACCCTCACATTAATGACTGTATTGCCAAATTATTATGTAACTGGTAAATGTCATTTATCAGATGTGTATAAAAATTTTAGTGATTATTATAATATTTACATTAAAATAAAAGATATTTACAATGAAAAGTTTCTTATTGTTATGACTGATGTAAACGTAATTAATGGTACGTTAGCAAATATTGCGTCAACATATAGACATCGCATTGAGCGCTATTTTATAGAAGAAGGGTTTCCTCTCAACAACGAACACGACTTACTTTTTATAGTAAACAAACTTAATCTCTAAAATGAGTAAAATTAATCAAATCTGTGGTGTAATGGACGCACAAGGTTTTGTTTATAACAATATCTTTGTCCCCCGTGAGATTGCAATAATATCTCACACTTGTAAAATGTCTGAGTTGTGTGAGACAAACCTAACTTATAGAGATATGGAATTGAAAGATCGGATTACCAACCTTTATTTGGCCAACAACTTATTGGGACTATCGTTACGTACAGTGAACACTGAGATAACACAAAACTCAACAATGGATGCCAAACAAATTATTATTGAGATGTATGAGAAAATCAAAAGCAAAGAAAAGCCATACATTGGTATTAAGTGTCTACAATTGGCGGATCTATTGGACATGTGTGCTATACCTTACGTTGAATTGGATCAGTATGGATGTCCTAGTCTTAAGACATTAAAGAGAATGTATGGTGGTCGTTCATGTCATTTTCATGAACGTATCATACCAGATAAATCTGATATGAGATGTGCTCAACACAAGTGTGAGCTATTGTGGAAATGGCTTAAAAATTACTATTTGTTTTCATATTAAAATGTAAATAATTATACAATTTTTATTTATTTATCAGTAAAATTATTTTATTCAATTAATTTGTTTTGTTTATTTATTACAATATTAGTTTAATAATATACAATAATTACATTAATTAAGATATTTAATGATTTCATCTTTCATTGACAATAAATTGTCAATTTCAGGGAATATGACATTTAATTTTTTAATGTTACCATTACTAATGATACTAAAACAATACAATTGTTTTTTCAAACGCATGAATGAGATAACTCGATGATCTCCAAACGAACCAAAGTCTTGGTTTTCTAGCTTTTTCAACAACTCTTTGAATTCATTACCATATAAATAAACGCCATGTTTGGTGTAGAAGACATCTTCTCCATCATTGCAAACAGTCAGTCGGATGTCCACAAATTTTTCACCGTTTTCATGTTCCAATACACGAACAAATTTGTCAAATTTGTTTTCGCCTTCAGTTTTGCTGAAAATGGATTTTTGAAACAATGTTTTGCCAACCATTTTGATGATAAAAATTTAATTCACAATAATAATCAGATATAACAAAACTAATAATTACTAATACAATAATTGTGTATACACTTTGCTTTTATAATAAATATTTTATAGAGTAGTCAGATTTTACGGTAGTGTAATACATTATTTGTTGTTGCAATAGTAGTTAAACTACTTATTGCAACAGATGTTGCAATAATTGAAGCAATAGTTGTTAAAAAACTTGTTTCAACTGTTTTTGTAATAGTTGATGCAATAGTTTATGAGTATATAAATACATCAACATTTATTATAGTAATACAATTTGCATTATCAATATGCCTGTGATAACTAATGTTTCGATGACAGCTGATCTCTTTGATATGATTGGTTTTATTGATTTAAGAAAATTGTGTAACAACTGTTGTAATTGTGTATATCACAATTACCCATTTGTGAGAGTAATTAAACGGTATCGTAACCCTAATGCCACGGTTATGATATACGACTCTGGTAAACTAGTATGTGTTGGCGCAAAATCAAAAAATGATGGTCGAATAGCATTACGAAAGACTGCTCGCATAATACAAAAACTCGGATATGACATCAAATTACATAACTTACGTGTGACTAACATTGCTGCGTCACATGACCTGAAAAGCGACTTGAATGTAGAGAAATTAATGAATCAATTTAATTGGAGCAGTAATTATGAGTTGGAAATATTTCCACATTTGAGAATCAATTGTGGTAATAAAAGACATATAACTCTCACTAGAAAAGGGAAAATGATATTGACTGGTGTTAATACTAAAAAAGCATTGAATGAATTATATGAAGAGTTTATTATTAAATACTTTGATTACTTAATAAACAAATAAATATGAAGAAAGTTAGATTTGATGACAAAATACAGATAAAGACTATGTATGTTTGGTCATATGCTTCAAGACAAGCTCGTATATCTAACTGGCATTGGATAGTTTTTAACAGACGTATCCATGAATATAAATGTAATCTTATTGAAGAAAATATATCATATGTATTAGATAAAGACTTTAGAAATAAAATTTTTAACGAACGCTTTTGTAAATAAAATTATTTTTATTCAATTATTTATTGTATAAAATTTACATAAATAAGTTAATTGTAAATATTTTTATTTTCTGTATAATAAAATAAATCATTAAAAATAATTACATAATTAGTTATTCATAAACAATATTATCTTTTACGTATTTATAAGTAGTGTATATAGTTAAGTTGTTAATTTGGTATTTATTGACAGCCATATGGTTCACTATTGATACGGTTAACTCTTTGTTAGGATATTTAGAAGCTTTCGCTATTAACAAATCCAAAAATTTCTGTGTTAGTCCAAATTCAGGTATAACAATATTCGTGATGTTTGGTTTCATTAATGCATCTCTTAGATATCCATGAAAATGATTGAAGATATTAACACTTTTATCAAATACAATAGTCTCACAAACTCCTGCTGTTTTGCTTTCTAATACAGCTTTAAGGTAGTTGTTGTAAATGTTATACAATACAAGTACTTTGCGATTTTTTACGTAAACGCAAAAATTAGAGTAATTTCTCATATTCATTGAAGTCTTATAAGTACCAGTTTTTCTCAGTTTATCGACAACTTTTCCAAATCCTGGTAGACTTTCAACAATAGCCACTTGTTTACCCGTATCAGATTTAAAGTATATTGAAGGCGTCAGTTGTTTAATTAAATTGAATGCATTAAAAACGTATTGACCGACATCATAGTCAATTGTCAGTTTTTTCAATGATTTGTTGACAGAAAGACTAATCCATTGATCTTTGGTTAATTGTTTGTTAATAATGAGTTCTTTCAATTTTGGTGAAATAGGCAAGTGTTCACATAGTAGTTGAGACGATACTTCACCGTCAATGTGCACTTCTTTAAGTATTTCGCCATACATTTCAATAAATTTCACAAAATTGCTGTTATTGAATTTTATCTTATCCATAAAATTAATGGCCTTAATTTTTGCCGGAATATCCAAATCAAGAATATAGATGAGTTCTTCATCAATTGGAAATTTGTCACCCCAAAAGAATGACACTTCCTTCAAATATTTGAAATTATCCAAAAATAAATGCATTGATTTATTTTGTGTAATAATTGCCAAATTGATTTCCAATTTAGTAATGTATGCCCATTTTGAGTGTAATGACTGCAAACACTTATCGCCGAGTGCTACATATCCTAAACCTAGAGATCCATAACGTATTGTATTGTCATCGATCCGTTTATGCCAATCAAAATCGTAATCGTCGGTAATTCGGAGAACTCGATGATAAACAGGAAGACATTGTTTCCATTGAGTTGAAACTTCACTTAGACATGATTTGTCATCTGCGACCAGCGGACTTAATAGTAATGCACACAAATCATCTCCAAATCTATCGAAACTATCTCTAGGATAGTTATTCATAGTGCTAAACATAAAATATGAAAGTAAATAAAAAAATGTTTTTAATTAATTAATATTAATTTTTTGAAGATTTTTTTTGAAAGTTTTTTTAAAGTTTTTTTTAAAAGTTTTTTTAAAAGTTTTTTTTTTAAAAAGTTTTTTTTTTTTTTTGTGCTTACTTTATTTTTTTATAAATAATCACAAATTATAAATTCAAGACTCAGTTATACACTGATATCTTCCACTGGCGAGTTAATTTGATGTATGTTTGAATACAATGCTAGCCTCAATCCAATGTATTCCGTACTACAGTCTATAAGACACTAATTTGTTAATTTGACCGCTTATTAGTTAATTTTTCATAATTATTTTTTTATTAGCTTAAACTACACATTTTTAAGCATCTTTTAAGAATAAAAAATTTTAATTTTAATTACAATTAAAAAAGTTATTAACAATTTAAGTTAATTAATATATACAGTATATGTAATATTATTGCAATACAGTGTGTACATATTATTTCAATACAGTGATGTCATTATATTACATGTATTGTATGCAATAATTAATGTTAGTTCGGGTAGTTGGTCAGCTCGGGTAGTTGGTCAGTACGGGTAGTTGGTCAGTTCGGGTAGGTAAGGTTCGGGTAATTGGTCAGTTCGGGTAGGTGGTCAGTTCGGGTAGTTGGTTTGTTCGGTAAGTTGGTCAGATTGGGTAGGTGGTCAGTTCAGGCAGGTAAGGTTCGGGTAATTGGTCAGGTCGGTTGGTTGGTCAGGTCGGGTAGAGGTAGTAGTGACGTCATTTGTTGTAGTACACTTAGGTTGGGTAGGGTTGGTCAGTTCGGGTAGTTGGTCAGTTCGGGAAGTTGGTCAGTTCGGGTAGTTGGTCAGTTCGGGTAGTTGGTCAGTTAGGTTAGGTTCGGTTAGTTGGTCAGTTAGGTTTGGGTAGAGGTAGTGGTGACGTCATTGGTGTAGTACACTTAGGTTAGGTTGGGTTGGATCACGTGATCACGTGAACCCCCTCTCCGTGACACAGTTATATGGGGGATAGCACTGTGCCTTCCCCTCGTGAACCATGTTGTCTTAACTACTACAGTATATACAGTATATACACTGTATATTACATTAATTATTTGATACAGTAGATTCACTTTAAAATTATTTTACATTTTTTAGTAAATGTTTATTTTACAATAAAATATTTGAATCTCATTTATATAGAAAATTATTTTCAAAAAGTTATATAAAATAAATTATTAAATAAAAATGTTATATAAAATAAATTATTAAATAAAAATGTTATATAAAATAAATTATTAAATAAAAATTTCTATTCACTATTAAGTATTAAATATTAATATTTTTAAAAAATTATTAGTATATTTTTTATTATCTATTATAATTTTTTTAATTGTGTATTAAACTATGTATAAAATTTATAAAATTACATATTCAAAAAAAAACTTGAAAAGTTTTGTTTTCTGAAATCTATACGAGCCTTTTTTTGTGTGTGTGTGTAGCATTTCATTTTGCGAATTTTGAAATTCTGACTTCAGGTTCGGTTAGAGGACTACTAATAATGTATTGAAAAGTTTAATTAAAATTTTGATATCTCTTCGGGAACATAGACAAAATGGCGGCCAAAGTAAAAAAAATTTTAAGAAAATTTTTTTTTAAGTATAGATTTGAATAAAGCATCAAAAACAAGGATAAAAAATATACATTAAAATTTTGATATCTCTTCGGGAACATAAAGAAAATGGCGGCCAAAGTAAAAAAATTAGGTAAAAATTTTAACGTTTATAATTGTAAAGAGTATCAAAAATATGATATAATAAATCAGTATAAATTTTTTTAAATGGCGGCAAAAGTATAAAAAAAATTTTAAGAAAATTTTTTTTAAAGTATAGATTTGAATAAACCATCAAAACAAGGATAAAAAATATGCATTAAAATTTTGATATCTACGGGAACAAAAAGAATAAGTATAAGCGTCAAAAGTATAATTATAGATGATTATTTTGTTATACTAAATCATTTGATACCACACATGAGTAGTTATTTTGCCAAACCGAGTCATTTGATACCCCACATGACTATATTATATTTTGAATTACTGAATCATTTGATACCATACATGACAATATTTATATTATGTATATTTGACCAGTTTTTAAATTTTTATATGTTATTATATAGCCGCTATAATTATACAAACTAATAGTTTTCAATGTTATTCAAGTTTTTTTTCTGAAAATGCTTTCTAGCATTCTTAACTGGTTTTTTTTATGTTATTAATTTTTATTGTTTTTGTTACATATATATAAAACGATATTATTTAGTGTAAATAATGTTAAATGTAAATGTAATAAAGTATTTATATCTTTTTTATTTATGTTGTATACATAAGCTATTACTTTATACTAAAACTAATTTAATATTTATTTATTTGTTTTTTGTTTAATATAAAATATTACATAAATTAAAAATAATTTTGGCGACGAAAATTGGTAGGGGGTCCCGCTGGGGGAAAATTTTAGGGATCTCAGGGAGGTAAGATGATTTTACTCTACCCAACCCCCCCCCCCCTTTTTGCAACCCTGATTAAACTACATATATAAATATATGTATTATATTAGTTAAATTTATATAAACTTTACTAGATAATTATTTTAAATAATTAATTTTCAAGTTTCTAAATGTGTGTGTGTTTTTTTAGATGTACATGTATTATAATAAATTAATTTTGTTTTTCAATATCAATTAAGAAAATTTTTGTGGTTTACTTTAATAAAAATATTTGTAAAATATAAAAATGTAAAAAATTTAATAAACTAATTGACTTGTTAAAAATAAACAAAAATTTATACTTGAAATCAATTGATTAAAATTAATTTAATTTATTGCTATTATTGTAGTTAATTTCTAAAATTATTTTTTATTTTTTAAATACAGAATCTATAATAATAATGATTTCCTAATTAAATTGTATTAATTTATTGTTTGTTTTTTAAAAAATTTGATTAAACCGTTTTTTTTGTTGTTGTTGGTTAAATAGTGGTCTATATAATTAGTTAAACATGTATTTATTTTTTAAATAATTGATTAGAAAATTGAAAATTTTCAATAATAATCAAAGAAATAGTTTTTATTTATTTTTTGTGAATATTAAATAACATAAATTATTTAACAACAACAAAAAATTACTTACAAATAATACAACATATGGTTCAACTATTTTTAAATCAAAGAAAATAAAATTGACGTAAAAAAATATATACTAAAATAACTTTTTTTTTAGAAATAATTTAATTAATTTTTTTAAGTCCTATTAATAAATTTGCTTTAAGATTTTTTTTTATTAATATCTTATTTTTTTACTTTATATATATATATTATATTAACACACATATTAAAATCATCAAACATTTACTTTTAGTCAACTACTAATTATTGATAATATTTTTAATTTATTTTATTTTTTTAAACTACTAAGAAAATGAAACTTATTAGTGTAAATCAATTATTAGTATTAGTATTATTAATAATAACACCAATAATACTAATGCTATTGGATTTATCTCATCAGAAACCAAATAATAATTATAGTTTGCCTAACAATTTGATATTAAGATCAAAACCAATTAACTTTTACAGTCGAAATCTGGCCCTAAACCTACCCGTCCGTCAAAAGCTTGAATTTGATAAATTTCAAAATATGACACTTAAATCAATTAGGACTGTTGATGGTGTAAATACTAAAAAAAGTAACTATATATATATATATATAAATTATTATTATTATTATTATTAATCACATCAATTATATTATTAATTTTTCTATATATTTATTTATTAATATATATAGATTTTTTTACACCAACAAAAAAAGATATTGAAATTAATACTAAAAAAAGTAACTATATATATATATATATATATAAATTAATATTATTATTATTATTAATCATATCAATTATATTAATAATTATTAATATTATTATTTTTTTTATTTATATATATATATATATTTTTAATAATAAAGAAATTAAAAATAATAATACTGTTATCGACTATGATTTAAGTAAACTTGATATAAATAATTCAACACAAATTATAACGTTTTACAATGATTATAAAGTTAGTATTATTATTATTATTATTATTATTATGTTAAATATTATAAAACAAATCAATTATTATTAGTAATATTTATTTAAATTTTTTGTTTGTTTGTGTAATTTAAAGACATTGTTCAACAAAACATATAAAACCAAAGAGGAAGAGGAAGAAAGGGTCGGTCTATTCAAGGAAACGATTGTATCGATTAATAAACACAACGCCGACGACTGTTCCCATTATATACAGGGTATCAATGAAATGTCAGATATGGTTAGTCTTATATATTTATAATAAATTAATTAATTTTGATTTACATATTTTTTTTATAAAATAAAATAACTATGGATTAATATGTTATAATAGATTATACTTTTTATTTTATTATTTTTTTTTAAATTGTTATCATTATTCAAAATAAATCATCAAAGAAATGGTCAGAAATAGAAAAACAAAAATTCGGTTATAAAAAACCAAACGAAAATAATTCAAGAAATAATACAAACAAAAGTAAAAACGAAAAAATGCCTAAAAGTATGTATATTCTCTCTCTCTCTCTCTCTCTCTCTCCCTGAGCCTGTATACCGGTGTCGCAGATTGTTGAGATTTTTTTTTTATAAATAATAATATTACATTAATAACTAAAACTTAAATTTAAAAAAAACCATTATATTGTCTACTGCTTAAAACTTAATTAAAAAATAATAAATATTACTAATTTTGTCTCTGATTTTAATAAATTTATATATTATATATGTATACATATTTTATATTAGCATACTATCAATTATCATATTTGAAATTTATTTATTGTTATTATAATAAATCATTGTATTTGTACAATAAGTTTCATCCGCACAATGATAAAAGTTGTTTATTTATAAGTGATGTTATAGTTATTAACAGCTATATTACATACTCTGAGCATCGGATATATTGATATTTGTATTATATATTATTATTATTATTATTATTATTAATGTAATAATTATTTATTATTATTATTAATATTATTACTATTACAGTAACATTATATTCTGACGATACTACTAATAATATACCGATTGAATGGGATTGGAGAAAGTATGGTATAGTAATCTTACCAATAAATCAGGTATTTTTTTTTAAATATCTAATTGTAAAATTGATATAATTTATAATCATTATATCATTACGATATTACAATTAACTATATATATATATATATAAATAAATATATATAATAGTAAGCATAGAGATAAAATTTATCTTTTATATATTTATATAGTAATGTAAAAGTTTTTATAATACAAACAAGCAAATAGTTTTTTTTATATAATCTAATTAATTCAGACAATCTATAAGTTATAGAAATTTAATATAGATATTAGATATAAATACCATCTTTTAATATTAGGTACTCTTAATAGACAATTGTATTGATATATAATATAAATAATAATATAATAAAATATTATATAAATTATAATAGAAAAAATTATTTTATTTAATATTTAATTAAATTCTATAACTTTTTTTTAATTAATTGTATGATTTATTCTATTATACTATTAATAGTTATTTTAGTTATAAATTTTAAAATATTGACTTATTTATAAATAAATACCTATCTTAATTTTTATTAAGTTTTAAATTTTAATAAATTTACTGTTCATGTAAATACAGTAGTATTCAATTATATATTTAAATGCTAAAAACACTTTATTGGACTTTTTAAATATGATTTTTGTTTTTTGAGATAAAATAGCATCCCTGATACCAGGTGCCAAAGTTCATCAAAAATAAAAATTTAATCTGCCATTTCCCCCCCCCCCAATTTTTAAGTGTTTTATTTTTTTAAAATAAAACTAAATTTTTAGGAAGACTGTGGTTCGTGTTGGTGTTTTGCATCGGCCTCTGTATTGGAAAGTAAATAACAATAATAATAATAATAATAATAACAAATTTATCAATTACTTTTATTTTAATTACTATTTTTATTATTATTATTATTATTGATATATATATATTATATCCTTATATTATTAGGTCATCTAATGAAGGTTCAGATTTCTGAGGATAAGTTTGATCCGTCAAATCAATTGATATTAAGTCAACAGAATCTGCTCGACTGTACTCGTAGTTACGGAACGGATGGTTGCAATGGAGGTCTGTATTATAGTTATTATTATTATTATTATTATTATTATTATTATTATTCTGTATAATAATTTATTATATTATTATTATATAATAATAACAATTAACTTAATTAATTATTTATTTTTATTTTTTTTTAAATTTAGGTTCCAGTAGAGATGTTTTTGAATTTTTAAAATCAGTTAAAGAAATAAATACTTACAGTACATATCCCTATACTGGAATAGTTAGTTATATTTTATATATATTTTGTATATATATATGTTATGTTTTTATATATTATTAATAATTAAGTGCATTTGTATACTAATTATTATATTTATTATATGAATATATAATTAATTAATTAATTAACTCAATTAATTCAATTGACACCATCAGCCGGGCGACTGCAAGTTTCATCAAGAAAGTCCAATCTTTGTCGATATTAAAGAAGTCAATCATATAACTACCGGAGCCGACGATGAATTAGCGTATGCTATCTATACGCACGGACCGGTCACTGTTAGCTTTCATATAACTCATGGGTTTAAAGATTACAAGTATTACTATTACTATTACTATTACTATTACTATTACTATTACTATTACTATTACTATTACTATTACTATTACTATTACTATTACTATTACTATTACTATTACTATTACTATTACTATTACTATTACTATTACTATTACTATTACTATTACTATTACTATTACTATTACTATTACTATTACTATTACTATTACTATTACTATTACTATTACTATTACTATTACTATTACTATTACTATATAATAAATTACAAATAATTTTTGTTAACACTATAACAACAAACTAAGATACGGTATATTTGAAGATCCATTATGTGATCCCAATAGTGTGAGTCATTATCTGACTGCAGTCGGTTATACGCCCGAGTATTTTATTGTAAAAAACAGGTATATCATAGTTTCTACTATACTAGTATACACAGTATATATATATATATATATATATATATATATATATATAGTGTAAATAATCCTAATTGGGGATAGCCTTAATAGGGGACGGCATACTTTAAATTAGTTTTAATCACAAAATAATTAAACAATTGTTGATATTTATATGTCATTACAAACCTAAGGATATACTTTATAAGACAAGTGAATCAAAATTGTTATAATTTTATCACAAAATCAACAATTAATTGACAACAAAGATAACATAAAATATCACCATTTCATCCCTTATTTAACATTAAGTTTGAAATTAAATTAAACAATATTTAGTATAATTAAATTATAACTATTATTTTTTATACATAAATAATATATTAGTAAAAATATTAATAACAAAAATAATCACTTTTATTAATCTATGTATTAATTATTTAATTAAAAATCAATAATTAGCCGATAATCTCAATTAGGGACATGTAATTCAAAATAATTTTTATCAACAAATGAGTGTCAATAACGTCATCAAATTATAGTTTTATTTATAAATATAATTTTTACACACAAAAAAATAATAGTAAATTTTGAATGTATAATGAAAATGAAAAAATTTAAAAATACAAATTATCAATAAGTTACACTAAAAAAATAAAATAAGTTTTTATAAATTATATTTAATGTAAAATAATCCGTAAAAATGATAAATACGTATAAATATGACATTATATATTTAAGATTAGCCCATTGGGTTGGTAGAGCTATTTAAGGAATAAAAATCATCAACCTATTGGGTTGGTAGAGCTATTTAAGGAATAGAAATCATCAACCTATTGGGTTGGTAGAGCTATTTAAGGACTAAAAATCATCAACCTATTGGGTTGGTAGAGCTATTTAAGGAATTTAAAATCATGAATAGCGATGGTAGATCTAATAGCATCCAATCTCTTCATACCACCCACATAGCTGTACGACTTCCTCTATTCGAGATATTCGAATAGTCGAAAATAGCTCTACCAACCCAATAGATTAATGATTTTAATTCCTTAAATAGCTCTACCAACCCAATAGGTTAGTGATTTTAATATCTTAAATAGCTCTACCAACCAATAGGTTAGTGATTTCAAATTCCTTAAATAGCTCTACCAACCCAATAGGTTAGTGATTTCAAATTCCTTAAATAGCTCTACCAACCCAATAGGTTAGTGATTTTAAATTCCTTAAATAGCTCTACCAACCCAATAGGTTGGTGATTTTAAATTCCTTAAATAGCTCTACCAACCCAATAGGTTAGTGATTTTAATATCTTAAATAGCTCTACCAACCAATAGGTTAGTGATTTCAAATTCCTTAAATAGCTCTACCAACCCAATAGGTTAGTGATTTCAAATTCCTTAAATAGCTCTACCAACCCAATAGGTTAGTGATTTTAAATTCCTTAAATAGCTCTACCAACCCAATAGGTTGGTGATTTTAAATTCCTTAAATAGCTCTACCAACCCAATAGGTTAGTGATTTTAATATCTTAAATAGCTCTACCAACCAATAGGTTAGTGATTTCAAATTCCTTAAATAGCTCTACCAACCCAATAGGTTAGTGCTTTCAAATTCCTTAAATAGCTCTACCAACCCAATAGGTTAGTGATTTTAAATTCCTTAAATAGCTCTACCAACCCAATAGGTTGGTGATTTTAAATTCCTTAAAGAGCTCTACCAACCATTGTATTTAATTATTTGATTATTATTATCTTGTTTTTGTGATTTTGAATATTTTAAATGATTATAAATAAAGTTATATTTAAATTAATTTTTTTATAATTTTTTATAATTTTTTAAACTTATAAATATGTTGCACTGTATTTTTGTAACTATAATTGTGGGAATCGGTAGTATTATATCTATAATATTTACAAAAATTTAAAATGAACATTTTATTATTTCTGTGTAGATAGAATATAAAAATAAATGAAAATAATTTTTGTATTTAATTTTTTGTGTGTATTATATAATTAATTAATTTATTAATTTTGTAGACATTATTTATTGTCAGATCTTGTATCCTAACAATTGCTTAACTTTTTATAATTTTTTTTGGCGTCCCTTATTGAGACCATTTCCCCTATACAGCATATATAGATTTTAAAATAATAGTTTAATTAGATAATTACAGTGAATTAGTTATTTATTTATTTATTTATTTATATTATTATTATTTTCGATACCCGGTTGACTGGGTGTGTCGGGAGACAGTTGGGGCCCATTATGGGGTGAGGATGGCTTTGCCAGAGTGTCCCGGTCTCAGATAAACAATTGCGGTATCAGTCAAAATGACCACTATCCAGTGCTGGTCAATGATGTCGGAACCGATAATATGAAATATAAACTAAAAGAAATTAATTTTAAATAAATCCAACTATATATCTGTATGTACTGTACTAACTAGAAAATATGTATTTTATATAAAGTATTAGTATTTATTATATTTAATCTACAGTATATAAATGTATAATAAATATACTGTACTGTATATTTTATTTAAGTTAATTATTTTATTTTATTTTCAATTTACTGCAAATATTTTAGCTGTTTTTTAACTTGTTGTTAACTTAGTTTTTTCCATATATAATATTCCATAATAATATATAATTAATCTAAAATTTAATAACTTTTAAACATATAAAAACCTATTAAAAGTTTAATTTTCTATAAATTTATTATAGTTTATTTTTATTTTATTTTTTTTTAAATAACGAATAATGTGTATTGTGTTTAAATTATATTGATTAAAATAAATTATTTTTGATGATAATAATGATAATAATAATAATAATAATATTCAAAAAAAACTTGAAAAGTTTTGTTTTCTGATATCTATAATGGCTTTTTATGTGTGTGTGTGTGTCTGTGTGTAGCATTTCATTTTGCGAATTTTGAAATTCTGACTTCAGATTCGGTTAGAGGACTACTAATAATGTATGGAAAAGTAGCATCAAAATTTTGATATCTCTTCGGGAACATAGACAAAATGGCGGCCAAAATAAAAAAAATAGGTAAAAATTTTTAAAGTTTAGAATTGCATAGAGAATAAAAAATAAGATATAATAAATCAAAGTTATTTTTTTATTTTTTAAAAAATGGCGGCAAAAGTATAAGAAAATTTTAATTTTTTTAATTATAGATTTGAATAAAGCATCAAAAACAAGAATAAAAAATATGCATTAATATTTTGATATCTACGGGAACAAAGAATAAGTATAAGCGGAAAAAGTATAATTATAGATGATTATTTTGTTATACTTAATCATTTGATAACACACGAGTAGTTGTTTATTTTGTCATACCTAGTAATTTGATACCCCACATGACTAAAGTTGAGTTTATTTTGTTATACCGAGTAATTTGATACCCCACATGACTAAAGTTGAGTTTAGTTTGTTATACCGAGTCATTTGATACCCCACATGACTATAGTTGTTTATTTTGTGATACCGAGTCAATTGATACTCTACATGACTAAAGTTGTGTTTATTTTGTCATATTGAGTCATTTGATAACTTGCATGACTAAAATTGAGAATATTTTGTCATACTGAATCATTTGATACCATACATGACAATATTTATATTATGTATATTTGACCAGTTTTTAAATTTTTATATGTTATTATATAGCCGCTATAATTATACAAACTAATGGTTTTCAATGCTATTCAAGTTTTTTTTCTGAAAATGCTTTCTAGCATTCTTAACTGGTTTTATAATAAATTATATTAATTGAACAGTAAAAGTATTAAATTATATTAGATATTATAAATATTAAAATCTAATATATTAATAAATAATAAATATAAATATATATATATACAGTATATACTGTATATTTAATAGAATAGTAATAAGTTATTTGCTTTTGCAACACATTTGCAAACAACAAAAAAAAAAGTAACCATTAATTTATTAATTAATTTATATAGATATATAATAATAAAAAAAATATTTAAAAAAAAAACAATAAAAATAATTATGAAATGTTTAGCATTATTAACAACAACATTGTCGACAACAGCGGTAATACTATTCATTACGATTGCAACCGTTGACAACAAATGGTTAAAATTAAATACCAATTCAAGTGATGCCAAACAGGCTTTTGCTGGCCTATTGGCCACAAATCCTGGCGATAACTATTGGACTAAACATACGGTTGGTTTAGTACGGATGAGTGAATTTCAACAAAATTCAGACAATAAAAGTCAATATTCAATAAGTCTTAGTGTCAATCATTATACTAATTGTACGGCCAGTGATGGACCTAATGTTGAACGATCAGCCAAGGGTTGTCTCGAAGTAATTTTTAATATATATATATATATTTATAAATTTATATTTAAACTATTTATTATAAAAAAAACTAATTATAATCCTATTAATTGATTTTATTATTATTATTATTATTTACAGTCTTTATTTGATTGTTCGGTTGATGTTTTGAAAATTGGTAAAACATTTCAGATTCTTCTAAACAGATTAGCCTGTTATCCAAATGATAATAATTGGGAATAATATTACAATATTATATAATAATAATAATAATTATTATTATTATAAAAACTATTGTTATGTAATTTATTACTACTATTACTATTACTTTTACTATTATTATTACTATATTACTATTACTATTACTATTACTATATTACTATTACTATTACTATTACTATTACTATTACTATATTACTATTACTATTACTATTACTATTACTATTACTATATTACTATTACTATTACTATTACTATTACTATTACTATATTACTATATTACTATTACTATTACTATTACTATTACTATTAAAACTACCACTACAACTACAACATCAACTACTACTCTACTATTACTAAATTATATTAAACATAAAAATTATGTACAACTGTTATTGTTGTTTATAAATAATTGAATAATAAATTTATAAATTTAAAATAACATATTTATATAATTATTCACATTTTATTTATAATTTTATTGTTTATTTTTTAATAAAAAAAATCAATTATAATTAAAAAGTTATATACTTTATATTGTTTGTACAAAAATTAATTATGGTTTTAAAACATTTTCAATAAATTCGTTCCTATAATTACCAGGTGGATAATATTCGCAAACAATATCCGTATGTAATTTTGTCACTGGCTCATACCATAGCATCTAGCACAACCAATTGTCTTGGTACTTTTCCAAACTAGTTGAGTAAAATGACCGGTAATGTTACTAAATACAAAATTATTATAATTGTAAGCCAATGATTCGTTATACCTGTTTGTTTGGATAAATTTATAAAATTTATATTTAGTATAGATATATAGATATATAGATATATAGATATATAGATATATAGATATATAGATATATAGATATATAGATATATAGATATATAGATATATAGATATATAGATATATAGATATATAGATATATAGATATATAGATATATAGATATATAGATATATAGATATATAGATATATAGATATATAGATATATAGATATATAGATATATAGATATATAGATATATAGATATATAGATATATAGATATATAGATATATAGATATATAGATATATAGATATATAGATATATAGATATATAGATATATAGATATATAGATATATAGATATATAGATATATAGATATATAGATATATAGATATATAGATATATAGATATATAGATATATAGATATATAGATATATAGATATATAGATATATAGATATATATATATAGATATATAGATATATAGATATATAGATATATAGATATATAGATATATAGATATATAGATATATAGATATATAGATATATAGATATATAGATATATAGATATATAGATATATAGATATATAGATATATAGATATATAGATATATAGATATATAGATATATAACAGTATACTAACCATCGATTTACAGCTCTATTAAAACTATTATTATTAGTTGATATTCGACTTAAATTTTCACCAATACTTATATCTCGTTTATTGTGGTTAATCTTATCATTAAGAGATACCTGCGTTTGCATCGATTTTTTGCATAAGATATTAGCTAAATAAGGTTTTTGAATAAATAAAAAAAATAATTTTTATAATCTTATATATAATATTGTATTTAATATATATATATATATATATATATATATATATATATATATATATACTGTTTATATATTTACAGATTGATTGAGGGATAGTTGTGGTGAGTGGTGACGGTTTCGATAGTTGTTTGATGTTTTCAAACAATCTTTTTGAAAGTCATCATCCGTTGTATCTGTAAATGTTATTTTACTGATGGAATCTTAAAAAAAATACAATTGAATTAATAATTTAATGTTAAATAAATTGAAACAACATTTGTTTGATTAGTAAATTAATTATATATATATATATATATATTATATATAAATAAATTAATAATTTTAAATTACCTGAAACATAAATTATAATAAAAAAAATAGTAATTAATTTCAACATTTTGGTTAATGTAATTTATTTTATTTAACTTATATTAAAAATCAAAATTATAATATTTTAGTTATTACTGTTTTTTAAAAACTACATAACAATTGAATTAATATATAGCTGTTTATATAGTTTAGAAACATTTAAAAAATAATCAAAAAATAATAGCAATTATAAGTTTTGTAATAATAAAATGATAAGCAATTTATAATTTCCATTACATAATAAAATTTTAATATTATTATTATTATTATAAACTAAAATAATTAAGCAATAGACTTAAACAATAAATTATATTTTAAAAACTACAGTAGTATAAATTATAAATGAATTTTAATATTATTAAATTTGAAATAATTTCTAAAATATATACTGTATTATTGATAAACAATAAAAATTATTTGTTTTTTACTATTTATTTTCTAAAAATCAATTAATATTTTCTAAATAATTGTTTTTAAATTAATTAAGTTAGTAAGTTATTTTGATACAATTTTTTTTTTGTTTTGACTTTAAATAATGTTATTATAATAATTTAAACTTACAATAAAAAATGATTTTCTATATTTTATGTTATAATAGTATAAAATTTATACTAATACTAATATTACTAATAAAATATTACAAATATTAAATAAATAATTATAAATGATATTTAAAAATTGTTTAAGAAATATTATGATAAAACAATATTTTTATTTATAATTATAAAATATATCCAAATAAAACTGTTTTATATATTAGTAAATGTATACCTTACAATTATATAAATTATTTTTTTCAAAATTAATTTATTAAAAAATAATTTTAATTAAATATAATAGATTAATATCTGTAAATTTGTAAATCAATAATTAAATTTTTATTTATTATGTTAAACATTATTACTGTATTTAAAAAATAGTATTATATTTTCTATTTTACAATAATAATTATAATGTATACTTTATTTATAAATTTCATAAACTATTTTATAATAAAATATAAAAATTACAAACAGTACATATATTTATTATATAATACTATATATTATTATAAATACTAAATACTAAAATCTAAAATAATATATATACATATATATATAATATAATAAATATATATTTAATAGAAAATTTATTTGCAAACATATTTGCAAAAAAAATAACCATTAATTTAATTAATTTATATATAATAAAAAAATTATTTAAAATACTGAAATATTATTTTTAGTAAACTTATAACAATAATAATAGTAATAAAAAGTAGAATTAATAGTAATAATAATGAAATGTTTAGCATTAACAACATTGTCGGCAACAGCGGTAATATTATTCATTACGATTGCAACCGTTGACAACAAATGGTTAAAATTAAATACCAAATCAAGTGATGCCAAACAGGCTTTTGCAGATATTTTGGCCGCAAATGTTGCCAATAATTATTGGACTAAACATACCGTTAGTTTAATACGAATGTTTGAATTTCAACAAAATTCAGACAATAAGACTGTCTATTCAATGGGTATTAGTATTAATCAATACACTAAATGTACGGCCAGTGATGGACCTAATGTTGAACGAGAATCAGCCAAGGGTTGTCTCGAAGTAATTAATATACAGTATATATATATAGACTATAAACTATAAATTAACTAAAAATATTTATAATTTTTTTTTTTTAAAAATAATTATAATTAATTAATTTATTTAAAATATCATTTTTTTTAGTCTATTGAAGATTGTTTCGCTGAAGTTTTGAAAATTGGTAAAACATTTCGCGAATTATCATTACGTTGTCATCCAAATGATAATAATTGAAACTAATTTTTTTTTGTAATTTTTGTAAATTTTTTTACTATTACATTGTTTACTTTATATTTTCATAGTAAATGATTCAATTTTTTTACTATTTTTTTACAATCATAGAATTAAAAACTAGAAATAAACTATAATTTAAAAAAAATTAAAAACAAATATTCTAATAAAAATGTTTCATTTTTTTTGTGTCTGTTTTTAACAATACATTTTCATTTCATTCAATAGTCATAGTAAAAGTTACTAATATTTATAATATTTAATATAATTAATATTTTTGACAACAAATCGATTAACTAGTGTTGTTGACCTACAAAACAACAACAAATCAAATCAAAACATTTATAACAAACAACAACAACAAAATTATTGCTAATTTTTCAACCCGTACTTTGTTTGGCCGATTCGATGGACACGACCGACGGCTATTGCAGTTCATTAGCCCTATTCAGAGTCGGCTCAACCAATACTACATGTTTGGCCTCTATTAGGTTCAGACCTATGGGCCACACAAATCCATACTATACAGGCTTTGATTTCACGATTAGTTTTTAAAATTATTCACTTTTTTTTTGGCTAAATATCGCAGAAATCGATTTCTAATAAAAACGTGACTTATTTTGTTGTCGTCCATTGCTGTCGAAATCAACTGACAAGACATCAACCCATGTGAATGAATACCAATGTTTTAGCGGTCGGATCAGCTCATGTAATATCAAGTAAACAACTGATTACTTCTTCGACTTTTGTCGACCAACTGCCGGACACTTCGATGCCGCCGACGGACCGGCAGACAGACAGACACACAGACAGACAGACAACAGGAGTTCGTGAAAACATAAATAAAATGTAAAATGTTTTTCTCATTTTTTTGTTGTTGTTTTCATAAATATCTTATAGTCGTATATCATTTGAATTGGTATTTAATTTAAACCATTTATTGTCAACCGTTGCAAACTTAATAAAAAAATATTACCGCTTTTGTCCGACAATGTTAATAATGCTAAACATTTCATAATAATTATTATTATTACTATTGTTATAAGTTTACTAAAATAATATTTCAGTTTTTTTTTTAAATATTTTTTTATTATATATAAATTAATTAAATTAATGCTTACTTTTTGTTTGCAAATGTGTTATTGCAAATAACTTATTACTATTCTATTAAATAATTATTTTTATATATAATATTTTAGATTTTTAGTTTTAAATAATAAAAGTATTTATAAATTACTTAAAAAACTTACTAAAAATATTTATAATTTTTCTTTTAAAAATAATTATAATTAATTTAAAATTTCATTTTTCAGTCTATTGAAGATTGTTTCGCTAAAGTTTTGAAAATTGTTAAAATATTTCGCAAATTATCATTACGTTGTCATCCAAATGATAATAATTGAAACTTATTTTTTTTAAATTTATTTTTACTATTACATTGTTTACTTTATATTTTTTTAGTAAATGATAAAATTATATTTTTCATTTTTTTTACATACATAGAATTAAAACTTAGAAATAAAATAGTATTAAATAGATAAATGTAATTAATTTTAATAATTAATTACATTTTGTATTTGATCTAGATACAATAAGACAAATTTGATTTTTTTATAATCACAAATTGTACAAGTTTATTTTATAATAATTAATTATAGATTTTTTTTATAAATAATAATAATAACAATACGAAAACAGATTATTAAAAATGTTATATTTTTTTAGTTATTAAATAAATTTTGATTTAAATGAATAAATATTTATATATCTAATTAATCTAAATATTTTTGTACAATAATTTATTTTTATTTAATATTATAAAATATAATATTAAAAAAATAATAATTATAACTAAACTGATTATTAATGAAATAATTATTTTTAAATCACTAGTCATATTGATTGTAAATTGAAATTCATGGCAATTGTACATTGATTTTGTTTGGATATGTGACCACCAATCAGTTAGTTGACTACCGGTGCAGTCAAATACAATTGGATAGCCATAGTAGACACAAACATCGGAACATTGGTCGGATGTCCAATGAATTAGTGGACTATCAAATCGGCCGATGCCAGCCGTTTGGGCTAATATACCGGTTATAAACAGATCTTCGCGATCGACTACAGGACCGGTATATATGTCTAACTGGTGTTCCAGTCTATCCGTACAGTCTTTCATCAGATATCCTCCACCTGTTGTATAATTGGGATAATTATAGTCGCCATTCATCAGGTAATCATCGGTCTGATAGTGTCGCCGACGATGGTTTGGGTCGCGACTGATCCTCGACTTTGACTCTAAGTATCCATTAATACCTGTTTTTAAAAAAAAAATTAATTTTTATTAATATATTTTTTCTAACTATTTTTTATTTCTATTATATTTATTAAAACAATATATATTTACTTAATATAATGTATAATTTAGTTATAGTTTACATATCAAATTGATATATCAACTGTATCATTTTGATATTGACAATTAATAATATTGATATATTATCAATAATACTTGTATTATTATTATTGTTTTTTTAATTATCTAAAAATTTTTAATCTAAAATCTAATAACTACTATATTTATATATACTTATGATTTAATAAATATTTCTAATTTGTAGTAATAATTTTTTTGTTGTTATTAAAAATCTATTTATTTTATGATATATACAGTATATATATAAATATATAAATTAACCTTGTTTAAATTGATGTAAATTATCTAACAATAGTCTAACATTGATAACAGTTTGGTCATCAACTTTCAATACATGTTGTCTGACTGTCGGCGGACACCATTTATTTGTCCATCTGATCAATGAAATGGTCTTAAGTGTACCATTAAAATAGTTGTCCACAAATTGAAACTGTAGTATATCACGGTATCGGTCGGTTTCGGTAGTCAATTGCCTATTGACCATCAATTGCCGGCTCATACCCAATACAAAATACGTGCAAACACCCAATTGTTTGGCCTCAGCCATCCATGTATGCCGTATGGTTTGGCGCCTATCATAATCCAGGCCACTGGCCACTGCTGCCGAATGTATGAATATTATTAACGGTTGTCGACAGTGTCGGCGGCAGTTCCCGGCGGCGGCGGCGGTCAGGTTTGTGTTCACTGTTTGTTGTTTGGTTAGTTCCAGTTCATTGGGACTATTGATTAACTTGCGCACAGTTATGTCGTAATTGGGATTTACAATAAAAATATCAATATATAATATACTAATAATTATTATATCGATTAACAATATAAGTAATAATAATAAAAATTTTATTAATTGTATTTTATTTCTACTAATACTTATCATAATAATTGTTACACTATTTTGTTTTTTTTTACATTATTTAATCACACAATTATTATTATATTAATTAATTTTTTTAAAAAATATATACATTTAATTATTAGTAACAGTATTATCAATTAATTAATTATACAGGATATATACTGTATATATATATATATTAAAAATTTGTTAAAAAATAGTTGCACACAATTATCATAATTTCATTTTTATTTTAATTTCTATTATCATTTTAATTTTAAGTACATTTTAATCAATTTGATATTTTTAAAAAACAATTTATTAAGTAATTGTGTTGTTATTTTTCAAAATATATATATATATATCAATGTCGGTGTATATAAGGGTAATAATAATAATAATAATAATAATAATAATAGATATTAGTCATAGTATTTAGTACATTGATTAGATCAGTTGCCAAGTTTTGAAATATTTTATCTATTTTTTTGTTGTTGCTATTATTTATTTAGTTAGTAATATTATAGCTAATTATTTACACAAAATGGTATGGTTTAGTTAATTGGTAATAATAATAATAATAATAAGAAACAACTTGTATTTTAACATTAAAATAAAACAGTGATTTATTACTTAGCAATTAATCAGTTTATCTATTAATTCAATAATTGTTAATTAAATTATAATGACGTAAAAGTATATTATTCACATTTAATATTTTAAAATTAATATTTTAAAAATATCTATTACTTTTAAAATTGTCCTGGCTCATACCAATAACATCTCTAATACCATATAACAATAATTGTCCTGGATACTTTTCCCAAATAACTTATGTAAACAATTTCCCGGTTTTGTTACTATAGTTATATTTAATTTTTTTTTAAATATAAATATATGGTTTTACAATCAGTTTGAAAATTTTCATCAGTCCTATCACTAAATGTTGTTTTAGTGTTTGAATCTTTAAAAAAAACAAATTTTTATAAACAATATTACAAAATACAATTGAATTAATAATTTAATGTTAATTTTTTATAAAACATTATTTGTTTAATTAGCAAATATATACTAACCCAATAGTTAACAGCCGTATTAGACAATTATAAGTTTTTATTTATAGTGGATATTCAGGTTTAATATATTTTCACCTATAGTTATACTGTATATATATATATATATATATATATATATATATATATATATATCATTTCCTTTATGGTTAAGCTAAATCATAATAAGCTATACGAGTTTTTTTTTTGTTGATAATAAATAAAAAAAAGTAAGTTTTATAATCTTATATTTAATTATGTATTTATATAATATATTTACAGATTGATTGATTGAATGGATAGTTGTGTCGACTGTTGACGGCTATCGATATATTTGTTTGTTGTTTTCAAACAACAATCTGTTTGAAAGTTATCATCTGTTGTATCAGTAAATGTTGTTTTACTGATTGAATCTTTTAAAAAAAAAGTACAATTGAATTAATAATTTAATGTTAAATAAATTAAACAATATTTGTTTGATTAGTCTATTAATTATATATATATATAAATAAATTAATAATTTTAAATTACCTGATTATATAAATTATAATAAGAAAAATTGTGATTAATTTCAACATTTTCCGTTAATGTAATTTATTTTATTTAACTAAAGACTAAAAATAAAAATTATAATATTTTAGTTATTATTGTTTTTTTAATATATATATATATATATAAATATTACAAAATACAATTGAATTAATAATTTAATATTAACAAAATTTTTAACAATTACATATATCCCATATATATATAAATATATAAATAATAATTTAAAATTATCATATATATTTAAATTATATTAAGAAAATTAGTATATATTATTAATTTTATTAATTATTAAATTAGAAATAATTTCTAAAAATATATATTAGGAATTGACAAACAAACAAATATTATTTGTTTTTTACTAATAATTTTTTTAAAAACAATTAATTGTTTGTATAGAAATTTATGGGTTTAAAAAATTTTCTATATATATATATATATATATATTTTATTCTATTTTTTTAGTTTCTATTATTATTTTATATATAATATATATATCTATACAAACAATTAATTGATTTAAAAAAAATTATTAGTAAAAAACAAATAATATTTGTTTGTTTGTCAATACCTAATATATATTTTTAGAAATTATTTCTAATTTAATAATTAATAAAATTAATAATATATATATATATATATTATTGGTACTTACAAATTACCCAGGTAGATAAATTCACAAACAATATTTCATTTTGTCCTGGCTCAAACCAATAGTATATTGGTTTTTATAAAATATTGTTTTTACAATCAGTTTGAAAATTTTCATCAGTCGTATTATTAAATGTTGTTTTAGTGTTTGAATCTTTTTTTTTTTTTTTGAAAAAACAAATTTATAAACAATATATATAAAATACAATTGTATTAATAATTTAATGTTAATTTTTTTTTAACAATATTTGTTTGATTAGCAAATAAATTATATATACTATATATATATATATATATATATATTAATAATTTTAAATTACCTGATATACTGTATGAATTATAATAAGAAAAATAGTGATTAATTTCAACATTTTTCGTAATATATAATAATTTATTTTATTTGACTCAAGTCTAAAAATCAATATTATATTATTTTAGTTATTATAACAATTGAATTAGTAGATCGGCTGTTTATATAGTTTTTAAAAAATTTTAAAAATCATAAAATAATAGCAATTATAAGTTTTGTAATAATAAAATGATAAGCAATTCATGTAATTTTCCATTACATAAAACTATTTTGTTATTATTATTTGCCTTATAATGTATTTGCATCATAAGCAATATAATAAATAAAAATTTAACAGAGAAAATATATTGAATTATAAATTATTATTATAAATTTTAATTAAAATTTAATAAAAAATAGTTAAATAAAAATTATGAATGTTTTTTAAAAAAAAAATAAATTTTCAATTAAACATAATTATTGAAAACAATTTTAGTAATTATAATTTCATAATAAATAAAAAAAAATATATATATATATATTTAAATTGATAATTAGTGTCCTATAATAAACTTTTAATTATATTAATTGCTATTAAGTTTTTTTTTGTTACGAACATTTTAACATTTTAACGGCAATTAATTTATATTTTTTGTTACGAATAAATATTATTTATATTTTAAATTACTGATAATATTTTCAGTTATATATACAGTATATACCGTATGTACATACTGTATATATATACTAGTATTGTATAGTTAGTAATAGTGAATATATATATATATATATATATATATATATATATATATATACAGTATATTATTGTAGAGTATATGTAATTAAAAAAAATAATTTTTAGTTAAATTTGTTAACAAATAAAAAACAAATAAAAATAATTATTGTATAATTATTATTTTGTATGTTTTGAAACCAAATTTAACCTGAAAAATATTATTATTATTATAAAACTATTGTATAATTAATCTGTAATAATTAAATAATAAATTTTATACAGCATTGTAAATTATTAATATATAATTAATTTGTAATTAAAACAAAAATACAATTAGTACCAGTGTCATATATTGATATATAAAAAAGACAAAACAAAAACTATGAAAATAGACATTTACTAATTTTATTATTTAAACATTTAAAAAAAATAAATAGTATATCTATTTCTATTAAATTTAAATTATTGAAATGCACCCAAATAAATTATTGATATTTATTTTTAAATTATTATTAAAATTACATTAGTTTATAAATTATAAATTTAAAAATAGAATTTAAATATCTATAAAAAAAATGATTGACTGAAATGATTTTGTTGGGGGGTATGTTTTTAAATAAAGCTTAACTGCCCCCCACCCCACCCCACCTCCAATTGATAGATCAATTTTTTAAAAAAATACCAACAACAACAACAAAAATATTTAGTTTGTTATCCATGTATATTACATTATTAAATTGTTACAGTATTTTAATAATAATAAATTATTACACTAATACTAAGTTATAAATATAATAAATATAATAAATAAAATATTATATATTATTTACTGTTTTTTCAAAAAAAAAACTGAAAAAGTTTTGTTTTCTGAAATCTATTTTGTGTGTCTGTGTGTAGCATTTTTTTTACGAATTTTGTAAATCTGACTTCAGATTACGGTCAGAGAGGACTACTAATAATGTATTGAAAAGTTGCATCAAAAATAATTTATCTTTTCGGGAACATAGACAAAATGGCGGTCAAAGTAAAGAAAATTTTTAGATTTTTTTTAAAGTATAGATTTGAATAAAACATCAAAAAACAAGCATAAAAATATGCATTAAAATTTTTATATCTCTTCGAGAACATAGAGAAAATGGCGGCCAGTCAAAAAAAAATTTAAAAACGTTTCGAATTGTATAGAGCATCAAAAATAAGATATAATAAATCAAAATTATTTTATTTTTTCAAAAAAATGGCGGCAAAAGTATGATTTTAGTTGTTTATTTTATTATACTGAATCATTTGATCATTAATAAAGTTTGGTTTATTTTGTTATAACGAGTCATTTGATACCATACATGTCTATAGTCGAGTTTATTTTGTCATACCGAGTCATTTGATAGCCTACATGACTATAGTCGAGTTTATTATGTCATACCGAGTCATTTGATACCCTACATGACTATAGTCGAGTTTATTATGTCATACCGAGTCATTTGATACCCTACATTACTAAAGTTGAGTTTATTTTGTCATGCCGAGTCATTTGATACCCTACATGACTATAGTCGAGTTTATTATGTCATACCGAGTCATTTGATACCCTACATGACTAAAGTTGAGTTTATTTTGTCATGCCGAGTCATTTGATACCCTACATGACTATAGTCGAGTTTATTATGTCATACCGAGTCATTTGATACCCTACATGACTATAGTCGAGTTTATTATGTCATACCGAGTCATTTGATACCCTACATGACTATAGTCGAGTTTATTATGTCATACCGAGTCATTTGATACCCTACATGACTAAAGTTGAGTTTATTTTGTCATACCGAGTCATTTGACAATATGATTAAAATCAACTGACAATTAATTTGCGAACATAATATTTTATGCCGTCAAAGTTTTTTTTTTATCTGATAATGCTTTCTATGTTAAAGGTTTTATGTTAAATTATATTCGATTGATTGTTTTTATTTTGCCAGTAAATATTATTACAAATCAAATTTGATATATATATATATATATATATATATATATATATATATGTATATTATTAAAAAATTAAAATTACACGTTAGCTATAATTTAAATAAATTTTAATACAGCTTTTTAATAGCATTTTAATATTAGCATTATAAATAAAATAACATACATTGTGTTTAATTATTGTAAATTATTGAATATTATTTTTTATTTTATAATACAGTAAATATCAATATACAATATATATATTTATGCTTATATATACTGTATATCATAAAATATATTAACCATTATATTAAATAAAAAGCCTATTATTTATAGTAATAAATATTTACTTATGTGTGCAACAAATATGATAATAAATTATTGTTTTAATTGCCGTTAAAATGTTTCGACCAATTGATTATATTTTTTATATAAATAGGTATTTCACTGATTGTTATAACAGATATGCCGATCCATAAACCAATAGTACCGCCGATTTCATAGAGTAGTCCATAGATATCCATAGCTAACTGTTCAATGATTTGTGGCTCTAATGTATGTTTGGGTATTATATTGATCTCAGTATAGTTCATGAGTCCCGACCCTTGAGTTGTATAACTAATATCCGGTAATATTATAAAACAACGGTTCGGATAAATTTTTCTACATTTTTGTTGAAATAAAGCAAATAATTTAAAATAATTTAAATCCATCGGACAATAGGTTATCGTATTATTTGTTAATAAATTTATTGTTTGAAAATAAGTTGGAAAACAGTAGCCATAAGTTTCAATAAACATTTTTTTGATACATTTAGAAATTTTTACAAATTTCCTATTATTATATAATAAACTATTGAATGCATTAGCGACTGATGATTGAAAACATTGTTGACTATTGGGTGTCGACAACAGTTTAATAGCTTTAGTCGTATAAATAATATTTGTTATACTATTTAATTCAATTGAATTTAAATAATTATTGCCGTAATCGTCAAAACTGTTTAAAATAGACATTTGAATTTTTTTAGACATAGTATTAGAAAAACTGTTGTTATATTTGATAACAATATTTTTTAGTGTTTTGTTTTCAAATAATAATAAAAAATTTTCAGTAAAATTGGTGAAAAATTTATTCTTAAAATTTATTTTGAAAAAATATTCATATTTAAGATCAGCTGGATCATTTTCAATATTTCCACTGATTTGCCTATTAGGACAATCAATATGTGTGCCATCAGTAAACCAAAAACGACATTCAATCAGATCTCTGTAATAATCATATATTGATTTACGTATACGGCGTTTATTAGTAGTGTTGAAAATTTCCGGTAAAATTTTTTCAATATTATTCAAATAATAATTTTTAGTTTTTCGTAATTTTTTATCATATATTAACATTGATGTTGAAAATGATTTTAATAATTTAATATCAATACTAATATCTGGTATTTGTATGTAATGTTTGAATTGTATGGTTTGTGTTTGAATAGTATATTGCAAATAAATATTAATAACAGCTAATAAGTGCCAAATCATTACAGTTAAACATATTAGATATAATAACCAATTGATTATTAAATCAATAATATGTTTATATTTATAAAAAATTCTAACAATATTATTGTTATTGAAATAATAATAATATAATAATATTAAGTTATAATTTAATAGATTTCTCATCGATTCTAACAATGTGTATATACTGTATCCCCAAAACATACCGATAAGTCCTCCCAATTCACACCAATAAGCTATGGCTGTCATCGCTGGTGAATTTATTATCGATAATTTAAAATCTTTTTTAATCTTAATAAAAAATATTTTTAATTTAAGGATATTGTTTATATTTTTTGAAATTTCTATTGTGTTTTTTTCTATATCATACGTATAGTGATTGCAATCGGGTTTACATTTAGTTAGTAATTCACGATAATTGTAACCAACAATACAATCAGTAATATTAATATTATGGCTTAGATTATTATAATGATTAATAAGCGATAAAATGTGTGATTTATTATGTATGCGATATTGAGTCCAATAGTAATTATAATTACATTTTCTATACTCTCTATCAGTCATTACATTTAACATGCATTCAGTTCGGGATTTTGGTTGAAGTATTAGTCGTCCATCAGTTGATTGTTTGTCGCCATCACTGATATCATAGTTATAGCAATCAGTCTGATAGGGAAACGGCAGATATTGTTGTAGTCTTGAATATATATTATAAACACTGTGTTTATTATATAGCTTAATATCATCCATACGGTGCTGAAAATGTGTCGGTCTATTCAATCGATTTATTTGTAGTTTTAATGGCCTCTTATAATCTAATATTATTTGGATTATTATATTTGTCAAACTAGTATCAAATTCATTATCAGTGGTTATATTGCTATTGATACCCTGGTGGTAGTACATTAGGGTCAGACATGGTCTACCCGTATAGCTATAGCGTATAGTGTCTTCACCAGTAAACTGATTGCATTGTTTTATGATATTTCCATTGATATTACATTGAAAACTATATGGATTATTCAATAATAATTTTAGCTCCTGTTCCTCAAAACATATGGTTATCGATGGTATAGAGTTGGCATCAAATTCACCTGATTTATTGAAATACATTGATGTGGTTATAGGGTATCGCAAATATTCAATTGAATGCATACATAGATAAACTGAAAATATTATCAATAATAAAATGTATAGAATTTTAATTTTCAGTTTCATTATTATTATTATTATTAATAATAAGTATAATATTTTTAGTTATTTTGTATTTTATTAAAATATAATTAACTATATTATGAATATTATGAATATTATTATTTTTTTAATGAGCACTTTACTGATCAAAATTACATTACAGTTACTGTATACTATACAGTGTATAGTGATGTTACTTATAATAAATGTATTTCATATGAAATACAATACTATTATATACAGTACTTTAAATATATACTGAACTTAATATTAATATATTTTTTATAACAACAACAACAAAAATAATTAATAAATTTTAGTGGTGTCTACATTATTTTTTACATATAAATTTATTATTAATATATATACTTTATATATATATATATATATATATAAACCAAGTTAATTAATATTAATATATTTTTTTAGAAAAAATTGTTAGTTAATAATTTATATAAAATATTTTATTATTTTGGTACCATTAGCAATAATATGTATTAATAGTTATAAAAAATACTATTATATATATATATATATATATAAACATAGATAAATATAATAAATTTAAATAATTAATTAGTACATTATGATAACCCAAAAAAAACATCGTTAATAATTTATTAATATTTTTATACTATATATGTTTATATCATCTATTTAGATAAAATGGGAACAATTTTATAATCAATATAAATTGTACCAGTTACAAAACAAAAAAAAATAATTACAATCTATTTTAATAATTAATTATAGGTATGAAATACATAACTACGAAAAATAGTTAATTAGATGTTTTTGTTTTTATATATCACTATATGACACTGGTACTAATTGTATTTTTTGTTTTAATTACAAATTAATTATTTATTAATAATTTAAAAATGCTATATAAAATTTATTATTTAATTATTAAAATTAACAATTATATATATATATATATTTTATTTTTATTTTTTTAGTAATAGTTTATGTTTTGTTTTTATATATCAATATATATATATATATATATATGACACTGGTACTAATTGTATTTTTGTTTTAATTACAAATTAATTATTTATTAATAATTTACAATGCTGTATATTCACTATTACTAACTATACAATACTAGTACAATACATACGGTATATACTGTAGTAATAGTGAATATATAATTAGATAACTTTATATTATTGTACAGTATCTGTAATTAAAAATATAATTTTTAGTTAAATTTGTTAACAAATAAAAAAACATAAAAATAATTATTGTATAATTATTATTTTGTATGTTTTTAAACCAAATTAAACCTGAAAAAATATTATTATTATTAATCTGTAATAATTAAATAATAGATTTTATACAGCATTGTAAATTAATAATAAATAATTAATTTGTAATTAAAAAAATACAATTATTACCAGTGTCATATATATATATTGATATTTATAAAAACAAAACATAAACTATGGAAATAGACATTTACTTAAAAAATAAAATAAATAATATATATATATATATATATATATTTATAATTGTTAATTTTAATAATTAATTACGACATTTTATACAGCATTGTAAATTATTAATAAATAATTAATTTTTAATTAAAAAAATAAATACAATTAGTACCAGTATCATATAGTGATATATATAAAAACAAAAACATCTAATTAACTATTTTCCTAGTTATGTTTTTCATACCTATAATTAATTATTAAAATAGATTGTAATTATTTTTGTTGTTGTAACTGGTACAATTTATATTGATTATAAAAATTGTTAACATTTTATCTAAATAGATGATATAAACATATAGTATAAAAATATTAATAAATTATTAACGATGTTTTTTTGGGTTATCATAATGTACTAATTAATTATTTAAATTTATCTACGTTTATATATATATAAAATAATATTTTTTATAAAAAAATAAAAAAATCTCTAATTATTTTTTTTAATTGCTATAATGCTATAAAAATAATAAAATAATTTATATAAATTATTAACAAACAATTGTTTTTCTAGAAAATATATTAAATATTAATTAACTGGGTTTATATATATATATACAATTAAAACACATGTACAAATAATATAGACATCACTAAAATTTATTAATTATCTTTTTATTTGTTAGTGTCATAAAAAACACATTAATATTAAATACAGTATATATATATTTAAAGTATAGTATTATTCATATGAAATATAATTTATTATAAGTAATATCATTATAACAGTAATTGTAATGTAATTTTGATCAGTAAAGTACTCATTAAAAAAAATAATATATATTCATATTATAGTTAATTATATTTAATTAAAATACAAAATAACAAACAATATTATACTTAATAATAATAATAATAAAAGTGAAACTGAAAATTAAAATTTCATACATTTTACTATTGATAATATTTTCAGTATATCTATGTATGCATTCAATTGATTACTTGCGATACCCTATAACCACATCAATGTATTTCAATAAATCAGGTAAATTTGATGGCAACTTTATGCCATCGATAACAATATGTTTTGAGGAACAGGAGCTAAAAATTATGTTGAATAATACAAATCGATATATTCGACAAAGTTTTGAATGTAAAATCATTGGATATATCATAAAACACTACAATCTGTTTGCTGGTGAAGACACTATGCGCTATAGCTATACGGGTAGACCATGTCTGACCCTAATGTACTACCATCACCATCAGGATATCAATAGCAATGATTCAACCATTGATAATGAATTTGATACTAGTTTGACAAATACCGGTATAGTAATCCAACTAATATTAGATTATAAGAGTCCATTAAAACTACAAATAAATACATTGAATAGACCGACACATTTTCAGCACCGTATGGATGATATTAAGCTATATAATAAACACAGTGTTTATAATATATATTCAAGACTACAACAATATCTGCCGTTTCCCTATAAGACTGATTGCTATAACTATGATATCAGTGATGGCGACAAACAATCAACTGATGGACGACTAATACTTCAACCAAAATCCCGAACTGAATGCATGTTAAATGTAATGACTGATAGAGAGTATAGAAAATGTAATTATAATTACTATTGAATTCAATATCCTATTCATAATAAATCATCAATTTTTTCGCTTATTAATCATTATAATAATCTAAGCCATAATAATAATAATATTAGCGATTGTATTGTTGGTTACAATTATAGTGAATTACTAACTAAATGTAAACCCGATTGCAATCACTATACGTATGATATAGAAAAAAATACAATAGAAATTTCAAAAAATCTAAACAATATTTTCAAATTAAAAATATTTTTTATAAAGATTAAAAATGATTTTAAATTATCGATAATAAATTCACCGGCGATGTCGGCCATAGCTTATTGGTGTGAATTGGGAGGACTTATCGGTATGTTTTGGGGATACAGTATATACACAATGTTAGAATCGATGAGAAATCTATTAAATTATAACTTAATATTATTATTATATTATCATTATTTCAATAACAATAATATTGTTAGATTTTTTCATAAATATAAACATATTATTAATTTAATAATCAATTGGTTATTATATCTAATATGTTTAACTGTAATGATTTGGCATTTATTAGCTGTTATTAATATTTATTTGCAATATACTATTCAAACACAAATCATACAATTCAAACATTACATACAAATACCAGGTATTGATATTCATATTAATCTATTGAAAACATTTTCAACATCAATGTTAATCTATTATAAAAAATTACGAAAAACTAAAAATTATTATTTAAATAATATTGAAAAAATTTTACCCGAAATTTTCAACACTACTAATAAACGTCGAATACGTGAATCAATATATTATTATTACGGAGATCTTATTGAATGTCGATTTTGGTTTACTGATGGCACACATATTGATTGTCCCAATAGACAAATCGATGCAAATATTGGAAATGATCCAGCTGATCTTAAATATAAATATTTTTTTAACATACATTTTAGGAATCAATTTTTCAGAAATTTTACTGAAAATTTATTATTATTTTTTAAAACAAAACACTAAGAAATATTGTTATCAAATATAACAATAGTTTTTCTAATACTATGTCTAAAAAAATTCAAATGTCTATTTTAAACAGTTTTGACGATTACGGCAATAATTATTTAAATACTATTGAATTAAATAGTATAACAAATATTATTTATACGACTAAAGCTATTAAACTGTTGTCGACACCCAATAGTCAACAATGTTTTCAATCATCAGTCGCTAATGCATTCAATAGTTTATTATATAATAATAGGAAATTTGTTAAAATTTTTAAATGTATCAAAAAAATGTTTATTGAAACGTATGGCTACTGTTTTCCAACTTATTTTCAAACAATAAATTTGTTAACAAATAATACTATAAAATATTGTCCGATGGATTTAAATTATTTTAAATTATTTGCTTTATTTCAACAAAAACACAAATTATTTGCGAATTTTAGTTATTATTATTATTGTCTTAATCTTAACAGATACTAACCACTGATCAATTGGTTGGACAACAAAATAGTAATAATAATAATAGTTGTTAAATAAAAATTAAAAATTGTTGCTTTCATTTTATTATTTTAAAAAAAAAAAAATTAATATTAATATTTAAAACCAAAAAAAAATGATTTTTCTGCTTAGTATTATATTATTAATTAATTAATTTTTTATTTAATAAAAATCAATTATATATTAATTTTGACTTATTTTTAGATTAAAATGACGTTTAAATGTTTTGGCAACACTAGTTAATTATTTTTTTTAAATATGTTTTTTTTATATAAAAAGTTTAATTTTATTTTAATAGATTTTAAAAATCTAATTTTAATATTAATATTTTTTTTTATTAATAGTATAATATTAATAGTTTAATATTTTTTTTTTATAAAGCAATGAAAAAAATAATAAATTTTCTAAATAAACAAAAAAAATGTGATTACAATATATGTAATTATAAATAAGCAAACATTTAACGATAACAGTATTGACTGTATTTTTATTGATTTAGTTTATAAAAAAATATATCTATTATTTTTTGTATATTAAACAGTAAATAAAATAAGGTAAAAACTGTTTTTTAAATAATAAAATTTAATTAGTAAATTACATTTTTTAATACATTTAAAAATTTTTTTTTAACAATTATCTATTAATATAGTAAATATATGAAAAATCTATGCAAAATTAACTAATATTAATAAATGATTGGCTATAAAGTTGATGACAAACATTGAAAACTCCCAGTTATTCATTGGAAATATATTCAGACAATAAAATCCGATCTCAGGTGCCGTCAAATGTTCAATAAATTGCAATAATTTTAATTTCTGTTGCAGTGTTAGTGAATTAGTTATATTATTAATATTATTGTTATTATCATTAATAGCAATTGCTTTATAAAGTATAGCGTATGGTTTGTGAGCATAGGTCGACACCCAAGTAGACATCAGATTAACCATAAATAGTATGTTAACTATCAATAGGAAACTAATGCCAAACATATACCTGGATATCGGTTGAGTATTTCTATGGCATATGAAATATAAAATCAATTCAAAACCGGGTACTGACATATAGTATAGTAGAAACAATATATAATTGAATGTATGATTACATTGACGGACAATACTAATTAGTATAGTATGTTCATTGATTGCCCGTTTGAATAGACGATAATTATGATTATTATTGCCATTAGTTTTAATTATTTTAAAACTATTATAAACTTCCGAAAACTTATATTTTAGATAAAAACTTATGATAAAAAATCCAACTAAATTAGTATTAGTTAGTGCAGCCAATTGTTGTATAGCATAATAATTTGATATCAAACCAACTATTATACTCAAGATAGTGAAACAACTACCAGCCGATTGTTGGCCAGTAGTTGTTTCATCCAAATATGCCATAACCAGTGAATAACCGAAACATACATTCAGTACAATAACATTAGTCCAATACGACTGATTCAGATAATAATTGACCAAAAATTTCAAATACATTTCCAGTCTATTATCATGTTTTCGGTTTAATTTCAATAGCAATCGGTTGTCTCTATAGACATACAAAAAGTCTAAGACATACCATTGATGGGTGCAATCGTGATATTGATAGACCAGACCCATCATAAATATAACCAATGAACAGTCAATACATACGGTCGACAATACCCGATAATTACCTAACAGATAGTTACCGTCGGCTACCAGTCCACTAATGTCGGGTCGATCGGCAATTACCGAAATAGCGAATCGTATGCTAAACATCAAAACCATTGTTTTAATGAAAATATTTAAAAACAGTCGTCTATTTCGGGGCCGATCATCCATATAGTCATCGATAGACCGATGGATAACAAAATGTTTAAATAAAAATTTTTCCAAACAATCAGCAATATATTTATTAGACATTTTTAAAAAAAAATATAGCCTAAAAAATTAATATTAAAATTATTTAATTAAAATTTATTTTGACTTTATTTGTTGCAAGGTTGTTTTAAATAAATAAATATTATTATTATTGTCTATTATGATTATCTATATGTTTATAATTTAAGTTTCTATTTAAATGATATACAATCATTAAATCATATGATGTTTTTATCATATATGATACTGTAATTATAATGTTGACAACAATTATATATATAGATAATAGTTTTATTAAATAAATAAAATAATAATTTTATTTTGGATTTTGTTGTTGTTGTTATTGCTAATATTATATATTTAAGTGCATATTTAATTTTAGTTACTATTTATTACTGAAATATATATATATATATATATATATATATAAATATTGTATTTATTTTTTTAATTACAATAAAAATATTCATTACTATTATACAAACAATAAACATATAGAAAATTCTGTTATTATATAAATATATATTTATATAACAGAATATATTTATATACAGTATATACTTTATATTTAAGTTAAAATTTTATTTATCAAAATAATATCATTAAATTATAATTTTTTTATTAGTAATAAAAAATTATACTGTATATGATAATTATATATTTTTTATTGATGACAATAAATGTTATAATTAACTTTAAGTACATATTTAATTATTAATGAATAACACGAGTATTTTTTAAATATTTTTTATTGAAATGTATTTATAAGTATTATTGCAGTAATAATAATAATAATAATATTATTATTGTTCAAAAAATTAACTTTTAAGATAATTATAATTTTAGACTATTATAATAAAAATATTATTTTTTTCAGTCTCTATTAAAGCATAAAATTATTTAAAATTATTTAAATTTAGTCAATTTTTATTTATTTTTTAAAAAAAGTAATCTTAAAGATATTTTCTAAATAAAATTAATTTAAAACGAGATATAATTTATTACTAATTTCGCAAACTTTTACTAAATATTGCTTAAATTTTATTGATTAGTTAATAATATATATATATATTATTGTATAATTTATTATTTTCTACAGTATTAATTTTTTACAGTATATTAAATATTTTTATTTATAATGTATTTTAGTTTTCAATACTAATCTCATTAATAATTTTTAAAAATCTTTAAATTAAAAAAACATTTTTCATTCAATCGTTTTATATAACAAATTTACGGTACATTTATATCAAATGAAAATTACTAGTAATTAAAATGTAATTTAAAATTTTTAAAAAAATCAAAAATTATTTCTATAATTAATTAATTGGTCGGAAAATTTTCGCCGACAACCGGTCGGTCATCGATACCTCTGGCCATTTGCCACAATTTGTTGGCCGTCGACGACGACTGGCCATCAATAGCCGCCAACTCTTCTGAGCTAAACTCTAGCAATTCAGACCATCGACGGACTCCGAGTTCCGATTTAATACGTTTGGCTAACTCTTGACCGCCGCCACCATTGCCGTCGTCGCCGCAGCCGATCATCTCATTATTATCACTGCAAACATCATCAACGGTTAGCTCGCGAAACACCCGACCGATACCACCCGTATTGACCAAAACAGTTGTTTCGATTGGTCGGTTTAATCGGGCGGCCAGTTTGGCCAGAAACTTGTTATAGCTTATACCAGCCGAACATTCGTGGCCAGTCTCGGCAAGTATTGACCGACGCATACCGTTAACAAAGTCTAGGGCTTTGGTCATACGATTTTTGCCGACATTTCTGACTAATCCTTGATTATTGTCGACAAACAGATATCGATGTTCGGGTCCTTCGACCAGTGCTCGGCCGGTCTGTATTGTGTCCGCATAATAGATATTATCGTAATTCGTGACAAAATCGTTGGTCATTTCGGTCAAATCCATGTACAGACTGGTGGCCGTCGACGACGACCATTCAATTACGGACACATAGTTGTTATCATTGCAATACTGGCCAATAGTATTCCGAAATTTATTGGTCGACTGATTAACTATTTCATCCCCTTTTCCCCCAACGATATAGTCATCGGTTTTGTTGGCCAGTATTAGACCACGACATCGGCGGGCCTGATGTCTCGTCATACCTTCGGTGGCGCCCAAAGCAATCGCTTCGCTATTCAGTGAAACTAATCTTCAGTGAGGAGGAGGAGGTGTTGGAGGCGTTTAGCCATCAATTTTAGATAACTTTTTATTTTTTATTTTAATTACTTACCGTTTGCCGCACAATACGGCACATGGATGTTGCCGTCGGAAACGTGGCCAATGACCCGAATAGTCAAAACAGTCGACCTCCAGGTAGACAATCAAACGGGATTTGTCCAGAAAACGTCCGATCCGTGACTGGCGGCGGCGATCATCGGCAATGAATTTCATTTTTCGTTTTTCCAATCAATTGGTTATATATTTATTAATTTTAAATAAAAAATTTATTCAACAAAAAAATATATAATAATAATAATATCATATAAAAAATTGTTATTTTTTGTATTAATTTTTGTTTTGTCTAAAAAAAATAAATAAACCGGAAATCAAAGTTAATGTTAACAAAAAAATTTTTTTTTTCTTTTTATTTTGTTGTAACCGATTGTTATAATTCAATAAAAAGAGGCCCTAAATATATATACAATAATACAGTAGTAATAGTAGTAGTAGTAGTAGTAGTAATAATAATAATAATATTATTATTATTATTATTATTATAATACTATTGTCGGCACTGTCTTTCATCTATTGGTTTTTGAATTTTTATTTTATTTTACATTTATTATTATTTCACTAGAAATAAAACTTTTCGTTTTAAAGTTTTAAAAATTATTTTTTTGCTTTGTTGTTAAATAACAAACAAAATTATAAATAAAATATTAAATTCAAATTATATAAGTGTTTGTATTGTTTTAATTGAAAGAAAAAATATTTTTTAATATTTTAATTAATTAAAATCTGATAACGATCAAATAATATATTTATTTATTGCTAATAAATAAATATTTATATGATATAAATAATATCATATACTAGTAAATTATACAATATATTTATTATTAAATATATATATATAAATCTAATTAGCTAATCCAATAAAATTTAAGAAATATTTAGTAAATGTTTGCTAATTAGTAGTAAATTTATACATGTATTCAATATATTTTATTAACATTATTATTATTATCAATATTAAAAATTATATTTGTAATGATATTTATTATCAGTTTTTAACTAATTGTTTAATAAATATTATCTAATCTCAATATTATTTAATATAAATATATTAAAACTTTATATTATTAAAAAACATAATTTAATTTTTATAGTAATTAATGAAAATGAAATTCTATTATCTAAAAATATATTTATTTTTTTTATTAATTAGTTTTTAATTATTTAATTAAAAAGTTGTAATTTTTTAGTAATACAATATTATATATAACATAAAATCATTTTTTATTTTTGGAAATAAATTTCAGTAAATATTATTTCAATTATTATATATGTAAAGTAAAACACTACTAAAATCTAATTATATTTTTATAAATATATATTTATTTAAAAGTTATTTAATTTAATGATATTGAAATTAATAATTTTTACTAATTTAAAAGAAATAAAATATATAACTAATTATATTACTTACTATTATAATAAGTTTTATATTTAAAAAAAATAGTTTTATTATTTTAGCAAATATAAATTACTTTTCATGCTATTACTAAACTATAATTTAGTTTAGATATTTTTTGCTGGCTAATTGTTATTTTAAATTTATATAAACTATTTACATAAACAGCTAACTGATTAAAAACATTAATTAAAAACTCTAATAGTTTTATTATTAAAATTAATAAACTTATAATATAACGTTGTTTTAACAAATAAATTAAATATATTAATGTGAAATGTTATACTAATTTTATAATAATAAAAGTATTAATACAACAACTTTGTACTGATTAATTGAATTAATTAATTAACTGATTACTAGTTAATTGAATTGTATTTATGTTTTTAAATTATTATTTTAATGTTAATATATTTAAAATATACACTTAAACACCATTTAACGATACGACTGATGAAAGTTTTTGCAATCGGATTGTTTGAATATACATCAATCGGTTTGGAAATTTGCATCAGTCGTTGTCACCAATACTCGCCTATATATCAATCAATAATTATATATATATATTAAAATAAATAATTATATATAAAAATTAATTTAAATATTTTGTTTTGGTTTATTTAATGTCGTTTAAATTTTGAACTTATTTAGCCAATTACTACACACACACACACACACACACACACACACACACACACACACACACACACACACACACACACACACACACACACACACACACACACACACACACACACACACACACACACACACACACACACACACACACACACACACACACACACACACACACACACACACACACACACACACACACACACACACACACACACACACACACACACACACACACACACACACACACACACACACACACACACACACACACACACACACACACACACACACACACACACACACACACACACACACACACACACACACACACACACACACACACACACACACACACACACACACACACACACACACACACACACACACACACACACACACACACACACACACACACACACACACACACACACACACACACACACACACACACACACACACACACACACACACACACACACACACACACACACACACACACACACACACACACACACACACACATACACACAAAATGGTTATAATTTTTTTAAAATTTTTATTTATTTAAAATATTATCAACATTTTTAAGCTATAGACAACTGATGCAAGTTTTCAATCGGATTGTTTGAAAACATCAATCAGTTTGAAAATTTTCATCAGTTGTCACCACACTATCACCTAATCAATCAATAAGTATATATATATATATATATATATATAATAATAATAATAATTTTAATTTAATTTAATTAAAATAAAAAATTAATAATATTTTAGTTATATTTTATAATATTAAAAAACTATTAATAAATTTTTTAAAAATTTTCAAAAAGATTTCATGTACTGTATATATATATATATATAAGACTAGCAGTTATATTATTAGTATTATTATATAATACTGTAGTATTTTATATGCAGTCGAGTGGTTTTAACCACTAGTCTATTAGTTGTTGCTGTTGATGGTGATATTGATGGTGATATTGATGGTGGTGTTGATGGTGATAAATGAATTGATACACAAGTTATTAGATAAACATGTTTGTAATTTATTAAATTTTAATAATCAATTAGATTAAATACATTGATTAATATATAGTAATAGTATAACATTTGATTGTATAAAACTTAGGATAATACATCAATGAGTTGATGTCTTAAAAAAGTGAATCCTGTATCCCGTATAGGGATCTCATTAACAATTGCTTTTATAATACATACTGTTGAGGTCAATGGCTCTGGTACTTACCAATCAGAGGTCAGATTCATTGTTGCATTAGTACTCCATTGGAGGACTAAGTATTGATGCAACTTATGGGACATGTTTGGAGGTCTGTAACTTATTAGGGTTTGATTGTACAAAGTTTGTACCAATTAATTATTATTTGTTTATAGTTATAGTACTCTGAAATCAAATTTGGTATAATTCGCTACTCGGGAAGTATTAGTTTTATGACTTTAAAAGTTAAGTTTTTTAAACCAAATAAGCCTTGATAGGGAGAAAAATATAAAACATTAATTAAACCCAGTGTCTCAATAGTGGACAACACATATTATAAACAAAATAGATATATTGAGAAATGTTTATTAAATAAAACAAAACTATTTATTGTTTAGATTTAATTTTTCCCATATGTCTTACATATATATATAATTATAATTTTTAATTAAAAAAAATTAATTATCTAAAAGATATACTAATTTCCGATTTTAATAAACACAATGAACGGCACTTCACCCGGTTGTGCGTTACGACCCAAATGTATATCCATTGTTGTTGTTGTTGTTGTATTGGATAACCATTTAAAGCACTTTCCACTCGACATCAGTGACTGCCGTCCGATACCACATCCCTTGAGTGTTACATTGGGATAGTGTTTGTGGTATGAATGGGACAGTCATACAATCGATAGACAATCCAAAACAAAACTAACAAATTATTATTTAATTTTTATTAAATTATAAACTTTTTGTTAAATAAAATTTGCTAAAAAATTATAAAAATTATTTTTAAATTAAAAAAAATAAATAAAATTTTTAGCTTATTTATCTTTATGATAATACTATATCTACTTACTTATTAATATTAGTTTAAAGTACATAATTAAATCGCAATAAATATTTGTTTCGTTTTAAATACATTTATAATTAATAAATAATACAATATTTTCTATAAATATTATACAATAATTAATTAAAATATCTAATTTTATTTTATATATTTAATATTATATTCAAAAAAATTTTTTTTTAACAATATCTATTCTACAATTACATTTATTTGATTGTAAATTTTATACTAAGATATTTAATATCCATTTTTTAAAAATGTAGCTTACATGTGTGTTTTTTTTATAAATTTATATTAAAAAAAATTTAATTTTTACTGTTTGTTATTACAGAAATTTAACTAAGATTTTTTATTTTAAAATTTTCATATTTTCAAAACCATACGTTAAATACTGAATAGAAATGCCAAATAAAAATTAACAAAAAAAAATAAGAGTACTTTCAATAAACTTAAAAAAGACTGGGCTTTTTAATTTTTATTTAAAAATATGTAAAATGTTACATATAAATTTGCTTATAATTTAAATGCTAAAAATATAAAAATATAATATTTAAAACATATATATTTATAGTTTGGTTTTTATAAAATGTAATTACATATTTTTAAAATGTATGTATGTATGTGTGAATATATACTGTATATAAATTTATATATATATATGTTTATAAAAAAATGAACAAAATATTTATGAAAATTTAAACACTTTTAGTTTTGTAGTATTTGTATTAAATTTTACATTTATGATATATGCCAAAAATTTAAAAATATCATATTCATGATAATTTAAAGTAAAATAATAAAAATTACACTATAAAGAAATTTAACTTAAATTTCTTTTAAATTTCAATAAAAATAATTATTTTAAAAAATTAATTATAAATTGTTTGTTAAATAAAAATAATAATAGATATATAAAGATATATTTAAAAATTATATATTTAAAAATTTATTTAAATACCCAAACAAAATCAATTTTAATAATGTAATTTATTATATATTTAAAAAAAATATTATTATAAATTATTATACTGTAAATTATAATGTCAAGGTTTTTATACTGACCTTGACACTTGACATAACACTTGAAAAAAAATCAAGATTAAAATCTTAACACTTTGGCAACCATCTAACAAAAAAAAAATTATAATTATAATAAACAAATAATAATTATAAAATTAGATATCTAACCAGTTTAGAATGCTAAATAGCATTTCCATACGAACTCCTTATCCAAATTAAAAAATTAAATTATAATTTTAATTAAGTAACTTTATAAGATCAAATGTCATATTTAAAAATTTTTAATGCACATACTGTATACCTTATTTTGATGCGGTATTGAAATTTATAGATTAAAATTTAATTTTTTTTATTACTTTGGCCGCCATTTTTTCTATGGTCCCGAAGAGTTATCAAAATTTTAATGCTGATCCCATATATCTTATATTTTATGCTTAATCCAAATCATAAGTCAAAATTTAAAAATTTAATAAAAAGCGCAAGGACTAAAGGACATATAGAATTCAGATATGTACTCATTTTTAGGAGTTCGTGAAAATAAAAATAGACCATATGTATTTGCTATTAACTAATTAAATTAATATGTTTAAAAAAAATTTCGTTCATTTTTTTAATAAGGCTATATGAATATACAGTTAAAGTTTATTTATTTTATTTATTTATTTTTTCTAAAAAATTATAAATAATCTAAAGATCTAATGATTAACTTAAAAATTATGATGATGATAAAGTTTGTTTTAATTATATTAATGATGATTCATGTATTACAAACACAGGTTGATCTAGAATTTGCCACTCCTAGTGATGATACCATATCAGATGGTGATGATGAAGATGGTGGCGGTAAGTCTAAAAAAAATCTAATATTGATAATAAAACTGTCTGTATATATATATCTGTCTGTATATATATCTGTCTGTATATATATATCTGTCTGTATATATCTGTCTGTATATATATCTGTCTGTATATATCTCTGTCTATATATACCTATCTGTATATATCTGTCTGTATATATCTCTGTCTGTATATATCTGTCTGTATATACCTATCTGTATATATCTGTCTGTATATACCTATCTGTATATATCTGTCTGTATATACCTATCTGTATATATCTGTCTGTATATACCTATCTGTATATATCTGTCTGTATATACCTATCTGTATATATCTGTCTGTATATACCTATCTGTATATATCTGTCTGTATATACCTATCTGTATATATCTGTCTGTATATATCTCTGTCTGTATATATCTGTCTGTATATACCTATCTGTATATATCTGTCTGTATATATCTCTGTCTATATATACCTATCTGTATATATCTGTCTGTATATATCTCTGTCTGTATATATCTGTCTGTATATACCTATCTGTATATATCTGTCTGTATATACCTATCTGTATATATCTGTCTGTATATACCTATCTGTATATATCTGTCTGTATATACCTATCTGTATATATCTGTCTGTATATATCTCTGTCTGTATATATCTCTGTCTGTATATATCTGTCTGTATATACCTATCTGTATATATCTGTCTGTATATACCTATCTGTATATATCTGTCTGTATATATCTCTGTCTGTATATATCTGTCTGTATATACCTATCTGTATATATCTGTCTGTATATACCTATCTGTATATATCTGTCTGTATATACCTATCTGTATATATCTGTCTGTATATACCTATCTGTATATATCTGTCTGTATATACCTATCTGTATATATCTGTCTGTATATACCTATCTGTATATATCTGTCTGTATATACCTATCTGTATATATCTGTCTGTATATATCTCTGTCTGTATATATCTGTCTGTATATACCTATCTGTATATATCTGTCTGTATATATCTCTGTCTATATATACCTATCTGTATATATCTGTCTGTATATATCTCTGTCTGTATATATCTGTCTGTATATACCTATCTGTATATATCTGTCTGTATATACCTATCTGTATATATCTGTCTGTATATACCTATCTGTATATATCTGTCTGTATATACCTATCTGTATATATCTGTCTGTATATATCTCTGTCTGTATATATCTCTGTCTGTATATATCTGTCTGTATATACCTATCTGTATATATCTGTCTGTATATACCTATCTGTATATATCTGTCTGTATATATCTCTGTCTGTATATATCTGTCTGTATATACCTATCTGTATATATCTGTCTGTATATATCTCTGTCTGTATATATCTGTCTGTATATACCTATCTGTATATATCTGTCTGTATATACCTATCTGTATATATCTGTCTGTATATACCTATCTGTATATATCTGTCTGTATATACCTATCTGTATATATCTGTCTGTATATACCTATCTGTATATATCTGTCTGTATATATCTCTGTCTGTATATATCTGTCTGTATATACCTATCTATATATATCTGTTTGTATATATATATATAAATATATAGTGACCGAGACAACAACTTTTAGATATATGAAAATTGAATGGGAGTCAACAGCTTACGAGATAACCAATGCTTACAATGGTTTTGAGGATCAGCCACCCCATACACAACCGCCATTTAATCCGGCTTTAGGTTAGGATTAGAGATATCGTGACAAAACAACAATACAATAATAAAAAATATATTAGATTTATATCATATGTTATTTTTTTCAAATGAATTTGTATGTGTTAAAAAAATTTATGAAATAAATATTTTACAAATTACAAATTTTTCAAATTGTTTTATTTGACTATGTATAATACAAAAATTTTGTCTCAGCCAACGCTAGTATATATAATATATAAATAATATTTATTTCACAAATTTTATTATATATATAAAATAATATTGTGACCAGATTTGCAAGTTGTAGCAATACAATTAACGTTAAAGGAAATCATATAAACATACACACACATACACACACATACACACACATACACACACATACACACACATACACACACATACACACACATACACACAYATACACACAYATACACACACATACACACACATACACACACATACACACACATACACACACATACACACACATACACACACATACACACACATACACACACATACACACACATACACACACATACACACACATACAAACACATACACACACATACACACACATACACACACATACACACACATACACACACATATACACACATATACACACATATACACAATTAAACTATATTTTATAGTAATTCATATAATTTTATTTATAATTGTATACTAGTTTAATTTATAAAATTATTTTATAGTTTTAACTTATAGATACATTTAAAAAAAATTAAATACTATATTATTTTATTCTAATTGTTTATATATATATATGTGATATCGGATTGTGGTTTTTATATCTGGTTTTATTAATAAGAGATTTATTTTATAATTTTAATATTAAATTAGTTTCATTAGTTAGTTCAGTCTAATTGGTATTAAAAAAAACTTTTTTTACTGTTTAAACCCATAATCTCTCTGTCTCTGTCTCTCTCTCTCTCTCTCAACAAATTACATATCATTAACGGGTCGACCTTCAAATTTTTCCCGATGTGGTCCCTTGTGTGGAGGTTCGGGTCGACCATCTAATTTAAGGTGATCCCGAAACCAATTATCCGGATCAGTTAGGGTTTCGTGATCATCATCAGTAGTAGTCAAAATTATTTCGGTTTCGGGTCGGCCTTCAAATTTTTCCCGATGATGAGTACCCGGGTAAGTTATTATTATGGAATCGGGATTATCGTCAACATCTTCGGCACCACTTTTAACTATTTTTTTTCATTAAAAAAAATAATAATTAATTAATTTATGTATAATTTTTTTCAATAATAATAATTTTTGCAAATTATTTGCGAATTTTAATTGCTATTGTAGTTATTATTATTATTATTATTATTTTTCTAAAAAATTTTACAAAAAAAATACTAACCACTGATCAATTGGTTGGACAACAAAATAATAGTTGTTAAACAAAAATTAATAATTGTTGCTTTCATTTTTTATTTTTAATTTTAATGTAATAATTAATACCATCAAAAAAATGATTTTTATTTTTCTGCTTATATTGTAATATAGTATTCTATATAATTTTTATAAAATTTAATAAAAAAATCATTTATTTATTAATTTATTTCTAATTATAATGACGCTAAAGTTTTTACTAGACTAGTTAATTAATTTTTTAAAAACATATTTTTTTTATAAAAAATAAACCTAATTTAATTTATTTTAACAATTTAATTAGATAATATATAATAATAAGCATAGAAGTTTAATTTAATAGATTTTTATATATAAAAAAAACTAATGATTTTTTAAAAGATTTTTCTGTAATTTATTATAAGCATAATTTTAATAATTACTGATAAATATATATATATATATATAAGGGTTGCTAAAGGTTTTTTTTTAAATTTCTTGTGGGGGTATATGGGGGGGTGGGTGAGGGTAAAATGGCAAAAATCTCGACCATAAAACTTGAGGGTATAGGTATAGGTGAATAATTTTTAGTGCATTTTTTAAATGAAAATTTTTTTTGCCAAAATTCCCATTAAATTTACTATAAATTCCCTCTAAATTTCCAATCTATTACCAGTATATTAACTATAAATTCTCAGTAAATTCAAAGATATACAAAAGTTGTTATATTTAAAAAAAAAAATAATTTAATAGTAAAATATTGTCAACATTTTTAAGCTATAGACGGCTGATACAAGTTTTTTAATCGGAATTTTTTTTAAAAAAAAAACATCAATCAGTTTGAAAATTTTCATCAGTTGTCATCACACTATCATAACCTAATCAATCAATAAGTATATATATATTTATATTTATTTTTAATAATTTTAAATTTAATCTAATTTAAATTAAAATATAAATTAATAATATTTTAGTTATATTTTATAATTTTAAAAAAGTGTATTAATTTTGTTAATAAAAAAAATTACATTTTATTTGTGTAATTAAAATTTAGTTTTAGTTTTTTATAAATACTATTTAACTTAGAACAAAAATATTTTGTTAATTTACCTAGAGTAAAACACTACTTTATAAATTATAATAAACATAACAATAATAATCAAAACAAATCATTTTTAAGTAATGTTTTTTTTAAATAAAATATATATCTTTAAAAATTTTTTTATATTAATCTAAAAAAAATCTTGATTTAACAATACATTTCAAAAAATAATCCAAATATCAATATATTTTATCAATCATAACCTATTGATAGATTTAATAGAAAGTTAAATAAATATTATATATATATCCGTAATAAATATTAAGTAAAATTATACAGTTATTTATATGAACTTACAATAGATATATATAATATTAAACTTTTAAAACTTTTAATTAGATTTTTGTTGTTGTTGTATAGCAAGAGAAACTAAATAACAATAAACGATAAGATTTATTGAAATATAATTCACTGTTTGTCTGGTATTTCAAGTACTCTGTTGTATGAAATAGTATTTTATAGATAAATAAAATCCACAATAAACTGATAATAATATTAGTTGACATAATTATTTTTTAATTAATTAAATATAATTAGTAATTCAAAATTTTCAATATATCAAAAATAATTTAATTGAAATTTTAATACATTAATAAACTTTTAATCTAAATCAAAATGTTAACTTTAGTTATAGAAATAATTTTAATTCATATTAAAAACATATTTTAATTTATTCAACATTATATATGTATATACTGTATATTGTAATCATTATAATAGATTTTTAATTAATAAAAAAAAACTTTATTATTTAGTTAATTGTTTTATTACAATAACAACATTTATCGACATTAATATATTTCTATTATATCATTCATATGAATACTGTATAAATTTTTAACATAATAATATACAGTAATTAAAATATCTATTATATGTATATTTTTATTAATTAATAATAAAAAATAATAAATTAATTTTCAATCGAAAATCTTTATTTTGTTAATATTATTAATATTATATTATTGACTATTATATTTTGGAACAAATAAAATAGGTTATTATTGGTATTAATTATAATAATTAAAAAATATATTATCACATAGATATACAAAAAAAAATTCAATAGAAATGTTGTAATAATATAAAGATTTAAAAATAATTATAATTTATGGTTTTTTTTAATTGTTAGTATTACTGTATTATTATTATATTTATAATTAACTATCTTAATATATTTACTTACTATAAATAGATAAATAAGTGAACAAATTATTAATGTTAATTATACAGATTATATTTATCGTGTATAATATAATGTGCAATTATACTGTATAATGTATATAATTAAAGTAATTTTGCTATAATTAATCAAATATAATGGCAATACAATTATAGTATGATATAATGATATATATATATATTTAATGTTAAATCTTATTACAAAATATTTTAAAAAATCACATTAAATACAAATAATACTATTAAACATAATAAAAAAAATAAAGTTTGTTAGAAAACTATCTAAAAAATAGCTAAATAGCTATTAAAAAATTTCATTTTACTTCCTATTGTATATAAACTATTATTAAAAGAAATAATTTAATTTAAATTAAAAAATTAAAATAATATATATATATATATATATTGAATATTTAAATGTCTAATCAATATATAGTTAATAAATTGGATGAATATTTAGTCAAACAACATGTTATCCATCGGTCTATCGACGACTATGTCAATCATCGCCGACATAATAGCCGCCAATTTTATATGATTTTTATCAAATCAATGGTATTCATGTTTACCATACGTTTTACGATTTCGGTAATCTGTGCCAATGGACGACCCGACATCCGGGCACTGGTAGCCGACAGTAACTATATATTAGGTAATTGGAAAATACTGTCTGCTATTTGTATTGACTGTTCATTGGTTATGTTTATGGCTGGTCTGGTCTATCAATATCACGATTACACCCATCAATGGTTTGTCTTAAACTTTTTGTACGACTATAGAGACAACCGATTGCTATTGAAATTAAACCGAAAACATGACAATAGATTGGAAATGTATTTGACATTAACTCATCGGTGCTAAACTCTAGCAATTCAGACCATCGATGGACTCCGAGTTCCGATTTAATACGTTTGGCCAACTCTTGACCGCCACCACTGCCGTCGCCGCAGCCGATCATCTCATTATTATCACTGCAAACATCATCAACGGTTAGCCGGTCATCACCCGACCGATACCACCCGTATTGACCAAAACAGTTGTTTCGATTGGTCGGTTCAATCGGGCGGCCAGTTTGGCCAGAAACTTGTTATAGCTTATACCAGCCGAACATTCGTGGCCAGTCTCGGCAAGTATTGACCGATGCATACCGTTAACAAAGTCCAGGGCTTTGGTCATACGATTTTTGCCGACATTTTTTCTGACTACTACTAGTCCCTGATTATTGTCGACAAACAGATATCGATGTTCGGGTCCTTCGACCAGTGCTCGGCCGGTCTGTATTGTGTCCGCATAATAGATATTATCGTAATTCGTGACAAATTCGTTGGTCATTTCGGTCAAATCCATGTACAGACTGGTGGTGGCCGTCGACGGCGACGACCATTCAATTACGGACACATAGTTGTTATCATTGCAATACTGGCCAATAGTTTTCCGAAATTTATTGACTGTCGACTGATAATCTATTTCATCCCCTTTTCCCCCAACGATATAGTCATCGGTTTTGTTGGCCAGTATTAGACCACGACATCGGCGGGCCTGATGTCTGGTCATACCTTCAGCGGCGTCCAAAGCAATCGCTTCGCTATTCAGTGAAACTAATCTTCAGTGAGGAGGAGGAGGTGTTGGAGGCGTTTAGCCATCAATTTTAGATAACTTTTTATTTTATTTTTTTTTTGCTTACCGTTTGCCGCACAATACGGCACATGGATGTTGCCGTCGGAAACGTGGCCAATGACCCGAATAGTCAAAACAGTCGACCTCCAGATAGACAATCAAACGGGATTTATCCAGAAAACGTCCGATCCGTGACTGGCGGCGGCGATCATCGGCAATGAATTTCATTTGTTTTTTATATGAAACCAATTGGTTATAATTTATTAAACAAAAAAAAATTATATTAATATCATATAAAAAATATATAATTTTTTGTGTTAATTTTTGTTTTGTCTAAAAAAATAAATAAACCGGAAATGAAAGTTAATATTAAATTTTTTTTTGCTTTTTATTTTGTTGTAACCGATTGTTATACTAGTAATTCAATACAAAGAGCCCCTAAATATATATTCAATAATACAATAATAATAATAATATTATTATTATTATTATACTGTTGTCGGCACTGTCTTTCATCTAATGGTTTTTGAATTTTTTTTTTATTTTACATTTATTATTATAAATAAAGTAATTTTTATTATTTCACTAGAAATAAAACTTTTTATTAAAGTTTTAATTTTTTTTGTTTTGTTAAATAACAAACAAAATTATAAATAAAATATTAAATTCAAAATGTTTTTTTTTATTAATTATTTTTAGCAACTTGTGGCAAATTGCCAAAAATTAATTAATTAATTATATATTTTTGAATTTAAAATTTAAAAAAATACCGTTTATTGAATAATTTTCATTGATATAAATGTACAGTATATTTGCTATAAAATAAACAATTGAATTAATTGAAATAATGATTTATTTTATTAATAAGTATTCAACAAAATATTACAATAAAAATATTTAGAAATATTAAATAAAATTAGTTATATTTTTTTTTGAAAAATAAATAAAACATTATTGATTGTATTGTTTTAATTGAAAGAAAAAATATTTTTAAATATTTTAATTGATTAAAAATCTGATAACGATAAAATAATATATAATTTATTGCTAATATATTTAGTAAATGTTTGCTAATTAGTAGTAAATTTATTCAATATATATTATTAACATTTTTTTATTTAGAAAATATCTTTTAGATTACCTAAAAAAATATTGACTAAATTTAAATAAATTTATTCATAAAAGAGTGCGAAAATAAATTATTATTATTTTCTCAGTTAAAAAATTATTATATATTTTAATTGTAATGATATTTATTATGAGTTTTGAACAGATTGTTTAATAAATAAAATCTAATCTCAATATTATTTAATATAAATATTAATACTATATATTAATAAAAAACATAATTTAATTTTTATAGTTATTAATGAAAATGAAATTCTATTATCAAAAAATTTATATTTATTTTTTATTAATTAGTTTCTAATTATTTAATTAAAAAGTTATAATTATTTTAGTAATACAATATTATATATAACATAAAAAAATAATTTTTAATTGTTATAATAAATTTCAGTAAATATTATTTCAATTATTATAAATTTATAAATAATTAATTAATTAATATATTAAATATATATATATATATATTTAAAAGTTATTTAATTTATTAATATTAAAATTACTAATTTTTACTAATTTAAAATAAAATAAAATATATAACTAATTCTATTATTTACTATTATTATAAATTTTATATTTAAAAAAATAGTTTTATTATTTTAGCAAATATAAATTGCTTTTCATACTATTACTAAACTATAATTTAGTTTAGAAATTTTTTGCTGGGTAATTGTTTTTTTAAAGTTTATATAAACTATTTACTTAAACAGTTAACTGATTCAATATTTATATATATTTTTAAAACATTAATTAAGTCTAATAGTTTTATTTTAAATATTAATAAACTTATAATATAAAGTTGTTTTTTAAAAATAAATTAATGTGAAATGTTATACTAATTTTATAATAATAATAAAAGTATTAATGCAACAACTTTTATCTCATTTTCATCATTAAAATCTTGTTAATTGAATTGTATTTATGTTTTTTAATTATTATTTTAATGTTTATATATATATATATATATATATATTAATATAGGCTTAAACACCATTTAACGATACGACTGATGAAAGTTTTTGCAATCGGATTGTTTAAAAAAAACATCAATCGGTTTGGAAATTTGCATCAGTCGTTGTCACCAATACTCGCCTATATATCAATCAATAATTATTTATATATATATATATATCGAATATATATATATATATCGAATATATATATACTGTATATACAGTATATAAAAAAATAAATAAATAATTATACATAAAAATTAATTTAAATATTTTGTTTTGTTTATTTAATGTCATTTAAATTTTAAACATATTTAGCTAATTGCTATATATATATATATATATATATATGCAAAAGTGGTTATAATTTTTTTAAAAATAATTATTTTATTAAAATATTATCAACATTTTTAAGCTATAGACGGCTGATGCAAGTTTTCAATCGGATTGTTTGAAAACATCAATCAGTTTGAAAATTTTCATCAGTCGTCATCACACACTATCATCACATAATCAATCAATTAGTATATATATATATAGTATAATAATTTTAAATTCAATTTGATTTAAATTAATAATAAATTTTAGTTATATTTTATAATATTAAAAAAAAAATATTAATAAAATTTTTTAAAAAATGATATAAAAAAAGATATAACGTATAAATCGGAACGACGAATTCAGACATATAGAATTCAGATACGTACTCCTTTTAGACCATATGAATTTGCTATTAACTAATTAAATTAATATGTTTAAAAAAAATTTCGTTCATTTTTTTTTAATAAGGCTATATGAATATACAGTTAAAGTTTATTTATTTTATTTATTTATATTTTCTAAAAAATATCTTATAAATAATCTAAAGATCTAATGATTGACTTAAAAATTATGATGATGATAAAGTTTGTTTTAATTATATTAATAATGATAGATGTATTACAAACACAGGTTGATCTAGAATTTGCCAGTTCTAGTGATGATACCATATCTGATGATGAAGATGGTGGCGGTAAGTCTAAAAAATATTGATGATAAAACTGTCTGTTTATATCTGTCTGTATATATCTGTCTGTATATATCTGTCTGTATATATCTGTCTGTATATATCTGTCTGTATATATCTGTCTGTATATATCTGTCTGTATATATCTGTCTGTATATATCTGTCTGTATATATCTGTCTGTATATATCTGTCTGTATATATCTGTCTGTATATATCTGTCTGTATATATCTGTCTGTATATATCTATCTGTCTGTATATATCTTTTAGATTGATTTAGATTTAGATTGTGTGCGATTCAATAGCTTACGAGATAACGAGTGCTTACAATGGTTTTGAGGATCGGCCACACCGTACACAACCGACATTTAATCCGGCTTTAGGTTAGGATTAAAAGATATCGAGACTAACAACAATACAAGAAAAAATATATTAGATATATATTAATGTTATTTTTTCAAATGATTTTTGTATTTGTGTTTTAAAATTGTATGAAATAAATATTTTACTATAATTTTTTAGTTGTTGTTGATGTGAATATACAATATTTCTGTACAAACTAGGGTTGGAAAAATAAAATTTGACTTTGTATAATACAACCATAGTTCTCTAAGCCAACCCTAGTATATATATAATATATAAATAACATTTGATTTCACAAATTCTATATATAACTTAATATTGTGACCAGATTTGCAAGTTGTAGCATTACTATTGACGTTAAAAAAAATCATACACACATTTTTTATTTAAAAAATTGTCATATTTTCAAAACCATATGTTAAATAATGAATAGAAATGCAAAATAAAAACCAGTTGAGAATGCTAGAAGGCATTTCCATAAAAATTCCTAATCTTATCATAACAATTAAAAATTAAATTTAGTGAGATAAATTAAAATCAACTATAGTCATGTAGGGTATCAGATGATTTAGTATGACAAAATAAACAACTATAGTTATGTAGGGTATCAAATAATTCAGTATTCCAAAATAAACTACTATTTTCTTCAATTTCCTAAAAAAAATTAAAAAATATGAACTGTTCGGTGTCTGAACTTGTATGCAATATGAATTTTTATCGACTGTTATGTTGTCATCAGTGGTGAGTGTCGTTGATGGATTCGCCGAATCGCTTTGTTTTAGCGGACTCTATGTCTAAGGCGAGCTCAAGCCATTCTTGTGGTGTCTTAGGACGAAGAGATCCGACCTAATAACGTTAGGTTTCGAGAATACCATTGGTTAACAAGGCTATTGTGTTGTCGTCAGTGAGACCGGCTTTTTGTGTCAACCGTCTCAAGTCATTGTAATATAAATTAACTGATTCATGAGGTTGAAGTGTGCGTTGAAGTGCTTCTATCAACGGGTTAGTGGTTTGACGACCAAACTGATTAATCATCACTTCACGGTAGCGTTGCCATGACATTGTGTGTCCGTTGGTTCAATTTATCTGGCGGCCCATGAGAGTGCATCACCTGAGAGATGTCGAGCCAAGACGACCATCTTTTGTTTATCTTTAGTGATGTCGGTAATAAGAAAGGAGAAGACGTCGAGTCATTACTCTATAGCTACAGATGAGTTGGAACCTGAATATTTGTCGCATAATAATTCGGTATTGGATGTGTTGTGATGAGTGTTGGGTGAGTAGCGGCGATTTCGTCACTGTAATCAAAGCGAGTGTTTGTGAACATGGCGCCGGTTGTGAGTGAGTTTGATATACACTTCCGTTTCCGTTGCATGTGTTCGACAGTTTCGGTAAGACTGGATTGTTGGTTGTGAGCAACCGCTAGACCTGTTCGTTGAGAACGGTTTCGGTGTCTGTCGCTTACGTCTGTGACCGTAGTGTGACCACTGTTACGCGAATCGCTGTGACAGCGCGATATGCTTCGGCTATGAGTCTGTTAACCATTGTTTGCGCACCACGTCTTCGTGTGGGGCTTCGTGTGTTGTATGTGACCGTCATGTCCGATGATTTCATATGAGTAAAGTTGAAGGTGATCCTGTCGACTGCAACAAAATTGTTAGACCGTTGTGTAATAGTTCGTTTATTATAGATTATTAATATTTAACGTTCATAATGTTGTATATTTGAATAATTGATTGCTACTGATTAATACAATGAAAAGCATAAATACATACATATAATTAAATATATACATATAAAAAGAGTTTTAATATGAGTTACTTATGATAAGCCATCTGTCGGCTATCATATGTATTATTCATACATTTTCTGGATCTTTCCATAACCTCTGAATACATAATTTTTTACTGGATTTTCTAAAATTTCTGCTTATATATCAAATTTTTTTATGCATATACTTTATACCTTATTTACGATGCGGTATTAAAATTTATACATTAAAATTTAATTTTTTTTACTTTGGCCTCCATTTTTTCTATGGTCCCGACGTGATATTAAATTTTTTTATGCTGATCACATATATAACTTATATTTTATGCGTAATCCAAATCTTTATTCAAAATTTAAAAAAATTTAATTAAAAAGCGGAAGGACTAAAGGACATATAGAATTCAGATACATACTCCTTTTAGATCATATGAATTTGCTATTAACTAATTAAATTAATGTTTAAAAAAATTTTGTTCATTTTTTTAATAAGGCTATATGAATATACAGTTAAAGTTAATTTATTTTATTTATTTATTTTTTCTAAAAAATTATAAATAATCTAAAGATCTAATGATTGACTTAAAAATTATGACGATGATAAAGTTTGTTTTAATTATAATTATGATGATAGATGTATTACAACCACAGGATGATCTAGAATTTGCCAGTTCTAGTGATGATACCATATCTGATGATGAAGATGGTGGCGGTATCTATCTGTCTTTATATATCTATCTTTATATATCTGTATATATCTCTGTATATATCTCTATGTATATATATATCTGTCTGTATATATCTGTCATTATATATCTGTCTGTATATATCTGTCTGTATATATCTGTCTGTATATATCTGTCTGTATATATCTGTCTGTATATATCTGTCTGTATATATCTGTCTGTATATATCTGTCTGTATATATCTGTCATTATATATCTGTCTGTATATATCTATTTGTATATATCTATCTGTCTGTATATATCTGTCTATATATATCTGTCTGTATATATCTGTCTGTATATATCTGTCTGTATATATCTGTCTGTATATATCTGTCTGTATATATCTGTCATTATATATCTGTCTGTATATATCTATTTGTATATATCTATCTGTCTGTATATATCTGTCTTTATATACCTATCTGTATATATCTGTCTATATATATCTGTTTGTATATATATATATATATAGTGACTGAGACAACAAAGAAACCTTTTTGGGAGTCAACAGTTTACGAGCTAACATTCAGGGGTTTTGAGGATCCACCCCATACACAACCGCCATTTAATCCGGCTTTAGGTTAGGATTAAAAGATATCGAGACGAACAACAATATAAGAAAAAATTTATATTAGATATATATTAATGTTATTTTTTCTCAAATGAATTTATAATTGTGTTTTAAAATTGTATGAAATAAATATTTTACAATAATTTTTAAGTTGTTGTTGTTGTTGTTGATGATGTGAATATACAATATTTCTGTGCAAACTAGGGTTGGAAAAATACAATTTGCTTATGTATTATACAAACATTTTCTCTCAGACAACCCTAGTATATGTATATTTATAAATAACATTTATTTCACAATTTCTATATATAACTTAATATTGTGACCAGATTTGCAAGTTGTAGCAATACAATTGACGTTAAAGAAAATTATACACACATACACACATACACACATACACACATACACACATACATACATACATACATACATACACACATACACACATACACACATATACACATATACACATATACACATACACACATATACACATACACACATATATATACACATACACGCATACACACATACACACATACACACATACACACATACACACATACACACATACACACATACACACATACACACATACACACATACACACATACACACATACACACATACACACATACACACATACACACATACACACATACACACATACATACATACATACATACATACACACATATACACATATACACATATACACATATACACATACACACATACACACATACACACATACACACATACACACATACACACATACACACATACATACATACATACATACATACACACATACACACATATACACATATACACATATACACATATACACATACACACATATACACATACACACATACACACATACACACATACACACATACACACATACACACATACACACATACACACATACACACATACACACATACACACATACACACATACACACATACACACATACACACATAAAAAATTTTTTATTTTAATCTAAAACTTATATTAATTTTATATTAATTTATATTAATTTAACAATATATCACTATATTAATCTAGATAGATTTAATAAATGTATATTTATATCAGTAATAAACATTAACTAAAATTATACAGTTATTTATATGAACTTAGAATATATATATATATATATATATATTGAATATTAAATTTTTAAAACTTTTCATTAGATTTTTTTGTTGGTTGTATAACAAGAGAAACTAAATAACAATAACACGATTTTTATAATTAATATAATGGTTTTAGAAATTTATAATTGTATTATATATTAATGAAATTAATTGACTACTAGTGATGACAGATATGCCGATCCACATACCAATAGTACCACCGATTTCATAGACAAGTGAATAGATATCCATTGATAACTGTTCAGTGATTTGAAATAATATTCAAATGTTTTAGTTTTTTTTTACTAATAATATATTCAATTTTTTTATGATCTGTTAAATTCATAATCATATTGTATTTGATATGTAATGAAAAATATAATTTTTTTTGTTGACTAATCCTTAACTTATAGACATCAATGTATAGTTGTCTTTCCGGACAATCCATATGTGATCCATCAGTAAACCAAAAACGACAATCAATTAGTGGATAAAATAATTGTCGTAATCGCTGTCTATTAGTAGTATTAAACATTTCCGCATAACTATTAATATGTTTGATAATATGATTGAAATTTTTGTCGATATCATTAATAAACAATTTTTTAGATATTGTATTAAAAGATAGTATACTAATAGTAATCATTGGTATTCTAATATTGTTTGCAAATTTTATTTGTGTTATTATTTGATATGATTTATAAATTGTAATAATCGACAATAAATGCCAACACATTAGTAGAAAACATATTAGAAATATTAAATAATTAATTAGTTGTTTAATATATTTAAAATAGTTTTTGATAATATTAAATTTGATAACTTTTTTATCCAATCTAATTGTTGTAATTAATTTTTGTAATGAAAACATATCTATTAGTGATATTATAAATGAATAACAACTGTAACCCCAAAACATACTCATAAGTCCTCCCAATTCACACCAATAAGCTATGGCCGACATCGACGGCGAGTAAATTATATTTAACTTTAATTGTTTTTTAATTAAAATTAAAAAATTTTGCTTAAATTTTGAATATTTTGAATTGATGTCAATTTCAACAAATGAAATATCATTTGTATAATGATTGCAATCGGGTTTGCATTTTGTGTGTAATTCAGATATTTTGTAATTAACAATACAATTGTTATTTGAATTATTAGTTTTTAATTTATTAAAATGTTTATTAACTGATAAAATTGATTTATTTTCAATAGGATATTGAAACCAATAGTAATTATAATTACATTTTCTATACTCTCTATCAGTCATTACATTTAACATGCATTCAGTTCGGGATTTTGGTTGAAGTATTAGTCGTCCATCTGATGATTGTTTGTCGCCATCACTGATATCATAGTTATAGCAATCAGTCTGATAGGGAAACGGCAGATATTGTTGAAGATTTGTTTCTATAGTATAAACATATAACTTATTTTCATGTATAATATCCATGTGTTGTTTGAAATGTGTGGGCGTATTACTAGTGGTCAGTACTATATTTACAGTCAAATCTTTGAAAAATTTCACATTAATATCATTGTATAAGTGATTAGAATTTATTATTTTGCTATTCGAAAAATTAGCCTGGTACAATAAAGTTAGACACTGTTTACCCGTATAGGTATAGCGCAGATAGTTTTTATTATCATAAAGTTTATGACATAATATGTTATTTATTGAACATTTAAACATGTATTCAAACGTATCATTATTTTTAGATAACAATTTTATCCATTGTTTTCTAAAACATAATGTTATCGATGGCATAGCTATCATATCAAACACATCATCAGATTTATTGAAATATAATTCATTGTTTGTCTGGTATTTTAAGTACTCTGTTGTATGCAATTATATTTTATATATAAATAATATCCACAATAAACTTATAATAACATTAATTGACATAATTATTTTTTTAATTAGTTAAATATAATTAGTAATTTAAAATTTTCAATATGTCAAAAATAATTTAATTGAAATTTTAATACATTAATAAACTTTTAATCTAAATCTAAATGTTAGCTTTAGTTATAAAAATAATTTTAATTCATATTAAAAACATATTTTAATGTATTCAACATTATATATACAGTATATAATGTATATTGTAATAGATATTTAATTAATAAAAAACTTTATTATTTAGTTAATTGTTTTATTACAATAACAACATTTATCGACATTAATATATTTCTATTATATCATTCATATGAATATTGTATAAATTTTTAACATAATAATAAAATTTAAATATCTATTATACTGTATGTATATTATTATTAATAAATAATAAAAATAAATAATAAATAATATATTAATTTTTATTTTGTTAATATTATTAATATTAAATTATATTTTTTACTATTATTTTTTTGGTACAATAAATTGGTTATTATTGGTATTAATTATAATTTAGAAAAATAATTTTCAAATAGATATCACATAAAAATTCAATACATTTATATTTCAATAATTTGTACTTAAAATTATATATAATATATACTGTATAATTATTTTTACAATTTTAGATGTTAAATGATTATGATTTATGGTTTTTTATTGTTAGTATTATTTTTATTATTATATTTATAACTAATTATCTTAATAAATATATTTAGTTATTATAAATAGATATATTAAGATAATTAGTTATAAATATAATAATAATAATATTAACAATAAAAAACCATAAATTATAATCATTTAACATATACTATAAATAGATAAATAAATGAACATTATTTTAACATAAATTATACATATTATATGTACTTATCGTGTATAATATAATGTGCAATTTATTATGTATATAATTAAAGTAATTTTACTATAATTAATCAAATAGTACAATATAATGATATATAATTAGTGTTAAATCTTATTACAAAATATTTATATGTATATAATTACAAGTAATACTATTAAACATAATAAAAAAATAAAGTTTGTTAGAAAACTATTAAAAAAAATAAATAAATTTTCATTTTACATCTTATTGTATATAAACTATTATTAAAAGAAATTATTTAATTTAAATTTTTAAAAATATTATATATATATATTTAATATTTAAATGTCTAACCAATATATTGTTAATAAATTGGATGAATATTTAGTCAAACATCATGTTATCCATCGGTCTATCGACGACTATGTCAATCATCGCCGACATAATAGCCGCCAATTTTATATGATTTTTATCAAATCAATGGTATTCATGTTTACCATACGTTTTACGATTTTGGTAATCTGTGCCAATGGACGACCCGACATCCGGGCACTGGTAGCCGACAGTAACTATATATTAGGTAATTGGAAAATACTGTCTGCTATTTGTATTGACTGTTCATTGGTTATGTTTATGGCTGGTCTGGTCTATCAATATCACGATTGGACCCATCAATGGTTTGTCTTAAACTTTTTGCAAGCCTATAGAGACAACCGATTGCTATTGAAATTAAACCGAAAACATGACAATAGATTGGAAATGTATTTGACATTATTGGTCAAACATTATATCAATCAGTCCTATTGGGCTAATGTTATACTACTTAATAGTTGTTTCGGTTATTCACTGGTTATGGCATATTTGGATGAAACAACTACTGGCCAACAATCGGCCGGTGGTTTGACTAACTGGAGTCTAATAGTTGGTTTGCTAACCAATTATTATGCTATTCAACAGTTATCGGCCATAAGTATAACACATTTGGTTATATTTTTTATGATAAGCTGTTATCTGAAATACAAATTTCTTGAAGTTAACAATACATTGATAGTTAAAGCTATTAAAACTAATAATTATTATCTAATGAAACGTGCAATCAATGAACATTCAATACTAACTACGATTGTCCGTCAATGTAATCATACATTCAATTATATATTGTTTATATTGTACTATATATCGGTACCCGGTTTTGAATTGGTTTTGTATTTTATATGCCATAGAAATACTCAACCGATATCCAGGTATATGTTTGGCATTAGTTTTCTATTGTTAATTAGTATAGTATTTATGATAAATTTGATGTCCACTTGGGTGTCGACCTATGCTCACAAACCATATGCTATACTTTATAAAGCAATTGTTATTAATAATAATAATAATAATAATAATTCACTAAAACTGCAACAGAAATTAAAATTATTGCAATTTATTGAACATTTGACGGCACCTGAGATCGGATTTTATTGTCTGAATATATTTCCAATGAATAACTGGGAGTTTTCAATGTTTGTCATCAACTTTATAGCCAATCATTTATTAATATTAATTAATTTTGGATAGATTTTTACATTTTTTCATAAACTATATAAAAATTACAAAAATATATTTAATTAATAAATAAATAAATAAAGTCAATAAATATTATTTTCCATCATTAAAGTCTAGTTACATTGTTATGTAATTGAATTGTATTTATTTTTTAAATTATTATTATGTTTATAAATTTATATATATACCGGTATATATATATATATAATAAAATAAATAATTATATATAAAAATTAATTTAAATATTTGTTTGTTTGTTTATTTAATGTCATTTAAATATAAATTTTCAATATACAATATGTAATATAAGAAAACATTAATTATTAAATTTCCAAAATTTTTATTTGTTGTTTAAAACTTTTCATTAGATTTTTGTTGTTGTATAACAATAGGAACTAAATAACAATAACACGATTTTTATAGTTAATATAAATGTTATAGAAATCTATAATAGTATTATATATTAATGAAACTAATTGACTACTAGTTAGGACAGATATGCCGATCCACATACCAATAGTACCACCGATTTCATAGACAAGTGAATAGATATCCATTGATAACTGTTCAGTGATTTGTGGCTCTAATGTGTGTTTCGGTATTAAATTAATTTCCGTATAGTTTAGTCCCGTCGACGACCTGACTGTTGTTGAACTCATATCCGGTATTATTTTAAAACACCGACTCATCGATTGTTTCATACATTTTGATTTAAAACTATTATATAAATCCAATGGATTTTCATTGCTCTGACAATTAATTATCTCAGTATTTGTTGATAAATCTATAAATTGAAATATAAATGGTAGACAACTATTGGTTTTTAAATATTCATTTTCAATACAATTTCTAATTAATTGGTTTTTATTATTTTCATAAAATATCCGATCAAATGGATTGTCGATTGAATCTAAACACTGATCACTATTTGACGCTATTGTCGGCAATAGTTTGACGGCTTTAGTCGTATATATAATATTTGTTAAACTATTTGATTTGATATCAAAAATATTTCCATTACTCCAATCATCGAAATTTGAATTAAATACTATTAACGAACGTTTAGTGAAAATTTTAGATTTAATATTTAAATGTTTTAGTTTATTATGTTTTTTTCCTAATATATATTTCCTAATTGTTGTTTTATTATCTATTAGATTCATAATTATATTATATTTGATTTGCAATGAAAAATATATTTTTTGTTGACTAATCCTTAACTTATAGATATGAATGAATAGCTGTCGTTGAGGACAATCCATATGCGATCCATCAGTAAACCAAAAACGACAATCAATTAGTGGATAATATAATTGTCGTAATCGCTGTCTATTAGTCTTACTAAACATTTCTGAATAATTATTAATATGTTTGATAACATGATTAAAATTTTTGTCGATGTCATCGATAAACAATGATTTAGATTTTTTATTTAAAAATAGTAAACTAATAGTAATCTCTGGTATCCTAATAGTGTATTGAAATTTTATTTGTGTTATTGTTTGATATGATTTATAAATTGAATAAATCGACAATAAATGCCAACACATTACTAGAAAACATATTAGAAATACTAAATAATTAATTAGTTGTTTAATATATTTGATAGTGTTTTTGAAAATTATAAATTTGATAACTGTTTTAAATCTAACTGTTGTTATTAATGTTTTCAGTGAAAACATATCTATTATTGATATTATAAATGAATAACAACTGTAACCCCAAAACATACTCATAAGTCCTCCCAATTCACACCAATAAGCTATGGCTGACATCGACGGCGAGTATATTATGTTTAATTTTAATTGTTTTTTAACTAAAATTAAAAAACCTTGCTTATATTTTGAATATTTTGAATATTTTGAATATTTTGAACGTTTTAAATATTTTGAATTGATGTTAATTTCAATAAATGAAATGTCATTTGTATAATGATTGCAATCGGGTTTGCATTTTGTTTGTAATTCAGACATTTTGTAATTAACAATACAATTGTTATTAGAATTATTAGTTTTTAATTTATTAAAATGTTTATTAATTGTTAAAATTGATGATTTATTTTCAATACGATATTGAGTCCAATAGTAATTATAATTACATTTTCTATACTCTCTATCAGTCATTACATTTAACATGCATTCAGTTCGGGATTTTGGTTGAAGTATTAGTCGTCCATCAGTTGATTGTTTGTCGCCATCACTGATATCATAGTTATGGCAATCAGTCTGATAGGGGAACGGTAGGTAATGTTGAAGATTTGTTTCTATAGTATAAACATATATCTTGTTTTTATGTATAATATCCATATGTTTGAAATGTGTGGGTGTATTACTAGTGGTCAGTCCTATATTTACAGTCAAAGCTTTGAATAATTTGACACTAATATCATTGTATAAGTTATTAATATCATTTATTATTTTGCTATTGGTAAAATTAGCCTGGTACAATAAAGTTAGGCAATGTTTACCCTTATAGGTATAGCGCAGATAGTTTTTATCATAAAAATTATTACATAATATGTCATTTATTGAACATTTAAACATGAATTCAAATGTATCATTATTTTTAGATAACAATTTTATCCATTGTTTTTTAAAACATAATGTTATCGATGGCATAGCCTTCATATCAAACATATCATCAGATTTATTGAAATATAATTCACTGTTTGTCTGGTATTTCAAGTACTCTGTCGTATGAATTAATATTTTATAGATAAATAATATCCACAATAAACTAATAATAATAGTAATTGACATAATTATTTAATATTAGTTAAAAAAAATACTTATCAATATTTTAACATAATTATTAAAAATATTTATTTAAAACCATTTAATAGAAATTTTCAATACATATAAACATAAACTATTTAACTTAAAATCAATATATCAACAGTTATCTATAGTTAACAAAATTTTATTATATTCAACATTTTATATGTTGTAAACATTATAATAGATTTTTAATTAGGTAAAAAAACTTTATTAATTATTCAATTTAATAGTATTATTACAATAACAACTTTATTTTCGACATTCATATATTTCTATTATTATTATTCAAATTTAAAATTGATTTATGAATACAATATAAATTTTGTTAATTTGAATATTAAGTTATTTTATATACATGTATTAGTCATAATAGTAGACTGCAATAATAAAATTTGAATAATAATAACTAGATATCTATAAATTATGCAATATATATATATACTTTATATATATATATATAAATATGGTTTAATAATGTAATATAAATTTAGATATTAATATTAATATAATGGTAAATGAATGATACAATATTTGCTACAATTACTACAACTACTACTACTACTATCGCGAACTGAATATGTGTTTTTTTTATAAAAAAAAATATTTTTTTTTTGTTAATTTTTGTTTTGTCTAAAAAAAATAAACCGGAAATCGAAGTTAATGTTAAAAAAAATCAAAAAAAAAATATTTTTACGTATTTCAAGTACTCTGTTGTATGCATTAGTACTTTATAGATAAATAATATCCACAATAAACTGATACTAACATTAATTGACATAATTATTTTTTTAATTAGTTAAATATAATTAGTAATTTAAAATTTTCAATATGTCAAAAATAATTTAATTGAGATTTTAATACATATAAACTTTTAATCCATAACTAAATGTTAACTTTAGTTATAAAAATAATTTTAATTCATATTAAAAATATATTTTAATGTATTCAACATTATATATTATATATATATACTGTATATTGTAATCATTATAATAGATTTTTAATTAGTAAAAAAAACTTTATTATTTAATTAATTATAAATTATTTTGAAAATGTTATAAAATTATATTCTAGTATTTTAATTTTTTTAATGAAAATTAATTATTTAACTTATTTTTATAGAATTAATATACTAAATATATCTATGGAATAAATAAATAAATAAAGTCATTAAATATTATTATAATTATTATATTATAAATAATTAAGTTAATAATTATCATAAAATTTATAAATAAATAACTATTAGAAATCATTATTGCTTAAGATTTTTTATTTAATTCAAAAATATTTATGCAAAATATATCTAATATGTTCATATGATTTAATAATTATAATAATATTTTATTTTTATTTATTTAATGAATTATTTATATTATTTAGAAAAAAATCAACAATTATTAGTGCAAAAAAAATAATCTAATGATTCAGTTAATGATTGAGTTATTATTTTTTCAATGATATTTTATTTACTAAAATAGAAAATCATATAAATAATAATATAAATAATGCAAAAAATATATTATAATAATTACAATTAATAAATAACTTTGAATATTGAATACTGGTAATTATTTTTTTGAAAATAATATAAATAGTAAAATATAATATTTATACAATTGTGATACAATACTGTATATACAATTATATTATCAAAATATATCTATAATATAACATTTATTTCCAAAACAAAATTTGAATATAAAATATCATAAAGTTTTATATATTATTTTTAAATATATTGATATACAGTATATATATTTGTATAGAAAAATTAAAATATACTTAAATGTCTAAACAATATATTGTTAACAAATTGGATAAATTTTTATTCAAACATATTATTATCCATCGATCTATCGACGACTATGTCAATCATCGCCGACATAATAGACGCCAATTTTATATGATTTTTATCAAATCAATGGTACTTATATATAGTCTACGATATGGTCTATCAGCAATATTTGGCACTAATCGTCCCGAAATCCGGTCACTAGTAGCCGACGGTAACTATCTATTAGGTAATCCCAGAATATTATCGACTATTTGTAGCTATAGTTCATTGGTTGTATTGCTTACGGGTCTGGTCTACCAATACCACGATTGGATCCAACAGTTCAATGTATTGAACTTTCTATACGCTTATAAACAATATAACAACAAATTGTGGCTTAAGTTAAACAAAAAACATGACCATAGATTTTCAATGTATTTGACATTAGTGGTTAAATACTATCTGAATCAGTCCTATTGGGCTAATGTTATACTATTGAATATTGGTTGCAGTTATACAATAGTTTTGGCCTATTTTGATAGTGATAGTGGTTTCACTATCTGGACTATAATTGTAGGCCTAATAAACAACTATTTTTGTTTACAACAGATATCATTGGCCAGTATTTGTTTGGTATTGTTTTTCCTGATGAGTTGTTATCTAAAATATAAGTTTATGGAAGTTAACAGTTTGATTGTAACGGCAATTACCAGTAAAAATAATGGCTTCAATAAGTATCACCAATTAAAACGTGCAATCAATGAACATTCAATACTGACTACGATTGTACGTCAAACTAATCATACATTCAATTATATATTGTTTATATTGTACTATATATCGGTACCCTGTTTTGAACTGGTATTATATTTTATATGCCATAGAAATACGGAACCGGTATCCCGTTTGATATTTTCCTTATGTTTTCTATTATTAGTTAGCGTAATATTTCTAATAAATATGTTATCTACTTGGGTGTCCACCTATGCCCATAAACCATACGCTATACTTTATAAAGCAATTGCTAATAATTATAATAAATGTAAAAAAACTACTAATAAACTAACATTACGTCAGAAATTAAAATTATTGCAATTTATTGAACACTTGACGAAACCTGAGATCGGGTTTTATTGTTTGAATATATTTCCAATGAATAACTGGGAGTTTTCAATGTTTGTCATCAACTTTATAGCCAATCATTTATTAATATTAATTAATTTTGCATAGATTTTTACATTTTTCATAAATTATATATATATAAATGTTATATAGTCTAGTAGTTTAATATTTAAAAAAAAATATTATTAAACTTATTTAATATACAAAAATATATCAATTAAAAAAATAATAATAAAATTATTATTAAATATTATTTTATAATTACTTTTACCTATAAATTTTTTTTTATTTATTATAATTATTATCTTATAAATAAGTGTGTCAATAACTATAATAAAATTTATAAATAAATAACTATTAGAAATCATTGTTGCTTAAGATTTTTATTTAATTCAAAAATATTTATGCAAAATATATCTAATATGTTCATATGATTTAATAATTATAATAATATTTTATATCTATTTATTTTTTTATTTAATGATTTATTCATATTATTTAGAAAAAAAATCTAATAATTCAGTTAATGATTGAAAGTTATAAATATTTTCAATGATATTTTATTTACTAAAATAAAAAAAATATATGTGAATCAAGTTATAAATAATAAAGTTTTATATTATAATATAAATATATTGTACTTTATATACTGTACTGTATATAAGTGCATATGAATAAGCACATACAGTATATTATTTTTAAATATAATAATTTTATTAGTTATATTTATTATTATTATTTTGATTAAAAAATAATATTAATGTTAATAATATTTAATCATATCTAATGATAAAAAATAATAATTTTCTTTGTTATAATTTTCTATAGATCAACCTAGTTCAAAAAATACTTAAGTTAAAAATATAACTTTTTATATAATAATAATAATGTGCACTTACAGTATATTTTTATAACTTATAAGTAATATAAAATATGCATTATATGTATATATATATATAATTAACATAATAAGCAAGTAATTTTTAATAATATATTTAATGTATAAAACTTATAATAATAAATTAGAATAATTAATAATAATATATATAAATTTTTAAACATTATTATTATTTACATTATGTTTAGTGTTATTATGTTTAAATACTATTAATAATAATAATAACAACAACAAAATAATAATATTATAATACAATAGAATATATTTTAATACAACTTTAATACATTTTTTAAAAATTATAAACTGTATTCAACTGTATATTTAAATATTTTATAATAAATTTATTTAGTATACAATATATTTACAAAATGTATACTACTGTAATATTATATTATATTAATAGATTTTATTGTTTATTTATTGTTCATAAGTATATTGGAAAAACATTATTTTAAATAAAAAAACTAAATTATATGTAAACATTAAATGATAATAAAATTTGTTAACAAAAATTTGCAGTTTTATTTGTAATGGTTTTGTAAAATTATATCATAGAAAATATTTTTTTTCTAAAAATAATTTTTTCTAAGATAGAAAAAATGCATTAAAAATTTATTAGGAGATAATACTTATAAATATTTATTGATAAAAATTAAAAATATTCAGTTATTTTTTATGATTAATTTTTTTTAAATAAAATTATTAATTATTAAAATATTATTTTTAAAAAAAAAAATCTATAATTCAATACAAAAAAAAATTACTATATATTTAAATGTCTAATCAATATATTGTTAACAAATTGGATAAATTTCTATTCAATCACTTACTTATCCATCGATCAATCGACGACTATGTCAATCATAGGCGGCATAATAGACGCCAGTTATATATGATTTTTATCAAATCAATGGTCTTATTGTTTGCCATACGATATGGTCTATCGGCAATATTTGGCACTAATCATACCGATATCCGTGGACTGGTAGCCGACGGTAACTATCTATTAGGTAATCATAGAATATTATCGGCTATTTGTAGTAACTGTTCAATAGTTATACTGATGGCGGGTCTGGTTTTCCAGTATCACGATTGGACCCAACAGTTCAATGTATTGAACTTTCTATACGCTTATAAATACAACAAACTGTGGCCGAAGTTAAACCAAAAACATGGCAATAGATTTGCTATGTATTTAACATTTGTAGTTAAATACTATCTAAATCAGTCCTATTTAGCTAATGTTTTACTATTGAATATTGGTTTTACTTATACATTGATTTTGGCTTATTTTGATACCCGTACCCGACAATCGGCCAGTGGTTTCACTATCTGGACTATAATATTGGGTCTAATAAACAACTATTACTGTATACAACAGATATCAGTGGCCAGTATTGGTTTGGTATTGGTTTTCCTAATGAGTTGTTATCTAAAATATAAGTTTCTTGAAATTAATAGTTTGATTGTAACGTCAATTACCAGTAATACTGGATGTAATTATTACCAATTGAAACGTGCAATCAATGAACATTCAATACTAACTACTATTGTACGTCAATCTAATCATACATTCAATTATATATTGTTTATATTGTACTATATATCGGTACCCGGTTTTGAACTGGTATTATATTTTTTATGCCATAGAGATAGTGAACCGGTATCCCGATTGATGTTTGGCACCAGTTTTCTATTGTTAATTACTATAGTATTTATGGTTAATTTGATGTCTACTTGGGTGTCGACCTATGCTCACAAACCATATGCTATACTTTATAAAGCAATTGTTATTAATAATATTGATAATAATAATAAAATTAAAAATACTAATAAACTAACATTACGTCAGAAATTAAAATTATTACAATTTATTGAACACTTGACGAAACCGGAGATCGGGTTTTATTGTCTGAATTTATTTCCAATGAATAACTGGGAATTTTCAATGTTTGTCATCAACTTTATAGCCAATCATTTATTAATATTAATTAATTTTGCATAAATTGTTATTTTTTCAGTGTTAATGTTTTTGTTGTAAAAAATGTTTTTTTTACTGTTTAATAAAATTTTAATATATCATTAAGTCTATCACTACTACTATTTGTATTATACATACAAAATAATTCTTTTAATTTTTTTGTTGTTGTTATAATCAAGTTTAAATATAAAAGTTATATATTATAATATAAATATATTGTACTTTATATACTGTATATAAGTGCATATGAATATGCACTTGAACTATATTATTTTTAACAAAAATTTTATTAGTTATATTTATTATTATTATTTTAATTAAAAATAATAATATCAATGCTAATAATATCTAATGATAATAATTTTCTTTATTACATTTTTTATAGTTTATTAATATTATATTTATACTGTATATATATATATATTATTTTCAATTTTCATTATATTGTAACTATGATATACTGCATAATAATCATTAGCTTTTCTAACTTATTTTTAATTATTATTGATTTTATTTAGCAAACATCATTTAGTATATATATATATTTATTAAATAGATTATTAATAGATTATATCTCATAAAATACAATTAAAATTGTAATAATTATTTATTTGAAATAATTGTACCGGTATATAGAAAATATTTTTAAAAAAAATATAATAATTAAATTAGTATAACATGTTAAATGAAAATAAATATTTTTATATTCATATTATTTTTTTGAAAAAATAAAATATTCTACTATTAACTAATAAATATGTAAATTATTTCTGTTTAACATAATTCAAAAATACTTAAGTAAGTTAAAAATATAACTTTTATATAATAATAATTATATGCACTTACAGTATATATATACAGGTATAACTTATAAATAATATAAAATATACATTAGATGTTTATAATTAACATAATAATCAAGTTATTTTTAATGGTGTATTTAATGTATAAAACTTATAATAATAAAAAATTAAAATAATTGAAAATAAATAAATAAATATATATATACAGTATATAAACATTATTATTATTATAAAAAATATTAATACATTAAAACCAGAACTTGAAAACTATTATTAATAAAAATATATGAAAACAAAATAATAATTTAATTTAAAAACAAAATTATTTAAGTTTTTTTTAAAAAAAAATTTTAAACTAATATTTATATAAAATTTATTTAAATGGCTAATCACTATATTGTTAATAAATTGTCAAAATTTTTTGTCCAAAATTTTGTTATCCATCGGTCTATCGACGACTATGTCAATCATCGCCGCCGCCCGTATAGTAAACGCCTATATTATCAATATTTTATCAAATCAATGGTCCTATTGTTTAGCATACGCTATGGTTTATCGGCAATTTTGGACAACCCTAACGTCCGGTCAGTGGTAGCCGACGGTAACTATCTGTTAGGTAATCCTCGGATACTATCAGCTGTTTGTAGCGACTGTTCACTAGTTATATTCCTGATGGGACTGGTCTATCAATATCATCAATCGGTCAATCAGTTTTATGTTTTAGACTATTTGTATGCCTATCGACACCAACTATTACGGCTAAACCTAACAACCCGTAGACATCGACAACAATTTGCAATGTATTTGAAATTTCTGGTCAAATACTATCTGAATCAGTCGTATTGGACTAATGTTATTGTACTGAATGTATGTTTCGGTTATTCACTGGTTATGGCATATTTGGATGAAACAACTACTGGCCAACAATCGGCCGGTTGTTTCACTATTTGGAGTCTAATAGTTGGTTTGATATCAAATTATTATGCTATACAACAATTGGCTGCATTGGCTAATACTAATTTGGTTGCATTTTTTATCATAAGTTTTTATCTAAAATATAAGTTTTCCGAAATTAATACACTAATAGTTAATACGATTAAAACTATTACTACTACTACTACTGGCAGTAATAATAATAATAATAATTATTATTGTCTATTGAAACGGGCAATACATGAACATTATATACTAACAAAAATTATACGACAAACTAATCATACATTCAATTATATATTGTTTCTATTGTACTATATATCGGTACCCGGTTTTGAATTGCTTTTATATTTCATATGCCATAGAAATACTCAACCGATATCCAGGTATATGTTTGGCATTAGTTTCCTATTGATAGTTAGCATACTATTTATGGTTAATCTGATGTCTACTTGGGTGTCGACCTATGCTCACAAATCATATGTAATACTATTTAAAGCAATTGCTATTAATAATAATAACACTAAAAATATTAATAATTATAATTCCCTAACATTACGTCAGAAATTAAAATTATTACAATTTATTGAACACTTGACGAAACCGGAGATCGGGTTTTATTGTCTGAATTTATTTCCAATGAATAACTGGGAGTTTTCAATGTTTGTCATCAACTTTATAGCCAATCATTTATTAATATTATCTAATTTTGCATAAATTGTTATTTTTTTTTTAAAAAAAGTGATAGTTGTAAATTTTAAATATTGTATTATACATATATATCAATATATCATACAATATCTAAAGTTTTACCAATATATTGAAACTATATATATATATATATATATATATATATATATATATATATATATTTAAAAACTATAGTTTAGTTAAATGTTTAAAATAATTATGTATTGTTAATTTATTTGAAAATTTTTAATATAATATAATTATTAATATATATTTAGCGTCTTATGAATTGCAATTGATTTATCATTATTATTAGATTATTGTAAATAGTTTATTATAATTTAAATCACATTTTTTCATAATTATACTTAAGTACTAATTATCATTTTTATTATATATTTTTATTGTTTAATAATAATTTTAGCTATTATTAATAATTTAGACTAATAATAAAAAAATACATTAATACTATTATACTTTAGTTTTAAATTTGATTTACAGTATATATATATATTACTACATATACTAAATATAAATGCATAAAAATATTGATTAGTTATGTTTTGATTAAATTTTGTTAAAAACAATAATAATGTTAATAATAATTATATCTAAAATTCTTAATAAAATAATATATATATATAAAATCATTAATACTAGTTTATTTAAGTTTTAAATTTGATATTTATTTATTATATATTAAATTGAATATATTGTACTGTATTTAAGTGCATATGAATATGCACTTATATTATTTTTATATTATAAACTATTTATTAGTTATGTTTATTATTATGGTCTTTATTAAATAATAATAATAATAATAACTAGTGTTTATAATAATTTTTATTAATATCGTTAATATCTTCATTATACTGAAAAAAATCTATTTTTATAGATATAATTTATTTCAACAACAACAACAAAATTATAGTCAAAATTATATAAGTAAAAACATAATTAATTAAAAATAATTTTTAATATTCACATTTAAATACAGTTATTATTAATATCTTTACAATTATTTAATTTGAAAAAATATTATTTTATTATAGATTATTATTGTATTAGAGTTTTATTTATTTATTATTAATATTATTTTAACAAAATTTTTTTTTATAATATTAAAAATATTCATAAAAAATTAATTATTCAAAATATAAAAATATTAACTTGAAAATAGTATAGTATTGTATATCAGTTATTATTAATCTTATAATATTGAAAATAGATCTATTAATAGACTATAAAAAACAATATATATTTCAACAATTAATACAATAGTAGAGACAAGTAAACCAATAATTAAAAAATTAACGAATAATTTTAAATCATCTAATGATAGATTATAAAACTTATCATGATCATCTATGTCATCGGCAATATTATAGTTATTACTATTATTATTATTATTATTATCTAATTGTTTACTATTAATTAGTTCTACTGTACGCTCTGTTATACTGTTAGCCCAAATCCGCCATAATATGAGACCTGATTCCCATAGAGTAATAAATCTATAAATAAATTAATTAAAAATTTTAAAAAATCCATTTTATATAAAAAAATTTTTCGTTACTTTTGTTTAAATCTCCATTTAATACGGCTGTCCATTGATTTACTGACAAATACACCCAAAATACCCAACAACTGGTTAGACCTGGACTTATGTAACGGTAGTTTGGGATTCATATTAACAATCGTATCGATACGTTGTTCAGTAGTTACGAGTACCGATTGACCAGAAATTATTTGACGTAAATATTTTGAATTGCCATAAATATTCAAACCATTATAATCTTGGTAGTTTAGATTAGGATAGTTAGACTTTATTTTTATATAATAAAACCAAAAATAATAATAATAATAATTTATTTATTAGATTATTTAATTTAGATTAGATAGCATAGTTATGAAAATTAAAAAAAATAATTATTTATATATTAATTACCATTAAAAATGTATTATATGCATAAGTAGTTTTTGAAACAAAAACAATTAAATTTTTATTATTATTATTGTTGTTACTTAAATCATCAAGGTGATCAATTGACGATAATGGTTTGCGTGTAAATTGTGATAGTAGTTTACTATGAAACAATTGGGTCCAAAATAGACAATTGATTAGCCAAATTGTAAATATAATTTTTGACACTGATCCATTTATTACCAAATTGCTTAAAATAGCTAGATAATATTTTTAAAAAATTTAAAAAATTATTTTTTATAAGATTTTAATTTTTAAATACAGTTCATTGGAAGTATAGTAACATAAAATTGTTTACAGTATATACATGTTTATTATTTATACATACATTTATTAATTAATACCAACAAATAGTCTAATATTATGCTGACTATTGAATCATTTAAATCAAATGGTTTGTTCAGATTTTTGTTGTTGTTGTAAATATACCATAAATTGATTATTGTTAATGAAATACATAAAATAAGCATGGTCATTATAAGCAACCATATGGATAGACTAAATATGCCAAACAATGTAAACTTTGTTGTATATACTGCTGTATAATCACCCGATAATATTGCTATCAAATTGCTTATAACTATCGGATATATTGAATCAATTAATTGAAATCTATCGCTAGTATAGGTCATCCGGGCTAAGATAACATCAATTGTCTAGTTTTTTATAAATGATAATAATATATTAGTATTTTTAGTTAAGTTTTTTTAAATTAATTAATTTTTTTTATCTAAAACTAACATTATCATTGATACGTCCCATAACACCTGTCCATGTACCATTAGTTAGTTTTGAGCCACCAATTTCATTGCCCATTGATATAAATGTTAAACTATATTTGAAAATTAATAGTTAATAGTTAATAATTGATAATTTTATTTTAAATATATCAGTAATCAAATTATTTAAATTATAAATGTGCATCTATAATCTATAATTATTTTTTATAATTTTATTATTCATATTATTTAATGAATCTAATTTAAATTTAGTTATTTATTATATATATATATATATATATAATTATTATTTTGTTTATAATCAACTATATATTTGCAATTAATTGAAATAATAAGTTTATTTTCAAAAAAAAATCAGTATTCAAATTGTTTAATATGTTTTGTGTGAATAATTTTTTTTTGTTTCTTATAGTTTACTATTACCAGAATATTATAAAATATTATGAAAATAATATGTTATGTATTGATATAAAATCAAAAACTACAGTAAATATACAGTTTTTAAAAAATACCTGCAATTTAAATAATTTATAAATATTTCAATAACCGATGCAAACACTTCGCATATTTTATAATAATTGAAATTTTCCGATAAAAATAGTTGATGACTCTTGATTACAAATAAAATTAATTAAAATTAACAAAATACAATTTAAAATACAATTTAAATAAAAAACACTTTACATTAACTGATGCTTTTAAATTGCATTGAAAATTACTAATAATATTATTATTATTAATAATATTAACAACATTATAATCTCCATCTAAATGATTATATGTATTATTATCTAATATACGTTTAATACATTTGTCAATCATTTTTATTAAAATATTAAATTATTTTTAAAAAAAAACTAATATTAACTAATAATGATAATAATGTAAGTATTTTTTAACTGGGATTTTTTTAACTACGATTTAAGTAATTTTTTTAATAAATATTTATATATTTGTTATTAATGAAAATAAAAGTCTAAAATTTGTCACTACTAGTAACAAATAATTAATTTTAATATATACAGTGTATATATTATAATATATAATAAATATATATATATATATAACATATATATATAATAAATAATAATAAAAATAAGTTTTATAATATACTGTATATAGAGATGGGCAAATAGAAAGTTTCTAACAAATTTCCCTGAGAAAGTTTCTAGAAACTTTCTCAGGAATAAATTTCTATAGAAATTTAACTTTATTATTATACAATGGGATCCCCATATCTATAGATATTGTTAATCAATGAGACATAATAATATACATATATTAAACTATATAGTACATAATTATACAAAATGGGATAACAATATATAAAATAAATATAATTATTTAATAATAATCAGTTTTGTAAAATTTATTTATCATTTTATTATATCATAGTTTAATATAATTAAACAAATAAATTTTTTACTTTAATTAATAATTAAAATACTGATACTTATAATTAATTATTACTTGTAAAAACAATGTACAGTAAAAGCAAGTTAACAAATATTGAGAAAACAAAATTAACATGGGGATCACATAGATAGAAATTTCTTTTAGAAACTTTCTAGAAATTTCCCTATTATTTTATAAATTTCTCTTTTTTGCCAACACTAACTGTATACCATTATACATGATATATTGATAATATCATAAAATTTACAATTTTATTTCTATTGTTAGCAAAGATAGTATAATAATAATAGAAATTAATGACTAATTAATGTATTTTCTATTTATATTGAAATTGTGTTATTCATCGAAAAGTTTTGTTTACCAAAATTTAGATTTATATTTGTTATAATAATAATAATAATATAGTAAACTCAAAATATTGTCACTAATAGTAACACATATTTTATATTTTTGTTTGTTTGTTTGTTATTTAGCATTCATTATAGAAATAACATTTAAAATTACAATAATAAAGTAAACTATAGTACACTTAGTAAATATTATATTATTTGTAATTAAATAATAATAATTATTATTAAATCAACATTAATTTTAATTAGTTTTTAATTTAATTTTATTATTTATATTTATTAATAATATATGTATCTTATTTCTAGAGTTTATTATATTATTTTATTTAAATATAATATTTATAGTGAATAAAATGTTTTTTATCAATCAATTTTCAACAACAAAAAAACTAATCATTTATTGATTTTAAAAAATTTTATCATAAATTATTTAATTTTGTATTTGTTGTTGTATTATATTAAAAAGTTTAATTATTTGCAAGTTAAATAATAATTATTATTTATATTATACTATTGAAAATAATAATAATAATAACAATTTTCTTTAATAAATTTATTTGTATTTTATTTATTTTATGATATACAGTACAACTGTATTATTAAATATAAAATAAATTTATTTATTAAACAATATATTAGACAAAATGTATACTACTATAAATATGTCTATATTATATTAAATTAATAAATTTTATTGTTTATTTAGTCATAAATATATTGGAAAAATTTATTTTAAATTAAAAAAAACTATATTATTTGTTAATTTTGTTAAAAACATTGAATGATAATAAAATTTGTTAAAATAAATATTTTAGCAGTTTTAGTTGTAATGGTTTTGTAAAAAAATTATATCATAGAAAATATTTTTAATAATAATAATAATAAATAATTTTCGCTATGATAGACAAATGCATTAAAATTTTATTTGAAAATAATACTTATAATTATATTGATAAAAATTATAAAGTTGTTAATAATAATAATAATAATAATATTAGTAATTTTCAATGCAATTTAAAAGCATCATTTAATGTAATAAAAAAATATTCTGTTATTTTTAATTAATTTTTTTTAATAAAATTATTTTATCTAATAATTATTTATTTTTTTCATTAAATAATAGAGTCGTCGACTAAAATATGGAAATTATTTTAAACTATGCGATGAGTTTTCATTAGTTATTGAAATTATTATAAATTATTTAAATTGCAGGTATATATTATAAATTGTATTTTGTTAAGTTATTTACAATAACTAAATAATAATAATAATAATAATTAAATTATTTAGTTTATTATTATTTTTTAAAAAAGATACATTTATAAATATTATTTTATATATATAGTTTAACACTTATTCCAAATGCCTATTATTTTGCTGGCACATAACTAACTAATGGTACATGGACTGGGATTATGGGACGTATCAATGATAAGGTTAGACCTGGAAACAAATTAATAATATTATTTGTTATTTAAAAACATTTTTTTCAATAGATTTTAACTAAATAAATATATTATTTTTTTATTTTTTTTTTGAAAAAAACAAATAATTTAGACAATTGACGTTATCTTAAACCGGATGACCTATACTACAGATAGATTACAATTAATCGATTCAATATATCCGACAGGAATTAGCAATTTTATAACAATCTTATCGAGTGATTATACGGTATATACAACAAAGTTTACATTGTTTGGCATATTTAGTTTGACCATATGGTTAGTTATTATGACCATGTTTATTTTATGTATTTCAATAACTATAATCAATGTATGGTATGCCTCCAAAAAAAATCTGAACAAACCATTTGATTTAAATGATTCAATAGTCAGCATAACAATTGACTATTTATTGGTATTAATTAGTAAATGTATGTATAATTTATATAAACAATTTTTGCTAACTATTGCTAATATTATAAAATATATACTTTACATAAAAATAAAAAACATTTTTATATAGCTATTTTAAGCAATTTGGTAATTAATGGATCAGTTGCAAAAATTATATTTATAATTTGGCTAATAAACTGTCTATTTTGGACCCAATTGTTCAATAGTGAACTACTATCGCAATTGACACGCAAACCAGTATCATTAATAGATCACCTTGATGATTTAATTAATAATAACCATAATTTAATTGTTTATGTTGAAAAATCTAGTTATGCATATAATACATTTTTAAAGGTATATTTAATTAAATTTCTTTATTAACTGTATTTTTTGAAAATCTAAGTTTCTAATCTAAATTTACAATTATTTTAATTATGAAATAATTTTAGTTAAACTATTCAAAGTTAAGCTATCAAGATATTAATGATCATAATATATATAGTAATCCTCAATATTTACGTCAAATAATTTCGGGTCAATCGGTATTGATATCTACAGAACAATGGATCGACACTATTGTTAATTTGGATGCAAAACTACCGTTACATAAGTCCAGGTCTAACCAGTTTTTGGGTATTTTTGGTGTATTTGTCAGGAAATCAATGGACAGCCCTATTAAATGGAAATTTAAACAAAAGTAATGAAATTTTTTTAGTTGTTGTTGTATAAAATTACATAAACATTGAATTATAAAGTTTTTTTTGATTAATTAATAGATTTGTTACTCTATGGGAATCGGGTCTCATATTATGGCGCGTATGGGTTAATAGTATAACAAGACGTTCATTAAATTTAATAAATCTTAAAAATTTAAATAATAATAGTAACTATAATAATGTCGATGCTATAGATGATCATGATGAGTTTCATAATCTATCATTAAATGATTTAAAATTATTTTTCTATTTTTTAATTAGTTGTTTAATTGTGTCTACAATTGTATTAATTGTCGAAATAATTATAGTATTTTATAGTTTATTAATAGTGTTTTCTCAATATTATAAGTTAAATAATAATATTAATAACTGATAATATTATATAAAGTTAATATAATTCATATTTTTGTGTTCATATACTTTTCAGAAAGTTAAATTTATATACAATTTTCAAAATACTAATTCAAATATTAGTTTAAAATTTTTAAAGTTTAAATATTTAAAATTACAGAAAACTGTTGTACACTTAATAAAAATTATATTATTAGTAGTTATAATTATTATTAAATCAATATTAATAATAACATAATAATAATATATATTTATATTAATCTTTATTTTAATACAACTTTAAATCATTTTTTATTAATATATTCAGTACAACTATATTCAATTATAAAATTAATTAATTTATTATACAATATCTATATTATATTAATATATTTATTCATCAGTATATTGGTTACAAAAAAAATTATTATAAAACTACATTATATGTAAATTTTGTGAAAACATTAAATGATAATAAAATTTGTTTAAAAAAATTAATTTATTAGTAGTTATAATTATTATTAAATTAACATTAATTTTAAATTGTTTTTAATTAATTTTATTATTTATATTTATTAATAATATATGTATCTTATTCTAGATTATATTATATTATTTTATTTCAATATAATATTTATAATGAATAATGATTTTCATCATTCAATTTTCAACAACAACAAAAAACTAATTATTTATTGATTTTAATAAATTTTGCATAAATTATATTTTAAATAATTTTTTAGTTAAACTATTTAAAAAAATATAACTAATATTAACTATTTTTATGTGAGTGTTTTTTAGATACAATTTTTAAAATATTTGTAATAAAAATCAATATATATTTCTACATTCACTATTTGTCAATACTATAATAGTAACACAATAATTAATTTTTGAATATTTAATATATTATAATATCATAAAATTTACATTTATTTACTATTGTTAGTATTGTTATGATAGAGATATAATAGAAATTAATGATTAATTAATGTATTTTATATTTATCTTGAAATGTGTTATTTTTTATAATCTCATTTTTTATATTTATTTATAATATTATATATGTATCTTATTATAGAGTTTATTATATTTAAATATAATATTTATAATAAATAATGTTTTTCATAAATCAATTTACAAAAAATACTAATTATTTATTGATTTTAATAAATTATATTATTTTGTTTTTGTTGTTATATATGTTATATTAAAAATTTATTTGTTTGCAAGTTATATAATAATAACTATATAACTATATAATAATTATTTTTTTTTGTATTTTATTTATTTAGTAAACATGTCGATGAAAAATATAATAATAATAATTGTATATAAAACCGTATAATTAAATATAAAATAAATTCAATATTCAAATATACTAAATAATTAATATATTTAATTGTCTATTTATTCATAAATATATTGAAAAAAATTATAATAAATAAAAAAAACTAAATTATATGTAAATTTTGTTGTAACAAAAAACATTGAATGATAATAATATTTTATTATTTGTAATTATTTTGTAAATTTTTTTTAAAACACTACATTTAATCAAAGAAAATATTAAAAATATATTTGTTAAAAAAAATTATTTTCGCTATGATAGACAAATGCATTAAAATTATATTAGGAAATACTACTTATAATTATATTGATAAAAATTATAATGTTATCAATAATAATGATTTTGATAATAATAATAACATTAGTAATAATTTTAGATGCATTTTAAGAGCACCAATTGATGTAATAGAAATTTTTTTTAATAAAATTATTTTATCCAATTTTTTTTTTAAAAATATAAGAGTCGTCGACTATTATCTGGAAATGATTATTATTTTAGACTATGCAATGAGTTTTCATTGGTTATAGAAATTATTATAAAATATTTAAATTGCAGGTATATATTATATATGAATATCTAAATATATATATATATTATAAATTATAATTTGCTAAAATAATAATTAATAATTTAAATTAATTAATAATAATTATTAATAATAATAATTAAATTATATATATATATATATATATATATAATATTATAAATTGTATTTTTGCTAAATTATCTCTATAACTAAATAATAATAATTATTATTAAATTATTTACAAAGTTTATTATTATTTAAAAAACCACATTTATAACTATATATATATATATATATATCATTAGTTTAGCACTTATCACAATTGGCAGTTATTTTGGTGGCACACAACTAACTAATGGTAAATGGACAGGTATTATGGGACGTATCAATGATAATGTTAGACCTAAATTTTTTTTAAATATATAATTAATTAGTTATTAAAAACAATTAATAACATTTTAAAACTATTTATATTAAAAAAAACAAATAATAATTTAGACAATTGACGTTATCTTAACCCGGATGACCTATACTAGCGATAGATTTCATTTAATTGATTCAATATATCCGGTAGTTATAAGCAATTTGATAGCTATATTATCGTGTGATTACGTATATACTACAAAGTTTACATTGTTTGGCATATTTAGTTTATCAATATGGTTAGTTATAATGACCATGTTTATTTTATGTATTTTAATAACCATAATCAATTTATGGTATGGATCCAAAAAAAATCTGGACAAACCATTTGATTTGAATAATTCAATAATCAAAATAACAATCGACTATTTATTGATATTAATTAGTAAATGTATGTATAATTTGTATAAACATTTTTGATAAATAATACTAATTTAATATATACTTTACATAATTAAATTTAAAATAAACATTTATCTATATAGCTGCTTTAAGTAATTTGATAATAAATGGATCAGTGTCAAAAATTATATTTACAATTTGGTTAATCAATTGTTTATTTTGGACCCAATTGTTCAATAGTGAACTACTATCTCAATTGACACACAACCCATTATCATCAATTGATCACCTTGATGATTTAATTAACAATAATTTAATTGTTTATGTTGTAAAATCTAGTTATGCATATAATACATTTTTAAAGGTATTTTTAATTACATTACTTTATTATTTTTGTTGTTGTTGAAAATCTAAGTTTATAATCTAAATTTACAATTATTTTTTTATTTATGAAAATAATTTCAGATAAACTATACAAAGTTAAACTACCAAGATTATAATGCTTATAATTTGTACGGTAATCCTCAATATTTACGTCAAATAATTTCTGGTCAATCAGTATTGATAGCTAATGAACCACTGATCGATACAATTGTTAATACAAATCTCAAACTACCGTTACATAAGTCCAGGTCTAACCAGTTATTGGGTATTTTGGGTGTATTTATCAGGAAATCAATGGAAAGCCGTATTAAATGGAAATTTAAACAAAAGTAATGATAATTTTGTTGTTGTTGTTGTATAAAAACCCTATAATTACTTTGATTGTATGTCTATATTCACCAAATAATTTAATTAATGTTTCAATAGATAATTAAAATGTCTTAATATATAACACACTAATGTCTAGACATAATAGACATAAATAAGTTTTATACTTTAATTTTTTTATTAATACATTTTCACTAATTATATATTTAATTCTAGTTTATTTAATTATTTAATTATTTTTATTTTATAATTAATAGTATACTTATTTTTATAGTTAGTTACTTTTATTTATTTAATTTCAATTTCATAGCAATTGTTTAAAAACGTATTAATAGATATATTTTAGTGAAGCAAACTATACATTCATAATTAATATCATATTTTAAGACTTATATTATTATTATTTTTTTGATTAATTAATTAATAGATTTGTTACTCTATGGGAATCGGGTCTCATATTATGGCGGATTTGGATTAATAGTATAACAAGGCGTGCATTAAAACTAATTAATAAAAGAAAATTAAATAATAATAATAATAATAATATTAACTATAATAATATCGATTCTATAGATGATCATGATAAGTTTCATAATCTATTATTAGATGATTTAAAATTATTTTTCTATTTTTTAATTAGTGGTTTAATTGTGTCTACTATTGTACTAATTGTTGAAATAATTATAGTATTTTATAGTTTATTAATAGTCTATTTTCAATATTATAAGTTAAATAATAATAGTAATAATAACTGATATACAGTACTATACTATTTATATAAAGTTAATATAAATTAATTTTTTTTGTGTTCATATACTTTACAATAAAATAATATATAATTTTCAAAATTCAAATACTAATTACTTATATATTTACTATCAATTTATATTATCTATGTATCTATTTTTATAAACAGTTATAATAATAACTATTTATATTAAAATAACAATTTTATTTATTAATTTTTTTTGGTGTATTTTATGGTATAGAGTAAACATGTCGTCGAGAAATATAAATAATAATAACAAAATAATAATAATAATAATATATTTACATTAATCTTTATTTTATTAAAAGTTTAATTGATTTTTATTATTATTATATTCAGTACAACTATATTCAATTATAATAATATACATTTATTTGGTTAGGTTAGCCAAAATTTAAATTTATATTTGTTATAATAATAATAATAAAATAGTAAACTCAAAATATTGTCACTAATAGTAACACATATTTTATAATTTTTTTGTTTGTTTGTTTGTTATTTAGCATTCATTATAGAAATAACATTTAAAATTACAATAATAAAGTAAACTATAGTACACTTAGTAAATATTATATTATTTGTAATTAAATAATAATAATTATTATTAAATCAACATTAATTTTAATTAGTTTTTAATTTAATTTTATTATTTATATTTATTAATAATATATGTATCTTATTTCTAGAGTTTATTATATTATATTATTTAAATATAATATTTATAGTGAATAATGTTTTTAATGTGAAAATATTTTTTGAGTTTATTGACATAAATAAATCACTTAAAAATACTTTTATAGTTATTTAGCAACTTTTAGTATATGATAAGCAATTTTTTGTAAATAGTTAATATTATAATAAAAAAGACTAATAAACTTTTAAATTATTTTATTAATTTAATTTATTATTATTATATTGTTGAGATCATTGTATTTTAATTAATTATTTTTTTTGATTACATAGTAAATGTAAATCTAAAATTACTAGACATAAAAATTTCAATTATAGAAAAAATTATTAGTTTATTAACTTAATCTATAATTTATTGTTATTTCAAAAAAATATATTTATTGTATTATTACAATAAATAACTAAAATTAATAAAGTATATAAAGAGCTTGCTGTTTTAACAATATTTTTGTATCATTTTCTATATTTTAACAAAAATTTAAATATATTTTTTTTGTTAACTAAAAAATAATAATAATAACAACTTGTCTCATATACAATGTTACGCTATATTGTATTGTTTGCTATGATCGTAATGGTTGTATTAGGTAATATTTTAAAAAAAAATTATTTTATTATAGTTAAAATTATTTTTAAAAAAAATAAAATCTATATAAATATTCTAATTATTTATTAATAAGAAATAGCTTAATTTAAAAAAAAAAAATAAATTAATGTTATTATTATTTCAAGGTCAAGATGATGGTGATGATGATGGTGATGAGGATGGTGGTCAACCTCAGTGATGATGCCTTGGTGAAAATTGTTTAGAAAGTTTAATATAGAAAATATTATAAACAAAATAATATTTTTTTTTTAAAAAGTATAAAAATTTAATATTATAAAAATATTATGGCTTAGAATGTAATTTATTAAAAAAAAAATAAAATAAATTATAATTAAATATAATATTTAAAAAAATATATATTTTTGTAATTTTGTTTTTTATATATATACAGTATATATAATTAATTCCAATAAAAAAATTTATTTAATACAATTTCTAACATAATTTTTATGAATTTATTTTTTCACGAACTCATGAAATGAGTACTTTTCTGAATTCTATATGTCCGTCCGTCGTTCCCTACTTCCACATTTGATTGAATTTTGAAATTTTTACTTCATATTTGGATTAAACATCAAAAATAAGGTATAGAGGATCAGATAAAAAAATAAATAAAATTATTACCTTTAAAAATGTATTATATGCATAACTAGATTTTACAACATAAACAATTAAATTATGTTTATTGCTAATTAAATCATCAAGGTGATCAATTGATGATAATGGTTTGTGTATGAATTGCGATAGTAGTTCACTATTGAATAATTGGGTCCAAAATAAATAATTGATTAGCCAAATTGTAAATATAATTTTTGACACTGATCCATTTATTATCAAATTACTTAAAACAGCTATACAGTATATAAAAATATTATAAAAATTATTAAGTATTTTTTTAATTAAATCACTAAAAAATCTACATACGTTTACTAATTAATATCAACAAATAGTCAATTGTTATGTTGCCTATTGAATCAGTTAAATCAAATGGTTTGACCAGATTTTTTTTAGAGACATACCACCAATTGATTATGTTAAGAGTAATACATAAAATAAACATGGTCATAATAGGCAACCATATGAATAGACTAAATATGCCAAACAATGTAAACTTTGTTGTATATATTGCCGTATAATCACTCGATAATATTGCTATCAAATTGCTTATAACTATCGGATATATTGAATCTACTAATTGTAATCTATCTGTAGTATAGGTCATCCGGGCTAAGATAACATCAATTGTCTAGTTTTTATAAATAATAGTAATATTATATTTGAATTTTTTAGTTAAAAATTTATTTTTTTAAATTAAATAATTTTCATCTAAAATTAACATTATCATTGATACGTCCGATAACACCTGTCCATGTACCATTAGTTGAGCCACCAATTTCATTGCCCATTGATATAAATGTTAAACTATATTTGCAATTAATAATTTTATTTTAAATATATGAGTTATGCATTTGTCTATCATTACTAAAATTATTTATTATTTATTTTTAAAAATATTTTCTATGATATAATTTTACAAAACCATTACAACTAAAACTGCTAAAATATCATTCAACGTTTTTAACAAAATTAACAAATAATATAGTTTTTTTAATTTAAAATAAATTTTTCCAATATATTTATGACTAAATAAACAATAAAATATAGTAATTTAATATAATATAGACATAATTATAGTAGTATACATTTTGTCTAATATATTGTTTAATAAATAAATTTATTTTATATTTAATAATACAGTTGTATTGTATATAATTAAAAACAAAACTGTATTAAAGTTGTATTAAACTATATTTTTTTTGTATTATAATATTATTTTTTTTTAATTTTCACGAATTCCTTAAAGGAATACGTATATGCATTCTAAAAGTCTGTCTGTCTGTCTGTCCCACGAGGACATAGGTTCGGATCCACGTTCAGCTACACATTTTTTGTGATTTTTTTATTTTTTAAGTTTATTTTTCAGGTAAATAAACAAAATGGTGTCCAATAATTAATTAAAAAAAATTTGAATTTTTTAAATTTTTTTTTTGAAATTTTGTTAAGATTATTTTATTAGGAACATAGAGAAAATAGTGTAAAAAACTTAAGTTAAGGAATTCGTATGGAAATGCTTTTGAAGCATTCTCAACTGGTTTTTAATAAAATTATTTTATCTAATAATTATTTATTTTTTTCATTAAATAATATTCGACTAAAATATGGAAATTATTATAAATTATGCACTGAGTTTTCATAAGTTATTTAAATTGCAGGTATATTATATATATTATAAACTGTATTTTGCTAAATTATCTCAATAACTAAATAATAATAATTAAATTATTTAGTTTTTTTGAAAAAACACATTTATAAATATTATTGTATATATATATATATATATAGTTTAGCACTTAGGTTGGTTATTATGACCATGTTTATTTTATGTATTTCTATAACTATAATCAATTTATGGTATGTATCCAAAAACAAAAATCTGAACAAACCATTTGATTTGAATAATTCAATAATCAAAATAACAATCGACTATTTATTGATATTAATTAGTAAATGTATGTATAATTTTGTAATTTATTTAATTAAAAAATATTTAATAGTTTTCTATTAATATTTATCTATAGCTGTTTTAAGTAATTTGATACTAAATGGATCAGTGTCAAAAATTATATTTACAATTTGGCTAATAAACTGTCTATTTTGGACCCAATTGTTCAATAGTGAACTACTATCGCAATTGACACACAAACCATTATCATCAATAGATCACCTTGATGATTTATTAATCAATAACAATAATTTAATTGTTTATGTTGGAAAATTTAGTTATGCATATAATACATATTTAAAGGTATATTTAATTACATTTCTTTATTAACTGTATTTTTTTCTAAAATCTAAAGTTTCTAATCTAAATTTACAATTATTATTTTATTTACTAAATAATTTCAGTTAAACTATCCTAAGTTAAGTTATCAAGATATTAATGATCATAATATCTATAGTAATCCTCAATATTTACGTCAAATAATTTCGGGTCAATCGGTACTGATATCTACAGAACAATGGATCGACACTATTGTTAATTTGGATGCAAAACTACCGTTACATAAGTCCAGGTCTAACCAGTTGTTGGGTATTTACGGTGCATTTGTCAGGAAATCAATGGACAGCCGTATTAAATGGAAATTTAAACAAAAGTAATGAAAAAAATTTACTCAATAAAATGCAACAAAAAAAACTAAATAATTTAAGAAAAACAATTATTATTATTTTTTTCATTAATTAATTAATAGATTTGTATTACATAATAGTAAAGATTTTTATGGCAAATGTATTGTAAATTTGATTACTTTAATTGTATGTCTATACTCACCAAATACTTATAATAATTAATCTTTCAATAGATAATCACAATGTCTTATAATATATATATATATATCAATATATATGTCAATATATATAACACACTAATGTTAATAGTCTAGACATAAATAAGTTTTATACTTTAATTTTTTTATTAAACCATTTTCACTAATTATATATTTAATTCTAGTTTTATTATTATTATTATTTTATAATTAATAGTATACTTATTTTTTATAATTAGTTTCTTTTATTTATTTTATTTCAATTTCATAGCAATTGTTTAAAAACAAATGTTATTTAAAATCGTATTAATAGATATATTTTAGTGAAGCAAACCATACATTCATAATTAATATCATATATTAAGACTAAATTATTTAAGAAAAAAAATTATTATTGTTATTTTTTTTGATTAATTAATTAATAGATTTGTTACTCTATGGGAATCGGGTCTCATATTATGGCGCGTATGGGTTAATAGGATAACAAGGCGTGCTTTAAAACTAATTAATAGTAGAAAATTAAATAATAATAATAATAATAGCTATAATACTGTCGATTCTATAGATGATAAGTTTCATAATCTATTATTAGATTATTTATAATTATTTGTAAATTTTTTAATTAGTGGTTCATTTGTGTCTACTATTATATTAATTGTCGAAATATATTTAGTATTTTATAGTTTATTAATAGTCTATTTTCAATATTATAAGTTAAATAATAATAGTAATAATAACTGATATACTATACTATAATATATTTTTATACTAAGTTAATATAAATTTATATTTTTTGTTCATATACTTTACAATAAGATTTAAATAATTTTCAAAATTCTAATTTAAATACTAGTTATTGATTTATATATGTATTAAATAATATCAAATATTTACTATCAATATTTAATTTATTAAATTCATGTATTTATTTCTATAAACAGCTATAATAATAATATTTTTAGTATACTATAAAAATATTAAAATAACAATTTTTTTGTGTATTTTTTTATTTTATGGTTAGAGTAAACATGTATTCGAGAAATATAAATAATAATAACAGAATAATAATAATAATAATAATATATTTACATAAATCTTTATTTTAATATAAGTTTAATTCATTTTTTTATTATATACAGTACAACTATATTCACAAAATAAGATTAATTTATTTATTATACAATATCTATATTATATACAGTACAACTGTATATTTAAATATAAAATAAATTTATTTATTAAAAAATATACAAACAATTTACAAAATGTATACTTCTTTAATATGTCTATATTGTATTATATTAATATATTTTAATGTTTATTTAGTCATAAAATATATTGGAAAAATTATTTAAATTAAAAAACTACATTATTTGTTAATTTTGTTAGAAACATTGAATGATAATAAAATTTGTTAAAATAAATATTTTAGCAGTTTTAGTTGTAATGGTTTTGTAAAAAAAATTATATCATAGAAAATATTTTTAATAATAATAATAAATAATTTTAGCTATGATAGACAAATGCATTAAAATTTTATTTGAAAATAATACTTATAATTATATTGATAAAAATTATAAAGTTGTTAATAATAATAATAATAATATTAGTAATTTTCAATGCAATTTAAAAGCATCATTTAATGTAATAAAAAAATATTCTGTTATTTTTAATTAATTTTTTTTAATAAAATTATTTTATCTAATAATTATTTATTTTTTTCATTAAATAATAGAGTCGTCGACTAAAATATGGAAATTATTTTAGACTATGCGATGAGTTTTCATTAGTTATTGAAATTATTATAAATTATTTAAATTGCAGGTATATATTATAAATTGTATTTTGTTAAGTTATTTACAATAACTAAATAATAATAATAATAATAATTAAATTATTTAGTTTATTATTATTATTATTTTTTTAAAAATATACATTTATAAATATTATTTTATATATATATAGTTTAACACTTATTCCAAATGCCTATTATTTTGCTGGCACACAACTAACTAATGGTACATGGTCAGGTATTATGGGACTGATCAATGATAAGGTTAGACCTGGAAACAAATTAATAATATTATTTGTTATTTAAAAACATTTTTTTCAATAGATTTTAACTAAATAAATATATTATTTTTATTTTTTTTTGAAAAAAAACAAATAATATAGACAATTGACGTTATCTTAAACCGGATGACCTATACTAGCGATAGATTTCAATTAATTGATTCAATATATCCGACAGGAATTAGCAATTTGATAGCAATCTTATCGAGTGATTATACAGTATATACAACAAAGTTTACATTGTTTGGTATATTTAGTTTGTCCATATGGCTGGTTATTATGACCATGTTTATTTTATGTATTTCAATAACTATAATCAATGTATGGTATGCCTCCAAAAAAAATCTGAACAAACCATTTGATTTAAATGATTCAATAGTCAGCATAATAATTGACTATTTATTGGTATTAATTAGTAAATGTATGTATAATTTATATAAACAATTTTTGCTAACTATTGCTAATATTATACAATATATACTTTACATAAAAATAAAAAACATTTTTATATAGCTATTTTAAGCAATTTGGTAATTAATGGATCAGTTGCAAAAATTATAATTACAATTTGGCTAATAAACTGTCTATTTTGGACCCAATTGTTCAATAGTGAACTACTATCGCAATTGACACGCAAACCAGTATCATTAATAGATCACCTTGATGATTTAATAAATAATAACCATAATTTAATTGTTTATGTTGAAAAATCTAGTTATGCATATAATACATTTTTAAAGGTATATTTAATTAAATTTCTTTATTAACTGTATTTTTTTGAAAATCTAAGTTTTTAATCTAAATTTACATTTATTTTAATTATGAAATAATTTTAGTCAAACTATTCAAAGTTAAGCTATCAAGATATTAATGATCATAATATTTATGCTAATCCTAAATATTTACGTCAAATAATTTCGGGTCAATCGGTATTGATATCTAGAGAACAATGGATCGACACTATTGTTAATTTGGATGCAAAACTACCGTTACATAAGTCCAGGTCTAACCAGTTGTTGGGTATTTACGGTGTATTTGTCAGGAAATCAATGGACAGCCGTATTAAATGGAAATTTAAACAAAAGTAATGAACATTTTTTTAGTTGTTGTTGTATAAAATTACATAAACATTGAATTATAAAGTTTTTTTTGATTAATTAATAGATTTGTTACTCTATGGGAATCGGGTCTCATATTATGGCGCGTATGGGTTAATAGTATAACAAGACGTTCATTAAATTTAATAAATCTTAAAAATTTAAATAATAATAGTAACTATAATAATGTCGATGCTATAGATGATCATGATGAGTTTCATAATCTATCATTAAATGATTTAAAATTATTTTTCTATTTTTTAATTAGTTGTTTAATTGTGTCTACAATTGTATTAATTGTCGAAATAATTATAGTATTTTATAGTTTATTAATAGTGTTTTCTCAATATTATAAGTTAAATAATAATATTAATAACTGATATTATTATATAAAGTTAATATAATTTATATTTTTGTGTTCATATACTTTTCAAAAAGTTAAATTTATATACAATTTTCAAAATACTAATTCAAATATTAGTTTAAAATTTTTAAAGTTTAAATATTTAAATTTACAGAAACCTGTTGTACACTTAATAAAAATTATATTATTAGTAGTTATAAGTATTATTAAATCAATATTAATAATAACATAATAATAATATATATTTATATTAATCTTTATTTTAATACAACTTTAAATCATTTTTTATTATTATATTCAGTACAACTATATTCAATTATAAAATTAATTAATTTATTATACAATATCTATATTATATTACTATATTTATTCATCAGTATATTGGTTACAAAAAAAAATTATTATAAAACTATATTATATATAAATTTTGTGAAAACATTAAATGATAATAAAATTAATTTATTAGTAGTTATAATTATTATTAAATTAACATTAATTTTAAATTGTTTTTAATTAATTTTATTATTTATATTTATTAATAATATATGTATCTTATTCTAGATTATATTATATTATTTTATTTCAATATAATATTTATAATGAATAATGTTTTTCATCAATCAATTTTCAACATCAACAAAAAACTAATTATTTATTGATTTTAATAAATTTTGCATAAATTATATTTTCAATAATTTTTTAGTTAAACTATTTTTTTAAAAAAATAAAACTAATATTAACTATTTTTATGTGAGTGTTTTTTAGCTACAATTTTTAAAATATTTGTAATAAAAATCAATATATATTTCTATATTCACTATTTGTCAATACTATAATAGTAACACAATAATTAATTTTTGAATATTTAATATATTATAATATCATAAAATTTACATTTATTTACTATTGTTAGTATTGTTATGATAGAGATATAATAGAAATTAATGATTAATTAATGTATTTTATATTTATCTTGAAATGTGTTATTTTTTATAATCTCATTTTTTATATTTATTTATAATATTATATATGTATCTTATTATAGAGTTTATTATATTTAAATATAATATTTATAATAAATAATGTTTTTCATAAATCAATTTACAAAAAATACTAATTATTTATTGATTTTAATAAATTATATTATTTTGTTTTTGTTGTTATATATGTTATATTAAAAATTTATTTGTTTGCAAGTTATATAATAATAACTATATAACTATATAATAATAATTTTTTTTTGTATTTTATTTATTTAGTAAACATGTCGATGAAAAATATAATAATAATAATTGTATATAAAACCGTATAATTAAATATAAAATAAATTCAATATTCAAATATACTAAATAATTAATATATTTAATTGTCTATTTATTCATAAATATATTGAAAAAAATTATAATAAATAAAAAAAACTAAATTATATGTAAATTTTGTTGTAACAAAAAACATTGAATGATAATAATATTTTGTTATTTGTAATTATTTTGTAAAATTTTTTTAAAACACTACATTTAATCAAAGAAAATATTAAAAATACATTTGCTAAAAAAAAATAATTTTCGCTATGATAGACAAATGCATTAAAATTATATTAGGAAATAATACTTATAATTATATTGATAATAATTATAATGTTATCAATAATAATGATTTTGATAATAATAATAATATTAGTAATAATTTTAGATGCATTTTAAGAGCACCAATTGATGTAATAGAAATTTTTTTTAATAAAATTATTTTATCTAATTTTTTTTTAAAAAAATATAAGAGTCGTCGACTATTATCTGGAAATGATTATTATTTTAGACTATGCAATGAGTTTTCATTGGTTATACAAATTATTATAAAATATTTAAATTGCAGGTATATATTATATATGAATATCTATATATATATATATATATATATATATATATATATATATTATAAATTTTAATTTGCTAAAATAATAATTAAGTAATTAAATTAATTAATAAAAACTAAATAATAATAATAATTAAATTATATATATATACAGTATTATATATTGAATATATTATAAATTGTATTTTTGCTAAATTATCTCTATAACTAAATAATAATTATTATTATTAAATTATTTACATAGTTTATTATTATTTAAAAAAACCACATTTATAACTATTATTATATATATATATATATATATCATTAGTTTAGCACTTATCACAAATGGAAGTTATTTTGGTGGCACACAACTAACTAATGGTAAATGGACAGGTATTATGGGACGTATCAATGATAATGTTAGACCTAAATTTTTTTAAATATATAATTAATTAGTTATTAAAAACAATTAATAACATTTTAAAACTATTTATATTAAAAAAAACAAATAATAATTTAGACAATTGACGTTATCTTAACCCGGATGACCTATACTAGCGATAGATTTCATTTAATTGATTCAATATATCCGGTAGTTATAAGCAATTTGATAGCTATATTATCGTGTGATTACGTATATACTACAAAGTTTACATTGTTTGGCATATTTAGTTTATCAATATGGTTAGTTATAATGACCATGTTTATTTTATGTATTTTAATAACCATAATCAATTTATGGTATGGATCCAAAAAAAATCTGGACAAACCATTTGATTTGAATAATTCAATAATCAAAATAACAATCGACTATTTATTGATATTAATTAGTAAATGTATGTATAATTTGTATAAACATTTTTGATAAATAATACTAATTTAATATATACTTTACATAAAAAAATTTAAAATAAACATTTATCTATATAGATGCTTTAAGTAATTTGATAATAAATGGATCAGTGTCAAAAATTATATTTACAATTTGGCTAATCAATTGTCTATTTTGGACCCAATTATTCAATAGTGAACTACTATCGCAATTGACACACAACCCATTATCATCAATTGATCACCTTGATGATTTAATTAACAATAATTTAATTGTTTATGTTGTAAAATCTAGTTATGCCTATAATACATTTTTAAAGGTATTTTTAATTACATTACTTTATTATTTTTGTTGTTGTTGAAAATCTAAGTTTATAATCTAAATTTACAATTATTTTTTTATTTATGAAAATAATTTCAGATAAACTATACAAAGTTAAACTACCAAGATTATAATGCTTATAATTTGTACGGTAATCCTCAATATTTACGTCAAATAATTTCTGGTCAATCAGTATTGATAGCTAATGAACCACTGATCGATACAATTGTTAATACAAATCTCAAACTACCGTTACATAAGTCCAGGTCTAACCAGTTGTTGGGTATTTTGGGTGTATTTATCAGGAAATCAATGGAAAGCCGTATTAAATGGAAATTTAAACAAAAGTAATGATAATTTTGTTGTTGTTGTTGTATAAAAACCCTACAATTACTTTGATTGTATGTCTATATTCACCAAATAATTTAATTAATGTTTCAATAGATAATTAAAATGTCTTAATATATAACACACTAATGTCTAGACATAATAGACATAAATAAGTTTTATACTTTAATTTTTTTATTAATACATTTTCACTAATTATATATTTAATTCTAGTTTATTTAATTATTTAATTATTTTTATTTTATAATTAATAGTATACTTATTTTTATAGTTAGTTACTTTTATTTATTTAATTTCAATTTCATAGCAATTGTTTAAAAACAAATGTTATTTAAAAACGTATTAATAGATATATTTTAGTGAAGCAAACCATACATTCATAATTAATATCATATTTTAAGACTTATATTGTTATTATTTTTTTGATTAATTAATTAATAGATTTGTTACTCTATGGGAATCGGGTCTCATATTATGGCGGATTTGGATTAATAGTATAACAAGGCGTGCATTAAAACTAATTAATAAAAGAAAATTAAATAATAATAATAATAATATTAACTATAATAATATCGATTCTATAGATGATCATGATAAGTTTCATAATCTATTATTAGATGATTTAAAATTATTTTTCTATTTTTTAATTAGTGGTTTAATTGTGTCTACTATTGTATTAATTGTCGAAATAATTATAGTATTTTATAGTTTATTAATAGTCTATTTTCAATATTATAAGTTAAATAATAATAGTAATAATAACTGATATACAGTACTATACTATTTATATAAAGTTAATATAAATTAATTTTTTTGTGTTCATATACTTTACAATAAAATAATAAATAATTTTCAAAATTCAAATACTAATTACTTATATATTTACTATCAATTTATATTATCTATGTATTTATTTTTATAAACAGTTATAATAATAACTATTTTTATTATACTATAAAGATATTAAAATAACAATTTTATTTATTAATTTTTTTTGGTGTATTTTATGGTATAGAGTAAACATGTCGTCGAGAAATATAAATAATAATAACAAAATAATAATAATAATAATAATAATATATTTACATTAATCTTTATTTTATTAAAAGTTTAATTGATTTTTATTATTATTATATTCAGTACGACTATATTCAATTAAAATAATATATTTATTCATCAGTATATTTGATATAAAAAATATTATTATAATTAAAAAAACTACATTATATGTAAATTTTGTGAAAACATTGAATAATAATAAAATTTGTTAAAAAAATTATTTGCAGTGTTATTTGTAATGGTTTTATAAAAAATTTTATACTCTACATTATAAATAATATTTAAAATATTTAAAATAAAAGTTATTTTAGCCATGATAGACAAATGTATTAAAATTATATTAGGAAATAATACTTATAATTATATTGATAAAAATTATAATGTTATCAATAATAATTTTGATAATAATATTAATAATTTTAGATGCAATTTAAAAGCACAAATTAATGTAATTTTATTATAACTAAAGTATTTTATATATATATACATATAGTATTAAAAAAATTAATAAAATTATTTTATCTATGTGACCACGAGATGGCCACCTTTGACAGCACAAGCAAACACTATCTCTCATTCACTCTCTCATTGGCTGACACTTCATGTCATCCACTATTTAAGTGGATGTCAGCCATGCTTTCGCTCTCTTCCACATCGCTCTTGCATTCAGTCTTTGAACTTGACTTCTCTTCAATCACTTCCCTTCCTTTCAATCACTGAATCAATCCTTTGATTGATGTCTGCCATCAAAACGCAACACACGAACGACAATCAATTTTAATCATTTAATCAATTATTTTATTTTTTTATATATTTTAAACAATAAATTGTTTTTATCCGATCAATTGGTTGTGTCCACTCATTCATTATCTCATCCACGGTCACAACTTGGCGCAGTCTTCAAGAATCGAACCAAATCACGACTGAAAACTCAAAAGCATCAAAAACATTTCAAAAACAATGGCTAACAAGAAAGGAGGAAGAAAAGGTCGCAAAAATGGAGGAAACACAACACCAAATCAACTGAATGACACACTTGTCACCAACAATGCAGACATGACGTCACCAACGACTTCCGCTTCCGGTGCACATGGACCTCAAACACAAAGACTCCAAACACGTGCCCAACAGAGGAATGCCAGCGCTAACGCCATGCAACGCATTGTATTCGACAAGAGTGACGATGAAGAGGACAATCAACCAAATCAAAACAGATTCAGAAACACAGGCAAACTCTGTGACACATTTTCTGGCAACGATTCAGAAAACAAAGCCGACGACTGGGTGTCGTTATTCACGCTCCTCACCTGTGATTACTCAGACAAGGAGAGAATCATGGCGCTCGGCAGACACGTGACTGGGGAAGCATTGAGATTCCTCATCAGAGAAATCGCACCACAAGTTCAAACAATCACTTGGGATCAGGCAAAAGAAAAGCTGCTCAATCGTTTCGCTCGAACCACTCAACACCCGATGGCCGAAGCATCACAACGAGAGATGAAACCGAACGAAACTTTCGAGACATACTTCAATAAAAAGAGAAGACTCATGGATTTGGCCAACCTATCGGATTCAAATCAGGTTGCGCTACTCACAGTGGGAATCTCCAACACTATGACTCGAACACAAATTTCAGCTCAAGATCCACAGACTCCTGAAGCATGGCTAAGGATAGCAACAGCTATCGAAGCTAGTCTGAAGGTGGGAAAGGATCGCTCGCAAAAATCCAAACAACCTATCTCATCGGTTAATCATCTGGACACCAACACAGACATAGGAAACAAAGAATTTTCAAAAAAAGATTCCAAAAAGTTTGACAACAAACAACCGCCGGGACCATGTCCTGTATGCAAACTGTTCGGCAAGAAAGAGATGCACTGGAAATCGGTGTGTCCAAAATGGGCAGAAATCTCAGGCACCGGTGGTACAACCAAATCTTCAACAAGTGATGCTCAGCCGACAGCAGGCATCCATTGCCTTCAACCAATTAAAAAGGTTGATGCGCCCAAACATTCATCAAGTGGTGCTCTGCCTCCGGTAGGCATCCATTGCCTTCAACCGATTGAAAAGGTTGATGAGCCGATCGATTCAACCGTGAATTCAAACACTCAAACAACAGAAAAACCAAAAACAGTTGGCCTTCATCACATCAGTCATGAAGAGGATCCGCTGGACTTCATTTGGTTCACAACTCGTGTCAATGACAAACAAGTGCAAGCTTTCCTTGACTCTGGATCAACAATCAGCGCTATCTCAAGATCAGCCGCTGAAAGAATGAGACTGCAGTGGGACAGCAAGCGCTCAATTGCCATCAGACATGTTGACGGCATCGGCCGAACACTTGGACTCATTGAAACAATCATTGAGATTCAAAACAAAACATTTCATTTCGGCATTCAAGTGCTGGAACACCTGGAGCACGACATGCTCATTGGTCTTGACTTGGCCAAAGCAGCTGCCCTGGAAATCAACTTTGGATCAATGGTTAAACACAAAACTTTTGCTCTTCAAAAACTCAAGAGACCAACACCAGCACCGAGGACGTCCATATCTTCATTCAAGAAAGTGAGCAACACAATCGCCGTTCTCTCTGTTGAAACAGATGTTGGAAATGTCAAAGAGTTTCAAGAGATTCAAAACAACAACTCAATCAAAGACAGAACTGGACTTCAACCGAAATTCTTGAACTTCGGGTTTTCGACGGAATTTCCGGCCGACGACACACTCGATGATACCAGAAGGATCCAGGAATCTGCAAAACAAAAATCATGAGAAAAACAAATCAACAGATGTTAAACAAACCTTTCAAATTGGCGATCAAATTGTCAATCAATTGCATAACACTCATCCCGAAAAGGATGCCAAACTTTCACAACAATTTTGGGATCCATGTTTGGTCAGAGAGAAGCACGGAGATGAAAGTCTTAGATTGGATCACATCGACATCAATACTGGTGTTGTTGTGAACACATTCACTGCACATACATCAAGAGTTTCACCAATTATGGCCCGCGACACTCAAAACAACAATCATCTGACTGTCTCATCCGACATCAACATTGACAACACAGCCACCACAACATTGACAACACATTCAATCTCATCAAAAATCAATGCAACACAAGATGTGAAAAGTCATCGCTTGCATTCATTTCACTTTCTGAAAATTCATTTAAATCAAAGATCACTTCATCAAGAAAAGGACATTCAATCAGATTTTGAATCAAAACAAAAACAAACCATTCATTTGAAAATTTTGCGTTCAACCAAAACAATTGGCGGAAAATTCAAACATCTCTGGAATCAAGAAGACGCTGAAGGCTAATCGGCGGCGGATGTAACCACGAGATGGCCACCTTTGACAGCACAAGCAAACACTATCTCTCATTCACTCTCTCACTGGCTGACACTTCATGTCATCCACTATTTAAGTGGATGTCATTATGCTTTCGCTCTCTTCCACATCGCTCTTGCATTCAGTCTTTGAACTTGACTTCTCTTCAATCACTTCCCTTCCTTTCAATCACTGAATCAATCCTTTGATTGATGTCTGCCATCAAAACGCAACACACGAACGACAATCAATTTTAATCATTTAATCAATTATTTTATTTTTTTATATATTTTAAACAATAAATTGTTTTTATCCGATCAATTGGTTGTGTCCACTCATTCATTATCTCATCCACGGTCACAACTTGGCGCAGTCTTCAAGAATCGAACCAAATCACGACTGAAAACTCAAAAGCATCAAAAACATTTCAAAAACAATGGCTAACAAGAAAGGAGGAAGAAAAGGTCGCAAAAATGGAGGAAACACAACACCAAATCAACTGAATGACACACTTGTCACCAACAATGCAGACATGACGTCACCAACGACTTCCGCTTCCGGTGCACATGGACCTCAAACACAAAGACTCCAAACACGTGCCCAACAGAGGAATGCCAGCGCTAACGCCATGCAACGCATTGTATTCGACAAGAGTGACGATGAAGAGGACAATCAACCAAATCAAAACAGATTCAGAAACACAGGCAAACTCTGTGACACATTTTCTGGCAACGATTCAGAAAACAAAGCCGACGACTGGGTGTCGTTATTCACGCTCCTCACCTGTGATTACTCAGACAAGGAGAGAATCATGGCGCTCGGCAGACACGTGACTGGGGAAGCATTGAGATTCCTCATCAGAGAAATCGCACCACAAGTTCAAACAATCACTTGGGATCAGGCAAAAGAAAAGCTGCTCAATCGTTTCGCTCGAACCACTCAACACCCGATGGCCGAAGCATCACAACGAGAGATGAAACCGAACGAAACTTTCGAGACATACTTCAATAAAAAGAGAAGACTCATGGATTTGGCCAACCTATCGGATTCAAATCAGGTTGCGCTACTCACAGTGGGAATCTCCAACACTATGACTCGAACACAAATTTCAGCTCAAGATCCACAGACTCCTGAAGCATGGCTAAGGATAGCAACAGCTATCGAAGCTAGTCTGAAGGTGGGAAAGGATCGCTCGCAAAAATCCAAACAACCTATCTCATCGGTTAATCATCTGGACACCAACACAGACATAGGAAACAAAGAATTTTCAAAAAAAGATTCCAAAAAGTTTGACAACAAACAACCGCCGGGACCATGTCCTGTATGCAAACTGTTCGGCAAGAAAGAGATGCACTGGAAATCGGTGTGTCCAAAATGGGCAGAAATCTCAGGCACCGGTGGTACAACCAAATCTTCAACAAGTGATGCTCAGCCGACAGCAGGCATCCATTGCCTTCAACCAATTAAAAAGGTTGATGCGCCCAAACATTCATCAAGTGGTGCTCTGCCTCCGGTAGGCATCCATTGCCTTCAACCGATTGAAAAGGTTGATGAGCCGATCGATTCAACCGTGAATTCAAACACTCAAACAACAGAAAAACCAAAAACAGTTGGCCTTCATCACATCAGTCATGAAGAGGATCCGCTGGACTTCATTTGGTTCACAACTCGTGTCAATGACAAACAAGTGCAAGCTTTCCTTGACTCTGGATCAACAATCAGCGCTATCTCAAGATCAGCCGCTGAAAGAATGAGACTGCAGTGGGACAGCAAGCGCTCAATTGCCATCAGACATGTTGACGGCATCGGCCGAACACTTGGACTCATTGAAACAATCATTGAGATTCAAAACAAAACATTTCATTTCGGCATTCAAGTGCTGGAACACCTGGAGCACGACATGCTCATTGGTCTTGACTTGGCCAAAGCAGCTGCCCTGGAAATCAACTTTGGATCAATGGTTAAACACAAAACTTTTGCTCTTCAAAAACTCAAGAGACCAACACCAGCACCGAGGACGTCCATATCTTCATTCAAGAAAGTGAGCAACACAATCGCCGTTCTCTCTGTTGAAACAGATGTTGGAAATGTCAAAGAGTTTCAAGAGATTCAAAACAACAACTCAATCAAAGACAGAACTGGACTTCAACCGAAATTCTTGAACTTCGGGTTTTCGACGGAATTTCCGGCCGACGACACACTCGATGATACCAGAAGGATCCAGGAATCTGCAAAACAAAAATCATGAGAAAAACAAATCAACAGATGTTAAACAAACCTTTCAAATTGGCGATCAAATTGTCAATCAATTGCATAACACTCATCCCGAAAAGGATGCCAAACTTTCACAACAATTTTGGGATCCATGTTTGGTCAGAGAGAAGCACGGAGATGAAAGTCTTAGATTGGATCACATCGACATCAATACTGGTGTTGTTGTGAACACATTCACTGCACATACATCAAGAGTTTCACCAATTATGGCCCGCGACACTCAAAACAACAATCATCTGACTGTCTCATCCGACATCAACATTGACAACACAGCCACCACAACATTGACAACACATTCAATCTCATCAAAAATCAATGCAACACAAGATGTGAAAAGTCATCGCTTGCATTCATTTCACTTTCTGAAAATTCATTTAAATCAAAGATCACTTCATCAAGAAAAGGACATTCAATCAGATTTTGAATCAAAACAAAAACAAACCATTCATTTGAAAATTTTGCGTTCAACCAAAACAATTGGCGGAAAATTCAAACATCTCTGGAATCAAGAAGACGCTGAAGGCTAATCGGCGGCGGATGTAACCACGAGATGGCCACCTTTGACAGCACAAGCAAACACTATCTCTCATTCACTCTCTCACTGGCTGACACTTCATGTCATCCACTATTTAAGTGGATGTCATTATGCTTTCGCTCTCTTCCACATCGCTCTTGCATTCAGTCTTTGAACTTGACTTCTCTTCAATCACTTCCCTTCCTTTCAATCACTGAATCAATCCTTTGATTGATGTCTGCCATCAAAACGCAACACACGAACGACAATCAATTTTAATCATTTAATCAATTATTTTATTTTTTTATATATTTTAAACAATAAATTGTTTTTATCCGATCAATTGGTTGTGTCCACTCATTCATTATCTCATCCACGGTCACAACTTGGCGCAGTCTTCAAGAATCGAACCAAATCACGACTGAAAACTCAAAAGCATCAAAAACATTTCAAAAACAATGGCTAACAAGAAAGGAGGAAGAAAAGGTCGCAAAAATGGAGGAAACACAACACCAAATCAACTGAATGACACACTTGTCACCAACAATGCAGACATGACGTCACCAACGACTTCCGCTTCCGGTGCACATGGACCTCAAACACAAAGACTCCAAACACGTGCCCAACAGAGGAATGCCAGCGCTAACGCCATGCAACGCATTGTATTCGACAAGAGTGACGATGAAGAGGACAATCAACCAAATCAAAACAGATTCAGAAACACAGGCAAACTCTGTGACACATTTTCTGGCAACGATTCAGAAAACAAAGCCGACGACTGGGTGTCGTTATTCACGCTCCTCACCTGTGATTACTCAGACAAGGAGAGAATCATGGCGCTCGGCAGACACGTGACTGGGGAAGCATTGAGATTCCTCATCAGAGAAATCGCACCACAAGTTCAAACAATCACTTGGGATCAGGCAAAAGAAAAGCTGCTCAATCGTTTCGCTCGAACCACTCAACACCCGATGGCCGAAGCATCACAACGAGAGATGAAACCGAACGAAACTTTCGAGACATACTTCAATAAAAAGAGAAGACTCATGGATTTGGCCAACCTATCGGATTCAAATCAGGTTGCGCTACTCACAGTGGGAATCTCCAACACTATGACTCGAACACAAATTTCAGCTCAAGATCCACAGACTCCTGAAGCATGGCTAAGGATAGCAACAGCTATCGAAGCTAGTCTGAAGGTGGGAAAGGATCGCTCGCAAAAATCCAAACAACCTATCTCATCGGTTAATCATCTGGACACCAACACAGACATAGGAAACAAAGAATTTTCAAAAAAAGATTCCAAAAAGTTTGACAACAAACAACCGCCGGGACCATGTCCTGTATGCAAACTGTTCGGCAAGAAAGAGATGCACTGGAAATCGGTGTGTCCAAAATGGGCAGAAATCTCAGGCACCGGTGGTACAACCAAATCTTCAACAAGTGATGCTCAGCCGACAGCAGGCATCCATTGCCTTCAACCAATTAAAAAGGTTGATGCGCCCAAACATTCATCAAGTGGTGCTCTGCCTCCGGTAGGCATCCATTGCCTTCAACCGATTGAAAAGGTTGATGAGCCGATCGATTCAACCGTGAATTCAAACACTCAAACAACAGAAAAACCAAAAACAGTTGGCCTTCATCACATCAGTCATGAAGAGGATCCGCTGGACTTCATTTGGTTCACAACTCGTGTCAATGACAAACAAGTGCAAGCTTTCCTTGACTCTGGATCAACAATCAGCGCTATCTCAAGATCAGCCGCTGAAAGAATGAGACTGCAGTGGGACAGCAAGCGCTCAATTGCCATCAGACATGTTGACGGCATCGGCCGAACACTTGGACTCATTGAAACAATCATTGAGATTCAAAACAAAACATTTCATTTCGGCATTCAAGTGCTGGAACACCTGGAGCACGACATGCTCATTGGTCTTGACTTGGCCAAAGCAGCTGCCCTGGAAATCAACTTTGGATCAATGGTTAAACACAAAACTTTTGCTCTTCAAAAACTCAAGAGACCAACACCAGCACCGAGGACGTCCATATCTTCATTCAAGAAAGTGAGCAACACAATCGCCGTTCTCTCTGTTGAAACAGATGTTGGAAATGTCAAAGAGTTTCAAGAGATTCAAAACAACAACTCAATCAAAGACAGAACTGGACTTCAACCGAAATTCTTGAACTTCGGGTTTTCGACGGAATTTCCGGCCGACGACACACTCGATGATACCAGAAGGATCCAGGAATCTGCAAAACAAAAATCATGAGAAAAACAAATCAACAGATGTTAAACAAACCTTTCAAATTGGCGATCAAATTGTCAATCAATTGCATAACACTCATCCCGAAAAGGATGCCAAACTTTCACAACAATTTTGGGATCCATGTTTGGTCAGAGAGAAGCACGGAGATGAAAGTCTTAGATTGGATCACATCGACATCAATACTGGTGTTGTTGTGAACACATTCACTGCACATACATCAAGAGTTTCACCAATTATGGCCCGCGACACTCAAAACAACAATCATCTGACTGTCTCATCCGACATCAACATTGACAACACAGCCACCACAACATTGACAACACATTCAATCTCATCAAAAATCAATGCAACACAAGATGTGAAAAGTCATCGCTTGCATTCATTTCACTTTCTGAAAATTCATTTAAATCAAAGATCACTTCATCAAGAAAAGGACATTCAATCAGATTTTGAATCAAAACAAAAACAAACCATTCATTTGAAAATTTTGCGTTCAACCAAAACAATTGGCGGAAAATTCAAACATCTCTGGAATCAAGAAGACGCTGAAGGCTAATCGGCGGCGGATGTAACCACGAGATGGCCACCTTTGACAGCACAAGCAAACACTATCTCTCATTCACTCTCTCACTGGCTGACACTTCATGTCATCCACTATTTAAGTGGATGTCATTATGCTTTCGCTCTCTTCCACATCGCTCTTGCATTCAGTCTTTGAACTTGACTTCTCTTCAATCACTTCCCTTCCTTTCAATCACTGAATCAATCCTTTGATTGATGTCTGCCATCAAAACGCAACACACGAACGACAATCAATTTTAATCATTTAATCAATTATTTTATTTTTTTATATATTTTAAACAATAAATTGTTTTTATCCGATCAATTGGTTGTGTCCACTCATTCATTATCTCATCCACGGTCACATCTATTATTATTAATTATTTAATTTTTTACAATAAAAGAGTCATCGTCTATTATCTGGTAATTATAATTTAAAAATATTCGATGAATTTTCATTGGTTATTGAAATTATTATAAATTATTTAAATTATAGGTATTTATATATAATAGTTTTTTTAAAAAAAATTTTGTTAATAAATACTATATTATTTTTTAATATTTATAATATATTACTGTATATTAACAATAAATAAATAACAAATCTATAATTTTTATTATATAAATATAAATACATATACTAATTAATTGATTAAATATTGTTTCAATTAAATTTTCAAAAAATATAGTTTAACATTAATTACAAGTGGCAATGAAATTGTTGGCACACAACTAACTAATGGTAAATGGACAGGTATTATGGGGAGTATCAATGATAAGGTTAGACCTGGAAACAAATTAATAAAATTATGAAAAAAATAATAAAATTTTAACTAAATATATTATTTTTATAATTTTTAGATTTAATTTATAAAAAATACTTAATAGTTTTTATAATATTTTTATATAGCTGTTTTAAAGTAATTTGATACTAAATGGATCAGTGTCAAAAATTATATTTACAATTTGGCTAATAAACTGTCTATTTTGGACCCAATTGTTCAATAGTGAACTACTATCGCAATTGATTTACGTTATATAACACAATATATAATAATATAAAAAATTATGATTTTTTATAAAAATAACTAATCTCTAATCTAAATTTACAATTATTTTTATTTTTTATTATTATTTGAAAAAATTATAAGTATAACTATTCTAAGTTAAACTATCGAGATTTTACTGTATTTAATTTCTACGGCGATTCAAAATATTTACGTCAAATAATTTCTGGTCAATCGGTACTCATAACTACTGAACAATGGATCGACACAATTGTTAATATGAATCCCAAACTCCCGTTACATAAGTCCAGGTCTAACCAGTTGTTAGGTATTAGCGGTGTGTTTGTCCGAAAATCAATGGACAGCCGTATTAAATGGAAATTTAAACAAAAGTAATGAAACATTTTTACTATATTTATATGTAGACAAAAATATTTTAATAAACAAAAGTAATGCAATTTAATATATATATATATATATTATTGATTTTTTTGAAATTTCTTAGTAAACAAAACTTAAATTGATAACACATTTTAATACAAATAGAAAGTACATTAAATTGTCATTAAATTCTATTATAATTTCAATAACTATATTTTATAATTTGTTTTTACTGTATGCTAAATAAAATTAAAAATGTTTTACTATTAGTGAATAGTATAATAACAAATATAAAAATAAAATAAATATTTTGGTACAAATAGTAAATGGATACCACATTTCTAGATAAATATAAAATACATTAATTAGTCATTAATTTCTATTATAATAAATCTACTATCATAACAATACTAACAATAGTAAATAAATTGTATATATATATCAAATATATAATATAAATTATAATATATTAAATATTCAAAAATTAATTATTAGGTTATTAGTAGTGACAAATAGTTAGTGTAGAAATATATATTGATTTTTATTGCAAATTTTAAAAAATATCGTAGCTAAAAAACACCCAGTTAAAACTGGTATTATATAATTTTATGGTTAATATTAGTTTTTTGATACCTTATTTGAATAAATATAAATGTTTTTTTTTTTAAAATCGTAGCTAAAAACAATCAGTTAAAACTGATATCATTATAAATAATATTAAGTTTTTAAAAAAGTTTTAACTAAAAATGATTGACAAATGCATTAAACGTATTTTAAATAACAATACATATAATCATATTGATGAAGATTATAATGTTGTTAATAATAATAATATTAGCAATTTTCAATGCAATTTAAAAGCATCAATTAGTGTAAAATATTATATTATACATGAATATTTATTTTATTTAAAAAAAACAATTAAATTACAATTGTTTTATTTTTGATATTGATAAAGATTTATATAACATCATATGAAAATAATTATTATAAAATATGCAATGAGTTTGTATTGGTTATTGAAATATTGATAAGTTATTTAAATTGCAGGTATTATTATTATTATTATTATACGATATACTTTATATATAGTATTATAATAGTTTTTATATAATTTTTTTTATCAATACATAACATATAATAAATTAATTTTAATACTGTATTTATAATTAAACTGCCAGTATAATACTGGTATAATAATTGATCAATAAAATCAATAATTATCTATAAAATAAATAACTAATTTAATAACACAATTATAATTTGAATAATTTTACTGATATATATATATATATTATTAAAAATTACTAATTATTAATTATTAACTATTTATTGTAATTAGTTTAACATTCATATCAGTAGCCAATAGTGGCTCAATATTAACTAATGGTACATGGACAACGATTATGGGGCAAATCAATGATAATGTTAGTTAAAAAACAAATTATTTTTTTAAAAAAATAAATAATAATAATAATATTAAATTTTATCTAAAAAATAAGCTTTAAATTAAATTATTTTTATTATTTTTATTATTTTAATATTTAAAAAAATGATAATACATAGAAAATTGATGTTATTTTAACCCCGATGACCTACACTGCAGATAGATTGCAAATAACTGATTCAATATATCCGACATTTATTGGCAATTTGATAGCAATATTATCGGGTGATTATACAGTATATACAACAAAGTTTACATTGTTTGACATATTTAGTTTATCCATATGGTTTGTTATTATGACCATGTTTATTTTATGTATTTCAATAACTATAATCAATGTATTGTATGCCTCCAAAAAAAATTTGGACAAACAATTTGATTTAAATGAATCAATAGTCTGCATAATAATTGACTATTTATTGGTATTAATTAGTAAATGTATGTATAATTTATATAAACAATTTTTGCTAACTATTGCTAATATTATATATACTTTACATAAAAATAAAAAACATTTATCTATATAGCTATTTTAAACAATTTGGTAATTAATGGATCAGTGTCAAAAATAATATTTACAATTTGGCTAATAAATTGTCTATTTTGGACCCAATTATTCAATAGAGAACTACTATCGCAATTGACACACAAACCAATATCATCAATTGATCACCTTGATGATTTAATTAATAATAATAATAATCCAAATTTGATAGTTTATGTGGGTAAATCTAGTTATGTATATAATACATTTTTACAGGTATTTTTTAATTACATTACTAAATTATTATGATTTTTTAAAAAACTAGTTTTTAAGGTAAATTTACAATTATTTTTGTTTAATATGCAAAAAAATATAAGTTTAACTATTCTAAGTTAAACTACCGAGATTTTATTGTATTTAATTTCTACGGCGATTCAAAATATTTACGTCAAATAATTTCTGGTCAATCGGTACTCATAACTATTGATCAATGGATCGACACAATTGTGAATATGAATCCTAAACTACCGTTACATAAGTCCAGGTCTAACCAGTTGTTAGGTATTTTGGGTGTATTTGTCAGGAAATCAATGGACAGCCGTATTAAATGGAAATTTAAACAAAAGTAATAAATTATTTGTGTGTATATAAAATGGATTTTTGAAAAATTAATAAAACAATAATTTTTTAAATAATTTATTAATAGATTTGTTACTCTATGGGAATCGGGTCTCATATTATGGCGAAAATGGGTTAACATTATAACAGATCGTACAGTAAAACTAATTAATAGAAAACAATTAGATAATAATAATAATAATAATAACTATAATACTGTCGATGCTATAGATGATCATGGTGAGTTTCATAATCTATTATTAGATGATTTAAAATTATTTTTCTATTTTTTAATTAGTGGTTTAATTGTGTCTACTATTGTATTAATTGTCGAAATAATTATAGTATTTTATTTATTAATAGTCTATATTCAATATAATATGTAAAATAATAATTATAACTGATATACTATACTATTTTTATACTAAGTTAATATAAATTTTTTGTGATCATATACAGTACTTTACAATAAGATTTATATAATTTTCAAAATTCAAATACAAGTTATTTATAATTATATTAAATAATATCAAATATTTACTATCGATTTTTATTTATGTATTTATTTTTATAACCAGTTATAATAATAATTATTTTTATTATACTATAAAAATATTAAAATTAATATTAATTTTTTTTGTGTATTTTATTTATTTTATAGTATAGTGCAAACATGTTGTTGAGAAATATGAGAAATAACAAAATAATAATAATAATAATATATTTACTTTAATCTTAATTTTATTAAAAGTTTAATTGATTTTTTTATTATTATATTCAGTACAACTATATTCAATATAAAATTTATTTATTTATTATACAATATCTATATTATAATAATATATTTATTCATCAGTACAAACGGATACAAAAAAATTATTATAAATAAAAAACTACATTATATGAAAATTTTGTGAAAACATTGAATAATAAAATTTGTTAAAAATAATTATTTATGTCTTATTTGTAATGGTTTTATAAAATTTTTATACTCTACATTATAAATAATATTTAAAATATCTAAAAAAATAATTTTAGCTATGATAGACAAATGTATAAAAATTATATTAGAAAATAATACTTATAATTATATTGATAAAAATTATAATGTCATCAATAATAATAATTTTGATAAAAATATTAGTAATTTTAGATGCAATTTAAAAGCTGAAATTAATGTAATTTAATATAATTATTATAAGTATTATATATATATATATTTTTTTAAAAAATATAATTATTTTTATCAAGTTATTTATTAATTATTTTTACATAAAATAGAGTAATCGACTATTAACTGGTAGTTATTATTTAAAAATTTGCGATGAGTTTTCATTGGTTATTGAAATTATTATAAATTATTTAAATTGCAGGTATTTATATATAATAGTTTTTTTAAAATTTTGTTAATATAAACTATACTATATCATATAATTTTTTTAAATATTTATAATATACTGTATATTAACAATTAATAAATAAATAATAATAATTTAATTATTTTTATTTATAATAAAAACATATATATATATATATATATATTAGTATTAATAATTAGTTAGTTAATTAAATATTGTTTTAATTAAAAAATCAAATAGTTTAACATTTATATCACTTGGCAATGAAATTGTTGGCACACAACTAACTAATGGTACATGGACAGGTATTATGGGACGTATCAATGATAATGTTAGCCAATTAACAAATTAATATTAGTTATTAAAAAATAATGCAATTTTAACTAAATAAAAATATTATTTTTATTTTAAAAAATAATAATTTAGACAATTGATGTTATCTTATCCCGGATGACCTATACTACCGATAGATTTCAATTAATTGATTCAATATATCCGATAGTAATTAGTAATTTGATAACAATATTATCGGCTGATTATACAGCAGTATATACAACAAAGTTTACATTGTTTGGCACATTTAGTCTATCCATATGGTTGCTTATAATGACCATGTTTATTTTATGTATTTCAATAACTATAATCAATTTATCGTATGGATCCAAAAACAAAAATCTGGACAAACCATTTGATTTAAATGATTCAATAGTCAGCATAATAATTGACTATTTATTGGTATTAATTAGTAAATGTATGTATAATTTGTATAAACAATTTTGCTAAATAATGCTAATTTAATATATACTGTACTTTAAATAAAAATTAACATTTATCTATAGCTATTTTAAGCAATTTGGTAATAAATGGATCAGTGTCGAAAATTATATTTACAATATGGCTAATAAATTGTCTATTTTGGACCCAATTGTTTAATAGTGAACTACTATCTCAATTGACACACAAACCAATATCATTAATTGATCACCTTGATGATTTAAGTAACAATAATAATAATCAAAATTTGATTGTTTATGTAGCTAAATCTAGTTATATATATAATACATTTTTACAGGTATTTTTTTAATTACATTACTAATTATTATGATTTTTTATAAAATAAACTAATCTCTAATCTAAATTTACAATTATTTTTGTTTATTGTATTATTATTGTATACAAATTATAAGTATAACTATTCTAAGTTAAACTATCGAGATTTTACTGTATTTAATATTTATGGCGATACAAAATATTTACGTCAAATAATTTCTGGTCAATCGGTACTCATAACTACTGAACAATGGATCGACGCAATTGTTAATATGAATCCCAAACTACCGTTACATAAGTCCAGGTCTAACCAGTTGTTAGGTATTTTGGGTATAGTTGTCAGGAAATCAATGGACAGCCGTATTAAATGGAGATTTAAACAAAAGTAATGAGAATTAAACACTAATTTTTTAATTAAATTTATTATTATTAATAGATTTGTCACTCTATGGGAATCTGGTCTCATATTATGGCGGAAATTGGTTAACGGTATAAAAGGGCGTACAGTAAAACTAATTAATAGAAAACAATTAGATATTAATAATAATAACTATAATACTGTCGATGATATAGATGATCATGATAATTTTTATAATCTATCATTAGATGATTTAAAATTATTTTTCTATTTTTTAATTAGTGGTTTATTTGTATCTACTATTGTATTAATTGTCGAAATATTTTTAGTATTTTATTTATTAATAGTCTATATTCAATATAATATGTAAAATAAAAATTATAACAGATATATTATACTATATAAATATACATATATATTTGTGTTCATATACTTTATAAAGATTTTTATATTTTAAAAAAAAATGTTACCAATTGGTACCAATTATTTAGATAGTACTGATAACAAAAAAATTAATTTATTATTGTTAATTAATTTTTTCTTAACTTTTATTTTCTTATTTTTATTATATATTTATAATTGTATTATTAATAATATTATTTTTAATTAAATAAGCTAATTAGCTAATTAAATTTTATTTATATAATTATTTTTATAACCAGTTATTATAATAATTATTGTATTTATTCTATAAATATAATAACAATTTTTATTATTAACTTATTTTTAATAATATTTATTTTATGTTTGGGAGTAAACAATTTTACTATCTATGATGACTATAGTAATAATAATAATATTTAATTAATTTATACTAATCAATATATTTATATATATTTTATACACTTATTAATACAGTTATATTAATTATATATTTTATTAGTATACTAAATAAATAGCACAACTATAAGAATAAATAGTAATATATTTATATTAATTTATTTTATAATTTATTTATTTATGAGTATATTGGAAAAAATTAATATTATCATTTAAATAAAACATATATATTATATGTAAAGTTAATATTTCATATAGATTTTTGTAAAAAAACTAAATGTGTAGAAAAAACATTTGCAATAATATTATTATTGTTTTTAACACATTTTATCAGTTTATATTCAAAACTAATATTAAAATCATAGTTGTTTATCAATGATAGACAAATGCATTAAACAGATATTAGATAATAATAAATATAATTATATCGATAGTAATTATAATGTTATTAATAAAATTATTCGTAATAATAATAATAATAATAATATTAGTAATTTTCAATGCAATTTAAAAGCATCAATTAATGTAAAGTATTATATTTATAAATGTATTTTTTTAAAAATTATTTAAAAATAATTAAATTATTTTTGTTAGCTAATTAATATAATTGATTTATTTTTTAATAATAATAATAATAACACTAAAGAGTCATCAACTATTATATGGCAGTTATTATTATAAAATATGCGATGAGTTTTCACTGGTTATAGAAATAATTATAAATTATTTAAATTGCAGGTATTATATCAATATTTATAATAGTTTTTATTTTGTTTATATCATACTATTATTATTATTATTTTGTATATTTATAATATACTTTATATTAACAAAAAAATAAATACGATATATATATATAGTTTTTATATTAATCAATATTAAGATTGTATTTTATAAACAGTATGATAATAAATAAATTATTAACATTAAATTATTTAGACAAAAAGATTTTAAACACATTTATAATTTTGATTTTTAAAAACAATTAATTTATTATTAATTTAATTTTTTTTTTTAAATAAATAGTTTAATATTTATATCACTTGGCAATGAAATTGGTGGCACACAACTAGCTAATAAAACATGGACAGGGATTATGGGACATATCTATAATAATGTTAGCACTAGTACAAATAATTTATATAAACAAAAAATTTACCAAAAAAAACAATTTATTATTTTAAAAAACATATATTTTAGACAATTGATGTTATCTTAACCCGGATGACCTATACTACCGATAGATTTCAATTAATCGATTCAATATATCCGGTAGTGATTAGTAATTTGATAGCAATATTATCGGGTGATTATACGGCAGTATATACAACAAAGTTTACATTGTTTGGCATATTTAGTCTATCCATATGGTTTGTTATTATGACCATGTTTATTTTCTGTATAACTATAACTATAATCATTTGGTGGTATGACTCCAAAAAAAGTCTGGTCAAACCATTTGATTTAACTGATTCAATAGGCAACATAACAATTGACTATTTGTTGATATTAATTAGTAAACGTATGTATAATTTTGTAATTTAATTTAAAAAAATACTTTATTAATAGTTTTTATAATATTTTTATCTATAGCTATTTTAAGCAATTTGGTAATAAATGGATCAGTGTCAAAAATTATATTTACAATTTGGCTAATAAACTGTCTATTTTGGACCCAATTATTCAATAGTGAACTACTATCGCAATTAACTTGCAAACCATTATCATCAATAGATCACCTTGATGATTTAAGTAACAATAATAACAATTTAATTGTTTATGTTGCAAAATCTAGTTATGTATATAATACATTTTTACTGGTAATAATTTTATTTATTTATTTTTTATCTTAATTAATATTTATTTTTTTATATGTAAATAAAACTTAAAAGTCTAACTATCCTAAGTTAAACTATCAAGATTTTAATGCTTATAATATTTACGGTACTAAATATTTACGTCAACTAATTGGTGGTCAATCGGTACTGATATCTGCTGAACAATGGATCGACACTATTGTTAATATGAATCCCAAACTACCGTTACATAAGTCCAGATCTAACCAGTTGTTAGGTATTAGCGGTGTGTTTGTCCGAAAATCAATGGACAGCCGTATTAAATGGAGACTTAAACAAAAGTAATGAAAAATTTTAATAAAATGTATTTTTTTAATAAATAATTATTTAATTTATTTATTTATTAATAGATTTGTTTCTCTATGGGAATCGGGTCTCATATTATGGCGTAAATGGGTTAACGATATTATAGGGCGTACACTAAAACTAATTAATAGTAGACAATTAAATTATAATAATAATAATAATAACTACAATATTGTCGATGATATAGATGAGCATGATAAATTTTATAATTTATCTATAGATAATTTAAAATTATTTTTCTATTTTTTAATTACTAGTCTACTATTGTCTACTATTGTATTAATAGGCGGCGAATTATATTTAGTATTTTACCGAAACTAAAATTACTAAAATTAAAAAAATTTAATAATAGTTTATAAACTTATATTAAGCTATTCTGCAAAATATTTTAAAATTTATAAAAACAAAATTATTTTTAGTTTTATTATTAATACAGTATTAATAATTTCTCTATTATTTTATAAATTTGTCTTTTTTTAACTCATTATATCAGTTTGTATTCAAAATCTTTTATATTATAGTTGTTTAGCAATGATAGACAAATGTATTAAACAGATATTAGATAACAATTAATATAATTATATCGATTGTAATTATAATGTTGTTAATGAAAATTATTTTTAATATTAATGATAATAATAATAATTTTCAATGCAATTTAAAAGCATCAATTAATGTAAAATATTTTTAACATGTATTTTTTAAATTTATTTTAAAAACTATTAAATTATTTTTATTAGCTAATTAATATAATTACTTTTTTTCTAATAATAAATAGTCATCAGCAATTATCTGTCATATAATAATAAACTTATTTATATAAATAATTTATTTGCAAAATATTTAATCTTTATTATATATATATATAATATTTATTTAAATTTTGATTTAACATTATTTGAAATAATTGCATCATATTATCAGTAAATATATTGCAAATATCATATGCAATTACTAATGCTATAATTATAGTTATATTATAATTTAATCTTAATTTTATCTATATTATAAAAATTATAAACTTTAACTCTAGATTTCATTTTATTAACAAATATAATAAAATTAATCAAAAAAAACTATTTAAAATAAAATTATAATACTAATAATAAAATGTTTATTAATTGTACTATATTTTAATTATAGTAATTGCTATATAAAACTATTTAAAAATATATTTTTAAAAAATGTTATGTGTTATTTTTAGTAATAATTTTTTAGTAAACTTGTTATATAATAACAAATATAAATATAATTTTATTAGTTAACAAAAATTAAATGGATAATACATTTTAATACAAATAAAAAATAGATTAAATAGTCATTAATTTCAATTATAATTTTAAATACTATATTTTAATTATTATAATAACTTTTATTTGATTACTGTATGCAAAATCTATTATGTTTTACTATTAGTGGATATTTTTGAACAAATCTTAAATGGATAACACATTTTAAAACAAATTAGAAAATACATTAAATAGCTATTAATTTCTATTATAACTATCAAAATAATACTAAATATTTATTAATTGTACTTTAATTTAATTATTATAAAAATTTATTTTGTTATTTGTATATTGTATACTATATATGTATACTATGTATTGTATACTAAATAAAATTAAAAATCTATTATATTTTATTATTAGTGACAATTTTTTTGAGTGGAATTTAATTTAATAATAACTAATATAAATATAAAATAAATATTTTGGTACAAATCGTAAATGGATACCAAATTTCTAGATAAATATAAAATACATTAATTAGTCATTAATTTCTATTATAATATTATATCTGCTATCATAGCAATATTGACAATTGAAAATAAAAGTAAATTTTATGATATCATATATATATATATATATTAAATATTCAAAAAACTAATTATTGGGTTACTAGTAGTGACAAATAGTTAGGGTAGAAATATATAATTATTTTTATTAAAATTTTTTAAAAATCGTATACAAAAAAAACACCCAGTTAAAACTGGTATTATATTATTTTATAGTTAATATTAGTTTTTTTTTAAAATTTTAACTAAAAAAAATGATTGACAAATGCATTAAACGTATTTTAGATAACAATACATATAATCATATTGATAGAGATTATAATGTTGTTAATAATAATATTAGTAATTTTCAATGCAATTTAAAAGCATTAATTAATGTAAAGTATTAATATTAAACATGTATTTTTAATTTATTTAAAAAACAATTATTTTGTTAGATAAGTAATACAATTAATTTATTTTTTAAATAATAATATTAAAGGGTTATCTACTATTATCTGGTAGTTATTATTATAATATATGCGATGAGTTTGCAGTGGTTATTGAAATTATTATAAATTATTTAAATTGCAGGTATAAATATATATATAAATATTATAATAATTTTTATTTTGGTTAAAATTTATAATATTATTTATAAAATTTATAATATTATTTATAAAATTTATAATATTATTTATAAAATTTATAATATTATTTATAAAATTTATAATATTATTTATAAAATTTATAAACAATATGATAACTGAAAAAATAATAAATAAATTACTAAAATTAAATTATTTAGACAAAAAGTTTTATAAAAACATTTATAATTTTTTTTAGTCATTTAAATGTTTTTTTTAGAAAAACAATTAATTTATTTAAAAAAAAAATAGTTTAACATTTATATCGGTTGGCAATTCAATTGGTGGTTCAAAACTGGCTAATGGTCAATGGACAGGGATTATGGGTCATATTTTTAATAATGTTAGCCCTAGTAATTACAATTTTTTTTCTAAAAATTATTTAAAAAAACATATATTTTAGACAATTGACGTTATCTTAGCCAAGATGACCTATACTAGCGATAGATTTCAATTAATTGATTCAATATATCCGACATCAATAGACAATTTTATAGCAATATTATCGGGTGATTATACAGTATATACAACAAAGTTTACATTGTTTGGCATATTTAGTTTGACCATATGGCTGATTATTATGACCATGTTTATTTTGTGTATTTCAATAACTATAATCAATGAATGGTATGTATCCACAACAAAAAATCTGGACAAACCATTTGATTTGATTAATTCAATTGTCTGCATAGCAATTGACTATTTGTTAACATTACTTAGTAAATGTATGTAAAATTTTTTTTGTAATTTTTTAAGAATCTTTATAAATAATCTATAGCTATTTTAAGCAATTTGGTAATTAATGGATCAGTGTCAAAAATTATATTTACAATTTGGCTAATAAACTGTCTATTTTGGACCCAATTGTTCAATAGTGAACTACTATCACAATTGACACACAACCCATTATCATCAATTGATCACCTTGATGATTTAATTAACAATAATAATCAAAAAAAATTAATTGTTTATGTTGTAAAATCTAGTTATGCATATATTACATTTTTAAAGGTATTTTTAATTACATTACTTTATTATTATTTTTTTTTTTGAAAATCTAAGTTTCTAATCTAAATTTACAATTATTTTTTTATTTATGAAAATAATTTCAGATAAACTATAATAAGTTAAACTACCAAGATTATAATGCTCATAATTTGTACGGTAATCCTCAATATTTACGTCAAATAATTTCTGGTCAATCGGTACTCATAACTGCTGAACAATGGATCGACAATATTGTTAATATAAATCCTAAACTACCGTTACATAAGTCCAGGTCTAACCAGTTGTTGGGTATTTTGGGTGTATTTGTCAGGAAATCAATGGACAGCCGTATTAAATGGAGATTTAAACAAAAGTAATGGGAATTTTTTAGAAAAAAATAATTAAATATTAATTTTTAAATAATTTATTATTATTATTATTATTATTATTATTAGATTTGTTACTCTATGGGAATCTGGTCTCATATTATGGCGTAAAAGGGTTAACAGTATAACAGGACGTACAGTAAATCTAATTAATAGAAAACAATTAAATTATAATAATAATAACAATAATAATGTCGATGTTATAGATGATCATGATAAGTTTTATAATCTATCATTAGATGATTTAAAATTATTTTTCTATTTTTTAATTATTGGTTTACTTGTGTCTACTATTGTATTAGTTGTTGAAATATTTATAGTATTTTATTTATTAATAGTCTATATTCAATATAATATGTAAAATAATAATTATAACTGATATGCTATACTATTATATAAAGTTAATATAAATTTATATATTTGTGTTCATATACTTTACAATAAGATTTATATATAATTTTCAAAATTCTAATTCAGATACTAACTTAAAATTTTTAAAGTTTAAATATTTAAAATTACAATAATAAAGAAAACTGTTGTAAACTTAATAAAAATTATATTTATAATAATAATAATAACTATAATACTGTTGATATTATAAATGATCATGATAAGTTTTATAATTTATCATTAGATGATTTAAAATTATTTTTCTATTTTTTAATTAGTGGTTTACTATTGTATTAATTGTCAAAATATTGTTAGTATTTTATTTATTAATAATCTATATTCAAAATAATATGTAAAATATTAATAATAACTGATATACTATACAATTTACAAGTTATTTGTTTTACATATAAATTTAAAGATTTTTATATTTTTAAAAATTCTATTTATTTCAATTTAAAAGCATCAATTAATATAAAGTATTATATTTATAAATGTATTAAATATTATATTATATAATAATATTATATTATATGTTAATCTTAATTTTATTTATATTATAAAAATTATAAAACTTAACTCTAGATTAAAATATCTAAAACATTTTATTAACAAATATAATAAACTTAATTAAAAACGAATTAATTTCTATTATAATTTTACTATATTTTAATTATTATAATTATATTAATAAACTTTTATTTGTTTACTGTATGCTAAATAAAATATATTATGTTTTACTATTATATTTGTACTACTGTATATTTTAATTATCTATTATATTTTATTATTAGTGACAATTTTTTTTGAGTGAAATTTATTTTAATAATAACAAATAAAAATATAAAATTTTATTACTAATAGAAAATATATTAAATAGTCATTTAATTTCTATTGTAACTATCAAAACAATACTATTAATAAAATCTATATTAATTGTACTATATTTTAATTATTATAACAATTTATTATGTTAGTTATTTACTTTATGCTAAATAAAATTTAAAAATCTATTATATTTTATTATTAGTGACATTTTTTTTTTGAGTGAAATATATTTTAATAATAACAAATAAAAATATAAAATAAATATTTTGGTACAAATCGTAAATGGATACCACATTTCTAGATAAATATAAAATACATTAATTAATCATTAATTTCTATTATATATCTACTATCATAACAATACTTACAATAGAAATAAATGTAAATTTTATGATATTATATCAGACAATATATAATGACATATAGATTATTATATATTAAATATTAAAAAATTAATTATTTATTACTAGTAGTGACAAATATTAGACTTTTATTTTAATAACAAATATATTTCAAATATATAGTCTACATGTAGAAATATATTAATTTTTATTAAAATTTTCTTAAAATCGTATACAAAAAAACACCCAGTTAAAACTGGTATTATATCATAATAATTAATATTTAAAAAAAAAAATTTAACTAAAAAATGATTGACAAATGCATTAAACGTATTTTAGATAACAATACATATAATCATATTGATAGAGATTATAATGTTGTTAATAATAATAATAATATTAGTAATTTTCAATGCAATATAAAAGCAGCACTTAATGTAAAGTATTATATTAATATTATACATTTATTTTTAATTTATTTAAAAAAAACAATTATTTTGTTAGTTAATTAATATAATTAATTTTTTTCTTTAATAATATTAATAATAAAGAGTCGTCAACTAATAACTGGTAGTTATTATTATAAAATATGCGATGAGATTGAATTCATTATTGAAATATTTATAAATTATTTAAATTGCAGGTATTATATAAATATTATTTACTGTTATTACTATTATTATATTGTATAATATTATATTAAGTGATTAACTTTATATATAAATTTTTTTAGTTATTGTTATAATTTTTGAAAAGTACCATGATAAAAGTAATCACACTAAGTAAACTAGTACAAATTAAATATAAAGATAAAATTTTAGTTATTATTTATTTTAATCTATTTTTAAAAAACTTTTAAACTAAATAAAAATTATTATGTTATCTATAAATAATTATTATATTTATTATAATTTTGAACATCAATAATGTATTAACTTTTATCAAAAAAAAGTTATCATGATACCACTTAAAGTTAATATATATATTATATACCTTATAATATTAAAATAATTTTTTATTTTAATCAATATATAACAAATTATATATATATATATATATATATATATAATGATATAATAATTTAAAAATTATATTTAATTGAAAATAGTTTAACCTTTATATCGCTTGGCAATGAAATTGGTGGCTCAAAACTACCTAATGGTTCATGGACAGGGATTATGGATCGTATCCATAATAATGTTAGCTAGTACAAATAATTTTTATATAAAAAATTTTTTTTAAAAATAATTAACAATTTATTATTTTTTTTTTAAAAAAATAATTTAGACAATTGACGTTATCTTAGCTCGGGTTAGCTATACTAGCGATAGATTACTATTAATTGATTCAATATATCCGGTAGTTATAAGCAATTTGATGGCAATATTATCGGGTGATTATACGGCAGTATATACAACAAAGTTTACATTGTTTGACATATTTAGTTTGACCATATGGTTGCTTATAATGACCATGTTTATTTTATGTATTACTCTTAACATAATCAATGTATGGTATGTTTACACAAAAAAAAATCCGGACAAACCATTTGATTTGAGTAATTCAATTGTCTGCATAGCAATTGATTATTTATTGATATTACTTAGTAAATGTATGTATTCAATGAAAAACTGTATAAATAATTTTTTTTTAATTTTTAAAACATTATCTAGCTATTTTAAGCAATTTAGTTATAAATGGATCAGTGTCAAAAATTATATTTACAATTTGGCTAATCAATTGCCTATTTTGGACCCAATTGTTCAATAGTGAATTACTATCACAATTTACATACAAACCCATATCATTTATTGATCACCTTGATGATTTAGTTAACAATAGTAATATCCAAAATAATTTAATTGTTTATGTTGTAAAAATTAATTATGATTTTATTGACTTTTTGCAGGTAATTAAAATTATTATTATTATTATTAAATATCTAACATTATATAAAATATTTTCTATAATTATTGATATTTTTAAAAAATTTATAAAAATAATTTAATTTACATTTTTTTATATTTTCTTAAAAAATAGCCTAAATATCCGCAATTAAATTACCAGAACTTTAATAGTAAACATTTTTACATTGATTTTGAATATTTACCTCAAATAATTTCTGGTCAATCGGTACTAATAACTGCTGAACAATGGATCGATCAAATTATTGATATGTATCCTAAACTACCGTTACATAAGTCCAGGTCTAACCAGTTGTTAGGTATTCACGGCGTGTTTGTCCGAAAATCGATGGACAGCCGTATTAAATGGAAATTTAAACAAAAGTAATGAACATTTTTATATATATTTATATGTAAACAAAAAATATTTTATTAAATAATTTTTAATTTATTTTATAATAGATTTGTCACTCTATGGGAATCAGGTCTCATATTATGGCGAAAATGGGTTAACATTATAACAGATCCTAAAGTAAAACTAATTAATAGAAAACAATTAGATAATAATAATAATAATAATAACTATAATACTGTCGATGCTATAGATGATCATGATGAGTTTTTTAATCTATCATTAGATTATTTGAAATTATTTTTCTACTTTTTAATTAGTGGTTTATTTGTGTCTATTATTGTATTAATTGTCGAAATATATATAGTATTTTATTTAGTATTAATAGTCTATTTTCAATATAATATGTAAAATAATAATAATAATATTTAGTTATGCTATTACTAATTAATATATATATATAAACAAATATATTTATAAACTTTTAATACATTCATATTTTGAAAGTATATTTATACATCACAACTAAATTTATATTCAATATAAAATAATTAATTTTATATATAAAATAATATTTTATTATTTTATAGTTTATTTATTTATGAGTATATTTGAAAAAAATAAACATTTTTTAAAAAGCATAGTTTTATAACTAATGTTAATATTATATACAGTTTTTATTTTAAAAAAACAAATAAATTTCATAAAAATCATATATTTGTAAAATAAAATGTCGTACAAATGCAATTACTAATGTTATAATTATATTAATTACTATGTTAATATTTTATTTTATATTATAAAAACTATTAGCTGTTAATTTGTACAAACAATTAACTGTAATAATACTGTCGATTTTATATAGATGATCATGATAAGTTTTATAATCTATCATTAGATTATTTAAAATTATTTTTCTATTTTTTAATTAATGGTTTATTTGTGTCTACTATTATATTAATTGTAGAAATATATATATATATATATAGCATAGTATTTTATTTATTGATAGTGTATTATTTTAATATTATAAGTAAGTAGACAATAAATAAGTATTAGTTAATTATTAATATAATACAGTAATTATTTCTGTAATTATTTCATAAATTTTCAATAAAATAATAATTTTTAATCATATGTTTATATATATTAAATCCTTAATCCTAAAATATCCAAACAATTATTTGTGTTAATGTATATATTGTATATTAAATAAAATTTTTAAAAAATATGTGGTATTATTAGTGATAATTTTTGGATTAATGGATAACACATTTTAATACAAATAGAAAATACATTAAATAGTCATTAATTTCTATTATAATTCTACTATATTTTTATTAAAAATCTATTATGTTTTACTATTAGTAAAACTTATTTCAGTGGATTTTTGTTATTTATAATAACAAATATAAATATAAACTAAATATTTTGGTACAAATCATAAATGGATACCACATTTTCAGAATAAATATAAAATACATTAATTAATTATTAATTTCTATTATATATCTTCTATCATAACTATACTAACAATAGAAATAAATGATTTTTTCATTTGAAATTTTATGACATTATATCATACTATACCGTATATAATGACATATAGATTATTATATATTAAATATAAAAAAAATAATTATTGATTACTAGTAGTGACAAATACTAGAATTTTATTTTAATAACAAATATATTGTAGAAATATATTACTGTAATTTTTATTAAAATTTTTTAAAATTGTATACAAAAAAACATCCAGTTAAAACTGATATTATATTACTTTATAGTTAATACTAGTTTTTTAAAAAAAAAGTTTAACTAAAAAATGATTGACAAATGCATTAAACGTATTTTAGATAACAATACATATAATCATATTGATAGAGATTATAATGTTGTTAATAATAATAATAATATTAGTAATTTTCAATGCAATATAAAAGCAGCACTTAATGTAAAGTATAATAATATTATACATTTATTTTTAATTTATTTTAAAAAAACAATTATTTTGTTAGTTTATTAATATAATGAATTTTTTCTTTAATAATAATAATAATAAAGAGTCATCGACAATTATCTGGCAGTTATTATTATAAAATATGCGATGAGATTGAATTTATTATTGAAATATTCATAAATTATTTAAATTGCAGGTATTATATAAATATTATATACTATTATTACTATTATTACTATTATTATATTGTATCATTATAGTATTGTATTATTATAGTAATTATAGTATATAACTTTAACTTTATATGCAACTTTTTTTAGTTATTGTTATAATTTATGAAAAGTACCATGATAAAAGTAATCACACTAAGTAAACTAGTACAAAGTAAATATAAATATAAAATATTAGTTATTATTTTTAAATGAATCTTTTTATAAATACTTTTAAAATAAATAAAAATAATATTAACTTTTATCAAAAAAAGATTATCATAATACTACTTAGTTAATATATATATATATATATTATATACCTTATACTATTAAAATAATTTTTTATTTTAATCAATACATAACAAATCATATTATAAATATATATATACTGATATAATAATTTAAAAATTATATTTAATTGAAAATAGTTTAACCTTTATATCGCTTGGCAATGAAATTGGTGGTTCAAAACTACCTAATGGTTCATGGACAGGGATTATGAGTCGTATCCATAATAATGTTAGCTAGTACAAATAATTTTTATTAACAAAAATTTCACAAAAATAATTAACAATATATTATTATTTAAAAAAAATAATTTAGACAATTGACGTTATCTTAGCCCGGGTTAGCTATACTAGCGATAGATTACAATTAATTGTTTCAATATATCCGGTAGTTATAAGCAATTTGATGGCAATATTATCGGGTGATTATGCGACAGTATATACAACAAAGTTTACATTGTTTGACATATTTAGTTTGACCATATGGTTGCTTATAATGACCATGTTTATTTTATGTATTACTCTTAACATAATCAATGTATGGTATGTTTACAAAAAAAATCCGGACAAACCATTTGATTTGAGTAATTCAATTGTTAAGATAGCAATTGATTATTTATTGATATTACTTAGTAAATGTATGTATTCAATGGAAAAATTAATGTATAATTAATTTTGTTTTAAAATTTTTTAAAATCATTATATAGCTGCTTTAAGCTATTTGGTTATAAATGGACCAGTGTCAAAAATTATATTTACAATTTGGTTAATCAATTGCCTATTTTGGACCCAATTGTTTAATAGTGATCTGCTATCACAATTTATACACAAACCAGTATCATCAATAGATCACCTTGATGATTTAGTTAACAATAGTAATATCAACAATAATTTGATTGTTTATGTTGTAAAAATTAATTATGATTTTATTGAATTTTTGCAGGTAATTTATATTATTATTATTAAATATCTTACAAATTTATAAAAATAATTTAATTTACAATTTTTATATTTTTTTAAAAAAATAGCCTAAATATCCGCAATTAAATTACCAGAACTTTATTAGTAAAAATATTTACAGTAGTCCTGAATTTTTACGTCAAATAATTTCTGGTCAATCGGTACTAATAACTGCTGAACAATGGATCGACACTATTGTTAATATGAATCCTAATCTACCGTTACATAAGTCCAGGTCTAACCAGTTGTTAGGTATTCACGGTGTGTTTGTCCGAAAATTAATGGACAGCCGTATTAAATGGAGATTTAAACAAAAGTAATAAATAATTTTAATATATTTATATGTATTATAATAGAAAAAATATTTTAATAAATAATTTTTAATTTATTTTATTAATAGATTTGTTACTCTATGGGAATCAGGTCTCATATTATGGCGGAAATGGGTTAACAGTATAACATGGCGTACAGTAAATCTAATTAATAGAAAACTATTAGATAATAATAATAATAACTATAATACTTTCGATATTATAGATGATCATGATGAATTTTTTAATCTATCATTAGATTATTTGAAATTATTTTTCTACTTTTTAATTAGCGGTTTATTTGTGTCTACTATTGTATTATTTGTCGAAATATATATAGTATTTTATTTAGTATTAATAGTCTATTTTCAATATAATATGTAAAATAATAATACTAATAATATTTAGTTAATCTATTACTAATAATTCTAATAATTCGTATCTAATTAGTATTAGATTATAAATAAGTAATAATAATAACTTTGTTATTATATTATAAATACTGTTTAAAAATTTAGTATTCAGTTATTATATAATTATTATTTTTTTATACAAAAAATTATTGTTTTTAATTTAAAATATATATTTAAATCGATATAATTATGTCTTGTGATATTGCTTTTACAATTTGCATAATTTCCTTAAAGCTAATAAATATTTAGATATGTTTTTTAAAATATAAATATTATTTCATATGAATATGTTAATTAGGTCTCGCATTTATTATACAACCTAATAGTCTCAGATAAGTAACTAAATAACAAAATAGTCTTATTATTCATACATATGATACATATATAAAGTAAAATATTATAATTTTTGTTTGATTAATATGTGACCAATAAAATAAAGTTTTAAAAATATAGTTTTGCACTCAATATTTGTTGGACTCTCAGATTAAACAAATTTTGTGTAAACGAATTATTAGATACGAAATATTAGTATTAGATATGTAAAATAATAATAATAATATTTAGTTAAGCTATTACTAATTAATATATATATATATATATATATATATATATATATATATATATATATATATATATATATATATATATCTATAAACAAATCTGTAAACAGATTAAAATAACTATGAGTTTTTATTAACAAATATAATAAACTTAATTAAAAACGAATTAATTTATATTATAATTTTACTATATTTTAATTATTATAATTATATTAATAAACTTTTATTTGTTTACTGTATGCTAAATAAAATATATTAATTAATCATTAATTTCTATTATATATCTACTATCATAGCAATGTAAATTTTATGATATTTTATCATACAATATATAATGACATATAGATTATTATATATTTATATATTAAATATTAATAAATTAATTATTTATTACTAGTATTGACAAATACTAGACTTTTATTTTAATAACAAATATATTGCAAATATATAGTCTACATGTTTTTAATAAAATTTTTTAGAAATCGTAAACAAAAAACACCCAGTTAAAACTGGTATTATATACACTTTATAGTTAATATTAGTTTTTTTTGAAAAAATGTTTAACTTAACATGATTGACAAATGCATTAAACGTATTTTAGATAACAATACATATAATATATTGATGAAGATTATAATGTTGTTAATAATAATAATAATATTAGTAATTTTCAATGCAATATAAAAGCAGCACTTAATGTAAAGTATAATAATATTATACATTTATTTTTAATTTATTTTAAAAAAACAATTATTTTGTTAGTTTATTAATATAATTAATTTTTTCTTTAATAATAATAATAATAAAGAGTCATCGACAATTATCTGGCAGTTATTATTATAAAATATGCGATGAGATTGAATTTATTATTGAAATATTCATAAATTATTTAAATTGCAGGTATTATATAAATATTATATACTATTATTACTATTATTACTATTATTATATTGTATCTTATAGTAATTATAGTATATAACTTTAACTTTATATGCAACTTTTTTTAGTTATTGTTATAATTTATGAAAAGTACCATGATAAAAGTAATCACACTAAGTAAACTAGTACAAAGTAAATATAAATATAAAATATTAGTTATTATTTTTAAATGAATCTTTTTATAAATACTTTTAAAATAAATAAAAATAATATTAACTTTTATCAAAAAAAGATTATCATAATACTACTTAGTTAATATATATATATATATATATTATATACCTTATACTATTAAAATAATTTTTTATTTTAATCAATACATAACAAATCATATTATAAATATATATATACTGATATAATAATTTAAAAATTATATTTAATTGAAAATAGTTTAACCTTTATATCGCTTGGCAATGAAATTGGTGGTTCAAAACTACCTAATGGTTCATGGACAGGGATTATGAGTCGTATCCATAATAATGTTAGCTAGTACAAATAATTTTTATTAACAAAAATTTAACAAAAATAATTAACAATTTATTATTATTTTTAAAAAAATAATAATTTAGACAATTGATGTTATCTTAGCCCTGGTTAGCTATACTAGCGATAGATTACAATTAATTGATTCAATATATCCGGTAGTTATAAGCAATTTGATGGCAATATTATCGGGTAATTATGCGGCAATATATACAACAAAGTTTACATTGTTTGGCATATTTAGTTTGACCATATGGTTGCTTATTATGACCATGTTTATTTTATGTATTACACTTAACATAATCAATGTATGGTATGTTTACACAAAAAATCCGGGTAAACCATTTGATTTGTGTAATTCAATTGTTAGGATAGCAATTGATTATTTATTGATATTACTTAGTAAATGTATGTAACAAAAATATAATTTTTAAAATTTCTAAATAATTTTTATTAAATCATTATATAGCTGCTTTAAGCAATTTGGTTATAAATGGACCAGTGTCAAAAATTATATTTACAATTTGGTTAATCAATTGCCTATTTTGGACCCAATTGTTCAATAGTGAACTACTATCACAATTTACATGCAAACCCATAACATTTATTGATCACCTTGATGATTTAGTTAACAATAATAATAATAATAAAAATTTAATTGTTGTCTAGGTTTTAACACTTACCTCCTTTGACCACGTTTTTAAATAAAACATACACATCAATTTTGAAAAAAAATTTATTTTATTAATACTATATAAAATAAACATTAAAAAATTAATTTTATTTATTTTGAATAACACAAAGCTCCTTTACCAGAGTTTTACCATAATATATAGACATAAATTTAGAAAAATTAATATTTTATACATTTAATTAGATTTATTGGAGATATATTTTTTATTGTTTCATTGTACAAAAATATAGTATAAAAGCAATTGTATAATAAATTTTCAGTCATAATAGTCTTTATGTGAAAGTAGTGAACAAGTGAAATGGATGATATAAATTACAGTGACTTAAATAAAAGACTAGAGTCATATAAAAATTTTCAATGGACAGAAAGGATTACAGTAAATAATTATCAACAATTTGCTGAAGCAGGATAATGAAAGACTAAATAATGATAAAATAAAATGTTTTGATATAACTAATGTAATAATGAATAATAAGATAGAAAATAACATGTTATGTAAAATATGTTATATAAATGAATTTGATATTGTATTTTTTCCATGTTCTCATTTATTAACTTGTTATACATGTTCAATGAAATTAACTAATTGTCCAATTTGTAATGCAATTATTGTATTAAAACAAAAAATTTTTATTTCTTAATAATATTTTACATGAATAAAAAATAACATTATTTAGTAAAACGTTCATTAAAAATTTTTTCTCTAAATTCTTTTTCTAAAACATAAGATATATTTTCTCCAATAAGTTTACATTTTATTTCATGAATACGTCTATCCCATACTATCCAATGCCAATTAGAAATTCTTGCTTGTTTAGAAGCATATGGCCAAACATACATTATTTTTACTTGTACATTATCACAGAATCTAACCGATTTCATGTTTTTTTTAATTTATTAATTATTTTAATAATTATTTTATCATTCAATAATCTATTACGTAAAAAAAGTTTAATATTCTTTTAAGACTATAATTTCTTGTTCGCAGTAATATATAAAATATAGAATAATAACCACAAGTAGTTGACAAATAATGTTGTAATGGTATTTGATTAAATATATATTTTTTACCATTTAATTTAATAAAGGAATATATTTCTGGGTGATAAGGTTTTCTTCCAAATGAATCAAAATATTCAATTGGTCCAGTAAGTGGAACATATATAGCAAACCAGTGTTCTCCAGGTTGTGATGATTTATGTGTGTTAACAATCAATGCACACGGTTTAATAGTTTTTATATAACTTATCTGATTTAAAGCTAAAACACCACAAAATTGTTTTTTTGCTATTTTATCTCTTTTAATAAAACTTAATATTTGAATAGAATTCATGTTTAGTAATCAGTAGTTACATTTCTATTTTCATCAATTTCTATAGTATTATCAAATACAGCATAACAAATTAACTTTATAGCATTTGCTAAATTTTCTGAAAATTTTAAATGCACATTAATATATCCACTTTTAGGTAAATTTATATATTTGTTAGTAAAACTAAAATCATTATTTAAATTAAAAGCATATAAACATAATCCATTTTTATAATTTTTAACGTCAATTGGAGATGGGTTATTAACGTAATTATATCCTAAATTCAATAATAAATCGTGGTATTCTCTAGCAAATAAATCTGTTGTATAGTTAGGTTGATACGGTACTTTAGGTATCATATCTCCATTGACATTTAAACTTAAACTATTTAAATTAAAATTTTGAAATCTTAAAGGATCTCGATAACTATTTCCTCTGTAAGCTGCATCGTCAACCATACCTAAAATAATTTTACTAGGTAATTGACCTAGATATAAATTATCTATATTAAAAGTTGATTGTCCTTGAGTTAAATTAATTACTTTAATATTAGGTCGTTTAACTGTATATAATGCATTAGAAATTCTTAATGCTTGTGCGTGTGCATTAAGTAAATTTGGTGTTACTTTAACTTTTCGAGCAAAAACACTCATATCTGTAATTTTTAACAAAGGATATTGATCTGCTGTCATTGCTGCTGTTTCAGAAACTGTTGGCCATCTTTCATTTGCTTTAGTAAATTCTAATTTAATTGGTACACCACTAATTAATAATTTATTTGTTGTAAATATTGGCCCATGTAATTTTCCGTAAAATTGCATTACTTTACTAGCATTACATAAAGTTGCTAAGTGTTCATTTGGATTTTCATAATTATATGCTGGTGTCCAAAAAGTTGTAACAAAGCCAGATGATGCAACAGTTGAGTTAGAATAATTTGATTGCTCAGTAACCGCTTCAATAAATGACATATAATTATAATTTTGAGCAGCTTGGCTCACTAATGTTGATCCTAGATAAATAGCTAATTGATCAAATGCTGTGTTTAAAACGTAATTAGTCGGCGCAAAATTATTAATTGCTGCTGCAAAATTTGTTCCGTCTCTGTTTGTTAATTTACAAGTCAAATATAAATAAATATTTCGCATATCAATATACTCATCAGCTGATGCTTGAATTTCAAAATCAATTGTGTTTGAATCTATTACATTTGATTTAGGTCGATATTCAAGTATTTGTTGACTCTCAATTGTTCCTTGATATTTTACTTTTTCAAATAAATCTAATTCATCTTTTAAAATTTCAGTTGCCATATTTAAGCAAATATATCCAAATTACGTTTTTGTTTATTTTTACCTTTTTTTGTTTTTTTAATAAATCGTTTTTTATTTTTTTTATTAGTTCTGGGTTTTCTTCTTAAACCAGAAACTTTGTTTTTATAAATTTTAGTTTTTACAGATTTTGATTTATGTGGCAGAAAATCAATATTATTAGGTTCAATTTGATTTATACCTTGAATTGGTATTCCTTCACCTTTTTGATTATATTTTGCTTGTGCACAATAATATGAATTATAATCCATTCTGATAAGATGTACACATGTTGCTAATAAAAATACAACTAAGTTATATTTTGTACTGAGGTCTTATTATAAGCGTAGCAAATAATTTTCCTTTTCTAAAAATAAGATTGTTGTTTTCTTCATCAGTGATACGCAAAGTGATTGTATTAAATTCATTGTATTTTAATGGTATAAAATTTTTAACGTTGAAATCAATTTTTATAACATCATCTTTTTCCGAAATATTTGTAGGGATAATTCTTAATATATTAGATTTTTTATTTTGATAATTAGATTCAATAATTATATTACAATAAACAATTAAATAATTTATATTTCTCGAGACACTTAATGGACGAACATCACTTTTTATTTCTTCTATATTATTAATAGATGTTTTTAAAGCGTTAGGAATGTCAGAATTTTGATATGTTAAATTAATTTTTTCATTGTTTATTATTTTATATAAGGAAAAAATATCAAATAAATTATTTATATTATAATTTTTCAAACCTAATAGTTTTTTTAAATTTTCGTTAAAATCAATATAAAAAACACCTCTTAACAAATAATATTCTACTTTCTTTTCATTGTCATTTATTGCTTTTTTATTTGTTGGTTTTATTTTTTCATATTCTTCTTTACTTATTAAAACATCATCATCATGTAAATTATACCAAAATTTTGTTGGCATATAAAAATTTCCATTTTTAATTTTATAGATATTTTTTGTACTATCAAAATCAAATACAATATTATTAATTTTCCATTCTAAACCAGAACTGTATTCTCCATAATTACCAATTACCTTTGTTGAAGGCATTTTGAATGTTTTTGGATATCTTTTTTTAATAGTATTTTCAATGTTTCCATTAATTTTAGTTATTATTTCTTTTATATGGTCTTTCCAATGAATATCTTTGTTATGTAATATTTCGTAATTTTCAGTTATATTTTCTCCTAATGAATAATTTGAATCAAACTGCACAACAAATTTTGTAATATTACTTAATCTATGTTTATCGTGCTCAACAATATCATTTTTTATGTCACCATAAAATGATTCTGGTACCCATTTGAAATTATAAGTAAGAACTAAATTTTCTAAAGGTTCTTTTAAATCAAGCCTTTTAGGAATAATTAGCTCAGCTAAAGCACACTCTTGTGGTTGTTTAAAAGATATGGATGGATTATAATCTACTTCTACAGTACATTCGTTATTATTATTAGTTAAATAAAAGTATTTATCATCACTTTCAAAATAATTCATTTTTAATCAATTTTTATTAATTCATTAGAATAATAAGAACCTCTTATAATTACACCTTTTTTGTCTTTTACTTTATATTTATAATAAGGTGATGTATAAAATATTTTATGTATTATAAATATTTCATTGCTATAATTAGGAATATATCCTTTTTGAAATATATTTCTCATTAATTGTATTCTCACAAAATCACCAATTTTGTAATTTTGATTTTCTTGTGAAACTTTTATTTTGTATAAATTATTATATACTATTTTTTCATTATTTTTATTAACATCAACTGGTTTATATTTTGTTCTGCTGTGTGTCGTGTTGTTATAGTTATTAATAATATTTTTTAATACATTAATAAAATTTTTTGTTTTGTTATAATACATATATTTGTATAGTTTAACTTTAATTGTTTGATTCCAGCGTTCAACTACTCTGGCTTTAGATGAATCTTTTAGTACTAAATGTTTTATTTTTCTCCACTTTAAATATTTTTTAAATTGTTTATTAGTAAATTCAAGACCAGCATCAGTAGATAATATACTAGGTTTGCGTTTAGATAATTTAAATATTTTAATAAAAGCTGCTTTTACTGTTTTAGCAGTTTTATTTTTAAGTGGAATTCCCCATCCAAATTTTGATAAATTATCTATTACCATAAGTACATATCTATAATTCTTATTTATTGTAGGATATTTAATTTCAATTAAGTCTGCCTGCCAATTATGATCAATATAACGAGAAACAATTGAATTTCTTTTAAATTTATGTTTTACTGGTCGATGAATTCCATATACATTTTGTTTTGTTAACCATCTTTTAATTTCATTATATGTTATAAATGGATATTCTTCTTTAATTACTTTATATAAATTATTAATTCCACTAAAACTTGATGATTTTGTAATATTATAGTATGCTTCAGATATAGTTTTATTAATATTTTTTCCATTCAAATGATTTTGAGACATTAGGTAACTTATAATTTGGCTTTTCTAAATTTCTTAAGTTGTAATTACGTTTAGCTGTAAATAATTGTTTTTTAATTAACGATAAAACATTAGGTTTAATATTTAATTTATTTTGACCAAGTTTATTCTTATTTTTGAAAGTAGTAAATGCTTTTCTTCTTAAAATTTTTGGAGTTACATAATCATCATCATTATCTTCTATTTTTTGAGGGATTCTATTTATGGGAACATTATCTTCAAATACATTATTTGTTACATTAATATAATCTTTGTCTTCAATATTGTTAAATTTCCTTTTAAATATCAAAAATCTTCTTAAAGAATCAGCATATAATTTAGCTTTGTCACGCTCTGTATAATTTGTGTTTAAAATTAAATGTATTTCTTTGTCCAAGTCATTTAATCGTAATAAATTAGGTTCAGTTTGTAATTTTTGAACATTTAAAAACTCTGAAATTTTATTATTGGAATTATTATCATTCATTAATTTAAGTTTTTTAAAACTCATTTTACGTATATTTTTCTCTGACTTTATTTATGATTTTTTTACCAAAATGACTAATTAAATGAGATATTGCTTGTTGAACAAGTATTTTTAAAAAGATATTGCCACCTTTTTGTATTAAAATATTTTTTCTTTTAATTATAGGAGATTTTATAGAAAGTTGTCGCAATTTATTTTTATAAATTTTAAGTTTATTGAAATCACAAGTTTTTAATGGTATATTTCCAATTAAACAATTTTTAGCTATTTCTGATATTGCATTTATAATACAATTATTAGCTTGTTTTAATAATTGTTTTCGATCTTTTTTTGTTTTTGCTGTACTTAATTTTTTTAAATATGAAACACAACGTAAAATATTTTTTAATTTATTTGTTTTTAATGTAGACGCATTGGTTTTCATTTTCATGAAAAATGTTAGATCTAACTCTTATATTATCAGGTGTGTTTTGGTCAAAATCCAATAATAAATAACTGAAAGGTTTGTTTTTTGTTGCATCAATATAAGAGTCATATATAAACTTTGGATTACTGCTATCAATTTGATTACTTAATATTTTGACAGAAAGTGTTTCCCTTGGATTACTCATTAAAATAACATATGTGGAATTAGTTGAAATATCACGCATATATTTATTTTTAGGAAATAAATTTTGTATTAACAATATAACTGTTATATTTTTATGATGTGATAATTTAGTAAATAAATCACTTATAAATAAATCATTGCCTACAGTATGCATGTTATCATCAATTATTAATAAATTATTTTCGTTAGAATCAAACATTTCAATATTGCTTTTATCAAAAGTATTAACTTTTTTAATATTTATTCCATGAACATTGTTTATTATAGGAAAACCTTGTCCAGAATAATATACAATTTTGTCAAAATAAAATCCAAATAATTCATACATGTTATTTAACATTTTACAAACAAATTCAGTTTTTCCCGAACCCGATGGACCATAGATAATAAATCTTCTCGGGTGTTTAAATGTTGCATCATATGTTGCCATTACAAATTTTAAAATATTAATATTTAGTATTAATTAATATTACACTATATATTTATTAATGTACTTGAATTTAGTTATAAATAAAGAAACTTTTTAAAATTTTGTTTTAGTTAATATTCGTTTATTATGGCTTTTCTTTCACCAAGTTTCAATGATTTAAAAATTATTATATGTTCTAATGGTTTCAAAATTGATTGTGAATTTATTTTAAGAGAAATTGGATTTTGTTTTAACAATATAAGTGGAAGTGTACCATTTAATTGTCGTATAAATCGAAATAAAATTGATGTTTCAAATCAATATTTAATTGACTACCTTGAAAATGAATTTCATGGATTAAAATTCAACAAAAAGTTTGAGTATGGATTATCAGCAAGTGAATTTGTTCCTGTTATTAAAGCAATATATCATTTAAATTCCAATACTAAAGCAAAGTATATTGGAATAACTAAAAATGATGAAGGGATTAAAGGACTATTATATAAAGCAGGATTTGGTCATTTAATTATTGAAATTGATAACATTGATGTTCTCAAAATTTGTGATAAAACTATTCCTACTGATGGAGAGTTAATGGTTATTCAACAAAATGATATAAGTATTCAACCTTGTAATATTCATGATAGACTTAAATCTATCTATAAACCTCTCTGCGCAAAAACTAAAGCTGAATATTTGTATAAATTATTAAACGACAATAAATCGGATTTAACTCAAGGCCAAGTTTTATATTAATATAAATAGTTGAAAAATTTTATTTTAAATCATTAATAATGAAGCCATTGAATAATGATATACCTTCTTTGAATAATCTTTATAAATCTGATAGTGTTAAACAAACTATATATAGTATTTTAAGTGAAGAATTTGACTACGTTTTTGATTCTCTATTAAATGATGCTAAATGCATCAAATCATCATTAGTTAAAGAAATAATTCGCAATAAAATTGACATTAAAGAAATGTATATTCAATATGGATTCCCTATGGAAAACTTGAAACAATTAAAAATTATATTGGATACAATTAAAGAATGGAAGACTAATGAAGATTGTGACAATGTATTTACCAATAATTGGGATAATGAGGTATATAATTCTAAAACTAATACTAATAACAACTAATTTTTAGTATTTTATAGGAATAAAAGAATTGTTCAAATAATCATCATTTGTTGGCACATATTATAATCAACTAGAAAAAACTTATTTTAATATTATTTGTACTGTACTTAATTTAATTAATAATTAAAAAAATAAAAATGTTTTAATTTAATTTTTTTTTATTTTTTAAAATAAAATAATTACAATATTGAAAATATATATATATAAAATTATATAATGATATATTTTTTTTAATAAATTGGATATATATAGTTTATTTAAAATTTAACAATGATTAAATAATAGTATAAACATTATAATCTATTAAATATATAAAATAAAAATAGTTTTAAAAATTAAAATTAATAAACGTTATTATAATAAAATAAAAATATTAATAATATTTAAAATAAAATGTATTATTTTCCAGTAGAACCAAATCCTTTGTCAGCTCTTTGTGTTTGTTTAAAAGTTGCATTAAACATTGTCACTTTTTTCAATGGTAATATAATAATTTGTGCAATTTTATCTCCATGAATATAGGCAAAATTATTAATGCTATTATTAATCAATAGCACTTTTATTTCACCAGTATAATCTGAATCGATGACACCAGCTCCTATATCTATACCCTTTAATGCCATTGAACTTCGTGCACATATTTGCCCATAACATCCATTCGGAATTTGCATTTTTACACCAGTTGAAATTAATTTTCTTTCATTTTGTTGCAATACTCCTACATCATTTGCATACAGATCATAACCTGCACTCTGTTCACTTCCTTTTGTTGGTATCTTTCCATCATTTATTAAGTTAATTTTCAATTGTTCATCTAAACAAAAAATAATCTTTATAATATTTAAGATTAACAACTAAATATATAATCTTACCATTCGGTACAATACATTTTGGAAGTGAAGATATACATTCAAATGATCGTTCATTATAATATTTAATATCTGCAACTATTGCATTGGCTAATAAAAGATCTTTTCTAAACATGTAATTGTCTAAAACATTTTCGTTAATTATTTCTATCTTAATATAAGTATCATTATTATCAACCCAAAAGCAACGCATAATTAAATTTACATTTTTTAATTCAATTATATCAAAAAATTTTCCAGCTGAAAATTTTGGTATATCATAATTGTTTTTAATCTTAATAATACATCTATTCATTGGCTCAATTATATAATCAAACAAAGGTATTATATTAATAATACCAAAAGATGACAATTTAATTAAACTTTTTTGAATATTATCTTGGGTAATGGGTAGAGATTTTTCAGTTATATAGGCTCCATTAATTATGTTATTAGAAATTTTTGCCACAGAATTCATATTTAATAACTGGTTTAATTGTTGTGGAGAAGTTATTTTTTTAATAACTATTTTGCTAAATTTTTCTAGAGATAATGGGGGAGTTGATGATGATGATGATGATGATGTTGATGCTATCTGATCGTTTAAATGAATTGATGAATTTTGAGATGTATCTATAAAAATTATAAATAAGATTTATAATGACCAAACGGAAGACAATTCACACCATCATCTAAAATGAATGATTTGTCGTCAAAAGGTTGTAATACAAATTTTTGTAATTGAACAGATTTCAAATTATGATTTTTAGATTCAATTTTGTTCATCGTCGTATTAAAATATTTTTCTTCATTTAAAACATTTATGTAATGATTATGTGTCATATAATTATTTATAATATATTTTTTTACACCTTTAGCCACACGTTTATTCATAACTTCATCATATTTAATAGAATATAATTTACTTTTTAATCCAATAAATTCATTTACTGGTTTTTCTCCATATTCTGATTTTAAATATCCAATCATTTTTTGATGTTTGTCATTATATAAACTATGATTTTTTGAAAAATTTGAGTAATCCATTATAGGTGAGAAATATTTTTTCAAATCTTCATAATAGTCGTTAGTTTTAATTTCATAAACTAAACTGTCCGTATCTGTATATAATAATTTTATTTTATTATTATAATGATTTTTAAAAACTTTGTAATGCATAGAATACATGTAATATTTAGAAAGTTCTAAAACGGAAAATCCAATAAATATTGGTTTATCTAAAGTTACATTTGTCTTATTCATTTTAATCAAAGCAGAGTTCTCAGTTAGAATCTGTGCAGTATTAAAATTTAATTTTTGAATATATTTATTTGCTTGTTTCCAATTTAAAGCAAATTTTATATCTATATGTTTTCTTTTGTCTTCAATACTTTTACCAAATACAGAATTATTCATTAATTTATACAAATCTTTTTCAAAATCATTTGTTGCAATTTTTCTAAGATTTGTATTTATTGATATATAAGATTTTAAAAAATCGCTTTGATAAAACCCTATTCCGCGGTGAATTTTTTTATTTTTAATCCTAATTCCAAATACAGTTTTAAATTTTTAAAATGAATAATATATTTAGTTTTATCATAAAATGTTAATAATAATTTTTCCGTAGCTGATCGATTATATCCATACATTTTAAGATCTTTCAATAAATTGTGTTGATAATCACTTAATAAATTGTTTGTAATTTTTAATTTTTCTGGAGCAAGTGGAAAATCATGTTTGTCATGTAAATTTGAAGGATATTCTAAGTCACATTCTAAAATATATCCTTTGTCACCATTTGTTTCAATAGTATTCCAATTTATACTGTTAAGAGTAGTAATGTCAACCCAATTAAAATTTTTTAAAGGTAATTTTTCGCTAAGACTTTTACCATATAGATTATTTACATCTAAATGAGTTAAAAAGATAGTGTCGTTTTTATCATCAAAATTTTTACAATATTTATTATTAGCAATTGAATGTCTTTTAAAGACATTACAAATTCCTCCTCTTATTCCTTGTTCAATAAACATGTACATGTCAATATCTTGCATTAGTTCAATTTCTATTTTTGTTAATTTTAAAGCGGCGGCCCACGCCAAACCAGGTATAGAATAAAAATGACAAGGTTCAAGTTCATATTTATCAAATATCATTTTTCTAAAAGTTTGAAAAATATCACATAGTAAAGCTGTATCCAATAAACAATAGAAATCATGATATTCTCCCAAATTTTTAATTTTCATTATTTTCCAAATTTTTTTAGCAAAATTGTAATCTTCAACACTGATTGATGTATCATTTAATTTAGAATAAAATTTTTCAATTGTTGGTAACTCTGGTTCATCAAATTTTTCCCAACTATCCATGTATTCATATGGATATACTCCTTTTTTAAATAACATTCCAATAAAGTCATTATTAATTTTATTACAAAATATTTGTTTAGTTATCGAAAAATTATTATTTGAAGATTTTAAATTTTTTACTAATACATCTAAACTTTCACTTAAAAATTGGCACGAATCAAGTACTTTTATATTATCCAAAGATATTGAAATAAATTTTTCTATAGATTGTGGTATAACAGTACAGCTTTTAAAATAATTTGATTGTAAACTTGCTATTATAAAATGCGAGTCGTAATTTTTTAAATTGTGAAAAAATAAAGGTATTTTATAAGGTAGTTTGAATCTTATGTTACACATTTTATGAGCAGATCCTCTATATTTTCCAGTTAAATGATCATGATCATAAACCTTATCTTCAGGTTTAATATAGTTTTTACATAAAAAACAAATAGTTGATAAATGATGTTCTTTTAATTCAGAATCAGTAATTATCATTGAATTTTCTTGAACTAATTCAGCATTTATTTGTGTTGAAATTAAAGATAATGTATTTAAAAAATGATTCATACAGTTTTTTCCTCTGTAAACTTTATAAAAGTAAATTTCATTTTGATTTTTTATAACAATAATAGAGTAACCACAAGCGACATGTTGAGCTGTTTGTTTAGTTTTTTTATTAAGTTGCGATTTTTCTTTTACTAATAAAGATTCAAAATCAGCATACATTACATATGGAAATTTATACATATACTCATAGTGTTCAAATTTCATAGTTGGTTTTTTTGACATTTTGACAGTAAGAGGTTTAAAGTGTAAACAATTTTTATAATGTTCGTTTAATTTAATTTTAGTTAAAAATCCATTTAAGCAATTAGAACAGAAATGTCGATAATTTGCTTGCATACTTCCACACAGTCTATTGAAATTTTTAATATAATAGAAATGATTATTATACAACAATAATTTAATAGAATGCTTTGCTTTATGTTTTGATATATAAAGTGGTACAATTGATTCTTCATAAGTTGAAATTTTTTCCCAAGTATAAATATTTATACGAATATTTAGATGTTTATTATTAATTTCAAATTTTTTAATAGATTTTAAATTTAATGGGAATTTTAAATTTTTCAAATTTATATATTTTAAAAATGGTTTAAGTTGAGATAAACGTTCTAAATGAGGACTTTTTTTATTATTAAACTTATAATAATTATTAGCAATAAATCCTAATACAGACCAAATAAAACATTTTTTATCATTAGTTTTTATTGAAATAATTGCACGTTTTCTTAACACATGATCAGGTAGTTTAGTAGTTTCACAACCCCCTTTTAGTGGATTGTATTTAGCTATTCGTACATCTAATCTGTCTATTTCATTTATTATCCAACCGCTACCAAGTGATTCAAATGTATTAATTTTATTATCAAAATAATTTATTAGTCGATTTATTATATATTTATTTTTATAATATTTATTTATTATAAAATTATCACTTGTAAAATAACTTATTGTATAACTTCTAACGCCAGCAGTTTCTTTATAAAATGTACATTGCAAACAAAATTGAATTTTTGTTGATACAAATTTTTCCAAGACATAATCAATTAATCTTTTAATATCATATTGATATTTTAAGAAAAAGTCTTCACTGTTTTTGTAATCTTCAACTGGATATAGTTCATATTGTTGAAGAAAATGTTTGAAAGCATGTTTTGATAATTTGAAGTTTAGATTTTCTGGTAATTTTAGTTTACTTATATTTCCTGATCCAGTTTGGGTAAATTCTATTAATTTATGTTTAATAAACGAAAACATAGTATAAAATAGAATGCCACAAAGTAAACAATTTATCGGCATTGTAATATTTGAGTTTTTAAAACAATTATCATAATGTTTCCTCACTTCGCTATAATGACTTATTTCTGATAAACATATTTGACATCTAGTACTTGATATGATTTTATTATGGTGAGCAAGTCTTTGATGATGTATATATAACCGATGTGAAGAAAAACTTTCATTACAGTCATTGCAATTGAATTGTATAGTTGACTCCTCCATAATGTCTAAATAAAATGAAAATAAAAATAATTAATTTTTACTTAATTATACTAAATATTTTTATAATATTTAGTTGTTTTCAATATATTTATAAAATATTAGATGAAATTAAATCTCAAAAGCAGATAGATTATATAATAAAAGATGAAATTGATAATTGTTATTTATCAGTTCATACAATAATTAATTTAAATGCATCTATATTATGGAATGAAACCGAATCAAAGTTTATTTGGCAGAGCAAATTTCCAGACAATAATATACATTCATATATCTCAAGTTACACGAAACCATATTTACTAGAACTAATTCAAAACAGTACAAAAGATTGTATATGCTGTAATTAAAATTTATTTTTTAAAAAACTATATTTTTTATTTAAAACTATTTTATTATTGTAACACTATATAATTTAAAATTTTTATTAAATTAAATAATTTTTAAAAATTAAATACATTTAGTAATATATTAATTATTATAAAAAATTAATACTTTGTTATAAATATATTTTTTAATTAGTTATCTGTACTATTTTAATAACTTGTAAAAAATGAATTTTGATATTTATAAATAATAAACAAAATATAAATTTTAAATTTTATAATAAAATGCAAATTAATATTAATATATTAATTAATAATATAAAATCGTCAGCAACATCGTGCTACTACAATATAAAAATAATTAATAACATAATAGTAGCACGATTGATGTTACTGTCTCCAATAGACAAATTTTATTATAGCCAAACAGTTAAAATAAAAATATATTAATAATATTAATATAATTAATAATATAAATATTTTTAGTAATATTAATATATTTAATAATATTAATATATTTAATAATATTAATATATTTAATAATATTAATATATTTAATAATTTTAATATATTTAATAATTTGAATAATATATACGGTTAACGGTACCAAACGGTTAAAATAAAAATATTTTAATAATATTAATATAATAAATTATATTAATATAATTAATAATATTAATATTTTTAGTAATAATAATATATTTAATAATATAAATATTTTAATAATATTAATATATTTAATAATATTAATAACTTTAATAATATTAATATATTTAATAATATTAATATATTTAATAATATTAATAACTTTAATAATATTAATATATTTAATAATATTAATATATTTAATAATATTAATAACTTTAATAATATTAATATATTTAATAATATTAATATATTTAATAATATTAATATATTTAATAATATTAATATATTTAATAATATTAATATATTTAATAATATTAATATATTTAATAATATTAATATACTTAATAATATTAATATATTTAATAATATTAATATATTTAATAATATTAATATATTTAATAATATTAATATATTTAATAATATTAATAATATTAATATATTTAATATTTTGAATAATATATATATATATATATATATATAATTAATAATATAAATAATACTAAAAATATAAATATTATTAATAATATATTTATATTTAAAAATATAAATTATACTGAAAATATTTTTTATTAAATCAAAATTTTTAAAATATAAATATAAATAATATAAATACAATTTAAAAAATTATTACAAATACTATATAACTAAAAATTATGTTTTATGCTAACCTTCCAGCAACTGTTATCGAAACAGATCATAGTTATTAATAATTGTTTTAAACTATAATTGTCACATTGGAACTATGCCATTAGTAGACTAAGTTTAAATAGCTTTATTAATAACATTTGTCTGGATTAGAAAAACAAATGTTTTTTACAGCAATACTGTTTATTAATTATAAACAGTTATAAATAAACATAATTTTTTTAGTTACAATTAGTCAGCTCTTCTAATTGAACTAGTGTTTATAAATTAAACAGTTAAAGTAAATTAAAATAATAATAAAACAAATGCATCAAATATTTATTTAAAATTTTATAAGCAATAAAATACAAAGTTGATTAAATAAGTTTTAAAATACATAAAATAATTGATTATAATATTTATATAATAAAATAAAAATTTGATTAAATAAGTTTTAAAATACATAAAATTATTGATTAAAATATTTATATAATAAAATAAAAATTTGATTAAATAAGTTTTTAAAATACATAAAATAATTGATTATAACATTTATATAATATAGTATAATAATAAGTTTGATTAAAATATAACATTATTAATAATTAATAAAATATATTAACATTACAAAATTATAAATTTATGTATAACATAATTGACAATTAACATTTTACATGCAATTTTAATGAAATTTATGTATTAAGACATAATAAGCTTTTTAACTTTGAGCTGAAAGTTAAAAAATACTCAATTTTGTAACTTTTTTACATAGATTTTTTAGGGCAACTTTTACAACTTTTACATTTGCACATGCATTCCATTTGTACATCAATGCCTTTGAGTTCTGCGAAATGTTTTAATACACGTATAGCAAATGGGATTTTTATTTCATCCATTCTGAACCGTTGGCTACCTCTTTTGATTTTATTATCCATTTTAGAATAGTAGTAATTTAAGAAAACTACTTTACCTTTAGTATTTAATCCAAATCCATTGAAATCTAAAATAAAATATGTTACAAATTGAAAAAATAATTTTAAAAAAATATATTTACCTGATCTGTTAAGAGAAATGAACTTTTCGTCATCTTTATCCACAGTGCCAGTGTTCTCGACAATATCAAAATTGTCCTCATTGTCAATCTCTGCGCTTGTAATAACCTTCTGTTTTTTTGGTACAGGTTTAGTTGCCTTTGAAGTGGACTGTTTTGTTGCACGCTTTTTACCCTTTGGTTCAACCAAAACTATGGGTGCATCAGACCCCTGACTTGAGTCAGAATCGCTACCCTCCAAATTCTCATTTGATACAAATTCACGAGATTTTTGAGACATCTGTAACACAAAAATAATTAAAACATTTATCAAAGTTAAATACTCCACTTACTTTTGACTGTATATAACTCAGTATATTACTTTGTTATCTGTAGTACAAGTAAGTTTTGTCTTTAACTACAAACGCTAAAAACGATTATGATTTCAAAAAATGATTTTACTGCGCTTTTATACTCATAAATTGAGGAAAAACTTGTTAAAATAAAAATAATTACATTTGGGCGTTAGCTACATTTTGACAAGCATAACCAAAGTATTAGGGGGACAAATTTTTTAAAATTATATATATGAATATATAAATAAATTTAAAATAAAAATATATAATTTTTTTTTTTAAAAAAAAATTAAAAGAAAAAATTAAAAAATACACAAATTTTATGTTATATCTATTAATCCATATTAGATAATTTAAAAATTCTTTCGAATATTTTTACATATTATTATTATTAAATTGATTCAATAATAATATTTTTTAAAAATACTAAATATTTTGAGAAAAATAAAAAAACGTAATTTTTTGTGTGCGTGTATGATTTTATAGTCGTAATTTTTGAACGGTAAGCAGTAACAAAAATCTGATTTCATAATTGAAATCTAGAGTAAAAATCCTATAAAATTGATACCTCACACGATACCTAGGTCTCATCATAGACCCTAGGGCCCATTTTTTTTTTTTTTTTAATTTTTTTTTTCGAAAATATTAACCCACCTAAGACTTAATATAAACTCATTTAGACCTTAAATAAAGATTTTAGCATTTTTTAGTGTATTTTAGATAAATTTTAATATTTAATTTTCAATTTACCCCCCTGTAGACACTTTGGTTGTTGTTAAAACACCCAAAGTCAAAACTACACCCAAAGTCGAGCCACACCTGAACGACTATTTTTTATTTTTGTGTAAAAACCGAGGCACACCCGATTTAATTGCAATTAGAAGGTGAAATTTTCTGTATATATATCGCAAGTTTAGTTAAATAAATTTATCATTTAGTTTTACAACTACTTTTGTATAACTTTTTAATATTAATAATATTAATAACTATGCCTAAAGTTAATAAAACTAAACTTCATTCATGTGATTGCTGGTACAACAGAAAACCACTTCCAAACTGGCCGTCTCCATCAAATGGTATGTATTACTAAATAATTATATATATTTAAATAATTTTGTTATATTATATTAATATTTTTTTTATTTTTCAATAGTTTGCGAAAACAATAAGGTGTATAAATGCTCCCTATGTGGATACGAGGATTGGATCATATCTGCTGTCAAAACGCACATCGTTCGAAGACATTCAAAACAAGTTCAAAAGCATTTCGATGAATTTGGTGACGTCAGAAAATTTGTTGAAGTTTGGGACCTGAAGACGGAAGCGGTGGACGACAATATTAACTTGGATTAATTTTTGTATTTTTTTATAACTTAATATTGTCTTTAAATTAATAAAATTAATTTTATTTTCAAAATTGATGTGTATTTTTTCTTAAAAAACTGGTCAAAGGAGGTAAGTGTTAAAACCTAGACAACAACTGTTGACTATTGGGTGTCGACAACAGTTTGACGGCTTTAGTCGTATAATAAATATTTGTTAAACTATTTGTTTTGATATTAAATTGATTTTTATAAAACCAATCATCAAATTTAGTACTTAATATAAATAATGAATTTATTAATTTATATCTAATTAATAATTTTTTTAGTTTATGTTTTTTACTAAATAATATCGATTTAATAGTTGAATTGATTAAAAAATTATCATTGAATACAAGTAATGATCTTAATTTTGTCGGTAATTTATTTATAATAAAAATTCTTAATGTTATTTGTCTTTCCGGACAATCAATATATGATCCATCAGTAAACCAAAAACGACAATCAATTAGACATTCATAGATTTTTTGTCTAAATTTTTGTCTAATTTTAATATTTATAATTTTTTCATAACTATTAATATGTTTATAAATATGATTTAAATCTTTATCGAAGTCAACATTAGATAATGGGATAATAAATCGTTTTGTAGGTATAATAGTAATAGAAATTATTGGTAGTCTTATATTGTGTTGAAATTTTATTTGTGTTATTGTTTGATAAGTTTTATAAATTGAATAAATCGACAATAAATGCCAACACATTAGTAGAAAACATATTAGAAATATTAAATTTTTAATATAATAATAAGTTTTGATATTATTAAGATAATAAATATTAAATTTTATTTTAGTTGATAATCTATAGATTTTTTTAGTAAATTTCTTTTTTAATAAAAACATTATTGATATTATCAATGTATAACAACTGTATCCCCAAAACATACTCATAAGTCCTCCCAATTCACACCAATAGGCTATTGACGACATCGCTGGTGAATGTATTACATTTAAAAAGTGATAATTATTAATTTTAATTGTAAAATGTTTTATTGTATTATTAGGAATATATAACGCTTTCAAATCAACAATTTTACGATAAATATTATACGTATAATAATTGCAATCGGGTTTGCATTTTGTATGTAATTGAAAAATATTATTTTGTATAATACAATTATTATTATTATTAATATTATTACTAATATTCTTATAATAATTATGAATAGATATAATTGATGATTGATTTTCAATAAGATATTGAGTCCAATAGTAATTATAATTACATTTTCTATACTCTCTATCAGTCATTACATTTAACATGCATTCAGTTCGGGATTTTGGTTGAAGTATTAGTCGTCCATCAGTTGATTGTTTGTCGCCATCACTGATATCATAGTTATGGCAATCAGTCTTATAGGGAAACGGCAGATATTGTTGAAGATTTGTATTTATCATATAATAATATATTTTGTTTTCATTAATTATATCTAAGTGTTTCTGGAAATGTGTGGGTGTATTACTTGGGCTAACTAATAGCTTTAATGGTAAACCATTAAATAAATTTATAAATATATGTGTATCATCAAATTGTAGATCAAATGGATTAATCATTGTATAGTTACCCTGATACAATATAGTTATACATGGTTTACCCGTATAACTAAAGCGCATATAGTTTTTATCATAAAAATTATTACACGAATCGGAATTTATTTTACATTCAAAAAAGTTTTTAAACGTATCATTACTTTCAGATAACCAATTGATCCACTGATGAACACTAGTAGTGGTCGTCAAACACAGTGTTATCGATGGCATAGCTTTCGTATCAAACACAGTATCAGTGGATTTATTGAAATACAATTCACTGTTTGTTTCGTAACTAAAGTATTTAATTGTATGCAAAACTATTTTATAGTTAAATAATATCCACAATAATAATTTAACAATGATTTTCATTTTTAAAAAAATAATTATTCTATAATATTATACTAAAATAGAAATTTGAATTAAATGAAAATCTTTAATAATTATATATATCAATTGACTTTAATATAGGATTTAAGACTAACTAACAGTGTTTTTTATATTTATATTTGTTATTTTATTTACAAAATTTTAATTGTCACTAATAGTAACTTATAAAATATTTATAGTTAAATATCATTCAATATCTGTATACTATATATATATATATATATATATTAAATATATTATAAATCTAAATTAGAATTTAGAAAATATGTCAATTAAATAATTATATATAAAATTTAATTACTATTTTAATAATTAAACAATATATTATAGTAATTCATATAATTTTTATTTATTATTTATAATTGGATTAGTTGTTTAATATTTTATTGTTTGACATCATTGGATACTTTTAGGATAATTACTAGGATATCAATTCAAATGTGACTAAAATAATCTTTTAAATCTTTTAAAAAAACTTAATTATCAAATTAATTATTTTATTTTTTTCATTATAATTTTTGTATTGTAATTTATGGTTGTAAATTAGTTTTAAAGTAAATCAAAATTTTTAACTTATTCATTATATTATTACTATAAATTTTTATTATATAATAAACACATTTAAAAAAAACTTTTAGTAAAAACAACTACAAAAATACTTTAATTAATAATTTAAAAGACTAGATTTTATATAATAATATTAATAAATAATTAATTTTATTGATTATATAATTAGGAAAAAATACCAGTAAATATTATTTGTACTTGTTGAAATACTATAGTCAACAATATTAATCAACAAACATATGTCATTAAAAATAAATTATTTAATTACAATTTGTACCAGTGTCATATAAACAAGTAGTATAAAACAATATAGTATTTAATAAAAAATGTAATTATTAGGCTTTCCAATTGAAGTTATTTAAGTTACATAATAATAATAATAATATTATAATTGATATGTGAATATATCATGTAAAAAATAAATATGTTTTTAAAAAAATTATATCTAAAAATTGGCTGAAATTTTGTGAAAAAATTTTATGAAAATTATGTCTATATTTTATTTTACTAATATTTATTAGTGACTTAAAACTATAATAGTTTATTAATCACTTTTGAATTGATATCCTAGTAATTATCCCAAAAAATATCTAAATTTCAAACAATAAAATATTAAACAATTAGTACAATTATAAATAAAATAATAAAATAATATGAATTACTTTAATATAGTGTTTAATTATTAAAATAGTAATTAAATTTTATATATAATTATATAATTGACATATTTTCTAAATTCTAATTTATTTAATATATATATATATATAATTTATATTATTATTTGTTATTTTTTTGAAAAAATCCAATTGTCACTAATAGTAACTTATAAAATATTTATAGTTAACTATCATTAAATATCTGTATATATACAGTATACAGTTATTGAATGATATTTAACTATAAATATTTTATAAGTTACTATTAGAGACAATTGAATTTTTTTCAAAAAAAAATAACAAATATAAATATAAAAACTGTTTGTTAATGTCTTAAATCGTATATTAACTTCAGTTGATATACTTATTAAATATTTCATTAATTTCAAATTTTAGTATAATATTATATAATAATTATTAAAAAAATGAAAATCATTGTTAAATTATTATTGTGGATATTATTTAACTATAAAATAGTTTTGCATACAATTAAATATTTTAGTTACGAAACAAACAGTGAATTGTATTTCAATAAATCTGTTGATATGTTTGATGCGAAAGCTATGCCATCGATAACACTGTGTTTGACGACTACTACTAGTGTTCATCAGTGGATCAATTGGTTATCTAAAAGTAATGATACGTTTAAAAACTTTATTGAATGTTTCATAAATGACAAATCGTGTAATAATTTTTATGATAAAAACTATTTGCGCTTTAGTTATACGGGTAAACCATGTATAACTATATTGTACCAGGGTAACTATACAATGATTGATCCAATTGATCTACAATATGAGAATACATTTATAGATATTTATTTATATAATGGTTTGCCATTAAAACTATTACTGAGCCCAAGTAATACACCCACACATTTCCAGAAACATTTGGATATAATTAATGAAAACAAAATATATTATTATTATATGATAAATACAAATCTTCAACAATACCTACCGTTTCCCTATCAGACTGATTGCCAATACTATGATAACAACATCGATGGCGACAAACAATCAACTGATGGACGACTAATACTTCAACCAAAATCCCGAACTGAATGCATGTTAAATGTAATGACTGATAGAGAGTATAGAAAATGTAATTATAATTACTATTGGACTCAATATCTCATTGAAAATCAATCATCAATTATATCTATTCATAATTATTATAAGAATATTAGTAATAATAATAATAATTGTATTATAAATAATAATATTTTTCAATTACATACAAAATGCAAACCCGATTGCAATTATTATACGTATAATATTTATCGTAAACTAATTGATTTGAAATCATATATTCATAAAACAGTAAAATTTTTTACAATTAAAATTAATAATTATCACTTTTTAAATGTAATACATTCACCAGCGATGTCGTCAATAGCTTATTGGTGTGAATTGGGAGGACTTATGAGTATATTTTGGGGATACAGTTGTTATTCATTAATAATATCAATAATGTTTTTATTAAAAAAGAAATTTAATAAAAAAATCTATAGATTATCAACAAAAATCAAATTTAATATTTATTTTATTAATAATATCAAAACTTATTATAATTATATTAAAAATTTAATATTTCTAATATGTTTTCTAATAATGTGTTGGCATATATTGTCGATAATTTTAATCTATAAATCATATCAAACAATAACACAAATAAAATTTCAACACAATATAAGATTACCAATAATTTCTATATCTATTTTACCTCCAAATAATTTTTTTATCCCATTATATAATGATGACATCGATAAAGATTTAAACCATATATATAGACATATAAATAGTTATGAAAAAACTATAAATATTAAAATTAGACAACTATTTAGACAAATGATCTATGAATGTCTAATTGATTGTCGTTTTTGGTTTACTGATGGATCATATATTGATTGCCAAGAAAGACAAATAACATTAAAAATTCAAATTAAAAAAAAATTGCCGACAAAATTATTATCACTCATTGTATTCAATGATAATTTTTTATTTAATTCAACTATTAAGTCGATTTTATTTAATAAAAAACATAAACTAAAAAATTTATTAATTAGATATAAATTAATAAATTCATTATTTATATTAAGCACTAAATTTGATGATTGGTTTTATAAAAATGAATTTAATATCAAAACAAATAGTTTAACAAATATTATGTATACGACTAAAGTCGTCAAACTGTTGTCGACACCTAATGATCAGTGTTTAGATGAATCAATTGATAATCAATTTGATCAGATATTTTATGAAAATAAAATTAGACAAAAAATTGATAATTGTATCGAAAATCAATATTTAATAACCAATAGTTGTTTTCCAATGACTTTACATGAAATAGATTTATCAACAAATTATGAGATAAGTAATTGTCAGAGCAATGAAAATATATTTGATTTATATAATAGTTTTCAAACAAAATGTATGAAACAATTTATGAAAAGATGTTTCCGAATATTACCGGATATGACCGCAACAACAGTCGGGTTGTCGTCAACGACGGGACTAAAATATACGGGAATTAATATAATACCGAAACACACATTAAAGCCACAAATCACTGAACAGTTATCAATGGATATCTATTCACTTATCTATGAAATGTGTGGTACTATTGGCTTATGGATTGGTTTATCTGTTGTAACAATCAGTGAAATACCTATTTATATAAAACGTTTACTCAATTGGACCAAAAATTTTAACGGCAATTAATTGCCAATAAATATTATTTACATTTTAAAAATTACTGATTATTTTAAGTTATATATATATATATATATACCATATGTATTGTACTAATTATGTAATATACCATATAATATAAATATTATTACTTTAGTTTATTGCAATATTTATATACTTTTTATTAATATATTTTAATCAATCATATTATTAATCACTGGTATTTGGTTATACAAGTTGTGTCTAATTTTTTAACACCAATTAATTAAGAATTCATATAAAAAAATCAAATATTTTACTTATATTAAACTATTATTTTGATTTAATTTTTTATTACATAACAAAATAAGTTAACAATAAATAAATAAAATAAATAATTTTTTTTATTGATAAAATATAACAAACAAAAAAAAACAAATAGACATTTTAACAGTTTAATAAAAACAATGAAATCAATTGATATCACTTTTTAAAAAAAATTTAAAAAGTATACTAAATTTTATCACATTATTACTTAAATAATAATTGATATATAATTTAAGTTTTTTTTTGAAATATATATATTTATAAATACTTGAAAAAATTTATATCTAGTTTTAGGTTTTTATCACTAAAAACAAACAAAAATTATCAATTATTATCAAACAGTAGTTAATAAATATAAGTTACATAATGTGTTAATTTAAACAATAAATACTCTATAACTGTATATTTATTTATTTTTTTTGTGTATATATTAAACCTTGAAATTTTATACACATAAAAATAAATACTAAATATTGTATTGAATTTTTTTATTAAAAAATCAATCTATATTTTAGCTATTTTATATACGAAATAAATCAATAGAAATATTAGTAACTGTCAGCTAATTAAATATAAAAAATAGTAATACTTTCAGTCAATCATATATTTTGATTTTTTAATAAAATAATCAGTTATATACTGTATATACCATATATTGAATATATATTATATATATATTATTACTTCAGTTTAGTGAAATATATTAATATATAGTTTTTATTATATATATATTAATCAATTATATTATTAAACACTGTTATTATCGTAGTTATTCAAGTTGTGTATAATTTTTATTTAATTATATATATATATATTTTTAAATTTCTAATAACTATCATTTGAATTGACTTATTGTTGTAGTTTTGGTACCAGTATTTCAAACACACATATCAACTGTTAGACTGTGTATAAAAAGTTTAAATCAACTGAAAAAAATGTATTTAATTAAAATAGAAAATTAAATATAATTTTTTTTTATTTAATATTACATAAAACAGTTGTTAATTACTGTTTTTTTTAATTAAAATAATAGTTAGTTAGAGAGAGAGAGAGAGAGAGAGAGAGAGAGAGAGATGTCGTCCAACAACAACAACACGATAGCTAACAGTGCTGTTTGGACCGACACCTGGTATACGGTGGGGAGGGGGCCATAAATCGGTGCCTGTCATGGTCTGGCCCGATATATATATATATATATATATGGGCTGCACTGTACAGGTGTTCATCAGTATCGGTGTTTAACATCAAGTGCTGTCAATATATGACATCCGTAGATGTGGTCAGAGGCGGGTGGGGAGGGCTATTAGTCCACTGTTTGATGCCGTCATATATGTTTGATGGATTATGTAAGCGATTGGGAAGTGTAGCCGGAGATCGGGCAAGTAGTCCCGTGGCCAGTGTCCGACCAGATATTATAGTATGCGATATCACACACATATCCGGTTGGCCGCCGGTATTGGGGGGTTAGCTCTGACAGACTGTAGGACTTAGTTGTCAGACCGGCTAAACTCTCGGCAAAAATTCCCGATAAATAGTTTAATTGTCTCTACGGGACCTCTAGTTAGTGACCACTAAATTGTTGTGATAGTGTCCACACACACACACACACAGGTTGGCCACTGATCGCCCGAACTGACCGATCGTATGAAACTAATTGGTGAACACGTGTTAGACGTGTTACGGTGTTTGATGGCCCAATAGTCGGGCCAATAATTATTGAACCAATTGAAACAATAATTTTTTTTTATTATTAATTAAAATTGAAAAAAATCATTAAATAATTTTTAATTAAAAATATGATAAAACATTGAGCATATATATAACAAAATAAATTAATAAAATAATTTTTATTTTTAAAATTTAATTGATAACATGCAAAAACATGATAAACATTTTGATACAGTTTAATAGTACATTATTGCACTTAATTGATCTAGCTAAATTAATGTAATTTTTTTTTAAAAAGTACACTTAATTTTATCACAATATTATCAAACAGTATTTATTATATAATTTAAAATATGACTTATCATAAATATTTTAATAAATTTAATATCTAGTATTAGTTTTATCACTAAAAATAAAAAAACAAACAAAAATTACCAAATATTAGTTTAAATATCAATTAAACATTTAAAAAAATTTTTTAATGTAAATTACAATTATATTACAATAAAAATGTTTAAAAAAATTTTTATATCATATATGATATACAATATATTTTTACTAATAAAAAAATTTGTAATAATATTTTATTCATAGATATGTTATTATTATTTTTTTTGTATCTATTATACTGTGAGTACAGGTATACAGTAATTACTATCTATTATTTTGTTACAACTATTGTGTTGCACACTTAGCCAACAAAATAATAATAATAATAATAATAATAATAATAATAATAATAAATTAGAGTAACTGAATAATATTGATATTTAGAGTGGAAAATAAATTATTTATTAAAAAAATAAAATTAACAATAAGTTAAAATATTTTTACAATAAATAACTAAAAATAAGTTAATTAAATTTAATTTTTTTTCTATTAAATACATTATTATTACAGTATTATTATTATTTTAGTTAACCAAGAGTATATTTTTGTGTGTTTGATCATCATATTACAAAAAAAAATAAAATAAAATTTTTATCAATATATATGTAGTAAAAAATAATTTTATAGATAAATATATATTTTAATCCAATATTATATTAAGCACTTAGTAGTCAAGTATGTGTGTCTAATCATATCGTATATACAAATAAATAAATAAATAATAAGTATTATTATCATTTAAATTGATTTATTATTATTAATATTAATTGATAACAATGACTGGGCGTTTAATAATAATAATAATAATAATCAGAGTAACGAAATAATAATAATAAATATTTATTTATTAATACAATGTATAATAATAGCTTATAAAAAATATACTAAACATTTAAAAAAATAATATTACAAAAATAACTAAGATATTTTTTCTATTAGTAATTTTTTAAATTAAAAAAAATCAAAATATATATTTTTTTAAGTAAAGGTATATTAATTAATTAAACAAATAATAATAATATAAAGTACAGGTAATATCATTTTTGTGTTTATTCACCTTGTTGAAAAAACAACACGTTTTTTAGTAATAGTATTGCTAGTAATCACTTGCAATACTTGTTTAAATTTAAATAGCTTTATGTGTACTAAAAAAATTTCCATCCCTCCCTCCCTCCCTTCCTTCCCCCTCCCCATCCCATGTTTTTTATTCATTGATTAAGTTTATATATATTTAAATACTACTGATAACAACAATATACATGTATATACTGTACAGTAGAGTAGAGTATATAAATAAAAGGTTTCAAATCAAACACAGAAAAAATTATTTAATTAAATTTTTTTTTAAAAAAAAGTTAATATAATTTTATTATTTTTGGTTTAATATTTCATTTAGAAACTAAAAAAGTTTTTTATTTTATTTTTTTAGTTTAATTAATAATCAGTTAATAGTTAGATATGTCGTCCAACAACAACAACAACACCAACAAAAAAAAGCTAACTTTCCTATTCGTTCCGTGTCAGGGTATGGGCCATATCATGGCCTGTCACGGACTGGCCGATATGTTACGCCATACGGGTGGCCATCGGACAGTGTTTGCATTGGATAGGAAATTCAAGGGTCGACTGGCCAAACATGGCCACGAAGAAGCTATTCTGCAGTCAATAGGACCGGAACAACATTCTTCTACAGAAGAAGATTTGATGGAAATGTTTTTCGCCGGATTAGGCGACAAATGTCTGAATATGGATCCGATGGATATACTCGAAACAATTGGTCCGATGTTTGGCCATATGTTTGACGATTATCAACGTCTGGAAGTAGACTATAGGGCAGTGTTGGACAGTGTCCGACCAGATCTGATAGTATGCGATACACATATCGGTTCGCCGGCTATTATGACCAGCGGTAGGCCATGGATTTTGTTGAACTCCGAGGGACCGCTAAAGTTGTATAATGAGTGCAATTCACCCGATCTATTGCCGCCACCGTGGTCAGGTAGGTTTTTTTTGTTGGTGATGATTGTGGGGGTGGGGGATAGGGTTGGGTGGGGTATGATATACCCGAATCAATAATAATAGTTTAGTTTTTTTTGTGGTTATCAACACAAATAGGTTACTCAGTTAACGACCAAAACAAAGACAAATGGCTTGAATTTCGCCGACAAATCAATCCGTCGTTTCCCGAACAGACTGAATCGGAATTTCACAAGAAAATTGACGACTGGTTTTATGGCCAAAGTGGCCAACATATTGCCGCCGATGGACTGAAGCCAAAGTGCCGGCTACTGAAGATTTATATGACACCCGACGAACTAGACTTTAAACATGTGCCGGGAGTTAAGCCGCTAGACTCGAGTTGGATGAGTGTCGACGGTTTTGTACGGACCACCGCTGATGAAACAGTAGAACTGCCCGACTGGCTGGTGGCCAGACCGGGAAAGTTAATACTACTTTCGCTGGGATCGTTGGTCAGCGGCAATCCCGGTCTAATGCGTTTCATAACCGAAACACTCGGCAACTCACCGAATAAGTTTGTGGTCACTACGGGTAGACAACACGACAAGTATACGTTGCCGGCAAATATGTGGGGACAACCGTTTCTACCGCAGACAGCAATCCTGCCACTAGTCGACTGTGTGGTCACTCACGGCGGTAACAATTCGACTACCGAAGCATTTTATTTCGGTAAACCCGTTCTATTGATACCCATGTTTGCCGACCAGTTTGATAATGCACAGCGTGTTGTCGATACGGGACTCGGCTATAGATTGAATCGACCAGTCAGTGCCCAATCATTGTTAGATAGTGTCCACCAGTTGGCCACCGATACCGTACTCAGTGGTCGTATGAAACAAATTGGTGAACGAATTCGCCAGAGTTTTGATGGAAAAAGTCGGGCAATTGTTGAACGCATTGAACAGATTGTTGCCGATTATGAATTGAAAAAATAATTTTAGGTTTTTTTTAGTTAAAAAATAAATCACTTTTTTTTGTATTATTATCATTAAAAAAAATATTTTTTTATTATATTATACTTTTTTATAGATTATTTTTTTCATAAGTAGTTTTTTATATTAGTTAATACAGTATTAGTTATATTCAATAAGTTATATTAATCACTAAATATATAAATTTATAAATAATAAAAATAATTAAGCAATTTTTAATTTACTTTTATTAAATATAATAATTTTTTTTTTAGTAATAAGTATTAATAATAATACTGTAATATATATATATATATTTTTGAATATACAGTAAAAATAGTATATTTAGTTTTTATGTGTGTATATAAAAAATATTTGTTATTATTATGTAAGCCATGTTTTTAGTATTATATATATATATATATATATATATATATTTAACCTTGGGAAATTTTTTTAATTATTATTACTATTAGAATAATTGATATAAAAATTCATATATTAAGTAATGATTATTAAACTAAACGATAATAAAAATAAATGATGTCTAATAATATTTATTCAACAACACAAAAAAACTAATACATAAATTTATAATTTCATATTATGTATTAGTTTTTTTCAATATTGAATTATAATATATAACCATATTTAGTGCTACAATTGTGGAAAATCTGGACACATATCCCGTGAATGTCGTTTAAATACTAAATCATTTTATCCGTCAAATAATAACAGATACTCTAATAATATGAACAATGACTATAGACAAAATAATTATGGAAATCAAACTTATAATAAAAATGATTTTTTATTGAAAAATCATTCAAATTATCGACAAAACAAAGAATTTCAAGATTTTCGGTTCAATCCTCTCAACAACTATCAGCAAAATTACCTGAATTATCAAATAAGATAAGTGTCGATAAAAAACTAAAAATATATTTTAGCAATTGTAGAAGTGTGTGCAATAAATTAGAATTATTAAAAGCTAAAATTATAGAATTAAATTTAGATATTTTTATTTTAAATGAAACCTGGTTATATCCAGAAATTACAAATAATCTCATAAGTAATGATTTTTTAATATACCGTAAAGATAGAGACCCTGACACTAGAGGTGGAGGAGTTCTTATAGCAATAAACAATAATATAAAATGTATTGAAAGAGATTTGTTTAATGATTTTGAATGTATATCAGTAGAGTTGATATTATCTAAAACTAAATTATTATTAATAACAGTATATTTACCTCCAAATTATAATGAAAATATAATCTATAATTTATTTTTGAAAAATTTAGTAAAACTTGAGACAAGTAAATATAATTCTATTTATTTAATTGGAGATTTAAATATCAATTATAAATATTTAAATATTTCTAAGTTTGTAACAAAAATAAATAATTTATTTAAAAGTTTAGGTTTTAATCAATACATAACTGAATCTACTTATATAGCGAATAATAATATTATTGATTTACTATTTTGTAATACAAATAATTTCAATAATTTAGAAATTGTTGAAAATTTATCTAAAAAATGTGATCATAAAGCAATATATTTTGAAATACGAATTAAATATAATATTAATAGAAATACAATTAATTATAAAATTATTAGAGATTTTTCTAATAATAATTTAGAATTATTTAATAATAAGTTACAACAAATTAATTGGGAAATAATCTGTTTTAATGAAATTGATATAAATTTAATTTATGATACTATTGTTAAAAATTATGAAACATTATTTAATGAAGTATTTCCAATAAAATTATTTATAGTGAAAAAACAAATGTATCCAAAAAATATTAGAAAATTAATTTTTAAAAAAAGAAAATTATCTAAAAAATTGAAATATAATGATAACTTAATGTGTTTATATGAAACAGTGTCCAGTTATAAACATTTAGGTTTAATTTATGATGATAAATTATTGTTTAATGATCATTGTAATGATATTGTATTTAAATCTTTTTCTAAATTTAAATTTTTAAAATTTGTATGTAAAAAATGTGATTATATAACTATGTTAAAACTATATAAAACTTATATATTACCTATAATAGAGTATTCATCTAAATATTGGGTTTTAAATAAAACACAATCAGATAATATTGAAAATATACAAAAAAGTATTACTAAATATATTTGTTATAAATGCCAAAAAACACACTTAAATTATGAACAGAGACTTAAATTTTTAGATTTAAAAACATTACATAAACGAAGAGAATTTAATGCATTAAAACTAATACAAAAAATTAAAACAAAATGTAAAACTATACCAAATCATTGGTTTAATTATTTTGAATTTTATGAAACATCTCGAAAGGGTTTATATATTAGAAAACATGATAAACGAATAGAAATGTTTGATAATTTTTATTTTAATTATTGTATAAATTTATATAATTCGCTTAATATTGATATGAGAAATTGTAATGATTATAAAAAATTTATTAACAATTTGTAACTTTATCATAAATACAACTCTGTTATGTATTTATTGCAATTTTGCTAAATAAAGATTATTATTATTATTATTATTATTATTAATATTTATATAATTTTTGTTAGTTAATTGAAAGTATTTATTTAAAAATAAAATAAATTAAAATTACATTTATGTTTAAAATATATAATTAAATTAATAAAATTTTTATCTTGTTTGATTATGAAAATATGTTTTGCTAAATACAAATATTATAAATATTTATTTTGATAAAATAAAATATATTTGTAGCATTTAGATTTAGATTGATAACTATTTAGAACAATTAGCAATAATATGTATAATAATAATAATAATGATGTTTTTTAAATATAAATATATTAAACTACAAAAACAATTAATTAAAAATATGTGTATTTTTTATTTAAAGTATTATTATATTTATTAAAATTATATCTGAATTGTTTAGCTCCATAGATTAGTCCCAGATACTTACTTATAATAAAAAATAATAATTACTTATTTTTAAAAAATTTGTTATGTAAATTATAATTATATAATACAACAATTATAGTATTTACTTATTTTATTAATATTATATATATATATATATATATATATATATTTATATACTAGTATATATAATTATAAATATTTTATATTAACACAGAAATTGCTAGTATTTATCTGCAATAATAATAAAAATCATAATAACAAGTTTTGATTGATAACAATTTTGTAATATGTTTTGTAATTTGTAATTATTAAATTTATTATTAATTTTTATTGGTGCTTAATAAATAAATACAATATGTACTAGAATTATACAGTTTAATGTTAGTTGAAAAAATTATTGATAAAAATATAAATATAATCCCATTACCCATTAAACTACTTTGTTATGTTATAAACAGTATATACATTCACAATAATAAGTAATATATTAAGTTTGATAAAAAAATTATTATATTTTAGTCAAACGTTTATCAACAATTATACAACATTACATTATAATAATTACAAAATAACAATTTTTTTTGCTGTATTTATTACTTATTTCTTTTTTTGTTGGAAATATAATTTTATATAAATAATAAATTTTATGCAGCAATTGATAAAAATAAAAAAATTTTATGAAGTAATTGATAAAAATATTTATTATTTTATCAAAATAATTTAGTAACTAAAATAGTTTGATTAAATATGATTTATATATATATTATAATATTTAATACTACTTATGTTTTTATGTTATTTAATAAATTTTTGTCATAGTTATTGTCAAAAATTTTTATTATTTTAGTTATTTATTTTTTGTATGTATTTAACATTTATAAGTAATTTAGCAATAGTTGCCTAACCTGTTTTTAAACAATTATTTTTTTATGAAACTATTTATTAAAAGAAAAATATTATAACTTAATCAGTATTTTAGTGTTTGTGATCATTTATAATAAAATATTAATTCTATTTTTTAAGAAAATGTTAAAAAAATGTTTAACTTTTTGAATATATATTTTAATAATAATATTTACTCTATAATATAAGTGATATTGTTTATAATATATAGAAAATTAAAATTAAAATTAAATTAATGTTAATAATAATATAATAATTCTACAACTTTTTTTTAATAAAAAAATGTGTTTATTATTATTTTATATTAATTTAAAATACTATTCATTATATTGACTAAAATGTCGTCTGAAATACAAGTTTTGAATTCATTTAAATTATGTAATCAATTATCAGATGAAGTGAAAGATAATATTAGATTATTTCATTCAAATGGCAAAAGTGTTTGGTTTGTTGGATATGATAAAAAGGTCTATACATTGGGTGATAACACGAGTGGTATACTTGGTTTGGGTCACAACAACAACAACAACAATACAGTCAATGAACCACAAATTATACCTGAATTGTTTGATAAAAATATTGAAAAATTTATTATAGGATTTGATTTTGCATTATGTATAACAAATGATCAACATATATATAGCTGGGGTTTAAATGATTACAAACAATTGGGTAGACATACCAGTGATACGTATAGCAAACCAGCAATCATTACATACCTCAGAGATAAATATATTATTGATATCACCAGTGGTTGGGATCATTCACTGGCCCTCACCAGTGATGGCACTGTCTATGGTTGGGGTGATAACATATACGGTCAGTGCGGTTGCAAACGACAAACTGAATATATTGAAAGTCCTGTTTGTGTTATATTTCCAGAAAATATTATAATTAAATCAATTTATTGTTACACTGACTGTTCATTTGCCATAACTAGTGATGGATTCGTATACAGTTGGGGTAATAATAGTAAGAGTCAATTGGGACATAAATATGATGCAGAATCCAATTATTATAGCGAACCAGAATTGATAACGTATTTAAAAAATGTTAAAATAATATCATTTAATAATGAAAATTTTTTAACATATTTTCTAACAATGGATGGCAATGTCTATCAATGCGGAACATTTAAAACCAAATTATTATATAAATTATGGACACCAACACTAATAGATAATCTTATTATTATTAATGTTGATAATATCTATATGCAATATATTGAAAAATATGGCAATTATTATAAATTTGCTTGTTATTCAACTAATGATGTTTACATGAAAATTAATAAATTAGATGATTTAGATTATAAAAATTTAATCGATATATATGCCGATTCTGAGAATCAAATTAAACTATCGATAGATGTAGAATATTATCGACAAAATTCTAGCAATTATATAGCTGTAAAACTAATGGAAAATTTTCAAGATATTTATGTCTATATATCAATAGTTGAAAATAAAATAGAGCTAATTCATTGTAATAGTAAAAAATTTATATTTACAACTGACGATGACATAAACAAACAAGATTATGATTATGCAATGAAACGTAAAAAATATGACAAAACAAGCATGGGTATATATCAACTAGATGATATAAATAGATTTTTAAATGAGAAAAATATTAAAAAAATTGATTCTACTAATGAATATATATTATTTTTAACATGTGATAATCATATATATAGTTGGAAATATTATAATAATAATAATAAAAAACCAGCTATGGTTACAGGTCTGAACGATAAATGTATTATTGATATCACCAGTGGTTGGGATCATTCACTGGCCCTCAGCAGTGATGGCACTGTCTATGGATGGGGTCATAACACGTATGGACAGTGCGGTTGCGGACAAAAAGTTGAATATATTAATCCAAAACGTATTAAATTTCAAAACAGTATTAAAATTAAATCAATTTATTGTTACACTAACTGTTCATTTGCCATAACAATGGATAGTGACGTATACAGTTGGGGTGACAATCAATACAATCAATTGGGACATAAAATTAATGAAAATCTATTATTTATTAGAGAACCTAAAAAAATTTTGGATTTGAATGATATTAAATGTATTTCATATTATTATCAATATTATACAAATAATACTTTTATTAATCAAACATATTTTCTAACAAATAATGGAAATTTATATCAAAGAGGAAATATGAATAATAATAATAATGATAATCTAATTAATAATAGTTGTAATTTTATTGTCGATGAAATACTTAGTAATTATATTAGACTAACTAATAATGAATTTTATGAAATACAATATATACCAAACATAAAATTCAATAAATTAATACCTGTCTATTATAATAATGAAATTGAATTAATTGCTAATGAATTTCATAAAACTATTAATACAATTAATATGGAATTGTATAAAAAAAATTTTAATTATATAAATGAGAAACCTAAAAAAATAGAAAACTTTCAAACAATTGAATTAATGGGAAAATTTGGTAATTTTGTTAAAGTTTTAGACAAAAATTGTGATAAATTTTATGCTATTAAAGTTATCAAATTAAATGGTATATTATTAATACATTATTTTACTATTATTCTAGTGAATAACTATTAATTATTTTGTTTTTTTTAAAACAGATTATTTTACAGATTATGGTGTAAATGATTACAATGAAAAAGTTAAACAACTGTTTAAACTTCGGTCAAAATATGTTGTCAACTGTTTGGACGCGTGGTTTGAGTTCAACAAACTATTCATTCAAATGGAGTTTTGTTCACAAAGTCTTAATGATATTATTAAACAATTGACAAAAGTATTTAAACGAAAATCAAATAAAGTAATGGATTTTAATGATTATTATATTTCAAGTCATATATTGTTAGAGATGTGCGAATGCGTTGAATATTTGCGTATAAATAATTTGCATAACATTTATCGTAATTTAAATGCTAAAAATATATTTTTAACTTATAAACCCGATGATAATTATAAAAGTTTTGTAAAACTAAACATTTCAAATTTGACAATTGATAAACAAAATAATCATAATAATTGTATCTATACTATACGAAAAATAATAATGGATCTGTTTTCATTTGAAAATGAGAAGTAAGTATAAATTTATAAAATATTTAAAATCTTTAATATTGTATATTCATTAAATTTTTTGATAATTTAAATTCTAGTGTTAAAATGATAAATATATAGTCTATTTTCTCTCTCTCTCTCTCTCTCTCTCTCTCTCTCACTTTCTTTGATAGTTAAATGTAATATATAATTTAGTTACAAAAACTATATAATATTATGATAAATACATATAATAGTAGTATAATTTGTAATAGTAAAAATAATAAAAATATTTATATTAAAATTTAAATATTAAACAAAATTAAATACATTTATTTTCTAGACGTATGTATTGCGAGAATCTAAACAATGATCATTTCCAACAAAATGATGATCAATTAAAGTATTAATTTTCAAATAAAGTGTATTATTTAGTAAAAAATTTATTTTAATATATTTATTTTTTTATTATTGTTTTCAGTAACTGTTTATTAGAATATAATGGCATTAATGGTAATAAATTGAGAAATTATTTCCTAAATCTTCTACAATTGGCTGGAAATATGAAACGAGTGGAAAATAATTATGAATTGATAGCAGAAATCATGAATGAAATAATTGATCAGCCAGTTAAATTTATTAATTATAATTTAATTACCTTGCATAATTTCAAACAATTCAATAAATTAGATAATAAGCAAAAGTTCCAGATAGTTTTTTTTTGTTTAGTCTATTTTATATTTATTATATAAATTATATGCAAAACCAATTAAATCAATTAATGAGACAACTAAATTAACTATATGATCAACAACATGATCGACAACAATTACAACAACAACAACAACAACATAGACTACAACAACATATAGTATTACAACAACAACAACAACAAAATAGACAAGAATTAAATGATTTATTAAATATTGATGAAATATTATATTCATAAAAACTTTCAACAGATAAATTAGATTTGGTTTCAACAAAAATTAATAAACTTATAGATAATTTAGAACTATATCGACATGAATTAAAACATTTACAACAACAACAACAACAACAACAACAACAACCTTACTATGATTATAGTAATATAATTGACAATATAATCAAACAAATTGATAAATTAATCTATAATAATGATTACGATTGTTCTTATATTAATTAAGTTAAAATTTCCAGAATTTATTTATTGTTCATTGTTGATTTTAGTGTTTAGATAAATTTAATATTAATTTTAATTAATCTAATTTAAAATTGATCTAAATTTACTAAATTTATTTTTCTATTAGATATTAGTAATTATATAAAATATAATATTATATAGTAAATAATTATAAACATTATGCTATTATTATGTATTTATATGTTAATTTGGTGGCAATATTCAAAACAATAAAATTATTATTTCAAAAAATAAATTTTTTATAAAAAAAAACTTATTAAAATATTTTTTACAACAAAAATAATAATAGCTCTAACAAATCGACTAATAAAAGCATTTTATTTCATGTAAACCGTTATTGTAATTATAATTAAAATTTTTTTTATTGATTTATTACAATAGATTATTTATCTATCATAGATTGTCACTAATGTTATCATGGATAGATTATTTTTTTTAAAAATAAGTCTATAGTAATTTATAATTATAACATTAAAAATAAATTAGAAAAACGTACAAAAAATATTATAAAATTTTATTAATATTAATAGTACCAGGTATAATAATTTATAATAATAAATACATGAATATGATAAACAAGTCAATTGTACTACGTTATATTTTATTTTTTCAGGGAAATGGTTTATCAAGCAATTGTAGATATGTTAATCTATCGATTTGTGAACAAATATCGAGACCAGGTTTATGATTAGTAAACGGATAGAAATCGATACCTTTTAGACAATTCTGATAGAATTCATTGCAATAATTTTCATTACAATATTCACTAATACATGGCTTTCTATTAGTGATGCAAATATATTTTACTAATACTAAAATGTTACAACAAATAAAAAAAATCATAAATAATTTTTTTGTTCAAATTTTAAAAAAATTGTATACACTACATATATATATATATATACTTAATTTAATATATATACTATATAATTTAATATACTAGTATTTAATAATTATATATATATATAAATATATATATATATATACTGTATCACTTACCTTGATCATTTTGTTTGATAGCATTTTTATATTGTTTTTCCATTTGTATATCTTTTTTCCTAATTTGTCTTGGATCTTTAAATTGTTGGCCAGGTATACGTCCGGCAATACATTTAGCACAATCGCCAGGCTTACCACTACCAGTACCACTACTACCAGGTTTACCATCACCACCACTACCAGGTTTACCATCACCACCACTACCAGGTTTACCATCACCACCACTACCAGGTTTACCATCACCACCACTACCAGGTTTACCATCACCACCACTACCAGGTTTACCATCACCACCACTACCAGGTTTACCATCACCACCACTACCAGGTTTACCATCACCACCACTACCAGGTTTACCATCACCACCACTACCAGGTTTACCATCACCACTACCACTACTACCAGGTTTATCACTATCAGCACCTAATTTGAATGTAATTTTTTTAAGCAATTAAATGCATTCAAACAACATATCAATAGTATTTTACTATTATTTTTTTGTTAAATTAATATATTATTTATATAAACAATATATATACACTGTTATCACTATTATTATAAATGTATATATTTAAAAAAATTAAAATTAACAATAATTGGGTATAGATTTTTTAGATGTTTTTATTTTTAAAATAATTTTGTTTTTAAATTTATCAGCATTAATCATATCACCTAATTTCTAATGTAATTTAAGCAATTAAACATTTCAATAATATTTATTTTTTTTGGACAATTTATATATTATTTACTATTTTTTTAAAAAACATATATTTACAAAATACTAAGTAGAAATCTTAAATTTTATTTATTAAAAAATATTAATTAAAAATCTTCTAACAAAGTTTAACAATTTTTTAAAAAAATAATTACCTGATACAATCATTACGATTATTGCTAACAATATAATATAGCGTAACATTATAGGCAAAAAATAAATTATTATTATTTTATACTGTATATATATAATACTAATTTTTAAAATAATTAAAATGGTAAAAATATTGTTAAAACACCAAGCTCTTTATATATAATTTTATTGTTTATATTAATTTAGTTAGACTACTATAATATATTATATATATATATATTTGTTATATAAATATTTTTCCAACAATAATAAATTAAATAAATTATTTATTAAGTTAATAAACTATTTTTTTAACATTTTATTGTTTTAATATTTATGTCTAGTAATTAATTTGTTGTCGACATTTACTATTTATACAAAAAAATGTTTTTACTAAAATACATTAATCTCAACAATTTAATAATAATAATAATAATAATAAATTGTTTTAATAAATAAAGAAAATAAAAAAGTTTATTAGCATTTTATTTTATTAACTATTTTTTTTATAAAAAAAATTGTTAAATAACTATAACTACTATAAATAAAATGTTCTTTAAAATTTATTGAAAAACCATAAGGTGTTAAAAATAATTAAACGCAATTTAAATTTTTATAAAAAAAATAATTAAGCATACTAAAAAAATAAATTAATAAATAAGAAAATTTATGACTTCATTTTTTAAAAAAACATTAAATGTTATTAAAAATATTATATTATCACTACATTATTATTAAAAATTGTTTACTAAAAATTTAGTTTTTTTTTATAAAAACATTAAAACAATATATAATAAAACACACAAAAATCAAACAAATGAAGTTAACTATAATATGTTGTTCATTAATGTTTATTATTTTGTCGATTTTATTATTTGATGCTGGTTAGTTAATATTTTATAAAACTAATTATTATAAAAATTATATTTAAATAGATAAAAATAGATTACAGTAGATAATTATAAAATTTAAAACAAAAATAGAATAAAATCAATTAAAACTATTAATATTTTAATTATTAATTAATGTTCAATTCAAATAATAACATCGTTTTGTCTTAGATGGACAAAAACCGGGGTCACCAGGAGGCAAACCAGGGACACCAGGGGGTAAACCGGCAACCCCTGGCGGTAAACCGGGTACACCAGGGGGTAAACCGGCGACACCAGGCGGTAAACCGGGTACACCAGGGGGTAAACCGGCGACACCAGGCGGTAAACCGGGTACACCAGGGGGTAAACCGGCGACACCAGGCGGTAAACCGGGTACACCAGGAGGCAAACCAGGAGCACCAGGAGGTAAACCGGGAACACCAGGCGGTAAACCAGGGACATCAGGAGGCAAACCAGGAGCACCAGGAGGTAAACCAGGAGCACCAGGAGGTAAACCAGGAGCACCAGGAGGCAAACCAGGAGCACCAGGAGGCAAACCAGGAGCACCAGGAGGCAGACCAGGAGGCAAACCAGGAGGAAGACCAGGAGGCAAACCCGGTAAAACAAATAATAACCTGTTACATATAATAGCTCATGTAGCTAGATGGTAGGGGTGGGAATCGTACACTCAAACAGAGAAAATTGTGAGTTCGAATCTCACTTGTGGTAGTGATGATTTTTGTGCGGCATAAAACAAAAATAGTATCACTAATACGATAACACTAAATAGACTAATGTATATATATATATATATAGATAGATAGATAACGAGTCTAACACGTTTGTGCAAAAGTAAACAAGTAGTTAACTGAATATATGTGATGAAAATTATGTGATATAATAAATTTTTAAAAAATAATTATATTAATTATTTTATAAACCAGGTGGCAAACCCGGTGGAAAACCTGGAGGAAAACCTGGTGGTAAACCAGGTGGTCAACCTGGCGGTGGTAATGTACCACCGAAAAATAATTTTGTTGAAAATATTTATAGATTTGCAATAACCAGACGTCATCGCTACTATAAACGTAAGTTATACTACAGAGTATATACCAGGCGTTATCACTTACAAGTGATTTCTGATTACTTTTTATTTAAAAAAATGCACTGTCAAAGCTGTCAAAGTTTATTATAATATATTTTATCTAGCTCAAATAGACTGTTACATATTTAATTGTAATTATTATATTAAAAAATGGTTATTTAATTTTTTTGTGTATTATAAACTCTAGATCAGGTGGTTGATTAGGATAGTGATTTTTATTTTCATTGTTTTATTAAAATATATTAATAATCTAGCTCAAATAGACTGTTACATATTTAATTGTAATTAAGTAGTATATTTAATTTAAAATTATTATATTAAAAAAATGGTTATTTAATTTTTTTTTGTGTATTATAAACTCTAGATCAGTTGGTTGATCAGGATAGTGATTATTTTTCCATTGTTTTATTAAAATATATTAATAATCTAGCTCAAATACACTGTTACACTATTTTTTTTATTACACTTATTTAGATTAAGCATTTATTTTTTTTGTATTATAATATAATAGTATATAAAATTAGTTATTAAATTTGTGTATTATAATTTTTTGTTTTTGTTTTTTATCTTGGTCAGTAATTATGTTTTTTTTTTAATTAATATACTTTTAAATTTATCTTTTGATAACTATATATATATAGTACTCGTATGGAGAATCTGTTTCAATATTGGTCGCCGATGTTTTCGTGTTTGGTGTAATCAACCGTATTGTCAATCATTTTACTGGCAATGTATGAGAGGTCAGGGTTCGTATCCGTTTATAAATCCCCAACAAAACAATAAGTGTGGTAAAGGCGGTGGTGGGGGTCGGGGACGGGGTCGGGGTGGAGGTGGTAGACGTCGTGGCGGATGGCGTCGTGGGGGTGGAAGACGTGTTAGGGTTTGGGGCTAAAATTAATTCCAACAACCAAATCAATATAATAAATTATTTTATTAGTTATCAAAATATTGATTTTTTTAAAATAAAATAAATTCATAAAAATTATGTTGGACTTTGTATTAAATAAACTTTTTTTTTATTGGTATTAATTATATATATATATATAATTAAATATAATTATAATTAATGAAATAAAATTACAAAAATATTTATTTTTTTTTCAAAAATAGACTATTAAAATTTTATTTGAATTTTCTTATAATTTATTTTTTGTAAAATTCATTTTAATAGATTAGATTGTAACCAATAATATTTTTTTTTATTATTAAATTTTTATACTTTAAAAAAATTATTATTTTGTTTATAGTATTTTCTATATTAACAAATATTCAGCAACCACCACCACCATCATTATCTCCATCACCATTTTGACCTTTAAATAATAATAATAATATTTTTTTAAAAATTAACCTTTATCTTATATTAGATAATTAGAATATTTATATAGATTTTAGTTTTTTTTTAAATAATTTTAACTAATAAAATAATTATTTAAAAAAAAAATTACCTGATACAACCATTACGATCATAGCAAACAATACAATATAGCGTAACATTATTTATGAGACAACTTGTTATTATTAATTTTTAGTTAATAAAAAATATATTTTAAATTTTTGTTAAAATATAGAAATTGATACAAAAATATTGTTAAAACACCAAGCTCTTTATATACTTTATTAATTTTAGTTATATATTGTAATACAATAAATTATTGATTAAGTTAATAAACTAATTATTTTTTCTATAATGAAAATATTTATGTGTAGTAATTTTAGATTTACATTTACTATGTAATCAAAAAAAAATAATTAATTAAAATACAATGATCTCAAAAATATAATAATAATAAATTAATAGAAATTTAAAAGTCTATTAGCCTTTTTATTATAATATTAAAAAAATTTAAAAAAGTGCTTATCATATACTAAAAGTTGCTAAATAACTACAAAAATTTTTTTAAGTGATTTATATTTATATTTATGTCAATAAACTCAAAAAATATTTTGTAACAATAGATTATAAAATAATTCATAAATAAAAAATTTATATATTTATTAAAAAAATAATATTTTCATGGATAAGGTTTATCAAGCAATTCTAGATATTTTCTTCGATCTAATTTTGAACAAATATCGAGACCAGGTTTATGATTAGTAAACGGATAGAAATCGGAACCTTTTAGACATTTCTGATAGAATTCATTGCAATAATTTTCATTACAATAATCACTAATACATGGCTTTCTATTCGAGAGAGAAATATGTTTTAAAAAACCTAAATTTATAATTTAAAAAAATATACAAAAAATTAATTATTTTTATTATTATAATCTAAAAACAATTATATATTCCGTATAAACTTTATTTATAATATTAAATATATATATATATATAGGTATATATTTATATAACAAGTTACCTTGATCATTATGTTTGATAGCATTTTTATATTGATTATCCATATGTATATCTTTTTTCCTAATTTGTCTTGGATCTTTAAACTGTAGACCTTGAATACGACCGGCAATACATTTAGCACAATCACTATTACTATTATTACCCGGTTTGCTACCACTATTACCCGGTGGTCCACTAATATAACCCGGTGGTCCACCACTATTACCCGGTCTGATACCACTATTACCCCGGGGTAGGGGTAGAGGAGGTGGTTGTAGACGTCGTGAAGGTGGAAGACGTTTTAGATTTAGGGGCTAAAATTAAGCCCAATTAATAAATGCCAACAACACTAACAACAAGCAATATTAGATAATAATTATTTTATTTAATTATCATATTGATTAAATATGTTAACCCAATTTTTTTTAATAAAAAAAATAAATTCATAAAAATTATGTTAGACATTGTATTAAATAAATTTTTTTATTGAAATTAATTATATATATAAAAAATAAAATTACAAAAATATATATTTTTTTAAATATTATATTTTTAATTTCATTATAATTTATTTTATTTTTTTAAATAAATTACATTCTAAGCCATAATAATTTTATAATATTTATTTTTTTTTTACTTTTTTCTTTTTTTTAATAATTTATATTTTCTATATTAAACTTTGTAAACAATTTTCACTAAGACATTATCTCTCAGGTGCTAAATCATCATCTCCAACATCATCACCATCTTGACCTTGAAATAATAATAATAATTTATTTAAAAAAAAAAAATTAAGCTATATCTTATTAATAGATAATTAGAATATTTATATAGATTTTATTTATTTTTTTAAAAATAATTTTAATTATAATAAAATAATTATTTTTTTTATAAAAATATATTACCTAATACAAACATTACGATAATAGCAAACAATACAATATAGCGTAACATTATATATGAGACAAGTTGTTATTATTATTGATTTTTAGTTAACAATAATATATTTATATATAAATTTTTGTTAATATATAAACTGATAATAATATTGTTAAAACACCAAGCTCTTTATATTCTTTATAAATTTTATAAGTTATATATTGTAATAATACAATAAATATATTTCAGATTTTCAATAAATTTCAAAAATAACAATAAATTAAGTTGATTAAGTTAATAAACTAATAATTTTTTCTATAATTGAAATTTTTATGTCTAGTAATTTTAGATTTACATTTACTATGTAATCAAAAAAATAATAATTAATTAAAATACAATGATCTCAACAATATAATAATAATAAATTAAATTAATAAAATAATTTAAAAGTTTATTAGCCTTTTTTTGTTATAATATTAATTATTTAAAAAAAATTGCTTATCATATACTAAAAATTACTAAATAACTATAAAAGTATTTTTAAGTGATTTATATTTATGTCAATAAACTCAAAAAATATTTTGTGACAATAGATTATAAAATAATTCATAAATAAGAAACTTATATATTTATTAAACAAAATTATATTTTTTGTACAGTAGAAAAAATTTAAAAATAAAAATTTTTAACATTAATTTTTAATTAAATAGAATATATTTAACAAAACTACTTGAAACATATAATTTTTTTTTGTTTTTTATATCAACATTTAAAAAAATAAATAATTTTATTAAAAAAAATAATAATAAATTTCATGGATAAGGTTTATCAAGCAATTCTAGATATTTTCTTCGATCTAATTTTGAACAAATATCGAGACCAGGTTTATGATTAGTAAACGGATAGAAATCGGAACCTTTTAGACATTTCTGATAGAATTCATTGCAATAATTTTCATTACAATATTCACTAATACATGGCTTTCTATTCGTAAGACAAATATGTTTTACAAAACCTAAAATTTTTAATTTAAAAAAAAACAAAAAACAACAACAAAATTAATTATTTTTATATAATCTAAAAAACAATTATATATCCGTATAAACTTTATATATATATATATTATTGAATATATATATTTATATAACAAGTTACCTTGATCATTACGTTTGATAGCATTTTTATATTGATTTTCCATATGTATATCTTTTTTCCTAATTTGTCTTGGATCTTTAAACTGTAGACCTTGAATACGTCCGGCAATACATTTAGCACAATCACTATTACTATTATTACCCGGTGGTCCACCACTAATACCCGGTCTGTTACCACTATTACCCGGTGGTCCACCACTATTACCCGGTCTGTTACCACTATTACCCGGTGGTCCACCACTATTACCCGGTTGGCCACCACTATTACCCGGTCTGTTACCACTATTACCCGGTTGGCCACCACTATTACCCGGTCTATTACCATTATTACCCGGTGGTCCACCACTATTACCCGGTCTACCACCACTATTACCCGGTTTGCCACCACCACCACCACTATTACCAGGGTTGCCATTACTACCATCCCTTAATTGTTTATCAAGATCAGCACCTGTACCTGGAGCATTACCTAATTTAATATGCAATAATAATAATAATTAATTAATTAAACGCATTCAAACATATCAATTAAGATTATATAAGCTATATTATCATTACAATTATTATCAATATTATCGTAGAATGAAAAAATAAATAAACAAAAATTGTTTACAGATATTACTGTAAGTGTTTTTATTTTTAATTTATTTAATTTTTTTTTAATAAAAAATTTACCTCTAGACTCTTGGCTACCAGGGCTTCTACCAATATATCCCTGGCCACCATTATTATCACTATTATCATTATCACCTTGATTATTATTATTTAAATTTTCATTATTATCATTATTATTATTATTATCAGATCCCGATTCACCATTTGAACCATTATTTTGGTTATCTAATAATCCCCCAACAATTTGTTGTTGTGATTTAAAAAAAAAAAAATTAAAAGTTAAAAAAATTATAAATTTTAATTAATTAATTAATTATTTATTTCTAACCATAATCTTGACTAATGACTAGCAATTGTTTCGATAATAATATAATTACTATTAATTGATAATAAATTAGATTAGAATTCATTTTGTATTTTTTTTTAATAATAATATATTATTTAGTTTTTTTTTACTAATAATTACTCAAAGCAAAATATTTAATATTTTTTTTAAAAAATATATATATAATATTATTTTTTAAAAAATTAATTCATTAATGTAATTTTATTTATTAATTAAATTGTTTATTTGGAAAAACCATATGTTATTATTATAAGATTATTATTAATTTTAATATTTATATATCATTACATTTGTTTGAAAATTTTGCAATTTTGATGAATCCAATAATTTTATTTTTAACTTAAATTTAGATAAATTACATTAACATTTATCTTGTATTTATTATTTATCAATATTATAATAATTATTATTTATTGATTTACTTTATGCTAAAATATATATTAATAAATATCATGTAATTTAAAATTAATAATTATCTGTTTAATAAATTAAACATTAATTAAAATTATTAATTTGTTGTAATTGTTAATAACATAATAATAATAATATGATATAAAGATAAGTTTTTTAATATATAAAAAAACTAATAATAATAATATAACTGTAATTTACAAATCAAATTAATTAAAAGTAAATAATGATTTTATTTATATATTTTTAAAAAAAAAATTATTTTTTTAATTCATAATCGGCAACAATATGTTCAATGCGTTCAACAATTGCCCGACTATTGGCATCAAAACTCTGCCGAATTCGTTCACCAATTTGTTTCATACGAACACTGAGTTCGGTATCGGTGGCCAACCGGTGGACACTATCCAACAATGACTGACTACTGACTGGTCGATCCAATCTATAGCCGAGACCCGTATCGACAACACGCTGTGCATTATCAAACTGGTCGGCAAAAGCGGGTATCAATAGTACTGGTTTACCGAAATAAAATGCTTCGGTAGTCGAATTGTTACCGCCGTGTGTGACAACACAGTCTACTAGTGGCCAGATTGCTGTCTGCGGTAGAAATGGTTGTCCCCACATATTTTCGGGCAATGTATACTTGTCGTGATGTTTACCCGTTGAGACGATAAACTTATGCGGAGATTTACCGAGTGTTTCGGTAACGAAACGCATTAGTCCGAGATTACCGCTAACCAGCGATCCCAGCGACAGTAGTATTAACTTTCCCGGTCTGGCCAACAGCCAGTCGGGCAGTTCAACCGATTCATTAGTGGTCCGCACAAAGCCGTCGACACGCATCCAATTGTCGGTGTCTAACGGCTTGACGCCCGCAATATGTTTGAAATCCAGTTCGTCGGGTGTCATATAAATGTTCAGTAGTCTGGACATTGGCTGTAGTCCAGAGTCGGCAATATGTTGGCCAGTCTGCCGATAGTACCAGTCGTCGACTGTCTGATGAAAGTCGGCAAACAGTGGTTCGAGTTGTTGACGAAAATCAAGCCATTTGTCTTTGTTTTGGTCGCTACACGAGTAGCCTATTGTTTATGAAGAGACAGAGAGACAGAGAGACAGAGAGACAGAGAGACAGAGAGACAGAGAGACAGAGAGACAGAGAGACAGAGAGACAGAGAGACAGAGAGACAGAGAGACAGAGAGACAGAGAGACAGAGAGACAGAGAGACAGAGAGACAGAGAGACAGAGAGACAGAGAGACAGAGAGACAGAGAGACAGAGAGAGAGAGACAGAGAGACAGAGAGACAGAGAGACAGAGAGACAGAGAGACAGAGAGACAGAGAGACAGAGAGACAGAGAGACAGAGAGACAGAGAGACAGAGAGACAGAGAGACAGAGAGACAGAGAGACAGAGAGACAGAGAGACAGAGAGAGGTAAATATGAGATTATAAGTGGTGTAACAAAATTATTATTATTGATTAGGGTATGGTATAAAACCTACCTGACCAGGCGGGCGGCAGTACGTCGGGTGCATTGCAGGCATTGTACAACTCTAGCGGACTCATGGAGTTCAACAAAATCCATGGCCGACCCGCATTCATGAATGCCGGAGAACCGATATGCGTATCGCATACTATCAGATCCGGTCGGACACTGGCCACTACTGACCGATAGTTCGATTCCAATCGTTTACAGTCGTCAAACATTTTCATAAACACCGGACCGATAGCCCGAAGTACGTCAACGGCGGTCATATTCAGCAGTCGATCGCCGTATTCGTCGAAAAACTGTTGCATCAGATCCTCTTCGGTCGACGAATAGGGTTCCGGTCCTATCGACTGTAGTATAGCTTCTTCGTAGCCATGTTTGGCCAGTCGGCCCTTGAATCTGATGTCCAATGCAAATACCGATCGATGACCACCTATACGGCTCAGGATATCGGCCAGTCCATGACAGGCACCGATATGGCCCATACCGGGTGACGGTGCAAATAGCACTGTTAGCTTCGGGTTGTCGGCGTTTTTGTTGTTGTTGTTGGACGACATCTCTTAACTATTAACTGACTATTAATTTAAACTGAAAAAAATATATTCTCTCTCTCTCTCTCTCTCTCTTTGAATATTTTTTTAAACAGTTATTGACAACTGTTTATGAAATATAAAACAAAAATTATAATTTTTTTAGTTAATTAAATAATTTTTTTAAATTTAAAAGTTTTTATATACACACACATAGTGTAGCACTAGATATATGGTTTGTTTTGGATACTGTTATCACAAATTGATAATAATTTAAATGATAATTAATTTAATTAATTAATTAAATGATAAGATTATAATATACTCACACTTGAAGATAATAATAATAATAATTGTGTAAAATCTATAAAATTATTTTTTTTAAATTAAATATTTCAATAAACTAAATTAATAATAAAATGTAAATTATTTTTGTAAATTCAAATATATATATATATTAATTTTATTATATTAACTACTAAAAATTATTTTATTTAAAAATAAAATATTATATAAATATATATATATTTTTTAAAAAAATATGATTAATATGTTTTAATTTATTAATATTCAATTAGTTTGTCAGTTACTAATATAGTTATAAATATTTTAAATTGATTTTTTAAGGATATTACTAAACAGCCAAATATAGATACAGTTTATTAATGTTATAATAAATAATAATGTTATATAAAATTTTAGTAATTTTTATTTATTTTTATAAAGTTTTTTTCTGGTAGCAACAAAATTCAAGGTTTAATACATAAATTAAAATTTAATTAAAATGTATTTTACACTTATATATATAGAGTACTTAAATTAATAGTTCATTTTAATGTTATGTGCAACTAATTTATTAACTACTTTATTATTGTTTTGATATAACTTATTTGATTAATTCAACTAAAAAAAATACTAATACTAGATTTTATAATTATATAAAAAAAGTTATCATAAAATTATTTATGAAAAATAATATTTAGGGGAAAAATACTGTAATTTAAATTTGTTACACTAATAGCTAAATAAACTCAATTGAGTGCAATTTATATATATATATATATACAGTATATATATATATATATATATCAAAATTATATCTTATATTTATATCAAAATTATATCTTATATTTATATATATTATACATGTATATTATTAAACTGTAAAATTTTTTTTTGTTGGCATGTTATCTATAAATAAATTTATTTATTTAATGATTATTATTATTTAATTAAAATTTCATTATTAAAAATTTTGAAACAAATTAATAGTTTATTTTAAGGAGACAATGATTAAATTAATATTAATTATTGTTTTTTAAATTTAACCTTACTAAATTATATTAATGTTTTAATTATGATAATTTATTTTACTGATACATGTGCAATATTGATTTTGCAAGTAAATATAATTTAATTAATCGTATGTTTAAAATAAATTTAACTAATAATAATAATAATAAAAATAATAATAATAATAATAATAATAATAAATTTAGAATTATTATTATTATTATTATTAAATACAGTATATTATATATACTGTTCTTATTCATTAAGAGACAAAAATATTAGCAAATGTTAAGTATAGAAAAATTATTCAAACATAAAAATTAATAGTAATAGTTTTTTTTAAAAAAAAGATATTGTGTATAAAGTATATAATGATTCATAAAACAATGTTTTTCTTAACATTTAAGTAAAAATCAATATATTATAAAATATTATATGAATGTTCATTAATCATTAACTATTATCATAAATATTAGTTGCAAAATAATAAATGCAATAATTATATTAAAAATTAACTAATACTATATAATTAATGACTAAGGTATGCAAAAATTTATGTAATATTATTATATTTGTTATTTTGAAATTTAAATTTGATTTCATGTTTTATTTGAGAAAAAAAAATAATTATAGCAATTCAAAAATTTTTATTAAATCGAAATATAAATGTAATTAATTGATTAACATCAGGAATATAATCAAATACTTTTTCAATCTATATCTTAATTGCTTTTTTTTAAAAAAAACATTAATATATTCATTAATAATATAATTCACTTGATTTACCTCCGAGTCTTTCACTTTGATGACACATTAATTAAACATTCAGTTGTCATAATAAGATACAACTATAGGAAATGTATTTTCAACTGTTTTACCCTATTTTACAGTTTTGGACTCCATTTCTGGAAATTTACCGCTACGTGGTTTAAGAAGTCTTCGGCGGGTTTTCACACTTTTCACGGACTTGTTGTCAAATAAATTACAATATTTATCCTCATTTTGTAACCACAATGCAATGTTTTGTCTTGTTGTTGTCCCATATTGTTTTGCAGTTTCTGATTGATTATTACCATTGTTTTTATGCCATTCAATTGCTTCCAATCTGAATTGTATTGTATATTATAACCGTCTAGTCTTTAATTTTTTAACTTTTTTGTTGATACAGATGTCAGTTTCAATTCACTACTTCTTGAGGTCACTGATATAACCATTGACATATCATTCACTTGATTTACCTCCGAGTCTTCACTTGATGACACATTAATTAAACATTCAGTCATTTTGTTGTCATTGACACATTGACAGAGGAAATGTATACTAATTGTTAAATATTTTTGTACAAAAAATTTAACCTTATTTTACAGCTTCAAAAATCTTTTATATGACAGCAACTATACGTCAATTGTAGTAATAATGTTATTTAATATTACAAAAAAATTTATGCAACTATATCTAGATATAATTGCACTCCTTGGTACCACTTTAGATATAATTGCATGCTATTATATGTCAGCAAAGTCGGTATTTATATAAAGATTATAAGCAGAATTAATTTATTTATTTTTAGGATTAGATAAATAATACAAAAATGTTCTTTATACTTATTTTATAAATACTAATTATTTTATATATAATTTTAATTTTAAAAATAAGTAATAATTAATAATGTTGATTATGATTTTAATATTAATGTAAGATAAAATTTATAAAACATAATTGAAAATGATATTTGAAACTCTCGAATTCTTTTTTCTCAAAATTTTTCTCTCTCTCTCTTTCTCACTTCTCTTCTTATAATAATGAAAATTATTATAAATATGTAATTTAACATGTCAAATCACACACAAACACATAAAAAAATAGTAAATATTATATTAGTAATAGTAATTATAAATAATTTTTGGTTAAAAAAGTATAGTTTTGATAAAAAGTGAATATTTTAGAAAATATAATTTTAAGTAAATATTTCTTATTTTTTGTTTCTAATCAAATTATATTTAAATTTAAATTATACTTCATATGCATTGTATGGACATATTGAATTATTTTTATAATTAACAAAATAATTGACAGTTCAAAACGCATTACTCTATCTCTATTTTTTTATCTCTATTTCTATCTCTATCTAAAAACCAATATAAAATAGTATTAATTTATACTATTAGTAATTGCTGGTAAAAAATAATCAATTTTTTAATTATAATCTATTAAATATATAATTACACGATCATCACTACAAAAGACAGCTGATATACTTGCACATACACACATACACACATACACACATACACACATACACACATACACACATACACACATACACACATACACACATACACACATACACACATACACACATACACACATACACACATACACACATACACACATACACACATACACACATACACACATACACACATACACACATACACACATACACACATACACACATACACACATACACACATACACACATACACACATACACACATACACACATACACACATACACACATACACACATACACACATACACACATACACACATACACACATACACACATACACACATACACACATACACACATACACACATACACACATACACACATACACACATACACACATACACACATACACACATACACACATACACACATACACACATACACACATACACACATACACACATACACACATACACACATACACACATACACACATACACACATACACACATACACACATACACACATACACACATACACACATACACACATACACACATACACACATACACACATACACACATACACACATACACACATACACACATACACACATACACACATACACACATACACACATACACACATACACACATACACACATACACACATACACACATACACACATACACACATACACACATACACACATACACACATACACACATACACACATACACACATACACACATACACACACACATACACACATACACACATACACACATACACACATACACACATACACACATACACACATACACACATACACACATACACACATACACACATACACACATACACACATACACACATACACACATACACACATACACACATACACACATACAAGTATAAAGTATATACAATATATACAGTATATACAGTATAGTTATATAAGTACAATACACGTGAAATAATTTATATATAGTTTGTTAATATTTTAGATAGGTTTTAAGTGTTGTTGTTTAATTTTTCACTTTTTAGAATCAAATTTCGACAAATAAAATCCAATAGGTATTTAAATTTGAAATTATACTTTAAATTGCAGTAAATGTGATATTTAGCTATTTTTAAAAAATCAAATGTTAATATTTTAAACTGTTAATTATATATAAAATATGTCATATTATTATTATTATTTTAAACCAAATTATCTATTTAATTGTTATTTGTCTGCCCTATCAATTAAATAACAAAAAATTATTATATTAAAAATATAAAGTAATTAAAAATATTTATGGTTTATAAATAATAGTATTGAAATCGTATATTTGTTTTTGTTGTCGCAGATTATTTTGCCAATAAGTTCATCAAATAATTTAAATATAATTATTATAAATTATTTATTTAAATCATATTGAATAGCATATATCTAAATTTTTATATAAGTTATTTTATTTAAATAATCATTTTTTTATTAAATAAAATAAAATGTAAAAAAATAAAGTTTTTATCATATTTATTTTAAATATATTGCTTTTTAATTTATGACGAATGTTAATTTTAAAATTGCTATTTATATATATAATATTTATTAATATAAAATATCATATTATACAATGACCTACTATATGAGCATAAGATAGTTTTTAGATCTTGTATTAGCAGATGGTTTGGATTTTATATTCAAGTTTTTGCCGAAGGATCGCTTATTTATTACAAGGTCAAAAACCTGAGGATGGCGGTAAAGGTCAAGATATTGTCGTTATAAACTTACTAATGGTGATGGAGGTAAATATAAATGCTTAACATCTCCAATTCTGTGTGTGTGTGTGTATGTTTAATTTACTTAATAAAATTTTAATTTAAAAGATTAGGTATGTTTGGTTCAAATAGTATTATTGTCAACTGTTTTGTCAAATTGTTTAAATTCCCTATAGCTAGACGTTTCAATAGACGAATTAGTTGATTGTATAATATATTTTTTAATGCATTGATCATTATATAAACCATTTTATAATTTTATAAACCAGCAAAATTTAATAAATACTCAATTGATTATGAAGAATGAATTGACAGTTTTAATAAAATATATATTATTTAGACTTTAGTAAAACTGTTGTAAGACATGATAGTGAATTATATGATAATTTAGGTTATAATGTTTTAAGTAGGTATGATTGTATTAATCAATGTATCATAAATTCAATGATTTTTTTAGCTTTCTAGATCTATTTTCTGACAATTAATTATCGATAATTCTATAACAATATTTTGTGTTATATGTATTTAATCGTTTATTATAAAAATGAATAGACATTTAAAAAAATTACACGATCATTATTGAAGATAACTGCCTATTTCACAGGTTCTAATGATAGCAATAAAGGTCATGATGTTGGCAATAAGGTCCATATGATAGCATTAAATACTTGCTATAAAGAACCTGGTGACAAAGATTCCATTAACATAATATTTAAGAATTCATTATATTTTATTAATAAAATTTATTAAATATTTTAAAATAACTAAATTTACATTTTTTAAATATTATTTCAAATTAAAATATGAATGAATAGCTTGAAAAATTAATTTTTAAATACAACACATTTCATATAAAAAACTATATATTTTTGTGACACTTTGACACTATATTAAAGTATTTATTTTTTAGTATCGTATACTGTATGTTTAAGTATGTTTAGTAAACTAATAGATTATTTATTAATTATATATGTATAATCTATATAAATTAATTCATAAATTCTTATGCTACTTCATTTTTAACACTTTCCCCAAAATCGAATCAAATTTCGACAAATAAAATCCAATAGGTATTTAAATTTAAAATTATACTTTAAATTGCAGTAAATGTGATATTTAGCTATTTTTAAAAAATCAAATGTTAATATTTTAAACTGTTATATAATTATATATAAAATATGTCATATTATTATTATTATTTTAAACCAAATTATCTATTTAATTGTTATTTGTATGATCAATCATTTAAATAATAACAAAATATATTATCAAAATATAAAGTAATTAAAAATATTTATTGTTTATAAATAATAGTATTGAAATCGTATAGTTGTTTTTGTTGTCGCAGAATATTTTGCCAATAAGTTTATCAAATAATTTCAATAATTTAAATATAATAATTATAAATTATTTATTTAAATCATATTGAATAGCATATATCTAAATTTTTATATAAATTATTTTATTTAATTAATTATTTTTTATAAAATAAAATATAATGAAAAAAATAATGTTTTTATCATATTTATTTTAAATTTATTGCTTTTTAATTTATAACAAATGTTAATTTTAAAACCGCTATTAATATATATAATATTTTTATTATAAAATATCATATTATACAGTGACCTACTATATGACCATACGATTGTTGTTAGCACTTGTATTAGCAGATGGTTTGGATTTTATATTCAAGTGTACACCGAAGGTTCGCTTATTTATTACAAGGTCAAAATCCTGAGGATGGCGGTAAAGGTCAAGATATTGGAGATAAAATCTTGGCAGTAATTGTGATGGAGGTAAATATAAATGCTTAACATCTCCAGTTAAATGTGTTTGTGTGTATGTTTAACAAAAATTTGTTTTGAAATATAAAATTAATTTATTCTATTAGTAATGACTGGTAAAAAATAATCATATTTTTATATATAATCTATTAAATATATAATTACACGATCATCAGTACAAAAGACAGATGATATACTCGCAATCTATTTAATTAACAATATTATATCTGACAATATTAAGTAGTCATTTAAAAAATGATTACACAATCATCATTGAGGACACCGTACCCTTTTAATGTACTTAATGTTAGCGCTAAAGAACATGGTGTTTTTTATTAATTGCTGGACTGTTGGTCCTATCGTTGTTGTCCATATTATGTCTGTTAAAATATTTGTATAATATTATGGATTGGGAACTGTATGATAACAGCGAACCTACACATTGTAATCCAGATAATGGAGACATTGATTGTAAATTGTTTTCAAAATTAGATTTTAAAATTTTATTGTAAACCAACTTCTCATGACTTTGAAAGATCATTTTCAATGCTTAAAAACAAATTGATTGAAACAAAAAGAAATTGATTTACTAAAGAACATATTCAAAAGCATTATTGTGTTAATTTTTTTTAATTATTTTTTAAAATAAGCTATAATTTGTTTTCAGTATTTTGTATTCATATTTTATAAATTTTTTGTATTTATGTTTAACATTCCTAAATTAAAGAATACTGATTTTTAAACACTGTATATTATGCAGTAGTATATTTAATTGTTAATATAAGTTAATATTATAGTTTATAGTATAATATATATACTGTATATATATATAACATAATATAAGTATAATAGATAAATAAAAAATATCTAACCTTTATTTTATTTAAATTTTATTATCGGTCGGTGGCGGTTGTGTCGGTTACGGCGTTGGTTGCGGAACTGGTTGCTGTTGTGGCGATGGCGGACGTGACGGCGGCGGTGGCGAATCTAACAAAATTAATATTTCTTAGTATTTATATTTAATTAAAATATTGAATAATAATTTGAATATTGAATTTAAAAATTAATAATATATAATATATAATAACAAATAATAATGTATATATTTATATATACATATATATTAAATAATATAAAAATTAAAACTAATATTTTTATATTTTTTGTGTAGTATTTTACTATTAAAAATAAAATTGGGAAGTTTGAATATGTTTTAAATTTAAATATTTATATATATATATATATCAAAATTTTATGGCTGTTCTATAATGCAGCTCTTACTACATTTATGAAAACAAAATTTCACTAAGTATTTGAGATATTCGACTTAAAAGTATATAAGTATTTATTGCATTTATTCACATAATCATTATTAAAAATACATTGATGTCAAATATTATGGGCATAGTCAAATAAATAATTACAGCTTACAAAATTTTATGTCAAATATCTCAAATATCTCATATATATGTCTAAATAACTAATAAGTTTAAATTTTTTTCCAGTTATAAAGTTGAAAAACCACTTTAAAGTTGAATATCTCAAATTGCGGATGTGGGTCAGGTATGAAAGTGCTATGCAGGTACTCAAGGAAGTCTATGTTACCATCATTATACGGGATTCCCCAGGACCGGGAAAGACTACAAAAGCCACATTACCTCCCGTTACCACATTCTAACATGTGATTATTATAATTTATTTTAGTAGTTTATTAATAATTAAAAATATAATAATTTTAATTAATTGTTTTAGCTATTATTAGTTTTAAAAATTATACCCAAGATTTATGCAAATTAGTCAGTATATGTGGGTGAAGTGAATGTAATGGGCGGTTATATACTAAGTACAATTTTAATTTACAATAAAGTAATAACTTTATAAATAACTAAAAATTGCTAATTATTTTGCCAATCAGTTCATCAAATAATTTTGGATTTGTTGAATTGAAATTAGTTTTGAAAGGTTAAGAGAATTTTATTTAATTTTTTTCAAATATTATTTAAATATAGTCTCCGTTAGGCCGTATAACACGTTTCATACGGTCGATTTATCTCACATAGACCCCGCACCAGTAGGCTGGTTTTAGGTCTACCAAAAATGACTCAAAAGCGTTGTCAATCTCAATTTTTATTATATGTATTAAATGGGTAAATCAACAAGATAAAACTGTATAGAAAACTAATTATATATTATAAAATTTTTATTATTATATATTTTTTAATGCTTTTTATTATTTTGTTAATTATATAAAAAAAAATTACAAATAATACTGAAATTCTATATATTATTTTAAAAAATATTTTAATTAGTACAGAAAAACAATAGTCATTTTATCATAATTAAAGTTTTAAAGTAATTGATGACACTAAAACATATAATTATACTAATAAATGTTTGTTATTAATTTAAATATTAAAATAATAAGTGCTATTATGTTAAGTAATAATTATATGAAGTACAAAGAGAAAGAGAGAGAGAGAGAGAGAGATACACAGTATATAAAGTATAGTAATAACTGTATAATAACATATATACTGAATTATAAGTGGGGAGAATGGGTAAAAATTAAAAATATTAAAAATTGAAAAATTTAACAACACTTTAACATATTTAAACTATTATGTAACATACTGTATATAACTTATTGTACTTGTATTGTATTGTACTTATACTGTATAACCCTACTGTAATAATGTATAAGCTCTATACACTTTATATATAAAGTATATATATATATATTGTTTTATCTTTCAATACATATAAATAGAAATTTATATATATATTTAAAATTTATCTATATTATATTATAAAATATGAATATATATTTTGTTATATCATTGAAAATTCGTAAATTTTGTTTTTATATGAAAACATTTTATAAAAGATTACACGATCATCATTGAAGGCATCCGCCCTTTCTCATTATATTTTGTATATTATATGAAATAAATAAACTATTAATTTGAATTACACTACAAAAGACCCATCTATTCAATCTATTTAAATAACATTATGTATGATATTAAACAATATTGAGTTTAAAAAAGATTACACGATCATCATTAAAGATACCCGTCCCTTACGCAGGTTCAATGATCTCGGTAAAGATCATGATGATGGCGGTAAAGGTCCTGATGATGACAGTAAATACCGTTAATATTTTTGTAATACTGGTATTTCTGGTGTATTAATATTAATGGTGTTTAGGACATTATAAACATGTCTTGTCGTTAATACTTTATGTGATTACATATACTTATTAATAATAAATCTGAATCTATCAACTAGTACACTGGAATAATAAATATCTGAAATGAATATCAATTTAAAATAAATTTAACTTTAGTCATTTGGGGGATTAAAATGATTCAGCATGAAAAAAAATTGCGGACGTGACGAGCGGTGGTGGCCGTGGCGGACGTAACGAGCGGTGGTAGCCGTGACGGACGTAACGAGCGGTGGTGGACGTGACAAGCGGTGGTGGACGTGACAAGCGGTGGTGGCCGTGGCGGACATAACGAGAGGTGGTGGCTGTTGCGGACGTGACAAGCGGTAGTGACCGTGGTGGACGTAACGAGCGGTGGTGGCCGTGGCGGACGTGACGACGGGGTTGGTGGCCGTGGAATTTAAATTTATAATGTATAAAATATATAATTACACGATTATCATTACAAAAGACCGAAGAAATACTTACAATCTATTCAATTAACAATGTATGATATCTGACAATTTTAAATAAATATTACACGATCATCATTAAAAAATATTCTTCCCTTACACAGGTTCAATGATGGCGGTAAAGGTCCTGTGCCCGGTAAAAATCTGAATCTATGAACTAGTACTATGGAATAATAAATATCTGATATGAATATCGATTTAAAATAAATGTAAATAAAAAAAACTATATATAGTAACTTTGACAAAAATAAAAACAAATAGAGTATATTTTTAAATTTTCTCTATGTTTCTGACAAAATATCAAAATTTCAATACTGATTCCCATAGCTCAATTTTAATGCTTTATCAAAACCTGAAATTAAAATTCAAAAATTTTTGTACAAAGTTTTGTTGTACATTGGACAAACATAAGTAAAAATATTGTAATTTAAATTTGTTACCTTAATAGCAACACAAACATAATTAAGTGATTTGTATATATATAATGATATATCTATACATATATATATATATATAAGTTAAAAGTAAATTGTCTATTTGAATTTTGTCATGTTATATAAAAAATAATTTATGAATATTTAATGAATTTTATTATGAATAATAATTTTATTTTAATTTTTAATTAAGAACATATTAATAGTATATTTCAAACAGACAATGATTAAATTAATCCTATATATTAATTAAAATTTTAAAAACTTTTAATTAAATATAATAATTTAAAATTGATTACAACATAAATTTTTTAAAGAGACTCAAATCAACAAAATAAAAAAAAAATCTGTGTCAATTTAATTATTATTTAATATATTAATGAATTCTCCATTTTAAGTAAATAATAAATTATTTAATATTTAGTTAGCTATTAGTAAGGTTAGAGTAAAATCATAAAATTTTATAACTATTAAATTAAAAAGTAAATTCATTGAACAATGTCTAAACTAAAGTTATTTATTCAATTGCCATTGATTGTTATAATATTGGCAATAATATTAAGTGAGTCAAATAATCAGGTAAAATGTAACAATAACACCAACATTATCAGTAATAACATCAACAACAATAGCGGCAATAATGTCAACAATAGCGGCAATAATATCAACAACAATAGCCTCAATAACATCAACAACAATAGCCTAAATAATGTTAACAACAATAGCGGCAATAACCTCAACAATAGCGTCATATATAAATTACCTCCAGTTTCATTATTAACATCTAAGGTAAATGATCAATGTATAATTAATTATTATTATTATTATTAATTTAATTAAAGTATTCTGAAACTAGCAAATAATTATAAATTATTTATTATATATAATAAAATTATTGTTTTTTTTAATAAATAATTTATAATTAAAATCTAATCTAGTTAATCTAATTAAAAAACATGTATTCAGTAAAATAAAATTCATAAAATATATACATAATTAATCATGTCTACTTTATTCATTTTTTAATTAAATATGTCTATATATATAATATATATATAATAAAATTATTGATTTTTTATTATATATAGACATATTTAATTAAAAAATAAATAAAGTAGACATGATTAATTATGTATATATTTTATGAATTTTATTTTACTGAATACATGTTTATTTAATTAGATGTATATAATTTACAGCAATGAACATCTGTGATATTATATGGCAATTATAGAAAATAAAAGTTTAATAATTACAATAACAAACAAAAAATTATTCTATAGATGTTTTATTGATTAAAAAAAATTTTACATTTTTTAATACCAACTATTACTACTACTACTACTAAATATTTTTTTATTTAATTAGATGACTGGTCGATGGTATGCAATCTATGCAACAAATCCGAACCATAATTTCAATTTAGATATTGAAAATTTATTCGGAACTAATCCGCCGGAATTAAAATTAACAATTAGGTATATTTTATTTAATTTATATATAAAATAAATGTCGTATAGCTTTGCCAACTAAAATACACTAGAGGTCCTCATTTTAGTACTAGAGGTCCTCTGGGCATTAATTTAGATTTAATAATTATGGTAACAAATTATTTGGTCAACTTTTTTGGCACTACTCTTAAATTACGTTATCATATTTGTTGCTATAATATTAAGTTATTGTCTAAGCAATAAATATGATAACGTAATTTAAGAGTAGTGCCAAAAAAAAGTACCAAATAATTAGTTACCATAAATATTAAATGTAAATTAATGCTCAGAGGACCTCTAGTGTATTTTAGTCGGCAAAGCTATACGACATTTATTTTATATATATATATATATAATTTTTTTTATTTCATTTAAAACTAAAAATATTAATTCTTATATTAAAATTATTATTTTTTTTATAAATAATAGTAATGACTTAACACATTTTAAATTTTGAAATTTAAGTTTTAATTTAAAAAAAATAATTTGTATTTATTTAAGTTAAACAGTTTTTGAAATGCCTATATACTGTATATATATATATATATAATGAATTAATGTTTTATCCGTCTATGTATAGTATATACTCTATATATCAGGAATGCAATGATTTGTGATTTTTTTTAAAAAAAATACTTTTATACTTTCACTACTATTATACTAACCTAATGTTATATTAAAATATTTATTTCATCTAGCTCAAATAAACAGTTAAAAAAAATTTATAAAAGTTTAAATCAAAATATCATGAATTATTTATATAATATTAATAATAAGTCGATTATTATATCGGTATACTATATACTGTAATACTATATAAAATTGTTTATAAACCAAAAAAAATTATAGAATTTATTTTTTTTTAATTATATATTTATTTAGTATTTTGTTTGTTTTAGTATTATTTACAACAACAACAAAAAACAATAATATTTTTTAAAAAATTATTTTATATTTATATAATATATATATATATATATATATATATATATATATATATATATATATATATATATATATATATATATATATATATTGTTGTGTTTAATAGTGGATCTAAAAAACCAACCTATTCGGGATATACAATATTAGATGACTTGAATTTTATTAATATTACCTATGAATCCGGTAGTCGTATCTCATTTAATATATTGGACTATGATTTTGATCGCTATTTATTAGTTAAAGTTTTACATAAAAATAAAGGTGATGTAAATGTTTTTTATTTATTTTTTTTATTATAAACTTTATATATATTTTATTTAAATATCTATTATTTATAAGACAGTATATATATATATATAAATACATACAGTATTTATTATTATTATTATTTAGTTAATAATTATAATTATTATTTAGTAAATGTTTATAACTAGTTAATTATTTTACTTTGAAATTTTTATTGTGTTTGATATTAAATAATTTATTTTAATTTTTAAATATATCATTATAATTTAAATTAGTAATTCATATTGATAGTATTTTTAAAAATAAAATAATAATTTATTTATGATTCTTGGATATTATTATAAAATATTTTGTTGTTTTATAAAAATTTAATAATCATTTATTGAAATTAATTGTAAATAATTTTATACATATTTTTTTTTAAATAATATAATTTTTATTTTTATTATTATATCTTCAATTTAATTCAGTTGGTATAACACTTTATAGTCGATTCAATGACCAATTAGTTGAACAATTAAGACAATTGCATAACGCTTACAAAAAACTGGATCAATTGGGTCTGAAATTTAATTTAAAATCAACAAAACAACAGCCAAAACCAAAACAAAAGTCAAAACAAAAACCAAAACAACGTAAACAACAACGAAAAGGACGACAACAACTAAAACAACGTATACCACAACAAAAGTTGGGTTAAAATTGGGTTAAAATTGGGTTAAAGTTATATAAATTAATATACAGTTAGATAACAAAAATTTTCTGAAAAATAAATCCAAAATTATTCAAAATTAATTTATAAATTTATATATATATATATATATAAAGACATACCAATTATTTATTAATTTATTAATTATTTATTTATAACTGTTTAAACTTTAACTGTAATTCAATTCTAATAAAATAAAATTATTATCAAGCATATTTATTATATTTTAGTTACTATGACAGCAATAATTAATAAATTTAAAAAGTTTATTATTATTATTGTTATTTATTATAATTTAATTTATGTACTAATATAAATTAGATTAATTTAAATTAGTAACCTAGATTGTTACTTAAATAAATAAATAAAATAATAATAATAATAATAATAATAATAATAATAATAAATAAATAATAAAAACTTTATTGGTTTACTTGGTATTGATTCAATATTTTATTAATTTTTTATTAAAATTTAAAGTTATTAATTAATAAATTTATAGTTTATATTAATAAAATTAAATAGACATACTATTTATTATATTATATCATTTTTAAAAAAAAAAATTATTACAAATTTCTTAAAGATTATTAGGTATTAAAAAAGTCGTTTTAAATTTATTTTTTAAATTAATTAATATTAATATTAATTAATTTAAACTGTATATATATATATATATATATATATTAACTCATTAACCCATGTTTTTACATTTATTATTTTGTTGTGGATTTACAAACGGATACCAACCCTGACCATTGAGACAATCGTAATAAAATTGTTGACAATACTGGCCATTACACCAGCCTCTAGTACAACGTCTACCAATACTATAACAGATTCTGTCTATAACTTCTACAACAATTCAAAATAATTAATTAATTAAAACCAAAAAATATAAGTTCAATAATAATAATAATAATGTTTTATTTAATAAAAAAAACTTACTTTTATAGTAATTATGACTTTTTGTTAGCGCAAATCTATACATTGTTTCCATTCTATCATTTTTTTCGGGTATTCTACAGTTACCAGGTTTACCATCAAATTTACCCACTGATGGTCTACCACCACCACCTGGTCTACCATTAACTTTATTTTGTGGGCTTTTTAGTTGTTTATTTTCTGGTTTACTACCTGGTTTACCTCCCAAACTCTTACCGTTACCTTTACCGCCCACTTTACCGACACCTTTATTACCACCAGCTTTACCGCCACCCTTACCGACACCTTTACTACCACCAGTATTACCGACACCTTTACTACCGCCACCCCTACCGACACCTTTACTACCACCAGCTTTACCGCCATCTTTACCGCCACCCTTACCGACACCTTTACTACCACCAGTATTACCGCCACCCCTACCGACACCTTTACTACCACCAGCTTTACCGCCATCTTTACCGCCACCCTTACCGACACCTTTACTACCACCAGTATTACCGCCACCTCTACCCCTACCTTTACCCTTACCCTTAGCACTACCTTTGATATACGGTGGCCGTCTATTTATCATTTGATATCTCTGTGTATAACTATAATTGAAAAATTTACGACAAATATCTCGTTCTGTACTATGATTATCAAATGGATACCAATTGCTACCAGTAATACATTTTTTTGAATAAAATTCATCGCAATATTTTATATTACAATATATTTCTAAACAATTTTTATATTGTATTCTGCATTTTGATTGTATTCTATCTGTTAGTTATAAACAATTAAAAATTAAAAAATTAATTTAAAAAATTAAGTTATTAAGTTTATTATTATTATAATTATTTATTGAAAATAAATTCCTAATTACCTTTATCATTGTTAGCGAATAATTTTTTAAATCCATTATTAGCTGACGATGTTTTCCTATTAATTTTTTGTTTGCCACTAAAACCACCAAATCCAGGACTTGGACCATCTATACTACCCGGAACACCATTAGGATTATAACGACCCCTACTACTAGCACCTGGACCTTTACCGCCAGCACCTGGACCTTGACCACCAGCACCTTTACCTCCCGGACCTTTACCGCCAGCACCAGAACCTTTTCCTTCAGGACTTTTACCGCCATTACCAGCACCTCCTTTACTTATAGGACGCTTACCACTACTACTACTACTACTATTAGGTTTACCAACTTCATTTAAGGCATCATCATGTATGGACTCGCCATCTAAAACAACAACAACAACAACAACAACAACAACAACAATGTTATTATTAATATTATTATTAATTTTTACATAATTTTCTTGTTTTGCAAAGTTATAAATTAAAAATAATAATCATTATATTATTAACATTATAATTAACTTAATTATGATATACAGTATTATATAATATATATACAATATTACTAACCGGTAACAAATAATAGATTTGATAAAATAATTAACATTAATACAAATAATATTATAGTTAACTTCATTGTTGTTGTTAATTATTTTTTCTAATTATTTTATAAATTAGATATAATCAAATATATTAGATAATACATATTTTTTTTTAAATATTAAATTATAGATTTTTGTTTTGTTTGAATAAAATACTTAATAATTTTTTATTTATTTATTAGTTTCTTAATAAACTATAATATATAAAATTATAATTAATTTTAAATGATTTAATTAAAATTTGCATTAAGTCTAAAATTAATTAATTTTTATGATGTTTTTTTAACAACATATTGTGAATATTTTAAAAAAATATAAAAAATTTATTTATTTTTTAAGCCAATAGAAAATATTACATTACTTAAAATACACATATTATACATAATTTAATTTTAATTATATAATTAGATATATAATAATAATAATATCAAATTTATATATTAATATTATTTGTTTAAAAAAATTACCTTTCACTGACAATAAAATGAAATTCAATGATGATGGTGTTATAATTTTTTTTTTAAAAAATGACTTCAATTTTAGTAGTCAGATAAAGTATATATTAATATTTATTAAACTATATGTATAGACAGTTATAGTCCTATAGTTAGTGTAATATCTATAGGACTTAGTTTTACATTGATTTTTTCTAGTGAGATGATCGTGTAATTTTATATTTTATAATAAATCATTTAATTATCAATCAATTAGATTAATTAAATATAAATACAAAATAACAAATTTAAACTGATATTAACTTATAACTGATATCTTTATATTTTTAAGAGATTATTTAGAAATTAATTTTTAGTAATAATTTTTTTTTAATTAATTGTTATTATCTAAATATTTACATATAATTCAGTTTTACATAACAGTTATGAATTAATATACTTTATATATATATATTACATATTTTATATACTGTCTCTTATAAATATATATAAAATTTTTGTTAATTAATTTAATTATTTTTATAGTTTGTGGTTAACAACAACAACGATATCACAAAAAAAGAAATAAGTTTAGTTAAATAATATTAATAACAACAACAACAAAATAATAATAATAATAACAATAACAATACGAACTAATGTGAAATAAGTTTTGTTACAATAATAATAATCACAACAGCAACAACAAATACTACTACTACTACTTTCACGTAAGTTAATTTCATAGATTTTCATAATTTTTTGTTTACAAAAAGTAATTATTTATTTTAGAAAAAATGCTTTTAGTGTTGTGAAATAATTTTTTTAAAATTTACTAATTATTAGTTTTGCTAATAGTATATATTAATTTTTTTTAATATAGGTTTTTTTTAAATTATCAAATCAATTATGAAAAAATTATTGCGAACTTATAATTTTATAATAATAGCGTTATTAATTATTTGCGTTATTCATAATTATAATTTAACTATTGAATATTTAAAGTATTAAATTACAAACTTAAAAATAAAATTTTATTGCAAGCAATTAATGAATGCTTAAATAAACATATACTTTTTAAAACAAAATTATTATAACCAATATAATGTCACTTCTATTGTAGAGGTTATTTATAACAAAAATAATATTATCAATAAGTTAGATACTTATTTTGAACAATTTGAACAATTAAAAGATACAAATATTTTCAACTGTTTAATCAAAGTTGGAAATTTTGAACATAATTGTTCAATAATTAATAATTATACCTAAAGTATTTAATTTGATAATTTTTGTATTCATATATTCAAACAAATTGATATCGATAATGATTCCGTTTTTGAAATTCACGATTTACTATTTGGTAAAAACAATGTTATAAAATTTATTATTTTAATTAATAATTATCAAAGATTAGCCATCAATAGTATTAGTTTAACCTCATCGTCTCGTAAAGAGACATTATATCCTAGTTTTAAATATAAAACTAAAAACATTGACCCAAAAAAATCCAATATTTACACTGTAGATTATCGCAAAACAGTTTCTACTTATGATAAACAGTTATTTGGCAATTTATGTTTAGACATAATCAGTATTGATGATTCTGTTAATAAATGTATTCTAAATACAATGAATTTACTACGAAATGTTTAGCCAAACATAGATCGGTAGCTAAATATCCCAGACATTGCATAAGTGATTGCAAAGTATTACATCAATGCAAATATGAATCATTTAATTTAGTCGCATATTATGATTATTTAGAAAAAAAACACATTAGATAATAATTTTGAAATAATAGTAACCAATAGTGACAACGAAGAAATTAGTTATACCATAACATTAAAAATTTCATATCTACAATATATAAATGACATGTCCAGCGCGATTGGCTTATAGTTTGGGGTATCGGTTATTATGGTTGTAAAGAAATTTTACAAAAAAATATTTAAATACATAAAAAATCGCGTTGTAAAATTTTCTCTGTAGTCTTTTCTACAAGACGCCATTTTATAATACATTTTTATGAAATTTGTGTCACCATATTAGTTGATGTGCGTATTAATTGAAATTTATGCCAAACATATAGTGAACTCTATTTTAATATTGTTATTTATTATAGTCGTTTTCATCGTTCTTTTGATGGTCGTTTCGATTATTTATTAATTTTTAACTTTAATAATTAATAAATTTAATTTTGTGTAATACTTCTTTAATTAATTTTAACATTAACGGTCTTTTTTAGTGATGATCGTGTAATTATATATTTTATAGAACTAATAAAATAAATTTTAAAAATAGCTTTTCAGAATTTCAGAAAATTTGATTAGTTTGAAAAAGTTTGAAAAAAATAATAGTTATTTCTTAGCATAACTCTCAATATAAAAATTAAAAAATAAACTAAAACATTTTTTGTAGTTTTAAACTAAAAAGAAATATATTATATAATAATACATTTTTTAATAATTTGAACAAAAATTAATAACTATTACTATATAATAATTAATACATATTTTTATTGTCTTTGAAAAAAATTGTAGTTTCAATTGTATAGTTAATATATTACATATAATACATATAATAACTTTATATTATATAATATATCTTTTTATTATTATTATTATTTAAACTGATTTATATTTGCTATCTAAATATAATTATATATATTTATTTAAAAATAATTACTAATTTTTTTAATTAAAAATATTCGCTTGTTTTTTTAATAAATAGCAATTAAAAATTTAATAATTTTTTAAAAATATAATTAAAATTAGATTATAATAACAATTTACTTACTTTAGTTAGTTAGTCAAACGTATGTATAATTAGTATTTTTAAACTTTGAATAAAAGTTATATAATTAATAAAATTATAACAAAAATAAACGGTTTTTTTTGGTTACAAATCGATTGTTTTGTTTGTAAATTATTTATATTCAAAATTTTCAATTTTAATTATTATATTAATTAGCAGTAATTAATTAGAAAATTATTATGTAATTTTTTCTAACAAAAAATTAGTTATTATTGTTTATTTATTAATAATATTTTTACAAAAATTTTAATTTGGTTAAAAATTAATTTTAAAAAAATCAATACATTAAATATAATTTTAAAAATAATTGATTAAAATTATTTTCTATAAAATAATCAAAAAATTATTATTTGTTTGTATAATTTAATATATAAAATGTTTAATAATAATTAGTAATAATAGTAATAATTTTTCAAAAAATTTAAACAATTTTTTTTAAATAAGTGAATTAATCGCTTTATTAAATATAATAATAATAATTATTATTATTATTATAATTACTAATATTTAAGTGATATTATGAAATGATTGTTTATTTTTTATTATTATTTTAAGATTTAAAAGTTATTTTGTTTCTTCAATGACTCAAATGATTGTCATTTAAATATATACAGTATTTATACAAAAATTGTCATAAATTTTAAAATTTTGTATTAAATAGTTAGACAATTCATTTGCTAAACACATTTGTTGTCAATTTTTTAAAACTTATATTTTTTAGATTTAAAAAAAATTTGTTTTTTAGCAATTAATTCATTATTTTAAACATTTAGTGTTGTTCTAAGTGTTACATTGTTTTTGCATTTTTTTATTGTAACATATTTTTTGTTTGTTGGTAACAAAATTCAGTTATTTTATGATTAATAATAATAATTAAAAAAAAATTATATATTAATTATAATTAAAAAAAAGTTTATTATTAAAAAAGTTTTGAAAATAATAAAAAATATTATAATTAGTTATTACCGATATTATTTGTATTATTATTATTAATGTTATTTTTTATATAATAAAAATTTATTAGATAGTTATAATAAATTAATTATTATTTTAATTATGTCTTTATATATATAATATTATTCATTACTTTTTTTCACTCTCTCTCTCTCTCTCTCTCTCTCTCTCTCTCTCTCTCTCTCTATTATCCAAACAATTACCGCAAGTTTTTTTTAATTATATAACAAATTTGCTTAATATTTATCCATATTTTAACACCAATATTGCTGTATATATATATTATATATTAATTATATATTTAAATCACAATAATCTATATTATATTTATATTGATATATGTTATATTTATATATACAGTATAAGTATTATAATTTTATGGATGTAATAATTAATTAATTGATTTAAATATATATATATTAATATATATAATACCTGTATTTTTATCTGATATATATATATATAATTTCATACACCACATACATGTTATAATCCTTTTTTTTGTTTATATATATACTGTATATATATTATAATAAGTAGATTTTAGACTCATATTTATTTTGTCAATTATTTGCTAGTTTTAGAAAAATAACATTATTATAATAACAATTAAAAATGTGATTGAAATTGTGATATAATTACTACTATTAAGTTAATGATAATAAAAAAAACTTATTTTTTAAAACACTATTATTATTATTCTACATTATATACAGTATATCATTGACTAGTTTTAAAATTATAATTTAATTAACTTTTTAATAAAATAAATCAACAATATATTATATTTATAATATAATATAATTTTCAATCTAATAATAATAATAATAATCAATATACTGTATGAGTCCTATCGTTTTTATTTGGCTAACAATTTTTAAAGAGAGAGAGAGAGAAAAAAAAAGAGAAAATAAACTTATTTTTATAAATAGTAAATACAATATATATATATATATATATTAAATATAATATATCAATATTATGATAATTATAATTACATTCAATTTAACATTTGTTTTCTAATCAAACCCAACCAACAATTATATATATTATATAATAATAATTATTATTATTATACTTGCATTTTGTTAAACAATATATATATATAGATAGTATATTATCATATTATTATTATTATTATTATATAATCACATCATTTATATATATATTGTATAGTTTAAAATAATAATACATTAATAACAAACAAAATACGAAAAAAACTGATTATCAGTTGTTTTATTATTATTATTATAATAATATTTTTGTCACTTTTTTTTATAGATAAAAAAAACTTTTTTTTTTAGTTTATATATTGCTTTCGGGATTCACAATCATTTTGTTGTTGTTATTATTATTATATATTATTTGTTTGATTATATCATACAATCTTTTTTTGTTAATTTTATTTTCAATGATCAGAAAGTACTGTACAGTTATAGTACACACAGAGTAGCGGACATCCCGTGAGAGAGGATTTTAGGAGTCAATCATATGATATGACTGTCCATAAACTGTCTGTCTGTCTGTCTCTATCTCTATCTCTCTCTCTAGACGTACCACTCTTTAAGATCTTTCTTTTTGGGCATTTTTATCAACGGTTTGTGGTGTTGGTCAGTGGTGGGCGACGTCCTGGACATACCGACACCGCCACCAATGCCGCCGCCACCAATGAGATGTGTCTGGGGTAGACCGCCAGTGGCCAACATGGATGACGTTGATCCCGAAACTGGTTGAAATTGATAGTGACTTTTATTAATCGTATCGTCATTGATCTTAAACTGTGTGTCCGTACGGTAACGGACTTTGAAAAACAGGACAATCGGCGCTATAATAACAACAACAATCAGTCCGATGGCTATTAAGCCGATTATCATTACTGTCCGATCACTGGTACTCTTATTGGGCACTGGAGTACTCGGTTTTGCCGGTTCTTTGACAAATATTTTCGGTATCTCTGGCACCGGTATCTGTAATTTAATATTTTTTTTTAAAAATATTCAATTGTTATCAATATAGACCTCCCGTTAAAAAACAATTACCTGATAAATAGTGGGCGGATCTTTTGATTCCGGCAGCTGCGCTGGTCGGCCAATATTACGGTTATCGGCTGCTGATGATGGCTGCCTGGTTGTACCACTTATCTTATAGATAGGTCGATCCCAAATGGGTTGCTGTGTTATTGGACGTTGTGTTGTATAAACAATAAATGGATTATTCACTGCAGTCGACATATGATCGGGTAATTGCTGATCTATCGGGTAATAGGGTGGCGTAATTTCCGGGTATAGCGGTGGCGGCCGCGGCGTCCCGACTGTCCACTGTGGTCGATGATAGGCCGATACAGTTGTGGTAGTCATGTGCGGTGCATATAGGCTGGTCTGGGCGCCGCCACTGCCATAGTAGATGTTATTACTTGAGCTGGTTATATGTTGTTGTTGGCCACCGATTAGTTCACCCGAACCCGAACCATCGATACAGTCTTCGTCGTCGGCGTCGCACTTATGGGACACCACACCGCCTACCGATCCATGCGGTGTCGACTGTAGCGAATAGGGCGGTACTCCCGTAACCGGCGATCGCGGACTCGCTATATAGACAGGTGTTATAAGATCGTCGCCGCCGTCGCCGCCGCCAGAAGCCTCCATACGGGAACAGTCGTCTTCGTCGTCGGCATCGAAACAACCGGAACCGGCGCCCGAATAGATCAGGTCATTGATGTCGTAGCCGACGGATGTTTTGGCCTACAAATGTTTTTTTCAGTATCAAAATAATAATAATTAGTGTAAATATATAACAAATTTTCCGCTAATATCACATAATATAAAAACCTCTTGCATTTGTGGACCACTTGTTTCCATAAGTGTACTGTTTTCGTAATAACTGCTACCCAGATGTTGTTGTTGATGGTGGTGATGATGATGGTGTTCACTACCACTACCAATACCACCAGTAGTCCTGCTATTGTTGTTGTTGTAGTTGTAGTCGTGATTGATGTTTATTATGCTATCTTTTTTGTCGCCACTATTATTATTATTGCCGCCGCCGCCACCACTGCCGCCGCTATTATCAATAGAGACCAACAGTTTGACGTCGCCGTCAATCGATATACGCGGATCATCTTTGACAGCCATATCGAGTATACGATGACCATTGAATACAAAACCGGCAATTATCCCGTGAAATGGCCGATCGATAGTATTGCGGACAATATTACGTTTGCCGCCTAACTGTATACGCGAATGACTATTGAAAATGGTCAACTGGCGGCCGGGTGGACTTTTATGTACAACATGATGGTTGTCCACTTGAATGGTCGAATTTTGAGCCGATCGGGTAAACCTGACCGTATGATATTTGTCGTCGTTGACCCGAAAACTGAGTTCCCCGACGTCCAGATCTTCGATACCCAGATTGTAGACCATCAGGACATTACCGTCGACCAGTGCCAGTTCCATATAGTCGGACGTACCGCTTTCAATCCTGACCAGCAGTGCATTTTCATCCCGTGTCTGAAACCCCAGGGCTAGCAAATCGTTTTTCGTGTCGGGCCTCTTGTCCGCCGGAAACGTAAACGTTATGAGACCGCTGTTTGGCCCGATATGGTAGGCGTTACGCAAGTCATGGGACAGGTAGTGTTCGCCACGAAATTCCGGCGCTCTTTTGTCTATTGATTTTATTTTTTGGTGTTGTATTTATATTTATTTTTTATTATAAAAAATAAATAAAAATTGTATTAAAAAAATTTATTTGATTTATTATTAGTAATAGTATTTTTTTCTTATGTTATATAAATAAATAAATTAATTAAATTATAGATTTAATTACAATATATCGATAGATATAATTAATTATTATTATTATTATTAGTAGTAGTAGTAGTAATAAATATTTTATTTAAATTAATAAATTAAATTATTTCAACATAACATTATAAATATGTAAACATAAATTTTTATTAATAACTAATTATTTTTTCTAAAATATAATAATAATAATGTTTATTACTATTATAGATAACTAAAAAAAAAAATACTTATCACGCAAATAATAATTATTTTATTTTTAAATAAATAAATAAAACAAACCAATAATCCGATCGTCGATTATAGTTAGGGACCAAACTTTGCTGGCATTTAAGTAAATATTAATTATTATAAACACTATAATTGTTAACATCATTTGACTGATTGTTTTTTATTTAGTTTTTTATGTTTGTTTGATTAATTGATTTTATCAATATTTAACTAAAAATATAAAAAATTGCATTAAATTGAAGTTTTTAAAAATACAAAATAAAAATTTATACACAATTTATAATTTATTTTTGTAGTACACAAACACAACAACGTAAACACTTTTTTTATAAGAAATTATTAATTTAAAAAATAATTAATTAAAAAAACAATTATTATTTCTAAGAAAAAATTTCAATTAATAAAAAATAACTATATATTTATCAATAATATAAATATAATATATAAAACAGGCGTTTTATTTTGTAATAAATATTTATATAATATATATATATTAAAAAAAATTATTGACACTTTTTTTTGCTTATTGATGATAATAATAATAATAATAATTGTGATTAAAATAAATTAGTGATGTAATAGCCTTTTTAATTTGTTGTCATCGATATTCATAACATATTTTTAAAAATCATATGTAATACTAGATATATTGTTGTTGTTGTCGATGACGTTAATCAATGGTATCTTTGGATCAGCTAATAAGGTGATCATCATATATATATATACTACTGTACTGTATATATATATATATATAACTAGTGATGAAAATTACAGTTTTATTCTTCAGCAACAGCTCTCATGGCTTGAGCTGAGAGATAGATAGATAGATAGATAGATAGATATCCAAACAAACTGGTAGTTTCACTGATGGCAAATCGCATACCGTTTTTTTAGCCCCCCTTTTCACTTATATCTTCAATCATATCACTACTACCCGACACAAACTGATCCCAACAAACAACACATATCATCATAAGATAAACACTAAACACATAATAATATGACAGTCCATACCATTTAGGTATCACTCTCTCTCTCTCTCTCTCTCTCTCTATCTCTCTCTCACTATATATTTATTTTGATTTTTTTTATATATCATATACAGTATATATATATATATATATATATTATATTGATATATACTGTATATTTAAAAACCCACTGTTAATCTCAGCGAAGTATTTTTGTTGCCAAAAGTCAATAGTTATTGATTTTTTTCTCGCAATTTCTCTCTCTCTCTCTCTCTCTCTCTCTCTCTCTCTCTCTCTCTCTCTCATGGATTTTGCGTAAATTTTATCTATTGTTTTGGTTGTATTGTATATATAAAAACAATATATACTATATATATATATATGTCGTTTGCATTGTTTTTTCCTCTCAAAAGAGCCGACAATAATATAATATATTATAGACATTATAAATGTCTTTTCATTTTCTTTTGCTATATATTTCTTATATAATGCAATAAACTTCAGACGTTTGACTCTCTCTCTCTCTCTCTCTCTCTCTCTCTCTCTCTCGCCGTTATCAGTGATAAAGTATCGGACAGTTATGTGTGTGTGTGTATGTATGTGTGGATGGTATGGTTTTTTGGTGATGGTGGTGATGGTGGGGTCATTATATCCATAAGCATACATAACAGGCCTTTCATAAGAAAACAATAGATAAACAAATAGTTTGCGATAAAAAAATACTAACCAACCAACAACAAAAAAATCAACTAAAATAATAAATAAAATACTCCCAAAAATTATATACAAAAATATACAGTACTAATAATAATAATAATAAATTTCTTACGACATATCTAACAGTATATATATATTACTATAGTTTTTCTTATTATTTTATTTTCTTATTAGTTTTTTTAGGTAATCTATGTTTTTTTCAGGCATTTTATTAGATTAGAAAAATTATAGCCCTAAATGTTGTGACCCTAAAAAAATAATATATATTTATATATATAAATCTGACATTTAGCTACACACTCAGGGGATAGACATTTAGAAAAATATATACAAATTATTATTATTGGATAAATAAGTTATTAATCATTTTTCTATTTAAATATATATACTTTACTAATAATATTGTATACAGTAATGCTTGTTATAAATTGTATTTTTTTTGGCTAAATGATATTATCAAATAAAATAGATTATTTTATTTTTTTATATTATTTTATCATATCATATCATTTGCATTGAATTTGCATAAATACAGTATATATATATATCTAAATGTGATTTTGAATAAATAATATTTTTATGGGATAAAAATATACAGAAATAATAATAATAATTTTTAACACTATTTATTATATACTGTATTTACAATAAATAAATTATTATAAATTTATATATTTGCATATATATATATAAAATGAATAATATTATTGACATTTACTTAAATTTAATTAATCAATAAAATTTATATTTATATATATTTAATATATTTAAGTAATATATTATTCACATACTAGAGCTGAATAAAAATGAAAAGTGCAAATAACATAATATTATTTTTTTTAATTTTTATTTGTTAACATTTACATTAAATTTTTTTACCATTAAATATTAATTCAACTAAACGGTTTGGTTATTATATTATTAATTTTTATTGGCACTATCTAGTATAACAACACCAACAACAAAAATAAAACAACCCGTAGTATAAATTAAATTTATGTATAATTAATTAATTAATTAAAAATAATATTTATATATAGAGTCTATTAGATGAATAAATATCTAATATTATAGTTTTCTTTCCCCTATTAATAATATTAACATTTTTATCACAAAGTTTATATATATATATATATGGTATGTCATATAAATGGGTAATAATTTATTAGTTAAATATATTTATATTTATATACTATATTAATATAAATTTAGATAAAATATATAAATATTTACTGCATTTTTAGTCTTATTTTTTTTATTTGCAATAACTTTTTTTTATGTGTGTGTGTGTGTGTGTGTGTTAGCTCAACACTACATTATTAATAATTAATTTATAAAATAGTATTAATAAAATAATAATAATAATAAAAAACAGGGAGAGATTTATTTTATGATAAAAATATTTTATTTTTATTCAATAATATTTATTATTATTATAATCATGGTCATTATTATTATTATTATTAAATCTAGACTTTTTTGTTTGTTTGTGTTTATATATATATATATATTATATACAGTATATATCAATACTTTGTTTGGCATTTTGTTTGTTTGTTTGTATGTGTGATCTAACAATTTATTTGTAATAATTTGTATTATTTTTGTTTTTACTTAAAATAACTAATTTTTTTCAACCAAAAAAAACTCATTTGCTTTTACACACACACATAAAAATATCTATATTTAAATTATCAATTTTTGTTGTGTGTGTTTGTGTGCCATAAAAACATTTGATTTTATTTTTAATGATTATATATGCAAAACAAAAACTTTTATTTTTAAAAAAAATTGTTGAATTAATTTAAGTTTTTTTTCTGATATAATCAAAAAATAGCATTTTGTTTGTTAATTTTTTTATCTATTATGATATAATTGTTTTAAAATCACTAATAAATATTTATATATAAATATTTTATTTTATATATAATATATTCACAAAATTTTGTTTTTAAATATTAAGTACAGAATTGCTAATAATTTTTATTTTTATTTGTTTGCTAACAATTTAATTAATTAATTAATTTATATTATGTGCGTTTATATAAAATATATAATACTTTAATTTTTTTTAACAAATTGCAACTAAAAGCTAAAATTTTAATTATAATAATTATTTAGTCAATCAATCAATTTTAACTAATAAACATGTTTTTGTTGCACACACACAATGCAAACAAATTTATACCATGTTTTTATATATATATACGATATATACATATACATACATAATATATTTTATATATAATACTGTATAAACTTTCAATAAAAACTATTAACTGTTTTTTTTGTTTTGTTTGTTTTCAGTTATATCATCATCATTATCATTATCATAATTTACATTTAATTTATTTATAAATATAAATTATTTTCTTATTCAATAATAACAATAAAAAAACAAATTGATATTTTGTTGGCCAATTTTGGGTGTGTATGTGTTTATGTAAGTGTGTGTGGTGTGTGTGTGTGTGTGTGCGGCCAATCATTAAAATTTGCAACTAATAATATGTTTACAACATTTAGTTAAAGTTAGAGAGAGAGAGAGAGAGAGAGAGAGAGAGAGAGAGATTGAAAGAAAGAGAGAGAGAGAGAGAGAGATTCATAATGATATACACACTGTATATGTTATGTAAAATAATAATGAATTCATTACAAGATATAAGAGAAAGAAAGAAAGAAAGAGAGAGAGAGAGAGAGAGAAATTAAATTACAATAAAATACATGTTTAATACATTTTTTTTTGTTTTTTTAACTTATAGTATATACGGTATATATACTGTATATATAATAAAATCAATGATAATTTTTTTTAGTGAATATATGATCGTCAATGGATAAAAATATTGTGTAATAATAATAATAATAAAAATAATGTTTATATAATTGTTGTTTAATGTTGTTGTTGTAGTAGTAGTAGTAGTAGTAGTAGTAGTAGTAGTAGTAGTAGTAGTAGTAGTAGTAGTAATAGTTGTATATTTCAGTACAATTTCATAATGTGTTTGAATAATAATACTGTATTTAATTTAATAATAATAATAATAATTTGGTGGGGGATTTTTTGATATTATTTTATTTTATAACAAAAATTAATTAATTTTTTTTATATAAGTATCACTATTATACATTTACCCACCAATTAATTAACTATTATTATTAAGTTAGACAATACACATACAAACAAATATATATATATAAACATTACAACAATATTTACGATCAAAATAAGTATTTTTTATAAAAAAACAAATAAAATTAAATAAAATGACAACTAATTTATTATTATTTTATTCACTTATAATAATTATAAAAAATAATAATAATAATAATAAGTTTATTTGATGATTGCCTAATTAATTACTAAAAAAAATCAATAATAATAATAATAATTGAAATATTAATTTATAAGTACAAGAAATTATTGATGATTTTCACAATAACAGTAATTAACTTGTATTTACTGTAATAATAATAATAATAATAATTATAACAAACAAACTGTTGGTAATTATTACAATCAATACAATAAAGAAAAAAAAATTAAAATAAAATAATATTCTTGTTTTTTTCAGTGTTAGCTTTGAAATTAATTATATAATAATAATAATAACTTGTTTTCCAATAATAATAATAATAATAAATATTAGGTAAGAGAGAGAGAGAGAGAGAGAGAGAGAGAGAGAGAGAGAGAGAGAGAGAGAGACAAACAGCACACAATATTTTTTAGATAAAAAATAAAATTGAAATAATAATATTGAAAGCACCGGCTGTTAGTTACTCTCTCTCTCTCTCTCTCTCTCTCTCTCTCTCTCTCTCTCTCTCTCTCTCTCTCTCTCTCTCTCTCTCTCTTACACAACAATTCAAAATCTTTAGCACAAAATCAATAATTTTTTTTGTTTGCTTTATTGTTTGACATAGTTTTTTTCATTTCAATGTTTTTGTGTTATAGTTAAAAAATAATAATTATATATATATATATAATATTTTAAGCATTTTGTTGTTGTTGTTATAAATGTGTTGTCGATTTCAAATATTACAGTTTAATAATAGAAATATTATTATTATTATTATTATTATTATTATATTTGTGTGTAAGTGTTTTGTATGTTTTATAAAATTATTATTTTTTGTTTTCAATCATTTATATATATATATATTTTAGTGTTTAATTTTAATTTTTAAATTTTAAATACTTTTATTATTTGTTGATCAAATGTTGTTGTTTTTCATAAAATAGCATTTTATATACCAAAAGATTTGTTTGTTTTTTTTGTTACAATTAATATTTGTTTGTTTGTTGAATTAAAAACAACTTTTGGCTAAAAATTATAATATACTGTATATATAGTTAGAAATAGAGAGAGAGAGAGAAAAAATAACACAGTTTACAAATGTGATGATTAAATAGATATTCAAAAAAAAACTAATCAAATATTAAATCTTATTTTTTTCAAATTAAATAATTTAAAATCTATTACTACTATTACTAGTAGTAATAATAATAATAATATATAGTTAAGTGTTTGTGTGTGTGTGTTTAAACATAAAAATAGTTATGTATTTATTTTTTGTATTATTATGTAATTAGTTAATAATCTAATTTATTTATTTTTTAAATAACTACAATATACTTGTTGTTGTCTTTAATTAGTTATATCTAATTTTGTTGTGATAGTAAAATTCATATAATAATAATAATTAATTTTTGATATCCTAAATAAACAACAGTTTTTTTCAGTTACCGTACTATTTTGTTGTTGAAAATTAATTTTTAAACTATATATTTGTTGTTGAAATTGATTAATTGAAAATCGGTTGTTTTTTTTAGTAATAATAATAATAATAATTGAAAAAAATCAATACACTATTTCTTTTTGACCGGTCCTCTCGGCGGTGTTACCGGTCGGCCAGAGTTTAGACCTCCGTATTGGTATTTTGCCTTTTTCTCGGATGGCTTTAGTATCTGTTAGTATTTTTTTCGGGTAATAAATGCAAAACAAAAAAAAAGAAAAAAATTACAATTTGACAAAAAAATTTAATTATTTTAAAAAAATGTCAAAAGTTATGTGCGGCTAAAAATAACTGATATTACAGTACTATATATCTATCGATAGCACACACACACACACATAGCGTTGATTGAGGTCAAGGCAGGCGCGCTCAGGGAGGATCTGTATGCTAAAGATAGACACACAATTACTCACTTGAAAAGAGCACATCAGTGTCTCATCGACGGACATCATACCGCCGGCGTTGTCAAACTCGCCGCAATAGTTCGGCGCCGAAAACAATGTAACCAATTGGCGTTTGGCAAAAAATTCGTAGCCATCCTCAACCACTTGATGTGCCCGACATATCAGATCCAGATCGTGACGGTTGAGGAATTTGCTGACAACATCGGCACCGAATGTAAACGATACGCCCCTATCGTTTTCGCCCCAACCCTGGACATCCTTATCAGGATCCGACCACAACAGGTCGCATAGTAGGCCCGTATCGGGTACGTCAGTCGGACGCATTATACGGCGAATTTGTTCCATTGATTGCAAATCGGGTGATAGTCCTGGGGGTGTTGGTGTATATGTGTGTGTGGAAAGGGTATTATCAATCAATAAACATTATTAATTATTACATTAGACAACAAAACAACTAAAGAGAGAGAGAGAGAGAGAGAGACTGTCGTGTTTACCTCCGTGACAGCAGAAGATCTTTTCATCGATAATAGCAGCGATTGGCAGACAATTGAAACAATCTGTAAATGTCTTCCACAGCTTAATATTGTATCTTCTTTTGCCTAAAAAAACAATGAAAACAAAACATTATATATCATATCATATCAAATGATTTATGACAACAGTTGTTGCTGTTGTAGTGACAATAGGGGAGAGAGAGAGAGATAGGAAAGGGAGACACAAACAAAAAATAAATAGATAGATAAGCGACTCGACTTTGATGGTGGAAACACCACCAAAAAACCGGATCGGATCGGATCGACCGATAGATACATACATTCGTCGTAAAAGCCATAAATTCTGTTAATGGAAGCGCACTCGTGATTGCCTCGGAGTAGGAAAAAGTTTTCCGGATATTTTATCTTATAGGCCAACAATAGACAGATAGTTTCCAGCGATTGTTTGCCTCTGTCCACATAATCGCCGAGAAACAGATAGTTGGCTTCGGGTGGAAAGCCGCCGTACTCGAACAACCGTAATAGATCAGTGTACTGGCCATGAATGTCACCTGAATTGGGGTTTCGGGTGTCATATAAGGATGGATGAATGATAGTATTTTAGTAAAAAAAAGTTATGTCGATTTTTATCAATCAATCATAAAATATGAGAGAGAGAGGCAACTGTCCCCATCAGCAAACACTTACCGCATATCTTGAGCGGCGCTTCCAATTCCAATAGAATCGGTTGACTGAGAAATATTTCCCGTGACTTTAGACATAGTCCGCGGACCTCGGCTTCGGCCAATTGGACAGTCTTTCCCGGACGACAACCGCGAACTATATATACAAATAAACAAAAAAAAAAATTTTTAATATAACTTTAAAAATTGATATTTAGTTTTTATTTTTTGATATTTTTGAATACAATTTAATTCAGTGATTAGTGAGGGGAAGATAATTTTTTTTTTGGGGGGGGGGGGGTAGCAAAAATTTACTATTTAATTATATTGCAATTATAATTTTTTTATTATTATTAGTTTCAAGTTGATGGTAATTATTATACTTTTACAAATTATTATAATTAACAAAAAATAGATGTAACTTAACATTTAATTAACTTTAGCTAAACTAATTGCTAAATGAAAAATACATACAAAAAAAATGCCAATTCATTTAGATTTCAATTTTTATTATTAGTAATATTTAATACTATAATATTTGCAATCAATGATATATCATAATAAATATATATATAAATATTTATTATTATTTTTATTTATTTTTTTTTTGCTAACACTTTCAACAAAATTTATTCATTCAATAGTTAATGATATTTGATTTTTATTAGTATCATATCATATATATATATATAAATTATATGATTATACAGTATATATGATATAAATAACTTTTTTTAGTATTATGATAAATACATATATATTAGCTGATGAAATTTATTAGTCATATATTTATATAGAAATTAAATAGTATTTATTTTCACACCATTAAAATATTTTTTTAAAAATATAATATTTATGCAAAAATATCATATTATCAGCAAATGTTTAATCAACAAAAAAAAACTAATTAAACAAAACTATCAAAAAAATAAAATAAAAAATATTAACAAATGTTTAATCAACAAAAAAATAAAATAAATTATTAAAATTACTATAAATTAACTAAAAAAATAAATTGCAATTAATTATCATATATTATCGTTAAAAATAAAATCTATGGACACCTAATGGTGTCCCATCTAATGGCAAACAAAATCATGGGATCAATTGGTTTTTTTTGTCTATCTGTATGTATGTATGTGTGTGTGTTATAGTAGATCCAGTCATCGGATGGTCAATAGATATATATCATAATATCATTAATCAATCAATTAATAGGTCATACCTTCGAGGAGTCGGCTAATTATGCTATCGATGTTTAGATCGCTTTCGGAGCTCATTATTATTATCGACAATAACAACAACAACAATACCAACGATGACTAAGAAGATTATTAAGAGAGAGAGTGTGTGTGAGACAAGGATATCAACTATAATACCACAATTCAGTCAAACAATTCAATTGGTGGTATCAATTGGTTGTAACAATTGGTGATATCAATTGGTGGTAACAATTGTTGGTATCAATTGGTGGTAACAATTGTTGATATCAATTGATAGGATATATTCAACACACAGTAGTTGATGGTTATGATGATGACTCTCTTTATATCTCTCTCTCTCTCTCTCTCTCTCTCTCGATGGGATCAATACCACGAAGACAACGACGACGACAACAACAACGTCTTTTTAATGTCCAATAATGTGATGCAAACACAACAACGACAACAACAACACACTGTGTTTATATACCTCCAGAGGATAACGACAACAACGACGACGACGATGAAGACAACGATGACTATACAATCACAACCACAACAACAACTGCACAATAATCACACCAAACACTTGATGTTTATATATTATTATTAATAATAAATAATAAACAAAATATTATAAATAAATAAATAATAAAATACTAAATGAGTTGTTGTTGTTGTTGTTGTTGTTAACAGTACTGAACGCACAATCAAAATGAACGATAGATTCAGTTATTATTATATTATATTATAATATCATATAATGTATTATATATTTTTAGTTACTGTCTGTATATACTATATATATATAGTGTGCAGTAAAACATACACTAATAATATTATAGTAATATTACTAATAATATATACATACAGTAATACAGTAATAATAATAATAATAATAATATGTACACTATTTTTAGTTAGACATATACAGTGTGTGTGTATGTATTTTATATATGTGTGGGTATTAGACTACTAATACTATACACTGCATATACTGTATGTACTGTAGAGTATAGTACAGTCAGTACTGCTGATACTAACCATAAAAATAAATGGCCGACAAATAGCTAACAATATATACACACAGTACTACATACACACACACACACACACACACACACACACACACACACACACACTGTTAGACTATAATGAATATACACTTAAATGTTATATACAGTACACATGCGTTTCAAACACACACACACACATAAAACTACAGTATATATATTATATACTGTATACAGAGTGGCCACCAGTATAGGTCAATTTTGGATAATCTAGAAAATTTAAAAAAAACTAGTTAATTTGTTTTATTATCCTAGAAATTATTTTTTAAAACAACAATTATATATATAACTAAAATATATTTTTTTAATATACTATAGAAATTAATTTATAATTAATTTTTTGTTTGTTAAATTAAATATTTAAAAAAAATCTATAATTTCTGTCTAATTTCTAATAATAATAATTTCCAGGATTAATCAAATATTATAGGTTACTCTAGTTACGTATAATACTGTATAAATTACAATGAGTTTGCACTACTCTATTAAGTGTGCGCCGCTTATAGAGTACACACACACTCTCTCTCTCTCTCTCTCTCTCTCTCTCTCACTTACACTAGACTCTATATATTCAATAACCAAACCGTCACTTAATAAAACCCCTAACCAACCCGTTACTAGAAAATATAAAACCAATAGCTTAGCAAAAAAATGTGCATAGAGTTATTTTATGTACTTATTTTAAAAAAAAAACTTTAAAAATAATTTTTAAAAATACATTGTACAGTACTTAGAGAGAGAGAGAGAGAGAGAGAGAGAGAGAGAGAGAGAGAGAGAGAGAGAGAGAGAGAGAGAGAATGTATGTATGAATAGCAAAAATAAAATAAAAATATCAATTTTTTTAAATAATTAATTTAATAAATAATCAAATAATTATAATACAGTAAACAATAAGTTTTTTTTTATAAATAACAAAAAACTTGGAGTTTTTATCTAGATAAATTTTTTTGTTTTATTTATTTAACGATAACACTAATTAAATACATAAAAAAAATGAATAACCTTGCTAATATTTTTTTATTAGTATTATTAGTATTTAGTTTGTATCTATAAAAATAATTTTTGTATTTACTATGCATTTATAGTATGCATTAAATAAATTAATACAATTTATATTATTTTATTTTTTTTAATTATTAAATGCTATGATAACCTATTGATAACATTTTTTATATTATTATTATTATTATTATTAAAATTGTACATGTATTGTTTATTTTGTTTTCTAGATTTTTAATGTTTATTTTGAAAAGTCATATTATATTTTATATAATGCTAATAATAATATTAAATATTTATTGAATATGTAGTATATACAAAATATTAAAAATTAATTATTATTACTACAGTATTATTATTATATTAAGTAACTTAATAAAAAAAAATAATAATAATAATAAAAATATTTATTAGTAGTTTAGAAACAATTAATGGCTTAACTGATAACACACACACACACAAACACACACATAGACACACACACACACATACATACACACACACACACACACACACATACATACATACACACATACACACATACACACATACACACATACACACATACACACACACACACAGAATAAAAACTATTAATAATAAATATATATATATAAATGTTAATAAAAATTTCTAACATTTTTTTTAGTTAATTAAAATATTTATCTTTTAATTTCAATTTGCAAATTAATTTTTTAAGAAAAAATATTTATAACAAATTATATTATTATTTGTTACTTTAAAACAAAAATTTAGTTTTTTTTTTAAAAATATTTATACATATAATTATATATGGTTTTTTATCATATAGATTATTAACATTATAGATATTTTAATTTTATTACAATTATTATCAATTGTATATAATATATATATAATAATTATAATCTATATTATCTCATTATCATTTTTTTTGATAATTATTTTATTTTTTTTGTATTAATTAATTAATTAATTAATTAATTAAACAATGTAACTTATATGGTATTATTATTATTATTATTACCCACATTAATACTACACTTGTATAATAAATCTAATTAAAAAAAATAAAATAAAATTTAATAGGGAGATCCTATTGCTTTGTTTAAAAAAATTAAAAAATAATAAATCAATACTACTAATACTATTGTACTAGCAGTTCAATGATCAAGGTCAATAAAATAAATTAATTTATAACATACTTTTTCACACACACACACACACACAAAAACTAAAAAATATTGAATTACTAATAAAAATATTTTTTAGTTTTTTAATTTTTTATATTAAATATGAATAAAAATATTTATATATTATCACATTAGTTATACAACACCACGTGTTTTAATGAATATGAATAATAATAATCTTAATTAGTTTTTTTAGACTAAAATCTAATCAATAAAAATTTAAAAATTTTAAATTATTTTAGATTAAAATACTGTTACGTTTTTCTTAAATAACATTTTTTATTTTGTTTAGTAAATTATATTAATTGACATTGATTTTTTTTATAAAAAAAAATTGTCTAATATGGTCATCGACACAGTTATTATCGATAGATAAAAATAAATATTTATATTAAAAAAAAACTGTTAATTTTTTAAAAAAAAAAAATAGTGTAATAGTAGTCAAAATTATCAATAAATTTTAATAAATATATATACATATAGTAAATGATTAAATTGTCAATGTAGTAAATTTCCAACAAAAAAATTTAAACAAAAATTTAGAAAAATATTATAATTAAAATTAAATTATTTAAAAAAATTTAATATAGTTAAATTTAGAGATAATAATAATAATAGTTATTAAATTCTAGTAATTAATTAATTATTATTTTATACAAGCAACTTTTTAAAAAAAAACAATTATTAAATTAATGTTTTTCTAGCATGCTTAGTTATCATAGTTATTCAATATACTGTAATAATTATTTGTGCATGTTAAATGTTTAAAAAAAATTAATAAATAATAAAACGGGTAACGTAATTTAAGAGAGGTTATTTTTATATACTGTACAATACAGTTTACTACCCATAATAAATATTAAATAATAAATCATTTATAATGCAATGCAATTAAACTTTACAATAAAAATTTATTAAAACACACACACAAAACAAAATGTTAAAAAATAAATATTACAATTGATTGATAAAAAAAAAATTTACAAAAATAATTAATTAAAATTAATTAATATATTATTTGTATAATTAAAACTTACATTTATGTGTGTGTGTGTTATTAATAGCGAGTGTTGACTGTATTAGTATTGTGTGTGTGTGTGTGTGTGTGTGTATCGCACTGTTCATTGTGTGCATTGGAAATACAGTATACATATAAAGTGATAGACAAACAAAAAACAATTGATTTTGATTTTTATAATACATTTTATTATTATTATATAATAATATAAATGATATCTAATAGTAATAATAATAATAATAATATAAATATATATTATAAGTAATAATAATAATAATAATAATAATAATAATATTGTATTTTTTTTAATGAGTGTTTCGCGCGACTAAACAAAAAAACAACACAAAAGTAAACAACAATTAAATTATTATTAAATTAATTGATTAATTGATTTGAATTTTTGAAATAATTATTAATTAATTAATTAATTAATTAATTATTAGTATTATTGAAGACTATAACTAACCGTTTGATTGTTACATATATTTGAAGCCAATGTTGTTTACGGCGTTTAGATTCAGTTGACATCTCATATCTCTCTCTACTGCTACCGAAAACTACCGATAGTTGTGTGGACACCCGATTACCCGATAGATCACACTTACCGATCAACTATTCAGACAACTACTGACTGACCGACTGACTGACCAACCGATAGGACAACAACTACTACTACAACAACACAACACAACACAAGACATAATGGCCGTTGTTTTTGAAGACGTTTTAGTTAAAGAGCTCAACGAAGATACCGATGAACTGATCGAAAAGTTTCCGAACCATACCATTCGGATTCAGGTGATCGACGAAAGCGATAATCTATTGATCCGATGCAAGAGTGCCGTCACCGGCGTCGGCGTCGGCAACAACACCGGCGTCGACACCAATGCCATCAACAGTCTGTACGACATCGAAGTCTACAAAGAGTCGGATACGGCTGTCTTTGGCCGACACGGTTTTGCTATTACCGAAAAGGACAGGACATTTGTACTGGAATTTGGCCGTCGAAAACAACAATCGCAGGCCCGGGATTCCGATCTCCAGGTGTTCAACAAATTGATTACGGATTTCAAATACGGTCGCAAAGAGTCGGTGTTTTCGCAGCGTACCGATGAATCATCCGCTTCGCAGTACTTCCAGTTTTATGGCTATCTATCGCAGCAGCAGAATATGATGCAAGATTTCATCCGTACGTCGACCTATCAGCGGGCAATACTGGCCAACATCGAGGATTTTAAAGATAAAGTAGTGCTCGATGTCGGCGCCGGTAGCGGTATACTATCGTTTTTTGCCGCCCAAGCTGGCGCACGCAAAGTCTACGCTGTCGAAGCCTCATCGATGGCCAAACACGCCGAAACGTTGGTCTACGCTAATAAGCTATCCGATCGGATCCAAGTGATTGCCGGTAAAATCGAAGAGATCACACTCGGCGAACAAGTGGACATAATTATATCGGAACCGATGGGCTATATGTTGTTCAACGAGCGTATGCTTGAAACATATTTGCACGCAAAGAAATGGTTGGCACCCAATGGCAAAATGTTTCCATCGAGAGGCGATCTACATATAGCGCCGTTCAGCGATTCGCAGCTCTATGTCGAACAGGTTTGTTGTTGTTGTTGTTGTTGTTGTGATCACAACTGATCACAACAATCATCTGAGATCAGATGATTAGATAACTAATGTCTTGTTTTTCCATTTACTTTTCCGACACAAAAAACAGCTGACAAAAGCTAACTTCTGGTTTCAGCAAAACTTTCACGGAGTGGATCTGTCAAGTCTGAGAAGTGCGGCCCTTAAAGAATACTTCTATCAGCCAGTAGTCGATACATTCGATGTCAGGATATGTACGGCCAAATCGTTTCGCTATTCAGTCGACTTTACCAAAGCTGACGAACAAGATTTACATCGAATCGATATACCGTTCAGTTTTTCGATGCTCCAGACGGACGAAGTACACGGACTGGCCTTTTGGTTTGATGTTGCCTTTTTCGGTTCGCAGCAAACGGTTTGGTTGTCGACAGCGCCGACACAGCCGCTAACACATTGGTATCAGGTATGCGATGAACGAGTAGTTTTTGTTTTATTGTTGTTGAGGTTAGGATTATATTGATTTTAATACTAATACTAATCTAATAGGTCCGATGTCTGGTCGATACACCATTGTTTGTCCAAAAAGGACAAACACTATCGGGTCGTGTGGTATTGGTATCGAACAAAAGGCAGAGCTATAACGTGGACATCGAGTTGTGTGTGGAAAACTATGGCCGCATCGATAAGGCAACCAATTCGCTGGATTTGAAGAATCCGTATTTCAGATATACGGGTCAACCGCCGCAGCCGCCGCCCGGCTGTAATGATCAGTCGCCGAGTGAACAATATTGGCAAACATTGGACGCTTCAACCAATCAGTCGGCAACAAACCAGAACGGAATGGTTGTTATGAATGGCATCGGCAATGGTGTTACCGGCGGTAATCATTCATCTGTTATTGAGATAAACAGTATGCAAATACAGGCCCCAAACAATGGTTACGCTGGTCATCATCATCAGCAGCAACACCATCAGCAACACAATCACAGCCAACAACCGATGATTACCGGAAATATGATGCCATTATCAGCAGCAGCATCGGCACCACAGAGCCAACTGATTCAAAATCTATGTTCACTGCCGGTCAGTCCGAATGCCGCCTCCCATCAGAGCCGCAACAGTCCGCTAAGCCATCATCATCGGCAAGTGGTTGTACAGCCAGTGGCAGCCCAAGTACCGACCAGTTCTATTGGCGGCGGTATCTCTCCATCGCTATTCTCTTCATCGGCCAATACAGTACAGCAGCAATCGTCTGTCGGTGTTTCCGTTTTCAATGCCGGAGCCAACAACAGCTTTCCGGTTAACACAAGCCTAATGATTGGCGACTATGCGGTCGCTTCACCACAAAATCTGATTCTTCCGCCACAACAACAGCAACACCAGTCGTCGTCGACAACAGTGGTTTCGCCACACAATGTATACAAATCGGTCCATCATTGATGTCAACCCAAACAACCAAAACCAAACCACAGACACACACACACAACACATCCAGTAGTTTATCTAAAGTGTGATCAAAAAAGAAGAAGAAGAAAAATCAGATGAAATAAAACACAAAACAATAGTTTTTTTGTTGAATATTTAGATTTATTAAAAAAAGCAATACATTTGTGTTAAAAAATAACATTTTCAATGAAAAAAAATACAGCAATTGTTTTTTTGATTACAAATTGTTTTTTTTGTTTGTTTGTTTGATTTTATTTTTTTTTAATTATTATTATTATTATATATATATTTTCGATAATGAATTAATTCTAACTTAATTTCAATCAACAACACACACACACAACTGATTTATTTATATATTTTTATTAATTATTTAATTAATTAATTAATTGTTTTTTTTGTCTCATAAATTCTTCACTCATTTATAATAATTATTACACTTTTTTTTAATAATATTATTCTAATTATTATTATTATTATTACTTATATTTAAACGGTTCCTGAAATGTTTTAATTTAATTTTTTAATATTTCAATTATTATAATTATTTTATATATATAATTATTTTGTGGTAATATTTTTTTAAAAAACAAATACACACAAAACTCTAGGCTTTTTTTTGAATTAATCAATTGTTAACAATTTTTTTTGGACTGATTATTATGATTATTATTATTATTATTATTACCTAGTATATATATATATTTATATACTAATTTGTATATCATATTTTAATTTATTTATGAAAACAAAACAACAACAAATAATTGTGTGAAAAAATTAATTATTTTAATTTTATTTATCAAAAAATCCAGATTAATTTAATTAATTAGATTTATATAAAAAAATTTTATGGTAAATAACTTATACTGTAATAATAATAATAATAATAATCTCTCACTTTCTCATTGTAATAGATTTGCTGTATATTATGTACTGTACATTAATTATTTGGGTATACTTTTATTAATCTAATTATTATCAATTAATATTATTATTATCAAATAATATCATATAAATAATCCCATTAAATCAATTAAGTATTGATAATTATATATATTTTTTAATCAAATTATAGACTAGTTTTTCAACAACAACCAAAAAATAAATGAGAAAATAAATTATTTAGGTGACATGTTTTATTGATAAATATATATATATAATTAATTAACTTTATGGTAATTTATAAATTTTTTAATTAATTAATTACTTAATTAAAAAAAACAAATATATTTTAGGCTCAATATTTGTTATACAATACTGTATATTGAAAAAAAAAGATAATATCCCTTTGATAAAGTAATTTTAATTATTACATAAAATATAACATTTAATTTTAAGTGATTTTAAAATGATCCAGATAGTTTTACATTTATATATAATTGTATATTAAATTAGAAATTTTGTGATTTACTTATTATTATTTTTTTTATTTAAAAAACCCTTCATTTTTTTGGGCAACAAAAAAGTTTTTTTTTTGTTGATGAAAACAATTGATATTAAAATTAGTTTCAAATAGTTTTTATTGATTTGTTTAATCAAATATAATTTATATACACTATAGAGACGCACACATTGTATTCAACTACAAAAAAAAAATAATTTGAATTATTGTTAAAATTAATTATTTATTGATATTTTTTCTAATTTTTTTTCATTCAATTATTATTATTAAATTATTATATGTAATACTTAAAACATTTTTTTGTTCAATTTTTTTTTTAAAAACAATAAAATCCATATTTTGTTAAATTGTTTTATTTGTTTAATAAACAAATCTCTCATCAATTGATTGGTAATTAAGTCTTTGTTTGTTTTATTTAGTATTTAGTTTTCAATATTATAATTATTTAAGAAAATATTTTATAACTTTATTTTAGATAAATTAATATAAAACAATTGAATCGTTACTTAAATACAGATCAACTAATTTAGACTAATTTTGCTTATTTAAATAAATTAACTTTTAACTATTTTATTAAAAGTTTATTTTTTTATATATTCAATAATTTAATTATTCTCTTATAAATACATTATAATACTATAATATATTAATTTTGAAAATTAAAAATATTATTATACAGTATATTGTAATTCAGATTTGTAATATAGATAATACTGTTTTTTATTTTATTTTAATTTTTTGTTTCAATACCGTAATTAATAATAATATTTAATTTTTTAAAAAAAAAATAATAATATACTGTATATCTATAAATATATTAAAAACAAAACAAAAAACTATTATTATTATTAATAATGTATTTATTTAATTAATTAATTAATTAATTAATTCACGAGAATATTAACTAGAATTTCAAAATACAATAATACTGTATATATTATTTGAACGATATTTATGTCAAACAAACAAAAAATAATTATTTATTAATAATAACAACAAAACGTTTGTTCAGTTAATTTGTTTTCAAAAAAACAAAACAAATCATTCAAAAAGTCATTTACCGCTCATTGACTTCAGTGACCAAACAACCAAACAAACAGACAATTAGTTATTATTATCACCTAATAATCACATCCCAAGACTATATCCGATTGACTGACTGTATCGGTGTTGCTGTTGTTGTTGTGGCCAACCGTTTGTTGTTTTGCCCGATCAGAGACCGCGGACACAGAAAAGCGCGCCTCAAATGTCAATACCGGACGATTCGTGGCGCCCGAAGTCAGCGATACTCGAGACCAGGTTTGCCAACAATCAGTCAATCAATTGATTTCTAATTATAATTACCATTCATTTGATCCGTTTGTTTTCACTTATCACTAAAGTATGGGTGAAGTAGTTATCGAGTTATACTGGTCTGAGTCGCCCAAGACTTGCAAGAATTTTGCCGAACTTTGCCGAAGAGGTTATTATAATAATACAAAATTTCATCGAATTATCAAAGGATTTATGATTCAAGGTATTTGTTGTGTCCGTCCGTTCAGTTTCATTCATTGATCACCACTTCTGATCCAATCTATCTCTATCTGTCTGTCTGTCTGTCTGTCTGTCTATTTGTTTCTCTCTCTCTCTCTCTCTCTCTCTCTCTCTCTCTCTCTCTCTCTCTCTCTCTCTCTCTCTCTCTCTCTCTCTGTCTGTATCTCTCTGTCTGTCTCTGTCTCTCTCTCTCTCTGTCTCTCTCTCTCTCTCTGTCTCTCTCTCTCTCTGTCTATCTCTCTGTCTGTCTCTGTCTCTCTCTGTCTCTCTCTCTATCTCTCTCTGTCTCTCTGTCTCTCTCTCTCTCTCTCTCTCTCTCTCTCTCTCTCTCTCTCTCTGTCTCAGTCTCTCTCTTGCGATCACTAATTAACTATTGTTATCAAATCAATTTAGGCGGCGATCCGACGGGCACTGGACGCGGCGGTGCCTCAATCTACGGACCGAAATTCGACGACGAAATACATCCATCGCTCAAACATACCGGTGCCGGTATCATTAGTATGGCCAACTCGGGTCCCAATACCAATGGCAGTCAATTTTTCATAACCCTAGCGCCCACTCAGCACTTGGACGGTAAACATGCCATCTTTGGTCGCGTATCTAATGGTATGTCAGTTGTGGAGAAAATGGGACGAATAAAGACTGACAAAACTGATAGACCTGTCGATGAGGTGAAGATCTTGAAGGCATCGGTCAGGGATTAGGTTATAGATTGGTTTGTCTGAACAAACCAAACCTACCATTTGAAATGATAACAACATTTTATTTTTATTACTATTTTTATTTTATTACAATACAATTATTATAAATTTATATGTCATTTAATAATAATAATATTATTATTATTATTACTATCAATAATAATATTATAAATTATCGGTTAATGTAATGTTTAGTTTAACATTTTTTTTATAAATATAAAACAAATTGTTTGCTTTTTTATGTTATGAATTTTTTTTGTATTAAATTATTATTAATTTTATTAATATTTTTTTAGTTTTGTTTTGTTTTGATATCCAAATTGCCGATACATTCAAACAAATAAAAATTGTTTAAATTATAAATAAAACAACAAAAATTATTATTATTAAAATTGATATTAAAATTACATTCAAATAGTATTTCAAATTTATTTAGTTTTTGTCATTGATTTGTTTAATCAATTATATAAATTAAGACAAACACTATACACATTGTATTCAAAAGCAAAATAATTGAATTAATTTTAAAATGAATTATTTATTGATAATTTTTCTTATTTTCATTGAATTTATTAATTAATATTTTAAACCTAACCGGTAAATTTTATACGGGTTTTTCGGGTATATCTCGGAAACGGGATTACCGATCCGGCCAGGACAAAAAAATGTGCAAGTTTATATTTTTAATATCTACAATTCTACGGTTATTTTGTTGTCCATTCATCGGTTGCCGAAATAATTGGGTTCTGCGGACATAATTTGTTAAAAAATAACCAGTTTTTCGGGTATATCTCGAGAACGGGACAACCGATCCAAAGTACACCCAAAAAATTATATTTTTTTTAACAGTTTAAAACTTATAGCCAACAAAAAACCGTGTCAACCACTTTTGAAAACGATTATATATATATATATTAATTAATAATAAATAATATAATAATAATTAATATATATATATATATATACAATAACACAGTAGAGAAAATATTATTGAGCTTATTAAAAAGCTATAATTAAATTTGATATATTAATAATAATATTAAATAAAAAAAATAATTATTAATTAATTAATTAATTTTAAAAATAATAATATGGCTCCATTTTTCAAATAAATAATATTAAAATAAATTATTTACTTTTTAAATATAAGTAATATTTAAATTTTTAAAAAGCTACCATAAATAATTATCAAGATGAAAATTACTAAATTTTTTTGCTATTTAATATTTATTATTATTTTGTCGCAACAATTATTTGTAATTGGTCAAGATGGTTTGTTTTACAATATATTAATTTACTAAATTAATTAGGATATATATATATATATAAATAATTATATTTAAATCTATTAGTTTAAACTTTAAATTGTTTTTATTAAACGAAAAATCAGGTGACAATGGAGGTAATGGCGGTAATGGGGGTCCTTTCGGTTATGGGGGTAATGGGGGTAATGGAAATTCTGGCGGTAATGGAGGTGATGGCAGTAATGGAGGTGATAGTGGTAATGGAGGTAATGGGGGTAATGATAATCAGCAACAAACTGAAACAACAACAACTGAAGGTTAGGACAATCATTATTTATTTATTTATTTTATTATATATTAATTATTAATGAAATTATTTCTATAAATAAAAAATAATATAAATTGTTTAATAAAATTGTTTACTGACTATTGTATATTAATAAGGTAATAATTTAGGTGGTAATGGAGGTGATGGCAGTAATGGAAATTCAGGCGGTAATGGAGGTCCTTTCGGTTACGGAGATAATGGAGGTAATGGCGGTAATGGAGGTGATGGCAGTAATGCAAGTCCTGATGGTAATGGAGGTGATGGCAGTAATGCAAGTCCTGGTGGTAATGGAGGTGATGGTAGTAATGCAAGTCCTGGTGGTAATGGAGGTGATGGTAGTAATGGAAATACTGGCGGTAATGGAGGTGATGGCGGTAATGGAGGTCCTTTCGGTTATGGAGGTGATGGCAGTAATGCAAGTCCTGGTGGTAATGGAGGTGATGCTAGTAATGGAAATACTGGCGGTAATGGAGGTGATGGCGGTAATGGAGGTCCTTTCGGTTATGGAGGTGATGGCAGTAATGCAAGTCCTGGTGGTAATGGAGGTGATGCTAGTAATGGAAATACTGGCGGTAATGGAGGTGATGGCGGTAATGGAGGTGATGGCGGTAATGGAGGTCCTTTCGGTTATGGAGGTAATGGGGGTAATGGAAATTCTGGCGGTAATGGAGGTGATGGCAGTAATGGAAATACTGGCGGTAATGGAGGTGATGGCAGTAATGCAAGTCCTGGTGGTAATGGAGGTGATGGCAGTAATGCAAGTCCTGGTGATAATGGAGGTGATGGTAGTAATGCAAGTCCTGGTGGTAATGGAGGTGATGGTAGTAATGCAAGTCCTGGTGGTAATGGAGGTGATGGTAGTAATGCAAGTCCTGGTGGTAATGGAGGTGATGGTAGTAATGCAAGTCCTGGTGGTAATGGAGGTGATGGTAGTAATGGAAATACTGGCGGTAATGGAGGTGATGGTAGTAATGCAAGTCCTGGTGGTAATGGAGGTGATGGTAGTAATGCAAGTCCTGGTGGTAATGGAGGTGATGGTAGTAATGCAAGTCCTGGTGGTAATGGAGGTGATGGTAGTAATGCAAGTCCTGGTGGTAATGGAGGTGATGGTAGTAATGCAAGTCCTGGTGGTAATGGAGGTGATGGTAGTAATGCAAGTCCTGGTGGTAATGGAGGTGATGGTAGTAATGCAAGTCCTGGTGGTAATGGAGGTGATGGTAGTAATGGAAATACTGGAGATGGAGGTAATAATGGAAATCCTGGCGGTAATGATAATCAACAACAAACCGAGACAACAACAACTGAAGGTGAAGCCAATAATTATTAATTAATTTAAAAATAATTAGTTAAAATTTTAATAATCAAATAAATTGTTATGTGACTATTCTAGGTTATAATGGAAGTAATGAAAGCAATCAAATTGAAGCTACACATGAAGGTGCTAATAAAGGTGACGAAAATAAAGATAATGAATTAACAAATAAAGAAGATCATAACCAGGAAACTACTACTCCTGGAGGAGATCATAGCGAAGATACTACTACTCCTGGAGGAGACAATAGCGATGAAACAACTACTCCTGGAGTAGATAATAGCGAGGAAACTACTACTCCTGGAGGAGATCATAGCGAAGATACTACTACTCCTGGAGGAGACAATAGCGATGAAACAACTACTCCTGGAGTAGATAATAGCGAGGAAACTACTACTCCTGGAGGAGATCATAGCGAAGATACTACTACTCCTGGAGGAGACAATAGCGATGAAACAACTACTCCTGGAGTAGATAATAGCGAGGAAACTACTACTCCTGGAGGAGATCATAGCGAAGATACTACTACTCCTGGAGGAGACAATAGCGATGAAACAACTACTCCTGGAGTAGATAATAGCGAGGAAACTACTACTCCTGGAGATCATAACGAGGAAACAACTACTCCTGGAGTAGATAATAGCGAGGAAACTACTACTCCTGGAGATCATAACGAGGAAACAACTACTCCTGGAGTAGATAATAGCGAGGAAACTACTACTCCTGGAGATCATAACGAGGAAACTACTACTCCTGGAGGAGATCATAGCGAGGAAACTACTACTCCTGGAGATAATAACGAGGAAACTACTACTCCTGGAGGAGATCATAGCGAGGAAACTACTACTCCTGGAGATAATAACGAGGAAACTACTACTCCTGGAGGAGATCATAGCGAGGAAACTACTACTCCTGGAGGAGATCATAGCGAGGAAACTACTACTCCTGGAGGAGATAATAACAAATCAACTTCTACAGAAGATGATGATGATGATGGTAGCGATTTTATTGAAGAAGATACTGACGATGGTTTCTTTGCTAGTACTTCTGAACGTAAGCAAATCAATTATAAAATTACAAATACAATCTAACTTATATTCAACAACAAAAAAATATTTGTTTTTAATAACTAGTAAAATTAATAAAATATTGTTAAAAATTACCAACAAAAAAAATCAAATAGATAATAGATAAAAATTAACATTTATTTTTTTTTATAGAAAATACTGCTCAAAGTATTATTAATACTTTTCAATTAATTTTAGAAAGTAACTTGATGATTTATATTTAAATTTAAAAAATTAAATTTAATAATTTAAATAATAAGATTTAATTAGTAAACTACACACACACACACTTACACAAACTTACGCATTCAAACATACATTCTGTATATACATACATAAAACACGTTCATAAACACACATATACATAGACACACATACCTACACACACATACATACAAACACACACACACACACACAAGTAATTCCTTTATAATACATAAATATTTATTTTAAAAAACTATTTAAAAAACTTTCAATTTCTTATTAATAATTAATATTTAACAAACAAACAAATTAAACAGACATATATAATATATATATATATATAAGTAGGTATATATATGACACTTATTATTATTATTATGCTAAAATATTTAAATATTTTAAATTAAATTTTTTTTATTAAATTAAATTAAATTATATATATTTTTAAAATTTATAATTTCATTTTATTTATTACAATAGTACCGACAGAAAGTAGTTGCTCTGCAGGTGTTCCGTGCAAACAATCAGCTGATGGTTGTTGTTATGGTCAAGATGTTTGTCATAATGATAAATGTGTTAAATTAGATTTTGATGAACTATTGGGTCCAATGTTTTAAAATAACAATTTTACAACATTTAAGATTTATAATAATAATAATAATAATTTAATAAGTTTTTAATTTATGTTTGTTAATTCATATATATATATATATATATATATATAAGCAACAAAAATATATTAAATAATTTAAATATTATAATGAAATAAATTATTACTTATTTTTTTGGTTTAATTTTGTTTATAATAATTTTTAAAATTTAATAAATAATAATTATTTACAAAATTTTAATTCTTTTGTTTTAAGATGGATCAAATTAATATATAGCTATTATTTATAAACTATAATAAATTAATTAATTATAATTAAAAAAATTATTTAAAATTATTGTAGATTAAGACAGCTAAAAGCTAAAAAAATACTAAAATTAAAACTAATATATTTTTTACTCAAAATAAAATATTTTTTATTAAGAATTATAATTTTTCTAAAATTTGTTTTAATTTAATATATTTTTGGTATTAATTTATATATATATTTATAAATTATTAATATTTATAATTTGTATATGTTAATAAAAATAGTTTATTTTTTTTTTGATAAAAATAATATACTAATTTAAATAAGGAATCTAATATATCAATATAATTTTTATAAAAAACATATTGCGTTTAATAAAATCAATAAATAAAATAAATAAAAATAAATAAGACGCAGTTTAAATTTAATTAAAAAAATAATTAAATTTTGAAATAATTTTTATATAATAGTTTAATTATTAATCTATATTGTTTCGGTTAAAATACTTTTTAAATATTTTTATATCTATAAGTTTTTAATATCTATATATATATATACTGTAATATTAATTTAGACAAAACAAAAACAAAACCAACAATGAAACTATCATTAATGTTTTGTTTTGTAATATTTATTATTTTGTTGGTTCTATTATTTGATGCTGGTCAGTTTATATATATATATATATATATATATAATATAATATATTTCTAGCTAATTATATGATTTAAAAAAAATAAAATTCTCAATAAATACATAATTGTTGTCATAGATGGACAAAAACAAAACACTAGAAAAGTTAATCAAAATAAGGGTCAAAATGGTGGCAAAAGCAGCGGTAAATCAACAGCTAATCGAAAAACTGGTACAAAGGGTTCGACAAACGGTGTCTCAAAAGGTTCGTCTAGTAGTGCCTCAAAAAGGTCGTCAAGCGGTGCCTCGAAGGGTTCGTCTATTAGTTCCTCAAAGGGTTCGTCAAGTGGTGTCTCAAAAGGGTCGACAAGAGGTACCTCAAAAGGTTCGACTAGTAGTTCCTCAAAGGGTTCGACAAGTGGTGCCTCAAAGGGTTCGACAAGTGGTGTCTCAAAAGGGTCGACAAGAGGTACATCAAAAGGTTCGTCTAGTAGTTCCTCAAAGGGTTCGACAAGTGGTGCCTCAAAGGGTTCGACAAGTGGTGCCTCAAAAGGGTCGACAAGAGGTACATCAAAAGGTTCGTCTAGTAGTTCTTCAAAAGGTTCGAAAAGTGGTGCCTCAAAGGGTTCGAAAACTGTTACCACCACAAAAGGTCCTCCAACTGGCGAATATGCTTTTGTTAAAACTAACAGAAGAAAAGGTAACTGGTACGGTAAACCCGTACCCCGGGGTCTTATACCACCTCAAGACAAAGTGCTTGAAGATATTTATTGGACTGCTCTTAAAAAGACACAAAAATACTTTAAAGGTAATATATATACGGTATATATATACATATAATGCCAATTAAAACTTTACGCTAAGCAAGGTAACTTGATATACAGTTAACTTGATATTAGGTAAGTTATATAAAGTATTGTTTAAAATATTATATAATGCATTTGAAAAATAAAACTGTATACTAAGTTATTTAGTTAAGCATAAAGATATTAATCAAATTTAAACTTTCCAAATTGGCATTGTATAACTATTATATAATAAATAATGACATTGAATTATTAATACTTAATATTTTTAAAATAAAATTATTCTAATATATTGTATGAACATTTCGTAATAGATATTATTATTAAAATATGCCATAATTTAAGCCAACGATGTTTTTATCATTCGTGTAATGCCAATAATTGCAAAGAATCTTATTATCATTGCAAAAATGGGGCAGGGTGGTTTCCATTTGGTCCGGGAAAGACTACTTGGAAATGTAGAAATAAAAAATGGATTAAACAAGAAAAAATATAAATAAATTTTATGAAAATAAATTTTTATAATAATAATTTTTATAAAATAATAAATTTTATGAAAATAATTTTTATATAATATTAAATTTTATAAAATAATAATTTTTTAAAAAGAATAATTTTTATTTTATAATAATTTTTATGAAAATAATAATTTTTCAACATTAGCATCAACAATTTTAATATTATTTTAATTTATTGTTTTTTTTTAAATAATTTTGTTTTCATATTTTAATACAGCAACTTTTTATCAGCTAAAAATATCAAAAAAAAATATTAAAATGTTTTGTTTACAGAAATCTAAACTATCGTTTTTCTTGAGTCTGTCTGTTTGTCTGTGAATAGTTTTTTACAAATTAGTTAGAAATTCTGACTTTATATTCGGTTAGAAAAATACTAATAATAATATATATTTTAAAAAAATTGTATCAAAAATTTTAAAAATTTATAAACGCAAAAGATATAAATATGTAATCGTTTCCATAATGTATAGATTAATAGATAGAGAAATTTTTTAGAGTAAATAACAACTTTACTAGTAATTATTGTTTTTATAGCAATGTTAAAACAATTTTATTAATAATTTTATAAATTTTTTTATAAATTTTTATTGTACTTTATTTAAGGAATCAAAATTAATATTTAAAATCATATTGTTATAAATAAATTATTTATTTACATCTACGGTATACTAACAACACGTACTTAGCAATTAAATATTACATAATTTTAAATGATTACATTTTTTTTAATAAATAAGTTTTAATTAAATTTTATGTATATATATATCACTATAATTATCTGTATTTAACTTATTTGACTAAAAAAAGACAACAAAAACAAAATAATACAAAATGAAAACTAAAATATAAAACTATTTAATTTTGATTATTAGTTTATTGTTTCTAACTGTAAACTTTTTTTTAAAAAAAAATACCATTGAAAGATATTTTTTAATTATAAATTAATTAGGTAGACATGGATCATCTATTAATAATAAAATTAATCATAAATAAAAATCATGGTTATCATTGTTTAGTTAAATAAATTAATAATTAAAACATTAATTAATATAATAATATCATTAAATTATATATTTATAAATAACATACTGTATTGCATTTAATAAAATCAAATAAATAAGACGCAGTTTAAATTTAATTAAAATAAAATTTAATAAAGTATATTACTTAATCAAAATTATAATTAAATAGTTAACTTATTAATTGATATAATTATTTTTAAGTATTTATATATATATATATATTAAAGTTTACAATGAAGTTATCACTAATGTTTTGTTTATTAATATTATTTTTTTTGTTAGTTTTATTATTTGAATCTGGTCAGTTTATATATACTATAAATAAAATATTTAAAAAATAAAGTTATAACGATTATTATTTAAAAAATTATCTCATTTTCTCAATAAATACATAATTGTTGTCATAGATGGACAAAAACAAAACACTAGAAAAGTTAATCAAAATAAGGGTCAAAATGGTGGCAAAAGCAGCGGCAAATCAACAGCTAATCGAAAAACTGGTTCAAAAGGGTCGACAAGTGGGACCTCAAAAGGTTCGTCTAGTAGTGTCTCAAAAGGATCGACTAGTAGTGCCTCAAAAGGGTCGACAAGAGGTAACTCTAAAGGGTCGACAAGAGGTAACTCAAAAGGGTCGACAAGAGGTAACTCAAAAGGGTCGACAAGAGGTAACTCTAAAGGGTCGACAAGAGGTAACTCAAAAGGGTCGACAAGAGGTAACTCTAAAGGGTCGACAAGAGGTAACTCAAAAGGGTCGACAAGAGGTAACTCTAAAGGGTCGACAAGAGGTAACTCAAAAGGGTCGACAAGAGGTAACTCTAAAGGGTCGACAAGAGGTAACTCTAAAGGGTCGACAAGAGGTAACTCTAAAGGGTCGACAAGAGGTAACTCTAAAGGGTCGACAAGAGGTAACTCAAAAGGGTCGACAAGAGGTAACTCTAAAGGGTCGACAAGAGGTAACTCAAAAGGGTCGACAAGAGGTAACTCTAAAGGGTCGACAAGAGGTAACTCTAAAGGGTCGACAAGAGGTAACTCAAAAGGGTCGACAAGAGTTAACTCTAAAGGGTCGACAAGAGGTAACTCAAAAGGGTCGACAAGAGGTAACTCTAAAGGGTCGACAAGAGGTAACTCAAAAGGGTCGACAAGAGGTAACTCTAAAGGGTCGACAAGAGGTAACTCTAAAGGGTCGACAAGAGGTAACTCAAAAGGGTCGACAAGAGGTAACTCAAAAGGGTCGACTAGTAGTGCCTCCAATAGACGTCCAACTGGCGAATATGCTTTTGTTAAGACTGGGCGAAGAAAAAGTAGCTTGTACGGTAAACCAATTCCCCGGGGTGTTAATCCACCTCATTATAACAAATTACTTGAAGGAATTTATTGGGAAGCAATTAAAAAGAAAGAGGACTATTATAAAAGTAAGATACAATATAAATATATATATATATATATAGCAAACGTTATCAGATATATTATAAGGTCCCTTATTTTAAAAATAAAATTAATGACCAAGATAAAAATCAAACAAACAAAAATATAATACACAAATTAAATAACAAATTTTATGAACTATTAAATTACATAAAATGTTTAATTGTGTGTTTGTTAAAGTGTTAAATGTTAAAAAATATTTAACAGTGTATTTGAGCGAGGTCAAATATATTTTAATAAACCATAAGCTTCGACAGTGCATTTTAATCAAAAATTATCAAAAATCATTATCCGAATAACGCCTCATATATAGTTTATGCCAGTTAAATGTTTTTAAAATAGATATTCCCATCTCAGTTTGCAAATATTTTTTTTTGTCACAGGTCAGGTGCTGATGATCATGGGTGAATTTATTTATTGTTAAATAACCCATGTTAATGCCTATATGGCTATTGAAATATATGTGATATACTACCCTAGTTTTTTGTACTGTAATTTTTATTTATTGTTTGCAAAAAAAAACACTGTGAGATCTTAAAGGGAGAGTTTAAAATTGTTTTAAAAAAATATTACGTAATACATTAGCATTAGATACTTGATAAAAAAAAATGTAATAATAAGTTAGTCTTGCTTAACATTGAAAGTTTAAACTACTGTATATACACACATGAGATATTACACAAAAATTTTAAAAACTTAATTGGCATTATATATCTATATATATCTATATTATTTTTTTTTATTAAATTAAAATATATATTCTTTAATTTTAATTACTAATAATAATAAAAAAAAAAATTTTTTTAAATATATTGTATGATATTTATTTAGGAATTGTTATTAAAATCTGTCATGATTTAAGTAAACGATGTTTCTATCATTCGTGTAATGCTAATAATTGCAAAGAATCATATTATCATTGTAAAAATGGCGGCGGTTGGTATCCATTTGGTTTTAAACTAAATACTGTTTGGAGATGTAGAAATAAAAAATGGACTAACGAGGAAAAAGTAGTAAAAAAAATTTGAAACTATCAACATTACTAATTTTTTTATATATAAAATAATAAATTTTTATGATATAATAATTTTTTTATGATTTAATAATTTTTTTATGAAATATTAAATTTTTATGATTTAATTATTTTTACGATATAATAATTTTTTTATGATTTAATAATTTTTTTATGAAATATTAAATTTTTATGATTTAATTATTTTTACGATATAATAATTTTTTTATGATTTAATAATTTTTTTTATGAAATATTAAATTTTTAATGAAATAATAATTTTTATGATTTAATAATTTTTTATGTTACAATAATTTTTATGATTTAATAATTGTTTATGAAATAATAAATTTTTAATAAAACTAAAATTTTCAACATTAGCATCAACATTATTCAACAACAACAATAATATAATAAATTTATTAATTGTTATATAAAATTTCGATTGTTGTTTTTGTTTTTTAAAGTTAATTTTATCATTTTATTACAGAAACCTTTTTTCAGTAAAAATATACCAAAAAAAAAATAATATCTAAATAAACGTTTGTTTTTACGGGAATCTAATAAATCGTTTTTCTGTTTGTCTGTAACATTATTTTTGCGAAATTTTTAAATTCTGATTTTAGATTCGATTAGAAAAATACTAATAATGTATACAAAAAAAATTGTAAATTAAAAGATCTTTTAAAAACTATTTTAAAAATACATTATTAAAATATACTAATTGATTGTTATTACACTTTTATCATCTTGTAATTATTATCAAAAGTAAATTTTTGTTTTATAAAACATTTTAAAATATTTGCAGCTATATTACTAACACTTAGTTGGCAATTAAATATTACTTAATTAGAAATAATTTTTAAAAAAATTAAAAAATGAGTTTTACTATAATTTGATGTAACTCGTTTTTGATTATAATAAATAAATTTACACTTACCGTAATTTAATCATCAAAATTAATGTTTAATTAATCATATTTTTATAATTAAATAATTTAAATACATCAATATATTACCAACACGTAGTTAGCAATTAAATATTACATAATTTAAAAAATTTTATTAAAAAGATATGTTTTAATAAGATTTCATAAAGTTTAACATAGATATAGAGTATTTCAATATAGTTTAAAGTTATCCATATTTAACTTATTTGACTAATTAATTGATAAAAACTAAAAATAATACAAAATGAAAACTATTATATTAAATAACTTGATTTTAATTATTAGTTTGTTGGGACTATTGTTTGTTTCAGTTACTTTTGGTTAGATAAATACTATTAAATAATATTTAAGTTTTTTTTTAAATTAAATTTTATTATTAGGTGGACAAGGATCAACTTTTAATGATAGAGTTAATCACAAGTCAAATCAGGGTAGTATCAAGGTTTAGTTAAATTATTATAATAATAATAATAAATTTTATTATTATTACAATTATTGATCTAGGTGGAAATGGTGGTGGTGGTGGTGGTGGTAGTGGTGGTAGTAGTATGTCAAATTTAATAGATCCAGGTCATGTAATGTATAATGCAATACTAGCACATAATAAACGTAAAACATTTTTCTATTTATTAATTATATTTAATTAAAGAAAACTTATTTAAAAAAAACTTTATTTATGATATAATACTATAATATTATATTTTATACTTTTTTAAAAAAATAATTTTTAGAAGGAATCAAAGATTTTTGTCATCAATATGTTTTGAAATTATGTTTTCAACTTTATTGTAATCTTCAATATTGTAATCAAATGAATGCAAAATGTCTGAATGGCAAAGGTTTCGATTATAAAACTAATGACAAAAAACTAGAACTTTGTACTGAATTTGAGAAAAAAGGTTTTTTTTGAAAAAAATATTTTTTAATTAAAAAAAAAATATCTATTCATTCATTATTTTAAACAATTTTTTTCTAATTAGGTTTTATTAAATATAGAAATAAAGGCGGCGGACGGTCTAACCCACAGAGACAACAACAACAAAAACAACAACAACAACAACAACAACAAAGTAAGTTGCGTGTATGTGTATGTATGTATGTGTATGTGTATGTGTATGTGTATGTGTATGTGTATGTGTATGTGTATGTGTATGTGTATGTGTATGTGTATGTGTATGTGTATGTGTATGTGTATGTGTATGTGTATGTGTATGTGTATGTGTATGTGTATGTGTATGTGTATGTGTATGTGTATGTGTATGTGTATGTGTATGTGTATGTGTGTGAATGTGTATGTGTACAGTATGTGTATGTGTGTGTATGTGAATGTGTAGGTGTATGTGTATGTATGTGTATGTTATTATAATTAATTTTCTGTTATGTTTGTTTAATTATCTAGATTTAACTATTATTATTTGTTGTTTATTTTTTTACCTATCATTAATATGTGTGATTTTTTTTACAGTAAAAAAATCTATGAAAAATTTATTAGATCATTCAATAAAATCAAATGATCCAGTTGATAAACCAGAATGTCCAAATGGTAATCCTAAATGTTTTGGTGAATGTTGTCCGGACGAGCATTGGTGTATACTCAAAGGTACTGGCTTAATTGATCCTGGTTGTCATGGACCATCAGATCTAGGTGTAATGTTAGCTGGCTAACAAAAAATAAAATACATGATAATGCTGTTAATGATGACCAAAAAATATTTTATTTATTATTTTAATTTTTTGGTAAACCACCATTAATAACTATTTATAAATTAAATTAATAATTAAATAAGATTTACATGTTTAAATTTATTTTTTGATGACAAATAAATAAATAAATAATTTTTAAAAAGTAATCCATCTATAGTATACAGTATATGTATATATTGACTGATCTATTATTACTAATTTAATATGTTTTTCTAAATACACTATAATGTAAAACAATGTAAATTTATTATATAATTAAATAGTAGCATTAATATATAAAATAAAAATATATATATACTGTTTAATTCATATATCTAAAGCTATCTATAGTTTTTACTGTATTTATATAATAAATAATTAATTTTTATATTTATATAAAAAAAAAATTTAACATATAACTAGAATTTTTCAAGCATGATAAATTAATTTTAATTTAATTTATTAAAGATTTTATGACTACAAATAAATTATATTTTTTTTTTATAAATCGTTTAATAATTTATTTAAATAATTGATATTAACTTTCATTTTACTAAAAAATGGTTATTTAATAAATTATTTTTAAGTAACGATTTAAATAAATTTTATATTAAAAAAATTATTAAAGTTATTTATGATATATTTTATATAGTTAAAATAAAACGTTTTATTTATTTTTATTTTTTATAGATATTATAAATATTAAACATTAAAAATTTGTCAATAGAATTTGTAGTTGTTAATTTAAAAAATTAATGATTTTAGTTTACTATATTGTTTAAATTACATTTAAATAATTTTTTAAATAACAATCATAAAGTTATAAACTATTACTTAATTATTAATATTTAGTTTTAGAATAAAATATTATTTTAATTAATTATATTTTTATCTATTTGGTAGTTATTTATTAATCGGATAACCATTAACCAAATCGTCGATTATTTGGTTTTATAGATTTTATAAGTTTTAAATTAAATTTAAGACCCAATCGATCGAGTTTTCTGTAATTATTGTTCAATAGTCTTAAATTTTCTGATTATTCGTCATTGAATCGACTGAAAACCGTAAGATGAACTATAATTAATAATATTATTTTAAAAAAATTAATTAAAACAATAATTAAAATTTTATAAAATTAGTCGTTATATAATAAAAAAATAGAACAATGATTCGAATTAGAATTTATAAACTTTCAAAAAATTATTTAATTTTTTAAAAATTATTTTAAAAAAAAATATTTTGTCATATCTTAATTGATTTTAAAAGTATATATTTTTTAAAAATTACTTCAAACACAAAAATACATTTGTCTATCAATTATAGACAATATTTTTTAAATTTTATACTTTTTACTAATATTTTCAGTTACATTTTTAAAAAAAAAAATTTAATAAATTTTCTCAATTATCTAATTTTAAAAAATTCATATATTTATGTAAAAATGGATTAATAGTTTATAGAAATATCCTCTAACTTGAAATAATTTGAAAATTATTATTTAGTTATAAATTAGTTAAGAAACTGTTTGATAATAATTTTAATTTATGTTTAACTATTAATTTAACTCAAAGAAATACTAATAAAAACAATTCTAATAATAGCTATAATAATAATAATAATAATTAATATTAAATATTTGTAATTTGTTTGTATTATCTATTAAAAATATACAAAAATAACATTTTATAAATGAAATAATTAATAAATTTTAATATGTAAATTTTAAATGTAATATTTTGACAATTTGTAGTTGTTAATTTTTAAAAATATATAATTTTAGTTTACTATATAGATTAAATTAAAAGGAAATATTTTTATTTTTAATAACAATAATAAAGTACATTATATAATAAAATTATATAATTATTAAGTTTTTATTTAAATAACTGTTCGGTAGTTAATCGGACAATCATTAACCAAATTGTATATCATATTGTTTTTGTTGTTTTACTGGTTTTAAATTAAACTTAAGACCCAATCGATCGAGTTTTCTGTAAATATTGTTCAATAGTCTAGCATTTTCTGATGATTGGTCATTGAATCGGCTGTAAACGGTTAGATCAACTATAATTTAAATAAAAATTAAAAAACAATTATTAACAAATTTATTAACAATATTGTATATTATATAGATACTCGATTAAAGATTGTTAGATCAACTATAAATATAATAATTATATTTATAAAATAATAATTAAAACAAGTATTAAAATTTCATAAAATTATTCTTAATATTATATATATATATCAGGGTTAAGTAAGGGGGTAGAGGGGGGGTAAGGCCAAAATACCCCCTCCTAAGATCGAGATTTTGGGATTGACAATATGTACGAAATTATGTATATTTGACCTGTTTTAGAATGTTATTTTATAACCCATAACTAATGATTTTAAACGTATTTATGGTTTTATATCTGAAAATGTTTTGTAGCATTCTTAACTGGTCTTAATTAAAATTTACTGAATTTTCTTATGACCCTATAATTGTTAGTTTTTCAATTTAAAAAAATTATCATAAAAACAACTTTGGAAATTGTAAACAATTTTTTTGTAATTTAATCTTATTAAAAAAATATACAATTTTTATTAGCATTTCCTTTATGTCTTACTACAAGATTCGACTGCCATCAGCATAGGTAACATACATACCATTCAAATCATCTAATATTGTATATCCAATTTTTGGTAAGTATTTAATATTACTATGAAAAATAAAATAAAATAGACAATAATTAAAATTTTAAAACTTTTGAAAACGAAATAAAATAACAAATTGAATTTACTGTTTTAAGTATATGTTAGAATATATGTACGAATTAAAATTAAAATTTTTATAAAATTATAATCTAATAACTATATTATTTTATATAAAGTTTTTATTTTATTTACCTTAATGTCAGTTTTAATTCGGGCGGATTACTGTCCAATACGTTTTTAATTTCTAAATTTTCTTTTTAAATTTGTTGAATAAATTTCATACCAGCTACCAGTCATCTAATAATAATAAAATTGTAATTATAAATTGTACTAAATTATACTTTTTTTTAAGTATTTTTAAATATTATTTTATACAATAATTTAATAACTTAGAATATATATATATATATATATATATATATATATATAGTTTACTTATTTAAATTATTTAAATTTATTAATTACTACCACAAACAGTTATTTTATTGATCTATTTCAGTTACACTATAAAATAAAAACTTATGTATAAATTATTGATTGTAAAACAATAGAGCATATGAGTCCAGCTAAACTATTATTTTAATTAAATTGATTAAATTTTAAGTTTTAAATAGATTGTAAATTAAGATTTACAACATAATTTAAAAAGTTTTATTTTAAAAAATATTTCCTTAGATGTCATTAAAGAAATTGGAGGTAAATCAGGTAGCTTAATTTTGTTGCTGTTTGAGTTATTGCCGCTATTGTTGGTGTTAATGCCGCTTACAGTGAAGTTACTGCCGCTATTGTTGGTGTTATTGCCAGTAATGTTGATATTAGTATAGTTACATTTTACCTGATTGTTAGATTCAATCAATATTATTACCAATATTAAAACTAACCAAGATAACAGGTTAATTTTAAACATTATTTTATGTTTATAGTTATTTTAAATAAATGTTAAATTAAAGATCTTTACAAATTTAGCACAAATACTATCTAAACTAATTAAAAATTTATATTCACTAAAAATGGAGAATTTATTAATATATTTAAGTATTAATTGACACAGATTTTTTTAATAAAATTTATTTTTATCTAAAATCACTTACATATTAGCAAAGATTTAATTATTAGTTTTAAATTACAATTTTATTTATTTTAAAACACACAAATAAATAGTTAGAAAGAATTATTTTTTACATATTACAAAATGTTGGCATAGAATATTAAAATTAACAATGGTAATCGGATAATTTTAGACATTATTATATGATTATATCTATATAATAAATGTAAAATTAAAAAAGATTATTTATGAAATTTTTTTTATTAATTTTATCTGTACTGACCTAGCACTAATATAATATCTAAACTAATTAAAAATTTATATTTACTAAAAATGGACAGTTTACACAGATAATAATACATAATCTAATTTAATTTAACATTATTTAAACAGATCTAAAAAAATAATATGGTAAAAAACAATTATTATTGAAAAACATTTATAAATTAGTTTATATAATTATATAAACAATTTAGATAACATAAAATACTATTTATAAATATATAAATATATTTTTGCTTTGTTATACAATTTATTGATTTTTATGTTTTAAAAAAAGTTATTTATGATTTATTTTTATATAGTTAAAAGAAAACGTTAATAAACTTTTTAATTTTTTTTATTTATTATAGATAAAAATTACAAAGTTAAATAAATTTTAAATATAAAATCAATGAATAAAATTTGCAATTGTTAATTTTAAAAAATTTATAATTTTAGTTTACAATATTGAATAAATTACAAGTAAACAAAAAAAATTTAATAACAATAATAAAGTATATAAACAATTACTTAATTATTTAGTTTTTGAATAAATTATTATTTTAAATAATTATATTTTTATCTGTTCGGTAGTTATTTATTGATGGGATAACCATTAGCCAAATCGTCGATTACTTGGTTTTTGTTGATTTATTTGTTTTAAATTAAATTTAAGACCCAATCGATCGAGTTTTCTGTAAATATTGTTCAATAGTCTAACATTTTCTGATGATTTGTCATTGAATCGACTGAAGACGTTTAGATGAGCTATAATTATAATTATTAAAATAAAATAATTTAAACAAGTATTAAAATTACATAAAATTAATATTTATAAATTTTACTTGCTAATAAAAATTGTAATTGTTAATTTATCTTTTTAAATTGTAAAAAATTATTATAATAATAGCATTTAAATATATTTTATTATATATAAATTATTTAAATTAATTTAATAAAACAATCTTATACCACTTTAAGAGTAAATATTATTATTTTTTTAATTACTTTAAACCTATACGTCAATCATTGACATTAATTTTGCAAATTTTTTACTTCTTTATTTTTTAATTAAAATTTACTAAATTTTCTTTAAAAACCCTTTGTTAATTTTTTTAATTATTTAAAAATTATAATATAAGAAAATTTTATAAAAAAAATATACCATTTTTTCTCATCTCAGATCTCATTACAAGATAGCGTTCAAAATCATAGTCCAATATATTATAGTAGATTCGGCCACCATCAGTATAGGTAACATACATACCATTCAGATCATCTAATATTGTATATCCAATATTTGGTAAGTCTTTATAATTACTATGAACAAAATAAAATAGACAATAATTAAAATTTTAAAAACTTTTTTAAACTAAATAAAATAACAAATTGAATTTACTGTTTTATGTATATGTTAGTATTCGTATAAATTAAAATTAAAATTTTTATAAAATTATAATCTAATTATAGTAATACTATTTTATATAAAGTTTTGTTTTTTTAGTAAATATTTTATCTATATTATATATATATATTTTTTTTAAAAAAGTAATAATTATATTATTTTATATAAAAAAAATAGATTATTTACCCTAATGTCAGTTTTAATTCGGATGGATTACTGCCGAATACGTTTTCAATGTCCAAATATTTAGATATTTTTCTATTTGTTGAATAAATTGCATACCAGCGACCAGTCATCTAATATTAATAATAATAAAATAGCAAGTATAAATTGTACTAGATTAAACTTGAGTAAATAATTTAATAACTTAGATTTATATATATATATATATATATATATATATATATATATAGTGATGTACCGATTGCAAAATGCGCAATTGCATTGCTCGGAAATTGCGTGAAATTGCCGCAATTGCAAAAAGATCGATTGCGAAAATCGCAATTGTACAAAAATTTAAATGGCACAGCAATATGAATAAAAACATAAATTAATTATATAAAATTTAATTATTATATCATAAAGTTAATTTTTATACATTCCCTCATGCGCGCAATTTCAAGCAATTTCACGCAATTTTCCGCAATTGCGGCAATCGAAAATTGAATTGCGAAAAATTACCAACAGTATATATATATATAAAGATAATGCCAATTAAAAGTTTAAATTTGAGTAAATAATTTAATAACTTAGATTATATATACTAGTATATGTATAAATACATATAGTTTACTTATTTAACTTATATATATATATTAGTTACTTGAAACATACAGATATTGTATAGAACTATTGCAGTTAATTTATTATAAAAAAATATGTAGAAATTATTGATTATAAATCACTAGATCATATGTGTCCAGATTAACTATTATTTTAATTAATTAAATTGATTAAATGTTTTATATAATAATAATAATCTTTATTTCACATACTTGTTATGAAATACAATATTCTCATAATAATATACAATAATATTTGACAATAAAATATGTTAAAATTATTTTAAAATTACATATTTATTTAAAATAACAATTAAGTAAATTAATTATTTTGTTATAATTTGTTTCATCCCTAATATTTTGTGGTAAATTGTTAAATAAATTTACATTATAATCAAAAAAGTTTTTATCAAACCTTTTTAATCTATTAACAGTTTTTCTACATTTTATCCCATGTCTAGTTGTATTATAGAATTCAACACAGTTTATCCAATTGTTAGGAATATCAATGTTTTTAAGTTTTATTTTAAAAAATAACTTCAAATTTTGTAAAATTCTGCGTTTACCTAATGATTCTAAATCTAAAAATTTTAATCTTTCATAATATGATAAATTAAATTTATTCATTAGCATACAGATATATTTTGTCACTTTTTTCTGAATTTTTTCAATTTTTTCAGATTGTGTTGAATTATATACTAAACATAGGTTACAATATTCAATTATGGGTATAATATAAGTTTGATATGCTTTTAAAAAGGTATTACCACTAGCTTTTTTACAAATATTTTTTAAAATTGCAAATTTTTTAATACATTTGTTGTATATATAGTTTACGTGAATATTAAAATTAAAATTTTTATCATAAAATATACCTACATTTTTGTTATTATCTATATTTTTAATTTTAGTAGAATTTATAAAGTAATCATTTATTTCAGTAGATTTAGTTGAAATTCGCATAAATTCACATTTACTGATATTTAATTGTAACTGATTTATAATACAAAAATTTGAAATGCAATTTAAATCAGATTGTAACTTATGACAGTCATTATTATTATTAATTATTTTGATTAATGTAATATCATCCGCATATTTAAAAATATAACTATTTAAATTTTGTATAATATCTGAAATGTATAGATTAAATAAAACACTTGATGTAACTCCACCCTGTATTACACCAGATTGTACACTAAATAAATCTGATTTATGATTATTATATTTAACATATTGGTATCTATCTTTAAAAATATCACATAAAATATTATAAATTTTATATGATAATATTTATATGATTTAAATATATAAACTGTTATTTTATATTTACAACATAATTTTAAAAATTTTTTTTTAAATAATATTACCTTAGATGTCATTAGAGATATTGGAGGTAAATCAGGTAGCTTAATTTTGTTGCTGTTTGAGTTATTGCCGCTATTGTTTATGTTAATGCCGCTGATAATGGAGTTATTGCCGCCATTGTTGGTGTTATTGCCAGTAATGTTGATATTAGTATAGTTACATTTTACCTGATTGTTTGATTCAATCAATATTATTACCAATATTAAAACTAACCAAGGTAACAGGTTAATTATAAACATTACTTTGTTTTTATACTTATTTTAATAAATGTTAAGTTGAATTAGATTATGTACTATCTGTATAAACTTAGCACTAATAATATTTAAACTAATCAAAAAATTATATTTACTAAAAATGGAGAATTTATTAATATATTTATATATTAATTTTTGCACAGATTTTTTTTTAAAAAAATATTTTCATTTAATAATGAATTACATATGAGTAATCATTTAATTATTAGCTTTAAATTATAATTTTATTTATTTTAAAAACATACAAATGAATAGTTAAATGAATTATTTTTAAAATATTACAAAATGTTGGCATTGAATAAAACTAATTAAAAAAATAAAACTAATTATTAAAATTTAATATTAATTATTATTGTTATAAATATTAATACATTATTAGCTAATAATTAATAATAGTTAAGACAATTATAGTAATTATTTTTAAAAATATATATTTAACATTTTTTTACAGATTTTTTAGTTAAATAAAACAAAACAATTTAGCAATAATTTTTTTTATAAATAAAAATATTTAACTAATAAAAATTATAATATATTAATATATAAATATAAAAAATTATTGTTGTTGTAAATTAAAATATGTAATTTATTATGTAAAAATAATAATAATAATTATCTAACATAGTTATGGCATAATCAGCATAAAGATATCAATCAGTAATATATATTTAAGCAGGCTAAAATAGGATATTGTTTTTAAATTAATAGTATTTTAAGTAATTATTAATTATTATTTTCTTGATATTATTAATTTTAAAAAGATACAGACACTTGTATACCCATAATAATTTATTTTTTTTATTAGTAAATATTATTATTGTAAAATAACAAAAAAAAAATTTTTGATAAATAAAACTATTTATTATATTAATTTAGCTTGATATTAATTTTATATTAATAATTTGTAATAATATTAATTTATATTTGATAATTGAGTCAATAATTTTTACTACAGTATTAATTAACTTAATTATATTTTTAATAATAATTAATAATAATAATTTATATTAAAATGATAAATATACAATTTATATATTTTCAAATAAATTTGTCCAATAAAACTGTATATAAATAATTTAATGTGTAATGAATTTATTTTTATAAATATAAATTATATAAAATATTAATAATTTTTTTTTAATTATTAGAATTACGAACATTAATAAAAACATTATTCGTATTATTCTGATTAGTGTTTCTTTGAGTTAAATTAAAAGTTATACATAAATTAAAATTATTATCAATCAGTTTCTTAACTAATTTATTTATCGCATTACCCGTCGATAGTATATTAAAACCAAACCATAGACTCAAAATGCTGGCCAATAGACACAGATATTCATTGAAATATAGTTTCAGATATATTTCGTAGACAGTTGTCGGCTCTGACGGTACTTCCAAAACAAATCGAAATTTTTGATTAAAACTCGATTCATCGTAATATTCTTTAGTTGTTACAAATGTATAGAAATGTTGTCTACATTTTCGATGATTATTACATTGTTGTTTGCAATTAGCATCCAATTGATAGCTAGTATTAGTAAAATATAGACTATTATTATGTATATCATAAGTAAATAGTTCTTTGGGTGTCTGTCCTCCTGATTGACTAATTGTTTGCCTAATCTGACAGTCGAACAGACACTCCAAACGTGTCTGTTTTGTATGACATTGGCCTCGATATGTCATAACTTTATCATCCAATACTGTTTCCCTATATCTAATATAACCCAAACCGGTGCCATTAATATTAATAATTTGTACATTTCTATATTGTAATAAATGATAGATACGTTCTCTATGCCAGTGTAACATTAAATATACATTATAGTTTTTCATAAATTTTAGATCAAAATCTAAGTTAGCCAGATATTTTGTACTACTACCTAGATCATAATTATAATTGTTAAATAGAGTGTGCTGATTTATTAATTTACCATCATCATAATAATCGCCATGTACATTGTTAGTGTTGTTGGTATGATTGGCAAATAATGTTAAACAATAGGCAAAATCATTAAAAAATTCATTTAGTTTAAATCTACCTTGACAATCATCATATTTAGCATCAATATTATTATTATTATTATTACCATGATGTTGTTGTTGTTGTACTTTGGTAAATAGACTACATTGTAGCCATTGACTACTATTGACAATTAGCATTATTTGTTTAGCAATTGATAGCTGATTTAAATTTCTATAAATTTTCATACACTCTGTACTTGTAGTAATACTATTGCCACTATGTTTACACTTTTCAATGGTTTTATTTTGATACAGGTACGGTTTTAGAAAATAATATTTATGCATACATACGGTTATAGCTGGCCATTTAAGTTGTGCATCCTCATCATATTTGACATTGGTTATTTTATCATACAATAGATATGTATAGCTTAATTGATACGTTTGAATACAGAAACCAATTATGTACAGTGAATGTAATAAATATTTCAAATAGATTTTATAATTTATTAATAACATTTTGCTTGTTTGTTAATTTTTTTAAAAAAAAATTATATAGTTTGTTTCATTAATTTTTTTTACACAAATAGCTATAGTTTGTAAATTTATTTTTATTTATACTTTATATTATTAGTAATTAGTTAGTTTATTTTTTTTTGTTTTATGCTAAAATAACAACAAAAAAATAATAATAGTTAATTTGTTGTCATAGTTGTCAAATAAAAACAAAACAAAAATCTAATTTTATAAATGTTAAAAAACAATTATTTATTCATTTTTTATAAAAAAAATTCCTACATTTATATATTAATTTATTAATAATTATATATCGATTAAATAGCACTAAATACTAATTATAAAGATATAAATATATTTTTGTTTTGTTATACAATTTATTGATTTATTTTTGTTATAATTATAATTTCTATAATAACAATTAAATGTTAATTGTTTTGTTTGTTATCTTGTTAAATTATTTTAGTACATTTCTAGTAATTAATAATTATAATAATAAAGATACAATAATTATTTATTGATTATAGATTATATATAGTTTAAGTAAATTTTAATTAATTTAATTTTATGTCTTAATAAATAGTAGTAGTAGTGTTATAGATTGATAAAATTAAATAAATAATTATTATATTATTCATTTAGCTATTTTTTAATTAATTAATTTTTTAAAGTTTCTATTAATAATCTTTTTTTATCTTAAATAATTTTATTTTTAATAACTTATTATAAAGGATATCATCATAAATAAATTAATAATTATTTATACTGTATAATTAAAAAAAATATTTTTTGTTTTCTAATATTAGTTTTATTTTATTTTTTTATAATAACTATAATAAACAAAAAAAAATGTTTTCATAATAACTATAATAAACAAAAAAAATGTTTTAATGAATAAAGTATTTTATTTTTATTTAGTTTTTTTATCAGTTTATTTAATTGTATTTATTTTTTAAAAACATGATTATCATCTGGCTTATAATAAATTATAATTAATTAATGGCTTATAATAATATTATTTTTAAATAAATTATTATAAAGAATATTAACATAAATAAATAATTATTTATATAATTATATAAAAAAAATAATATTTTTTATTTTCTATTATGTTTTTAATTTTAATTTTTTATAATAACTATAATATACAAAAAAAATGTTTTCATAATAAAGTATTTTATTTTTAAAAATTTTTTTTTTTTAAAAAACATCATTATCATTTGGCTTATAATAAGCAACAAAACTGATCAAAGTTAGGACAACATTTATCCCTAAATGCACATTGTATTTCATCTTTACCACATTGCTTGGCCACTAAATAATAATAATAATAATAATAATTAGTTAAAAATAGTTTAATTATTTTTTTTAGGAAAAAAAAATTTTATTGTAAAAAATTCAAATATTTAACAACAACAAAAATTATAACAAAATTGATTGACAATACCTGACATAGTGGTTGAGGCAATCATGAACAACATAGCCACCAGTAAAATGTATTTTTTAAACATCACCATGGTTAGTTTAGTTTTGATAGTATTAATATAGTTAGTAGTAGATATTGTAAAAATAGATTTTTTTTAATTAAAAATAATAATTAATTTTTAATTATTATTTTTTTTGTTGATTTCACTAGATATAACTAAAATTGGAAAATAGATACAGGCTCCTTATATACCCATAATTTTTTAGTAAATAAAAATAATTTATTAGTATAAACTCATTTATAACTTTTTAACCCATGCAATAATTAAGCATGTTAATTTACGATATTTTATTTTATTTATGTAATGTTATTGGCAACAAAAAATTTTTTTTGAGATTATTAACATTAGCTTGTTTTATGCTTGATCATTTTATTTCGAAAATATTTTTACATTACTAATTATTTATTTTTTTTAACTTTGTAGTTAAAATAATTGAATTAAAAATATAAGCTAATAATTAGATTTAGTACTTAATATTAGGAGTTTATATTTTATCTCAACTATTTATTTAAATTAAAAAATATCAATACAATATTAACAACAATAATTAAAAATTATTATAATATTAGATATGTATTAATTAGTAAATGCTGATATAATGCAAATAATACATTAATTTTCTATTAGTAATGCAAAAAAAATATTAATATAATTTTTTTTAATAATTTAAATATAATATTTAATTATATGTATAATTTATAAATAATTTTTTTTAATAATTTAAAGCATGGTACAATATAATGTCAATTATCACAAAATTAATTTGTGACAACACGTATTATACTATTATAAATATATGTTCAACTATCAAATATACTGTATATTAATTATTAAAAATATGCATGCTCATTTAGTATATTAGTAATATGTTATTTAATAAGTCTATTATTTTAAATAAAATATATAGTTTTATTGATCTAACATTTTTATTATTTATTCTGTATATAAAATAATCATTATTAATAATTTGAATAATAAATTAAGTGATTGTAAACTATTTTAATGTTTTTATATAAATTTTTTATATTTATATTATTATTGATTTATAGATATATATATATATAGAATATTATAATTACAGTGTTTTTAATAAATGTTTTTTTTAAATTTAAAATAATTAAAATTTTTATTCCTTCAATAGACATAAAAAATGTTTTGCACATAAAACTATAGCTAATAAACTTTTTATTATACTTTCAATTAGTAATTTGTTAGTTTTTTTTTGTTTTATGTTAAAACTAAGTATAATAACAAAAACAATAAAATAATAATTAATTTGTTGTCATAGTAAAAACAAAACAAAAATCTAATTTCATAAATGTTTACTATAATTATATAAGATTACATTAATAATATTTTAGTTAATTAGACTGTCATTTAATAAATAATTTAAATTTATTATCTAAAAAACAATATATAAAAAACATTTATTGCTGAAATTTTTTTTTGTACATTTATAAATTATTTTATATAATTATATACCAATTTTGATAATATAAACTACTATTTATAAATGTATAAATATATTTTTTTGTTATGTTACACAATTTAATGATTTTTATTATAATTACAATAATAGCAATAATGTGTTAATTGTTTTGTTTGTTATCTTGTTTTAATTATTTTAGTAGATTTTAGACTAGTAATAATAATAATAAAGATACAATAATTATTGATGTACATATTATTTAATAAAATTTTTATTAATTTTTATATCTTAATAAGTAGTAGAAGTAGTAGTTATATTTTGGTAATAATAAATAAATTATTATTATTTTATATAATTATTTATGGTTAAAATAATAATCTTTTTATTAATAATTTTATTTTTAATAAATTTTTTTAAGGTTTTATGATGTTTAATAAATCATTAGTTAATTAATTATGATTTATATATTAAAAAATATTTTATTGTTGTTACTATTATTTGTTTGTGCATTTGGTTAGATTGAAATTTATTAGATAAATAAATAACAATTAATAATTTTATAAAACATATATATAATATATATATATTACTTTAATATTTATTTTAATTACTATTATTTAATATTAATTATAATTTATTATTATTATGGAAATGGATGGATTTGGACAAGATTTTAATCAACAAAAAAAAGTTTAGAAAAAAATCATTAACAAAAATAATAAATGTTAAATTTTTATTAATTTATATATAGTATATAATTACATATTATTAATACATATTAAGATTTTTAATAAATAGGATTTTATTTGTAATAATTATATAATATATATATATACTTTATTATAGATGTTAATAAAATTATAATATTAAACTATATATAATAATTGATTAATAATTTGCTGCTTACAAAACAAAATAATTAATTAAAAAAATATTTGTTTGTTTTTTTTCAATAAATTTTGATTTTATAACTTTTCGGTAATTATTTGATTGATCGGTTAACCAGATTAACCTAATCGTCGATTTTTAGGTTTTTTGTTGTTAACTGGTTTTAAATTAATTTTAAGACCCAATCGATCGAGTTTTCTGTAAATATTATTCAATAGTCTAGCCTTTTCTGGCGATTGATCATTGAATCGGCTGTAAACGGTTAGTTCAACTATAAATTAAAATAATTATAATTAAAAAAACAATTTTTAACAAATTTATTAAAAAAAATACTATATATTATATTTATTATCGCTTTTAAGTCTAGATTATAAACAGTAAAATAAATTAATTAAAATTCATGCTATTTAAAAATGCATTAAATTACATACTTATCGTACCAAAAAAATTATATATATAATGTTTTTTTTCTATTTAATTACGTTAGATATTAGGTGGGGGTAAATGGATGGAGAGGTTAGAAAGTGTTAGGGTTTGGGTGGGAGGGGGAGGGGGAGAGGTTAGTGTTTTAGTTAAAATAAAAAAATTATATTAACATGTATTCAATTCAATGTTTTTTTTTCAGTGACTCCTTATGATCTATAGATTTTTTTTTTAATATTATAGATATACTGTATATTAGATTTATGTTTAATATTTTAATTTTTTTTTTAAATAAAAAATCCTTAAAAATAAAATAGAATTTTTTTATTTAAGTAAAATGTTTGGTTTTTTTTCAACAACAACAAAAAATCATTGATTAATAGAAAAATTATTAAATTTTTTGGCTAAAATTTTGTCCAAAAAAAAATAATTATACTAAATCATTATAAAATAAATCTATAAATTGTTAAAGTTTGTTAAATTTTTATTTTAATAAAAAAATATACCATTTTTGGATTTTGTATTTCTCATTACAAGATAGCGTTCAAAATCATAGTCCATTATATTATAGTTAACACGACTACCTTCATCATAGGTAACATCCATACCATTCAATTGATCTAATATTGTATATCCTCTTACGATTTTTCCATTAATTTCGTTACTAAAAAATATTTTTAAAAAAAATTATATTAAAAAAATTAGATATTTTATCATTATATATAAAAATATGAAATAATTTTTTTTAAAATTTACTTAAACATATATCAATAGTTACTAATTTTTGTTTTTTTATTGTTGTTTACCTTAATGTCATGTTGTTAGTTAATGTAAAAATAATTAGATATTTTATTATTATTATTATTATTATTAGTATATATATATATATATATATATATATATGAAATAATTAGATATTTTATTATTATTATTATTATATATATATAAATATATGAAATAATTAAAAATTAAATACATATTTATATAAATATCAATAGTTACTATTTTTTTTTGTTTTTTTTAGTTTACCTTAATGCTAGTTTTAATTCAGGCGGATTAGAGCCGAATACGTTTTCAATATCCAAATTGATAAACATATTTGAGCTTGTTGCATAAATTTTATACCAACGACCAGTCATCTAATTATAAAAAAAAAATTATTTTTTTTATTTAGTTATAACTAATCACAATTACTTTTTTTATAAACAAGGTTAATAAAGAGGGGGTGGGGGGGGGTTAAGTCAAATGACCCCGTCTCCACCTCTTCACAATCAAGATTTTATGGATTTCACTAACCAAACGTTTTGACCAAATGGGGGGAGGGGGGGTGTATGTTAAAAACGAGTAGGTATCACCCCCCCCCTTTAAAATTTTAGCCCCCAAAGAGCCATTATTAAAATATTAAAAATAACTGATTAATGTTTTTATCAACTATTTTTCAATTTTAAATACATTATTTTTTTTAAATTAAGTTTTATTTTAAATTTTTATGTTTGGAAAATTTCTCAATTTTTCTGTGAATTTATATTGGGAATTTCTTTAAATTTTATGAAATTGCCGTTTTTAAATGCAATAATAGTTTATACCCCAACTCCTTAAACATCCCCTAAAATCTTAAACCTTGATTATGATTGTTTTTAATATAGACGGTAACTTTTATGGCTGTTCAATTTACCATTATAATATAATAAATTTTATGCTAATTTTAAAATTTAATATTTATTTTTTTTTTATAAATATTATTTATAATGTAAAATTTAATATTATTTAATAAATATATATTACCTTAGATGTTAGCTCAGAAATTGGAGGTAGATCAAATAACTTAATTTTATTGTTGCTAATGTTATTACTGTTAGTCTGTATATTACTCAAACTGCTATTGATGTTGATGTTAATGGCGCTCTGGTTTGATATATTGCCGCTATTGTTGACATTAATGCCGCTATTGTTGCTGTTATAATCAGTATTGTTAATGTTAGTGTTGTTACATTTTACAAAATTTTCAGACTCAATTAATATTATTGCTAATATTAAATTAAACAATGGTAATTGGATAATTTTAGACATAATTTTATGATTATAACTATAGAATGATTGTTAGATTAAATAATGTCTTAAATTTTAAACTTCAACTGTTTCTTAGCAAACTTAGTACTACTAATAACTAACTAATTATAAAAAAATGTATTTACTATAAAATGGAGAAATTATTAATATATTTTAAAATTAATTTGGCACAGATTTTAAAATCATATAAAAAGTAAAAGTATTTTTTTAATTAATAGTTTTAAATTATGCATACAAATTCTATTTATAGATTTTTTTTTTAAAATTATAAATATTTATTAGATATTACATTTATATTTTAATTATTAAATCGTTTTCGGATAATTAATATAATACAAAACCAAATTACTATAACACAGTAAATGTTATAATATATTTATTTTTAGAAATAGTTGAAAATTATAGCAATTATTATTATTAAAAACTTTATTATAGGGGGGAATTTAACATAAATTTACTAGTGTAAAGAGTAAATTAATTAAATAAATAATATAGTTTAGTTAAAATTAATTTGTTACTACACATATTATTTAATTATATGGTTATTATTAATATATTTTTTTTATATAAATATTTTGTTGTTATTTTCTATTATTACTTATATTATATAATTTTATTTAACAAACTAACATATAATATTTATTAGTTTAACTACCAAATATACTGTATATAAATTATTAAAAATATTCATGCTCATTTAATATATTAGTAATATTGTATTTTATTATTTATAGATATTAAATATTATATTAAAGATACATGGTCCTTTTATACCCAGTTTTTAAATAAAAATAATTTATTATTATAAACTCATTTAACTTTATTTTTTAAACATTAAGAATTAACTAATAATATATATTTATTATTATTATTATTATTATTATTGTAATTTATAACTTATTTCAATTGTCGACCAGATGTCGACACAGACATATCCTATATATATATATACGTTTTGTAATCGTTGTATTGATTAGTTTTTTATGTTTTATAAAATAAACGTTAATTGTTATTACCGTTTCGTTTTATTTTACGTAATCGTCGGCTAACTGGCCGACATTCTGGCGCAGTCGGCAACAATAAACCTACTCAACCGTTAGTCATCGTCAACAATCGTGTCAATCATGCCGTACTACTACAGCACCCGCAGCCGTACCCGAGCGGTAGGCACACCGAAAACACGTGTTTGTCAACGCAAACGAGTTAATGATCCGTCAACCGGTGTCGATGTCAAGGATCTCGAAGTCAGTGAATCCGATGTCGAGACAGTCGTAGCACAGGTCTCTCGGATGTCCACTTCCGACAATCAGATCCAACCGCCGCAACCACCGATTAATCAAAGCATTACTCGTGACGTTACTCATACGCAAACATCGGCAATGATTCGACATAATAACGATGACACATACGCTGCACACCGTACATATCAACCGATTGGTCGCATTATCGGTCTGGTATGTGACAAGTACAGTGGTCCCGACGCCAACATCACCATCGAAGAATGGTTCCGCATATTTGGATGGCCGAAGAGATTGAACCGATGTGGCAGACCATTACGTATCACCGGTGCCGCGAACTCATGATCGCCCGGTTCACACGCAAATCAACGAACCCTTTGATCGACGCCACTCGTCGTACACTTAATCGTAATGAGACGGTCACCGCATATTACAACGATATGCGTCGGCTTCTATCACAGGCCGGTCTCAATGATAGCAACACCGTCGCTATGCTCACAAACGGTATGCCCGATAGCTATCGGCAGCTATTAGGCGCTTCGAGAGTTAAGACACCGAACGATTGGTTCGAAGTCGCCTTAGGTATCGAAGCGTCCAAATCGAAAAGTTTAACTCAATCGACCACTAGTCGTGAACAGACTCTCACCGCAACGGTTGTCAAACGCAATACATATCGTAAGAAAAACGATTCACCGCCGTGTCGGTATTGTTTGGCAACCGGCAACCGTAAGTATCACTGGCACTCTAGGTGTCCAATCAAACGCTTTGGTTCGAACCGCAACGGTTCCGATAGCAGATCAGGAACCAACACACGAACCATCAACTCGTCCTCAGCTGAAGTCAATACCAATGACGTCAAGGATTTCGATTATTTCGGCCTTCGAGTCAACGGTATGTATTTCAAAGCGCTTCTCGACTCCGGCAGCACCGTATCAATTGTATCGTCACAATTGGCGCAAAAACTTCGACTACGACCCGACCCATCGAAAATAATAGCCATCAAACAACTTGTCGGCACGGTCTACACCATCGGTAGTTCACACGTGTCGGTTACAATCGGAAATAAAACAGATTATTTGACTCTTCATGTCGTCGAAGATTGTAACCACACGGCACTCATTGGTCAGGACGCTCGACGACTGTTCAATTTGATGCCGAAGCCTAGTCCGTCAATAGCCACCGCTCATTCGTGTAACGCATATGTCGTCAATACAGACATTGTATTGAACACCAAAAACGACAATGTCAACAAAAGCGCTGTCTCTCAAACCGAATCGGTATCCGTCACTTCTACTGTCAATCCACGGACCGCCGAACCGAAAGAAAACGTAAACATCGCTCAGACAGCTATCATATCCGTCAACAACATCGATACCACCGAAAAGCCGATCAAAAGCCGTCAAAATAAGCGACAGTTATCGAAAAGTCGACACTCGGTTTCAAACACACCGATAACATTGTTTATGAATGACGCCCGCAAATTGTCCGCAAATATCAACGAAAGTTTGGGACGAAAATTCGTTGAAATACCGAAATCGCACCGAAAACCGCCCGATAAAACGTCACGTAATACACGACTAGCTCCCGCGTTTGCTCTGGTCAACTATGGTGACGTCGGATAGATGATCGACTCCTTTCCGTCGGGGGAATTGTCGACCAGATGTCGACACAGACATATCCTATATATATATATACGTTTTGTAATCGTTGTATTGATTAGTTTTTTATGTTTTATAAAATAAACGTTAATTGTTATTACCGTTTCGTTTTATTTTACGTAATCGTCGGCTAACTGGCCGACACAATAATTAAGCATGTTGATTTATTTTGTTATTATGTTATTTTTACATTACATTACATTTTTGTTTTTAATTTTGTTGTTAAAATTATTTAAGTAACAAAAATAAGCTAATAATTAGAGTTTATCGCAATTTTTTTTTTTAAATTCAAATATCAATACAATATAAACAATAATTACAACATATTATAATATTAGATGTATAGTTTATTATACAGCAATTAAAAATATATTACGTAAATTATTATTAATAATTATACAAATATAGCATCACCATGTTTAGTAGTATTGTTTTTTTTTAAAAATAATAATTAATATTTTAATTAATATTATTTTGTTTTCAATATATAACTAAATTGAAAAAAGATACAGGCTCCTTATATACCCATAATTTTTTCAAACTAAAAATAAATTTAAGTCATTTAACTTTTTAACCATGCAATAATTAAACATATTGATTTATGTTATTTTATTTATGTAATGTTATCGACTAAAAAATTTTGAAATTATTAACATTAGCTTGGTCATTAATTTTGAAAATATTTTTTATATTACTAATTATTTTTTTGCAAGTTTTTTTATTTATTGTATTCCCTATAAATTTTTAATTTAATCCCAATAAATTCTCAATTAAAATATTATTAATTTAAACTAATTATATTTTATTCAAAACAAAAAGTAAATATTTTTTATTAATAATAAATAAGATTTATTTATTTTTCTAAAATCTACTTAGCTAATTTTTTGCTAGATCATTTTTATTTAATGTTATAAGTTAGTAAATGCTGATATAATGCATATATAATAATTTTCCATTAATTTTCTATTATTTGTTATATTATATATTTTTATTTAATAAACTAACATATAATATTTATTAGTTTAACTATCATATACTGTATATAAATTTTTTTTTTAATATGCATGCTCACTTAATATATTAAATATTATATTGAAATTATAATAAGTTTATTATTTGAAATAAAAATATATGGTTTTATTGATCTAACATTTTTATTATTTATTCTGTATATAAAATATTATTAATAATATTTTATGCGACAATAATTTATTATCATATACTTTATATACTGTATATACAGGTATATAAGTAATTGTAATTAAAAAAATTATCTTTATTTACAACAACAAAAAATTAGGCTTATTATCAAAAAAAAACTAAAATAAAAATAATTTATATTTAAAAATTATTTTTATATAACAATTTTTATCTTGTATCTTTTAATTTTAATCTACTATCTTTCACCATGCTTAAATATATTATATTGTTTGCAATGATTTTGATGATTTCAGGTTATTATTTTTATTTGTTTTTTTTGTTGTTAAATTTATTTTTTTTTAAATTTTATACTAATAATAATAATTATATTATTTTTTTTAGCTGATCCTGGTTGTCCTAACAATGAAATACGTATATGTGGTAAATGTTGTCCTAATGATGATCCGTTTAGTTGTTGTGTTTAAGTGATTGTTAAACTATTGTAATGTTTTTTTTAATATAAATTTTTAAAATATTTTTAAATAATATATAGATATTTATATTATTATTGATTTATATATATATAGAATATTATAATTACAGTGTTTTTAATAAACAAAAAATTGAATTTAAAATAAATCAAATTTTTATTTCTTCAATTGATATAAAAAATTAAGTTTAAATAATTGTTTAAATTTTTTTATTTTGTAAATTATTGTTTGTATAATTAAAATAAATCAATTAATTATTTTTATAACAATTTCCTATCTATTAACTCACCATGCATCTATTTATTAAATTTGCTATTATAATAATTTTAATTATTATAAAATATTTTTCCAATAAATACTATATTAATTGCTAGATCATTAAAAACAATAAATAAAAATTTTATAGTAATTATTTCGATAAGCGATAAACATATATCATAATATTAAATTAGTTTTATAAAATAAACATGCATAATTAATTATTATAATTAACTGTAATTATAACATTTAGTTCATAATTTATTTATTATTTTTCAAATTAATTTATTAGTTTAATGTATACAACAACAACAACAACAAAATACTAATAATATTAATAAAAAACATTATTACAAAAATTATTTTCAAATTTATTAATAATTAATTTTAACAAAAAAAATGTTTTATAATAACTAAACATTTTATTTTATTTTTTTCAGTATAATCATAAATTTTTTAGATAATTTAACCAATGCAACAAGGTACATCAGTAATGTGGCAACATTTTCCTCTACATGGTATTTGCTTTGTACCACAGTTTTTGGCCACTAAATAATAATAATAATAAATAAATAACAATTTGTTAAAAAAAATAATTTTAAATATTTTTTTGAAATAAATTACATTATTTAAAAAAAATAAATATTAAAAATAAATTTAATAAATAATACCTGACATAGTGGTTGAGACAATCATGAAAATCATAGCCACCAATAAAATGTATTTTTTAAGCATCACCATGGTTAGTTTAGTTGTATAGTATTAATATAGTTAGTAGTAGATATTTCTAAAAATTGTTTTTTAGAAATAATAATAAATTTTTTAATTAATATTATTTTGTTTTTCCCAAAGATATAACTAAATTGAAAAAATATACAGGCTCCTTATATATATACCCATATTTTATTCATAATAAAAATAATTTATTAGTATAAACTTATTTAACTTATTTTTAACCATGCAATAATTAATCATGTTGATTTAAGTTATTTTATGTTATTGACAAAAAAAAATTTTGAGATCATTAATAAGCTTGTTTTATGCTTGATCATTTTATTTCGAAAAAATATTTTATATTACTAATCATTTTTGTTTTTAATTTTGTATAGTAAAAATTGCTTTATTTTAATTATACAAACAATAATGCTTATAAATAAAATTAAATTGTTATTTTAAATAATGTTTTCTAAATAATAAAAAACATATTGAAATTATATAAGTACATATATAATAGGTACACTATGTTATTGTGTAACAGTGTTAGTATTATGAACATTAATAATAACATTATTAGCCTTAATTTTATTGTTTTTTTGAAAAAAATTATGAAAAATTAGACAATTCGTATAATAATTTTGAATCCATTTTTTAATCATTTTATTAAAATTATTGCCCATCGATAAAATATTAAAACCATACCATAAACCCAAAATGCTGGCTATTAGACACAGATATTCATCTAAACTTAGTTTAGGATATATTTCGTAGACAGTGGTCGGCTCTGCCGGCACTTCCATATAAAATCGAAATAAATTATAATTAATTGAATTATAATAATCTTTCATAAATTCCATTGAATAAAAATGTTGTTTACACTGACGATGTTTACTACATTGTTGTTTGCAATTTGAATTTGACCGATAACTTGTATTAGTAAAATATAGATTATAGTTATGTATATCATATGTAAATAGATAATTGGGTGTCTGCTGTCCACCAGATTTCTGGATTAAATCTCTAATCTGACACTCAAACAAACATTCAAATTGTGTTTGTTTTTCATGACATTGTCGACGATATGTTCTAACTTTATCGTCCAATATTGTCTTACGGTATCTAATATAACCATAACCGCTACCATTGATTTTAATGTGTAATGCATTTTTATATTGAAATAAACGATATACCCGTTCTCTATGCCAGTGCATCATTACAATAAATTCAAAGTTTTCATTTGTAAATAATTGATTTAAAAAATCAAATTGAGCCAAATATTTGGTACCTTTCCAGTTATTAGTAAGAAAGTTACTATACGTGTGATGTTGATATAATTTATCAGGTTTTATTTGGTTTGAAAATAGTGTAAAACAAAACCCAAATGCATTAAAAAATTTATTTGTATGAAATATATTATCACAATTAATAAAATCAATAGTATTATTATTATCATACTGATGTTGTACGTTGGTAAGTAATTTACACTGAAACCATTGTTTATAATCGATAAGCAATTTCATTTGTTCACCAATTGATAATTGATTAAAGTTTTTGTAAATATTTTTTAAATTATAATCTGTACTAGTAGTGTTGTAAAGTGTATAATTTTTTAACCAGTACGATTTAATAAATAAATGCTTATACATGCAAAATGTTAGTGACGGCAAATTAATTCTTGCATTTTGATCATACTTGATATTTGTAACTGTTTCATAGGAAAAATACAAATAACTAATTTGATATGATTGAATAGCAAAACCAATTATATAAATTAAATGTAATAAATAATTAAAACATATTTTATAATTTTTTAACATTTTTTAAATAGAATTTTATTACAAAAAAACAATTACTTATTTATTAAAAAAAATTCTAAAACTTTCTATTAATATTTTATAATTATTATAATAATTAATATATCTTTAAGAATAATATTAGTTAACAAATAATTATTTTATGAATATGTTTAGTAAAATTATTAAAAATAAATAATTTTATTAATATATATTTATAACATCAAAAATACTATACAAAATACTAACAAATAAAAATAATTATTTTATTTGTTATTATTTTGTTGTCATAGAAAAAAAAGTTAATTGCTTTAATTATCTTAATTATATTAACAATAATACTGTATTTTAAGAATATATTTTATTAATTATGATTGCTTATGAAAATACAATTAATTGATTTTATTTTTTTTGAATATTATTTTTCTTATCATTTCTAGTACTAAAATCTACTAAAATAATTAAAACAATATAAAAAACATAACAATTAACACCTAATTGTTAATATTGTAATTAAAATAAAAATCAAGAAATTGTATAGCAAAACAAAACATATTTATATATTTATAAATAGTATTTTATATTATCTAAAATTGGTATATAATTATATAAACTAATTTATAAATGTACTAAATTTTTTCAATAATAATTGTTTTTTTTAGATATTAAACTAATATTGTTTAATAAATGAAATCTAATTAACTAAAATATTATTAATGTAATCTTATATAATTATAGTAAACATCTATAAAATTAGATTTTTGTTTTGTTTTTACTATGACAACAAATTATTATTTTGTTGTTTTTGTTATAATACTTAATTTTAACATAAAAAACAAATTACTAATTGGATGTATAGAAAAAAGTTTATAGCTATATAGTTTATAAAAACTATAGTTATTAGTGCAAAACGTTATATTGCAATCAAATAAATTATATATATTTTTCAAAAAATACATGAAGTTTTATTTACTGAAATCTATAATGACTTTTTGAGTCTGTCTGTCTGTAGCATTTTTTTGCGAATTTAGAAATGATGACTTCAGATTCGGTTAGAGGACTACTAATAATGTATTGAAAATTTGCATCAAAATTTTGATCTCTTCGGGAACATAGAAAAAATGGCGGCCAATGTAAAAAAAATTAGGTAAAATTTTAACGTTTAGAATTGTATAGAGCATCAAAAATAATATATAATAGATCAAAATTATTATTTTATTTTTTCAAAAAATGCCGCCAAAACTATGATTAGTTATTTATTTTGTCATAGTGAATAATTTTGTCATACTTAATCATTTGATACACTACATGACTAAAGTTGTGTTTATTTTGGCATTCTGAGTCATTTGATATCATACATCACTATAGTTGTTTATTTTGTCATACCGAGTCACTTTATACATTACATGACTAAAGTTGAGTAAATTTTGTCATGCTGAATCATTTGATCACCACATGACTATAGTACAGCTTATTTTGTCATACTACATCAGTTGATACCCCATATGACTATAGGTGAGTTTATTTTGTCATACCAAGTAATTTGATAACCTACATGACAATATTTAAACTATGTACATTTTAAGTATGTTTTAAATTTTTATATGTTACTATATAGCCGCTATAATTATACAAACTGATGGTTTTCAACCTATTTTTGGTATTCAAGTTTTTTTTCTGAAAATGCTTTCTAGCATTCTTAACTGGTTTTTTTTTGTTAAATTTGCTAGAAAAATAATTTTGATTAGTATAAAATATATTTCCAATAAATATTATTAATTGCTAATTCAATAAAATAATAATGATAATTTACAATTATTATCTGCATTTATAGTTAAAATTAAAATAAAAGTTTAATTTAATTAATAATATCTATTTCAAATAATTGCAAATTAAAAAAAATAATTTATTAGTTTATTATAGTTTCTTAAAAACATTATTAGAAAATTATTGTTAAATTTAAATTAATAACTATAATAAACAAAAAATGTTTTTATAATAAAATTTTATACTAATTATTTTTTTTTTACAATTGATTTATTATTAAATTATTTAATTAACGATTATCATTGGTTATTCAAAACAACAAAAAGCATCTCCCACATCGCAACATTTACTACTAACTTCACATTGTATTTGACCTTTACCACAGCCCTTGACAACTAAATAATAATAATAATAATAATAATTTGTTAAAAATTATTTAATCAATTTTTTACCATTTTTTTTAATTGGAAAAAATTACAATATTTTATAAAAAAAAAATTTATAACAAAATAGATTGAAATACCTGACAGAGTGGCAATCATGAAAATCATAGCCACCAATAAAATGTATTTTTTAAGCATCACCATGGTTAGTTTAGTTGTATAGTTATTAATATAGTTAGTAGTAGATATTGGAAAAATTGTTTTTTTTTTGAATAATAATTAATTTTTTAATTAATATTATTTTGTTTTTACCAAAGATATAACTAAATTGAAAAATATACAGGCATCTTATATACCTATAATTTTTTCAAAATAAAAATAATTTATTATTATAAACTCATTTAACCTTTTTTAATAATTGATAATAACTAAATTAGCTTGCATATTTTATTTTATTAATGTTTTACTTATACAGTAATTATAATAATAATACCAATAAATAATTAGTTTTTGTTAAAATCATAAATATATATTTTTTTATTAATTTAATTTACAAGATCAATAAAACAATTTATAATAATAATTAAAGATCAATACAACATTTTATATACCATATAATATTTTAGTTATATGTTATAACAATATATTTATTGCTTGCAAAATATAATATATTTTGTAATAACTATAATATATGATTAAATGATATTTATAAAAAAAAACTTGCTAGATCAATAAAACAATATATGGTTATTTATTTATCTCGATAATCTAAACATATTTTTAATAATACTAAACTAATTATATAAATAAACATTCATATTTAATAATTTAAATATTTTTTTTTATTATATTTATAGCAAAATTAGTAGTAATTCATTAGTTCAACAACAACAACAACATTATTATTAATAATAATACAATAAACAAAATTTATTAAAACTATTGTGATTTATAATTACTAAAAAAATAATAGAAATAAAACAGTTTATATATATTAACTATTTTTTTCAAAAATCTTATTCATATACTAATACAGTAATATATCTATATTTAATTATTTTTTAACAAAAATTATCCAGCTAACTAATACAACATTGATAAGTTTTATTCAATGGGCAACATTTACTGTGAAATGATATTTTATTATTATTATAATTAACAGCCACTAAATAATAATAATAATAATTTTAAAAAAATATATATATTTAAATTTAATTAAAATAATTACCCTGACTATTATCATAAGCATATCAAACAATAAAATATATTTAAGCATGGTAAAACATAGTGCCAATAATACGGTTGAAAATTATTTTTTTTTAAATAATTAAATTTTAATTTCTAATTAATTTCTATTTTTATTTAATGATATATAACTTGAAGTAAAAGTTGAAAATAAATGATACAGCTCATTATATATATAACCCATAACATATAACTTTATTTAATTAACTTTAATTACTTTGAAAATATTTTTTTAACCGATATAAAAACAACAAAATGAACATGCTTATTTTTATAATTTTTTCTATTTATTATGTTATTTTTTATATATCTTTTATTTAATTGTTTTAATTATAATAATACTAATATTATAATGATAACATTGCTATATTAATAATAACAAGTTAAATAATTAATAAAATAGTTATTATTATTTTTTTAAAAATTATAATTCAAACAGATTGCTAGATTAAATTTTTTAAAACTAATAATTAATACTAATAATATTTATTAAAAAATAATATTTTTTTATATAAATAATAAATATGATTTATTTAATTTTCTTTAAAAATCTATTTAATATTTACCTATTTTTTTGCTAGATCATTAGATAAATGTTTTTAAATGTTAATAAATGCTGATATAATGCATATAATTATTTACTTTTATTTTTTTTTAAATATTAGTAATAAAAAATATTAATAAAATTTTTATAAATGATATTTATTATAGATATAATTTCTAAATTATTCTCAATTTTAAATAATTTAATTATTTTTTTTTTAATTTTTATATAAGATTAAGTGTTAATTTTATTAACAGTATAAAACATTTGCTTTGTATAATGTGTTTATGTAATAACTATTTTATTAATAGATATAATCAAAAACTTGCTAGATCAATAAAACAATAAATTATTATTTATTTATTTAGATAACCTAAACATATTTTAATAAAACTAAACTAATTTTTATAAATAAACATGCATATTTAATAATTTAAATATTTTATTATTTTTCAAATTAATTTATTAGTTTAATGTATACAACAACAACAACAACAACAAAATACTAATAATATTAATAAAAAACATTATTACAAAAATTATTTTCAAATTTATTAATAATTAATTTTAACAACAAAAAAAATGTTTTATAATAACTAAACATTTTATTTTATTTTTTTCAGTATAATCATAAATTTTTTAGACAATTTAACCAATGCAACAAGGTACATCAGTAATGTGGCAACATTTTCCTCTACATGGTATTTGCTTTGTACCACAGTTTTTGGCCACTAAATAATAATAATAATAAATAAATAACAATTTTTTAAAAAAAATAATTTTAAATATTTTTTAAATAAATTACATTATTTAAAAAAAATAAATAATAAAAATAGATTTGATAAATAATACCTGACATAGTGGTTGAGACAATCATGAAAATCATAGCCACCAATAAAATGTATTTTTTAAGCATCACCATGGTTAGTTTAGTTGTATAGTATTAATATAGTTAGTAGTAGATATTTCTAAAAATTGTTTTTTAGAAATAATAATAAATTTTTTAATTAATATTATTTTGTTTTTCCCAAAGATATAACTAAATTGAAAAAATATACAGGCTCCTTATATATATACCCATATTTTATTCATAATAAAAATAATTTATTAGTATAAACTTATTTAACTTATTTTTAACCATGCAATAATTAATCATGTTGATTTATGTTATTTTATGTTATTGACAAAAAAAAAAATTTGAGATCATTAATAAGCTTGTTTTATGCTTGATCATTTTTTACAAAAAATATTTTTTATATTACTAATCATTTTTTTTTTAAATTTTGTAGTTAAGTTTATTTCAGTGAAAAAATAATCTAATAATTAGCTTTAGTATATAAGGAATTTATATTTTATCTTAAAAAATTAATTTTAATTCAAATATTAATACAATATAAACAACAATTACAATATGTTTTTTTTTTTAAAAATAAATAATTTCTTTTTAAATTGACCATGATACAATTTATTTTATTGAAATTTGTTTTTATTATAATGTTTGTTAACTATATCAATCTCAGGTAATTATATACCTGTATATTTATATATATATTAAATATAAAACATTGAGTACATTGTTTTAGTTATAACAATATGTAATTATTATAAAATAAAATGTATTTTTCTAATAACTATATGATTAAATGATATTTATAAAAAAAACTTGCTAGATCAATAAAACAATAAATAATTATTTATTTATCTCCATAACCTAAACATATTTTTAATAATACTAAACTAATTATATAAATAAACATAATTAATAATTTAAATATTTTTTATTATAATTTTATTATATTTATAGCAAAATTAGTAGTAATTCATTAGTTCAACAACATTAATAATAATAATAATAATACTATAAACAAAATTTATTAAAATTATTGTGATTTATAATTACTAAAATAAAATAATAGAAATAAAACAGTTTATATATATTAACTATTTTTTCAAAAATCTTATTCATATATTAATAATAATAAATAAATTATATATTTAATTGTTTTTTTTAACAAAAATTATCCAGCTAACTAATACAACATTGATAAGTTTTATTCAATAGGCAACATTTATCGTGACATAATAATTTATTATTATCATAGTTAACAGCAACTAAATAATTATAATAATAATTTTTAAAATATACAAATTTAAATTTAATTAATATATATATATATAAACCCATAACATTTAACTTAATTTAATTAACTTTAATTACTTTGAAAATATTTTTTTAACCGATATAAAATCAACAAAATGAACATGCTTATTTTTATTATTTTTACTATTTATTATGTTATTTTTTATATCTTTTATTTAATGTTTTAATTATAATAATACTAATATTATAATGATAACATTGCTATATTAATAATAACAAGTTAAATAATTAATAAAATAGTTATTATTATTTTTTAAAAAATTATAATTCAAACAGATTGCTAGATTAAATTTTTTAAAACTAATAATTAATACTAATAATATTTATTAAAAAATAATATTTTTTTATATAAATAATAAATATGATTTATTTAATTTTCTTTAAAAATCTATTTACTATTTAACTATTTTTTTGCTAGATCATTAGATAAATGTTTTTAAATGTTAATAAATGCTGATATAATGCATATAATTATTTACTTTTATTTTTTTTAAATATTAGTAATAAAAAATATTAATAAAATTTTTATAAATGATATTTATTATAGATATAATTTCTAAATTATTCTCAATTTTAAATAATTTAATTATTTTTTTTTTAATTTTTATATAAGATTAAGTGTTAATTTTATTAACAGTATAAAACATTTGCTTTGTATAATGTGTTTATGTAATAACTATTTTATTAATAGATATAATCAAAAACTTGCTAGATTAATAAAACAATAAATTATTATTTATTTATTTAGATAACCTAAACATATTTTAATAAAACTAAACTAATAATTTAATAAATAAACATGCATATTTAATAATTTAAATATTTTATTATTTTTCAAATTAATTTATTAGTTTAATGTATACAACAACAACAACAAAATACTAATAATATTAATAAAAAACATTATTACAAAAATTATTTTCAAATTTATTAATAATTAATTTTAACAAAAAAAAAATGTTTTATAATAGCTAAACATTTTATTTTATTTTTTTCAGTATAATCATAAATTTTTTAGACAATTTAACCAATGCAACAAGGTACATCAGTAATGTGGCAACATTTTCCTCTACATGGTATTTGCTTTGTACCACAGTTTTTGGCCACTAAATAATAATAATAATAAATAAATAACAATTTTTAAAAAAAAATAATTTTAAATATTTTTTTGAAATAAATTACATTATTTAAAAAAAATAAATAATAAAAATAGATTTGATAAATAATACCTGACATAGTGGTTGAGACAATCATGAAAATCATAGCCACCAATAAAATGTATTTTTTAAGCATCACCATGGTTAGTTTAGTTGTATAGTATTAATATAGTTAGTAGTAGATATTTCTAAAAATTGTTTTTTAGAAATAATAATAAATTTTTTAATTAATATTATTTTGTTTTTCCCAAAGATATAACTAAATTGAAAAAAGATACAGGCTCCTTATATATATACCCATATTTTATTCATAATAAAAATAATTTATTAGTATAAACTTATTTAACTTATTTTTAACCATGCAATAATTAATCATGTTGATTTATGTTATTTTATGTTATTGACAAAAAAAAATTTTGAGATCATTAATAAGCTTGTTTTATGCTTGATCATTTTTTTACAAAAAATATTTTTTATATTACTAATCATTTTTTTTAAATTTTGTAGTTAAGTTTATTTCAGTGAAAAAATAATCTAATAATTAGCTTTAGTATATAAGGAGTTTATATTTTATCTTAAAAAAAACATTGCTATATTAATAATAACAAGTTAAATAATTAATAAAATAGTTATTTTTATTTTTTTAAAAATCATAATTCAAACAGATTGCTAGATTAAATTTTTTAAAACTAATAATTAATACTAATAATATTTATTAAAAAATAATATTTTTTTATATAAATAATAAATATGATTTATTTAATTTTCTTTAAAAATCTATTTACTATTTAACTATTTTTTTGCTAGATCATTAGATAAATGTTTTTAAATGTTAATAAATGCTGATATAATGCATATAATTATTTTCTTTTAATTTTTTTTTAAATATTAGTAATAAAATTTTTATAAATGAAATTTATTATAGATATAATTTCTAAATTATTTTCAATTTTAAATAATTTAATAATAATTAAAAAATACTTTTATATAAGATTAAGTGTTAATTTTAGTAATAGTATAAAACATTTATATAATGTATTTATGTAATAACTATTTTATTAATAGATATAATCAAAAACTTGCTAGATCAATAAAACAATAAATTATTATTTATTTATTTAGATAACCTAAACATATTTTAATAAAACTAAACTAATTTTTATAAATAAACATGCATATTTAATAATTTAAATATTTTATTTTTTTTTATAAATTAATTATTTAATTATAGTAAAATTGTGTTTTAGATTTATTATAGCTATAATTTCTAAATTATTTTCATATTTTTAATAATTTATTAATAACAAAAATTTTTTTTATATAATATTAGCATGCTAATTTAGATTTTGGGTATTATATTTAATAGTATATTAAAATTTTATATATTTTTTAAAAAATAACAAAATACTAGATATTTATTATTATTATTATTATTGTGATTTATGACTTATTTCAATAAGTAAACATGTTTATTTATTTAATTTTATTTTAGCATTATAATGTTGACATCAATAAAAAAATTATTTAATATCATTGCTTGGCTTGTTTTATGCTTGATCATTTTTTTCGAAAATATTTTTTATATTACTAATCATTTTTTTAAATTAAGTTTATTGTAGTAAAAAAATAAGTTAATGATTAGCTTAGGTATATATATATATATATATATATATATATATATATATAAGGAGCTTATATTGTATATCAGAAATTTATTTTAATTAAAAAAATATCCATACAATTCAACTTCGATAAAATATTATAATTAAATATAATTATTATTATTGTTGTTTGAAAATGACCATGTTACGATTTATTTTATTGACACTTGCTTTAATTATAATGTTTGCCACTATATCAGACTCAGGTAATTAATTATTATATATATATATATATATATATATATATATATATATATAATTATTGTTAAATATAAATTTTGAATATATATATAGTAACATATAATAATAATAATTACTTTTAATACTAATTATTAATTAGTATTAAAAAAAATAATTATTATTTTTAATAGTAATTATTATTATTAATATTAATATTACTAAAACTTTTTTTTAACTTGAAATTGTAAATTTGATTTAATTTAAATTTATGTATATAATTCTAATATAATATATACAGATTAAAAAAAATTATATACCATATATACACTATTACAATATTTATATAAAAAAATTGCAATTTTTTTTAGTTTTATTATCTGAATTTTTAAAATTTTATTTTTTAAAAATTAATTTATTAAAAATTTTTAATTAGCCGGATGTCCTAATAATGGTAAACAAATTGAATGCGAGGGCGAAGAAATGTGTTGTGAAGGCTATTGTTTTGGTAATACTGGTTCACGTTTTTGTGTTGTAGAGCCATAATAATAATAATAATAATAATTTTTTAAATTAAATAAAAATAAATTATAATAATTTAATTCATTATAATTGAATTGTTTTCAATGGTTTTTTTGTTGTTGTAATAAAATAAAATACTACTACTCTAAACATTATACAGTAAATTATAGATTATAAAATAGTAGTAGTATTATTATTATTATTATTATGTAATAAATAAATAAATAAATAGATAAGTTTCTATAAATTTTTTTTAAAACAATTTAATTATAAAATAATATTAATTTCTATCATCAGATCAATAATAAGTACAATTATTATTATTATTATTAATTTTTTTAAATCAAAAAATAAATGATTTATGCATTAAATTAAAAAACAATTTTAAATAAAAACTGCTAACATATTATTTATATACAAATATAGCTTAATATATATAAAAATCTATTAATATATAACTTATTTTATTTAAAAACTATAATAAAATGATTTATATGTACTGTATATATAACTACTAACTAACTATTACTTTAACAACTCGTTTAACAACAATTGTTTTGTGATGCCGTCGGGTGGACCCGATTTGGCGGCCAAATCAAGAGCAGTGGTCAGATCCCACACTTGTAGGTCACCATTGGAATGACCGGTTAGTATATAACGTCGCGATCGGTTACCCATTGCTACGGCTTCGCATTCGTGGACACAGTAGGCTGTAATGAGTGAGTCGTCTACCGAACGCAGTGTACAGATCTTGTGGCCATTTGAAGCCATCAGAACGTTAGCCGAATCAGTCTGCGTTCGGAACCGTTCGATGAATACCTGTTTGTCGCCGTCGTCCTGATCGCCGAACGGACCGACATCGCAGGTAACGGCAGTTGTTGTTGTTGTCAAACAACAGGAGCTTCGATTGGTATCACTACTACTACCGGCACTAATCGATACCGCCATTGACTGCCCTCTGTCTTCATCGGTGTCGTCGTCGATGACATCCTCATCGAACCGAATAATACGAAACGACGCGTGCGGTGTTGAACCCGGTTGTGTAGATATACGTCCCCGAAATCTGGTCAGTGTCCACGTGCGTACGTGCATTGCGTTGCATACACTGATCAGATATTTTTCGCTCAACATTATCCGTTCGATACCCGTTAGGTGTACTTTAAACGTCTGGAACAGTTGCGGTCCGTGACCAACAGTTTCCGGATGTTGGACTAACACACGTACGGTACCACCTATTCAAGTAGTGGGGGTAGTAGGGGTGGGGGTAATAGAAATCATTATAATCGGTAAAACAATTATTTAAAAAAAAAACAATACCTTTAGTTCCGTAGGCAATCTCAACCCAATTGCCATTGGTTTTCGGCGTTCGCGTCAAATAACAAGATATGGCAGTTATTTCTTCGCCTTCGGGATCTTCGTATAGTTCATTGATTAGTAGATCGCCGTCTTTCATACGCAACGGAAACTTTTGCATATCAATCAAATAGATAGATCCCAAACCCGAACCCAATAGTAGAAAATTACAACCGGCCTTATCGTAGGCGGTTATTGCCGACGCATCAGTGGTTCCTTGTTTCAGGTCTTGTACTAACCAGTGCTGAGATGACGAATGCCAGACACCGACTCTTCCTCTTTCATTACCCAAAGCCACTAAAAAATAATCAATTTTAAACAGATTTTAGTCATATATTCTACACAACAAACAAACAAACAAAAAGTCTTTTACCCAATTGAGAGCCGATGAAGAACATGGAGTTTATGTGACAATTATTGAGATGAAAGCGTCCGATCTCTTGCTTTTGTGATGTATTGTTGCTACAAGTATTTGAACTACCGGTGCTATCATTACTATTACTATTATTATTGTTATTATTATTATTATTATAATGAGATACATTGATAGACCACAATCTGATTATAGATCGTTGATCTTTGATGGCCAACATTAGCTTCGGTCCGGTTAGTCCGGCAACACCGCAATTATAGTAGAAAGCAATCTCAGCGATAGTACTGTCAATCGGTTCCGATTCAAAAACCAATTGCCAGCCCATTGTATCTTTCAGTCGATAACAGGTAACCACACGACTATGGGCTACGGCTATGGCATTGTGATGGGCGACCACTTGTCGTACAGGTTCACCACTACCACCACCAGCAGCAGCAGCGGTAGCGCCGCCGCAATCGCCATCACCCGTACGGCGTTTGATATGCGACTGAAACAGTAGATCACCGCCACAGGTTGGCTTACGGTAGAGTTGGTCACACAATTGTAGCCGCCGTACCAATGGTGTTATACCGTAAAACTCGGATTCATGTAATAGCATATCCAGATTACTGCCGTCGCCGATGTCGTACAGCTGACGGGTACGCAAATAGTGCAGAATTATGGCAAACAATTTCGGATCTCTGTCGACAAATATGGCACCCGACGAGTCCCGTAGCGATGATATCCGACCGGATAGTAATGCCGTGAAAAATGTATCGCCGATTGATGTCAACGTCTGGCGGGATGTACTGAATCGTTTGCCGCCGACATTCAAACTGATTATCTCTTCATCGGCTGCCGAGGAGGCGGTGGCGGCGGTGTTGTTGTATTGTTTCTGATAGAGATATGAATGACTTAAACACTTCTTCATTGCCGACATTATGTCTGTCTGTGTGTCCGTCGCTGATGAGGAATAGGACTGATATGTCTTCTGTCTTCCCTATCGATTGATAGTTTAGTTGTCTTTTCACTTATGAATTGATTTTTGTTTTGTTTATTATTATTAACTAAATTGTAAACAAAACATCTCTGTCTGTCCGTCGCTGAGGAGGAATATATAGGACTGATATGTCTTCGGTCTTCTGTCGTATCGATTGTTTGTTTAGTTGTCTTTCACTTATGAATCAATTGATTAATATTTAACTAAATTGTAAAAACAAAACACAATAAATACAATATAAACAAACAAACAGTTTGTTTGTCTGATTGATTGATAAAAACATTTTTTTTGTATTTGTTTTTCAAATACAAAAAAATCTATTAATTATTTAATATTTAAAAATAATTTTTATTTTAAATGCCATTCAATTGATTACTAATATATACTGTAATATGTATTACATTTGACTATCAATACAATTATTGAGTGACGCGTCATATGATTGCTCACAACAACAACAACAACAATATAAACAACATTACAAACCATTCATATAAGACGTTACGTATAAAAATTATTTATTATTTTTTCAAAAATTATTTATTATATAATTTTTTTTATTTTAAAAATAACTATTTAATTAATTGTAAATTTAATAACTATTATATATATATTAACTTAACTATTATATATTAATTTTGTCTTAAAACTTATTAATTTATTTTGTTATATATAATAAATTAAAAACTTTTAATCTATTATTAATATATTATTTTAATTTATAAGTTATAAATAATTTACAATAAATTTTTTAGTTGTAATTTTTTAATTAAAAAAAAATATTAATATTTAATTAACATATTTTTTTTAGAAAAATATTACAGTATTTTATTTAATAAAATATTATTATTAATAAACTTTTAAACAATATTTAGATTATTGGCGATCAATGGATTCAATGAATATAAATATGAATATAATTGACTGATAAAAATAAATTTATAATAATTACCGTAAAAATTAACTAATTTTTTAGCGATTAGTTAATAATATAATATTTATTTTTATAAATTAATTGTCAATAATTAAAAAAAACTATTAATTAACTAAAAAAAACTATTAATTAACTAAAAAAACAGTAAAACAAAAATCAAAATCAAATCATCGTTTGTTATGTCCTTTTCGTTGAACACGAGTCCAGCCGTCATCTTCTTCTTCTTCTTCTTTTGCTTCTTCGGTAGTCTTCATATCTTCAGCGACGACGACAACACGTGAATCACTTTCAACTACTTCTTCGTCGTCGTCCTCGTCATTGTCCTCAATGTCTAACGAGTTGAGACCGTTCTCGACGACGCCGACCATCATATCTTCACTGATAGCCTGCGGACAAGTGTTACCGACAACAACACCGCTGTTGGCCTTACGTCGCATATCGTCGACACTGTCCATCACTTGCCGATGTTGGCCGTCGGCACACATACGATAAAATTGGCAAACATTTGAGGCAAATATACCCAGCGATCCGTCCTCTATGACCGTATTGAACTCGTTGTCCAGAATTTCGCCGACATATTCTTCCAGTTCATCTGCATGTAGTCCTCCATTACCACCAGAATTCTGTCGGAAAACATCTTCGATGGTCTGTTTCATCCAAACTAACTTTTCCCGTTGATATTGACCGCCCATTCCGTGTTCAATAGATAGTTGAAACGATTTCCAGGCCATCATCGATGTCTCGATGGCCAAACTGAACACTTCATCAGCAGTTGTTGTCGAAGACATAGCACACACTATCACTTGAATCGGATCCACAAAACAATCACATCATAAGTATATAACATGTGTTTCAATGTCTATAAAACGCATGCGTTTTATACATACAATACATAATCAAAAAAATTGTATACAATTTTTGATTATGTATTAAATATTTGAAATAAAAATTATTTTTTAAAAAACAAGTTTTCAAACAAATATTTTTTGTTTAAAAAAATGTTTGCAAAATAAGAAGTGGTTTTTTATTAATACTATTTTAAGACAAGTTTTTTGTTGTTGTTGAAGACAAGTAATCCAGTCTTTAAACTGAGACTTTATAGACACCATAACAACAGCTCATACAGACCTATCACTGACTATACATACAGTTGTCATCAGATTTGTTTGGTTTCATCACTCAAGAAGAAGAAGTAGAAGAAAACTTTTTTTTTTTATTACTCTCTTGTGTTTTGTGTCCACAAAAAAAAAAGTTTTTTTTGTGTGATTTGTCTGTTGTTTTTTCTGGTGGACCAAATGGATTGGATAACCATATTGTTGGGCATCTTTGTCATACTAGTCGGCATCGGTTCCTATATCTATCAGTTATCCAATGTATTCCTCAATTGTAATCAATGGCTATCACCAGACGATAAGTGCTTAGTGATTACCGGCTGCGATACGGGTATTGGCCTCCGAGTGGCCAAACATTTCTATCGTAAAGGTTGTCTAGTGGTGGCCACTGTTCTGGATTTGAGCAGCAATGGTGCCAAAGAGTTGTCAGAATTGTTGGCCACCGATGTTGGCGGTGGCGGCGGCGGCAGCGGTGCTGATGATGAGGATAACCGACAACCGAGACTATTGGTCATTCAGATGGATGTGACCAAAGATAGTGATGTCAAACAAGCGTTTAGTAAAGTCAGACAATATTTAAATGATAATCAATTGCAAGGTCTGTGCCATCAATTTATTTGATTTAAAAAAAAAAAATTATTTTGTTTTAATTTATTTAATTAAAAATGATATTCAAAATTCACTTTTAATTTAATTTAGTTTTAATTAAATTAATCATTTATTATATAATTTTATTTTTAAAATTACAATTTATATTTAATATACATTTTTATGGCATATATTTTTTTGTTTGTGTCCTCTTTTTTCCCATTCATTCAATCATTTGAGAGCCTAATAATAAAATTAAAGTTTTTATCTAAAATTAGACTTTTTTAAAATAAAAATAATTACAAGTCCTTAAGGCTATATTAAAATTATTATTATTATTAAAGTATTTTCAACATAAAAATTACTGTAAATAGCAAACTATTTAAGTAAATTAATGTATAAATACTATTTATTTTGTTGTTGTTTCAAATGTAATATTGAAACATATAATTTTTTTTCATTTGAAATAACTTTCAAGTATTTTAAGTTTATGTTTTTAATTCAATTATATATTAAGGGATTACCGGCTAGTTATTGAAAATGTTATTCAAAAAATAGTTAATTTTATTGTAAATTATATATATATTAATAGTTTAGTAATAATAATAAATAGTTATTATGCATAATAAGTAATTGTTTTATATATTTTGGTATTATAAAAGTTAGTAAACAATTTTTTTTTTAATTGCATAGTAACAACATGTATATTTAAATTATGAATAATAGCATAATTTATTTTAACAAATAATTTAAAATAATACCAATTTTGAATTATCCGATAATTTAATTAAACAATTTGATAATAATTATAAAATTGATTTTAATTTTTTTTTTAAATGTTTGATATTTTAGATTACAAACAAATACAGTAATATATTGAATAATAAATTTGATCAAATAATAAAAATACAATAAATTAATTATAATAAGTATTATTATTATTATTATATAGCATTATTTCATTTAAAAAAAATAATATTAAAACTTTATTATTATTATTATTATTATTATTATTAGCATTAATTTCAGAACTAAATTATTTATTATTATTGCTATAGATTTTTATATAAAAATTTATACAAAATTTAAATTACTGTAATATAATATAATATAGATTTATAATTAATATTATTAAAATTATTTATTGTTTTTTTTTAATTTTAATTTTAATTTAATTTATTTTTAGGTTTATATGCATTGATAAACAATGCGGGCGTTTGTTTGATGGGTGAGTTTGATTGGCTTTCGTGGACACAAATCCAGTCAGTAATTGATATCAATGTTTTGGGTACTATGAGAGTTACCAAACAATTTTTGCCATTAATTATCCAAACACAAGGTATTTATAATAATAATTTTTAAAAATATATATATATTTAGTCGACAACTCTATTAAACTATTTTTAATTAATAAAAACTTAATTATTAACAATCAAAAAAAATAGTCTATAAAAAAACTACATTAAGTTTATTTGTTTTCTAAATAGTATATTACTATTATTTATTATTATTATTTAGTTATCAAAAAAATTGTTTAGAAAGTTAGTGAATTAGAGAGAGAGAGAGAGAGAGAGAGAGAGAGAGAGAGAGAGAGAGAGAGAGAGAGACTACTAATTTATAAATTGATGATTTAGTTAGTACACAAACATTATTTTTAGGTCACAAACAAAAAGTCCCGAAAAAATTATTATAAGGTATTGTATACTAGAAAGTGGGGAAAAATTAGAGCAATAAAAATTTGGCACAATTTTTATATATATAGTAAATAAATATCATTTTCACTAAAATAATAATCAAATTGTGTCTCAAAAACCTATTGACATGCAATCACTTATTGTATTAAATATATGGGATCTCTCTCTCTCTCTCTCTCTCTCTCTCTCTCTCTCTCTCTCTCTCTCTCTCTCTCTCTCTCTCTCTCTCTCTCTCTATTATAATATCTATTATTTGTGAGGGGGAGGGGGGAAACACACACAAACAGACACAGACAGTCATAAAATAAACATTAATTTCACAGATATTTGAACATCACTTTCAACTAAAACAACTCAAAACAAATAGCCTTGAATATACAACAGTATATGCCTCCCATTTTTTTTTGGTGGCATATATTTCCCATTCAAAACACACTTACATACATACATACAAAAAACATTAGTATTTTTTGTCAAATATACTAATTTTTTTTAAAATTTTTTTATCTGTCTTTCCCATCACACACATACATAGGCCGTGTAATTAACGTTAGTTCAATCAATGGTAGTATAGCCTATCCTGGCTTATCCATCTACAGTGCCTCCAAGTTTGCCATCGAAGGCCTTAGCCATTCCCTGCGCAATGAACTATCAAAATTTGATGTCAAAGTTATTATAGTAAAACCAGGCGACTATGCTAGCCATACAAATATTATGGCTGGCCATCAGCGTAATGTCCAGGAAATGATGTCCGATGGTATGGATACAGCAAAACGTCAACTGTATGGCCAATATTTTCATGAATATCATCGACAAGTATTGGCTAAGACGGGCCTAACTAGTTGTTCAAAATCAATTGAATCGTCCGCATTGTTTGGCGACTTCGATGAAGCCGTACTGGCAGCTGATCCCAGATTATATATAATCAGTAGTTCACTATTGTATCGACTGTTTTATACTGTACTATACTTTATGCCGATGACCATCGAAGACAAACTATTTAGGACTGTTGTCTCAAAAATTGTCGACTTCAAGACTATAATATCATCACCCGATAGTTCAATGAAAACAACGCCCAATCAATAAATAAAACTTTTTTTGTTTGTTGTTTTAGATAATACTTATTGTAATAATAATAATAAACTGTTATCAACTAATTTTGTTGTTTGTTTGTTAGGTTTAGTTTATTTCAACAAAAAAAAAAAGTGAAAGTGTGTTATATATATAATATAATAATTTATTAAAATTATATATTTCTCCATATATTCTACAGTATATATCATATATATATACGAAATTTCCTTCAAATATGTTTTGAAGCAATTTTTTGTTTGTGTTTAATACAGTATTTTGTTGCCTAAAAAAATTATTTATTTATTTTTTGGTGTAGTTTTCTCCCCCCCCCCCCATAAACTACATAACTAATAATTATATGGCAAATAATTTTTTTACTCTCAATATTGTACTGTATTTGACTTTTATATATATATACAGTATTACTGTATATGAGTTGAAAATGCTATATAAGTGAAAACTAATTAAAACAAAAATTAATTTCTTTCTCATTTTCATTTCAATTAATTATTTAAAAAAAAATCAGAGATTTTTTTTATATACAGTGGTTTTTTTAGTGAAAAAACACATTTATTACATAAATAATTATTTAATTTAAAATTTATGAGTATATTTAATTTTTTGTCAGACATTTATAATTTAAAAAAAATATATAATATATACTAATTGATATACAATTTGTGTAATTTTTTTTTAATATGGTTTGTATATTAAAAGTCAATTTACATCCATATTCATGACATTTTATAAATAAATTTAAATTTCAAAAATATATAATTATAAACCAAACAAACAAATTGAACCACAAAAAAAAACTTTTTTATATCTAAACATAATAAGTCTAAGTGTAATAATAATAATATTAATTAATATTAATATTAATATTAATATTAATATTAAATAAATCTGTTTTAATTAATAAATCATAAAAATATTTGTTGTGTGATTTTTTTTCGTGTGTCTGTGTTTTTTTTTGTGTCGATAATAACTGTGACAACTTGTTGTAACTAAAAAACTATAAATAAATAAATTCATCAAAAAATATTTTTATGATACAACAATTAAACAGCAAATAATGTTAATAACAAAATTATATATACTGTTAATAGTGATTGTCATATTTGGTAAGTTTTATTATTTTTACATTATATACAGTATATATACATATATTGCATAATAAAATTTATTACCTTTTAGTTATATATATATATATATATATATATATTATTAATACTAACTGCATGTACATTGTATTATAGACTATACACAGTATAATATTTATATAGATATTCAATATACATACATATTATTATGATATTTACAGTACATTACATACTGTACTTCAATACACTACAGTATTATTACTGATATTATTGTTTTATTCAATTCAATTCACAATTCATTAACAATTATATAACCCATAACTTATTGAATACATTTACCAATCAATCAATCATTTACTAGTTATAACGGTATAGTCATTGTATAGTCTATTGAATAATCTATTGAATAGTCTATCCCTTAATATACTGTATATATCTCTCTATCCCTACACTACTCTAGTCTCTCATCCGGAAACTGTTTTTTTAAAAAAATTATTTTTTAACTTTAATTATCTAAATATTTATTATTTAATATTTCAATTATTTTTCTCCATCATCTGTCCAACTGATCCAATCCAACAACAACAACAACAACAAAAAACAATTGTTCACAAACCTGGACTAATCCAATCGGCAGCCGCCACCACCACCACCACCACAAAGATGACATCACAACTGGATACGGGATCGTTGGATTTTGCACTGGCCGTTAGCCGCGAACTAGTCAATCAAGACTCCGCGCGCAATCTAGTATTTTCCCCATTTTCGTTGTCCACTGCACTGACCATGACGTTGATGGGCTCCCGGGGCAGGACTGGCGAAGAACTATCGCGTGTCCTGTTAGGCAAGTCGTATACGGCCGACGGTTATAAATCGTTGGCCAACGAATATCATTCGCTAGTCGATCGCGTTTTGAAGGCCAATTCGGGTATACTATTGTCGGCCAACTATTTGTACGCACATAAGTCGTATCCGATACGCAAAGACTATCGGCAAATGATTGAACAGTCTTTCGCTGGTAAAGCCCGTGATGTTGACTTCGAAGGACAGCCACAATCGGCTGTTAAGACCATCAATTCGGACGTATCCGATGCGACTAAAGGCAAAATTAAGACCCTGTTCGACGATATCGATTCGGCTACGAAACTGATTCTTGTAAATGCCCTCTACTTCAAGGGTCTGTGGAAGACGCCGTTCAAAACCAAAGATACTAAACCCAGAAAGTTTACCACTGCTCGCAACGATATACTCGACGTACCGACTATGCACCAGAAGGTTAAGGTACCGTTTATGGTACACGACGACCTCAACTTGTCGGCTATTGAACTGACCTACGATAAAAGTAACTGTGCAATGTTGATACTGTTACCGAATACCGGTGTTACATTGGAATCAATGATTGGCAAGTTAACCGCCGAAACATTAAGCCAGATTGTCGGCAGTCTAACGCCGCAAAAGTTGGACATTTATTTACCGAAATTCAAGTTGGAATCAATATTGCCGTTGATACCGACACTGACCCATCTGGGCATTCAGGATATATTCAATTCGGAAGTGGCCGACTTTTCGGCAATGACTTCCGATCCGATGGGTCTCTATGTCGGCGAAGTACTTCAGAAGGCGGTCATCGAGGTCAACGAAGAGGGTACCGAAGCGGCTGCAGCTACCAGTATGTGTCTAAATCATGTGTCCACTAAATATATTGTTTAACCGATTTTACTTTTAATACCGATTTCCTTAATAGGTGTTGCAATGATGGCCCGATCGATGGACTTTCCCGAATCATTTGAGGCCAATCGTCCGTTTATGTTCCTATTGGTCAGCAAATACGAGCCGAAAAAGAGTACCCTATTGTTTGCCGGAATCGTTAACAATCCATTGACCGCTTAAAGTAGTAAATAGTAAATAATAATAATAATAATTTATGAAAAATAATTTATATATATATTTATATATAATTTGTTTTTTTTCACACACTATTTAAAATTAAAAAAAACTACAAAATTTTTTCAAAATGATTGCAAATTAATTATTATATTGTAATTTTTGTTATATTTATTATATATATATTAATAATATATTTTTATAATAAACTATTTTTTTAAAAATAGCATTAAATTGATGTTTTTTTTAATTAAAAAAAATAACAATTATCAAAAATTAAATATTTAATCTAATGTTATATAAATACCTACATATTTATAATTTTGATGTAATTTTTAATTATTGATAATGTTTTTTTTTGAATAAATTATTTTGAATATGATTTTTTATAATTTCAATTATTTATTTATTTTTTTGGTTAATAAGTTTTTAATTTTGTTTTATTTATAAAACAAAAATAAATTTAAAAATAAGTTTATTACTAAATTATTATTAAAAATAGTTAAAACTAAAACTATAACTCAAATTTTATTAAATATTTTATTTTTATATAAACTATTTAATTAATCAATTAAATTAAATCATTACAGTTTACAAAAATATATAAGTAATTAATTATTTATTTGTTTTTGTTGAAAAAAATTAATTAATTAGTTATTAATTATTTTTTTTAATTTAATTTTATTATCAGGTACAATTTATAACACTATTCAAAATACTGCAACTTTACCCCTGTATATCAAAAAATGTCATTTATTTTATTTTATATTTTGTTTGCAAACTGTAATAATTTAATTCAATCAATAATATTATCAATATATTTATAAATTAAGTTTTTTATAATTTAGTAAAAGTCAGGATGCCGAATTATTATTATTATTATAAAATATTTAATATTTTTAATATTTTTAATATTTTTAATTTTATATCACAACAAAAATTAATTAATTAATCTAATTGATTGTGAGAAAAAAACTTAATTAATTAATTATTTTATAAATTAAAAAAAGTTTTATCATCATTAACAAATAATTAAAAAATAAAATAAATCACCCTGATAATTAAAACTAATTACTTTATACACTGTTTATAACTTGTAAAGTATTTGATTTGATTCAACTATCAAAAAAAAATCAACAAAAAAATTATAATTAAACTAAAAACTAATTTATAGATAAATCAATCAATAATAGTAAACCTTATAACTTAATACATTATAGTAAATACACTGCAACTGTACTGTATATGTCATATGTAAAAAAAGTCAATTGACTTTATTGCTGTACTTTAATAATACTGTAATAATGTTGTACTGTATTTGAGTGGGCGTTCAATACATAGCATAACATAACATACTTTACATAACAAACACAACACAAACACAAACAACTCAAGTGTTGTCACCGCAAGAAAAAACACAATCAAAACCATCAACTCATCGGACGAATGAAGTGATCCATCGGTTCAAGTGATCAATCAGTTAGTTAGTGTCCAGACATCGGGTCTCCCAACCGGCCGCCGACAGCAACAATGATGACCAACAAAGCCGCCGCCACCGCTGCCACCGCTATCAATGTTGACGATGACGGTTGGATCAGACAGTTTAACGTAACAGATCCCTGTCGACATCCCCAGAAAGGCTACACTGTCTACAAAGTGGTCAGCCGTGTTCATCATCGGTCATCAACGGACGGTATTACCGAACTGGTTGCCTATAAACGCTATTCGGAGTTCAAACGTTTGCACAAAACTCTCGGCCAATTGCATCAGTCGTTGCATCTGAAAGGCATGTTTCCCGACTTTCCCGATTCAAAATTGTTTGGCCGTTTCGATGCCGACGTCATCGAAACCAGGCGTCGATCGGCACTCGAACTACTAGAGTTTGCGGCCAAACATACTGTACTGTTTACCAGTACAGTGTTTGTCCAGTTTTTCGACAACTCGGTAACCAACTTTACCACCACTACCACCACCACCACCGCCAACAACAACATTGTTTCCATAGATAGTCACATTACCGATGACGCGGACATCAATGATCTACCGAAACCATTGGAACCGAGTCTTAGTTTTAGCGATGACGGCACTGCTAGTAGTAGTTATCGCACCGGTGGTGGTGATGGTGGTGTTGATGGTGACGATGACGATAATACAAGCAATGGTAGTACAAGTGTTTATTCAACTCCCGTCCATACTATGGATAACAACCACCTCTGCCAACCATCGACAGGGACGGCAGCGGCGGACAATCAAAACTCGGCTAATCGACATACTAGTGATAATCTAACAGAATTTGATCCATTGGCCAATGGTAGTGATAATCCAAAGTCATGTACAGATGATAATAATGATGATTGTCAATCATCGTCTACTAATGATTGGCTATTCTCACCTACCAATCATCCGAAGTTGGCCGTCGTTGTTGCCGTCAATGATGATAATGACAATCAAAACACTAAGAATAAAGAGCTGTCGTTGCCATCAACGCCATCGGCAGCCGATAATCGCAATAATTGTGATAATAATAACAAAGATGTGATCAACAAAATTAATAATGTTGTTGAAGAATCATATGCTGATGATGTCGATGTCGGTAATGATGATAGAAGTGCTAGAAATGTCAAGAATTTAATAAAGACATTTGACGACATACCCACTGATATATTTGTTAAACAATTTAGTATATCATGTGATTCAGATCATCTTAACGAAGATGACGGTAACGATAATGTCAATCAAAGTAGTACTACTACTACTACTACTACTAGTGGTCAGACCATCAATCCTTCAATTGATAACAACTGTAATAATAATAATAATAATAAGATAGTTGTTGTCGTCGATGGCGACAATGAGTCGACAGCTGTTTCGTCGGACAATTATCTGTTAGACGCGGCCATTATCTTACGTCAGGCCCAACAGCACGAAGAATCCGGTGAATGGGAGCCGGCATTCGAGTCGTACAAGTGTGCCGTCGGTATACTATTGCAGGGAGTGGTCGACGAATTGGATACGGAAAAGAAGGCATCGATTAGACGAAAAACTTTCCAGTATCTGACACGTGCTGAACATATCTTTGATACATATTTGTCGGATAGTTCACAGCATCAGCAGCCGAGCCGTCGATGGGCACCGGTATGTGTTTTTGTGACCATCTAATCACTTAAATCACCTAAAATTGCATGTTTTTCATCATTGGATTTTAGAATTGATTTTTTTACATTGTTATCATTTTTTGATATCATTCATGCATTCATTCATCTTTAACCAAAAAAATCCGTTACCATCCCCTCTCCCGTCTCAATAGGACAGTCCATTTAAATCGTTAAATGCATCACTCATACAGAGCTGGTTCGGTACATCCGACGAACTGATCAAATATCGTGTCTGCGGTATCGATGGCGGCCGCAGCAACAGCAACAACAACAGTAGTAGTAGTAGTAGAGTACAGATAGTGATGGACACGACCAACAATAATCGCAAGTTTGTCATAAAAGTTGTCTACAAATCTAACTACCCGTACAAACAATCATCGATGGTTCCCAATCAGCTATCAGTGCCGCAAAGTATTTTTCCGAACGACATTCCGTTTATGGTACAAATTTACCGAATTTTCAAGACCGACTACGCCATCTATTTGCTACTCGAGTACGCAAAAGGTGGTAGACTATGGGATCGGCTACTGTCGGCCAATGGTTCGCGTAGTCTATCGCCCTGTCCTGACTGTACGTTTGCCGCCGCAGGCGGCGGTATCGACGATAAAGACTACGAACTGATTGCTGATAATGCCTACAGTGGACGCCGTATATCGAGAACTTGTTCCGAATACGGATCTGTTGGCTGTGGCAACAAATTCAAGAATAATGTGAACAACAATAACAACAATAGTGTCTTTGAACCGATCAGCGAACGAATGGCTCGCCACCGATCATCCGACGACTCAATGGACGAATCGTCCGGTGGCGGATCACCGTCGGGCGGCAGTTTGGCCAGTATTGATTCAATTGATTATGACTTGCCATCGAAAAGCTATGTAAATCTGTGCCATAACTATGCATTGGAACGGCAGAGATGTCCCCAACAACAACAGCAACAACCGACCAGTTCACTGGCCAACTGCAAGTTAGGCCACATTTCCGATTCAATCGACAGCATCGACTCCATAACCGAAGATTATGATAACGATTCATACAATAATAATAATAATAATAATAATAGTCTCAGTCATCATAATCCCAATCCTTCACTAAATGCCAATCCCTATAACAACAACAACAACAATAACTCATCAAACATTATGACCAGTCATTCACTCAGTCGACCTCCGATTAGACAATTATCTATCGAAAACATGGGTATAACCAGTCTATTGACGAGAGCCAAGAGTTTACTCAGGAATGTCGATCAGACATTAAATTTATCGAAATATGTGTCGAAAAATTTAAGTCAAAAATACTTGTCGTCGACATCATTGGCACCGACGACGACGACAACGACGACACCATTCAGTGATCATCTGCGCGGATCCAAATCAGAGCTATCGTTATCATCAACTAATTTGTCGACACAAAAACAGATGATTAAGTCGTTGAAGATCAACAACAACAAGAAGATTAAGAAGAATAAGACGCCTATATCTGAAGTTATTCATCAAATGGATGACAACAATACTTCTAACAGCGGTAGCAACGGCTGTTGTACTGATGGACCGCTGGTCAGCGAATCGGAAGCCCGACTATGGCTGTCGCAAGTTGTCCGCTGTTTACAGCATTTGCATAAATTGGGTGCCGTTTATTGCGATCTGAATCCCGATAATCTACTACTAAACGATGACAACAATGTTTGCGTTACCTATAAATGTTTTTGGGACGAATCGCCACAGAATTCCATCGACGAGTTGGCCAGAGAGCGGCTGTATGTGGCACCCGAACTGATGAAATCGGAAAAAGTAAGCCATCTGTGCGATTGGTGGTCATTCGGTGTCGTAGCTTACGAACTATTGACGGCACGGGTATGTAAAACAAACAAACAAACAATAAATTTTTTTTGGCTAACCTATAGTTTACGGTAAAATAATTATTATTTTATATATTTGTTTTTAGTCATTGGTTTCATATCATCCAAACGGTATCACTAGTCATACGACACTATACTTTCCGGCCTTTATATCAATTGAAGCCAAAGATTTGATAACTAAAGTAATTAATTAATTAATTAATTAATACAATAAAAAAACTAATGATTTGATTTTAAATATCCTATTTTTTTATCATTTGATTTTTGATTATTGTCTAAACAGTTACTTCAGCCGAATCCTAGCGAACGATTGGGACGACACGGATCTGAAGAGATAACAACACATCCGTTCTTCGAGGGTATCAATTGGTCTAATCATTAGAGATGATGGAAATTATCAAAACAATTATCACACAATTAATACATTTTTTTTAAAAAATACATTTCATTTTTTTTATTATTAAAAATAAGTCAATTCAACAACAAAAAAAATACTTAAATTTATAGACATTCCAGTCATTCATATTTTATTGTATAATATAATCTAATAATAATAATAATAATAATATAAATTGTAGTCATATATTATTTTTTGAAGAGATTTTTTTTAAAAAATTAACTTTTAAAATACTTAAAAAAAATGATTTTTATTTTATTTTACACATCAACTAATTGGTGATTAATTTTATTATTTATTTTTTAAGTGAAACTTACGGTAATTTTTGTTGTTATTGTTTTTCAAACAATTTGTATGCAAAAAAAATAATAAATAATAAAAAAATGATTGAAGTATTGATTAAAAAAAATCAAAAATGAAATTTATATATAGATTTGTAATAATAATTATTATTAATTAATTAAATTATTAATTTATTTACACAAAAATATTTGTCTAAAAAAGTTTTTTTTACTTAACCCTATAAATCGGTTAGAAATGCCGATAGTATTGCAAACTCATTGCTAAGCAATTGTTTCAGACAATCATTGCCTCTATTATCACCTAATAATGACCATTCATTTGTGACATTGATATCGTATTCACTGATAAGACTGTCGACAATCGATCGCTTAAGTCTACGATAGACAATGTCTTCGTCTATGTCGAGCTCAACACTTCCACCACCACCACCGGCGCCGCCGTCGGCGTTATATATCCACTGTTTGACTGTCGTATCGTTGGACCAGCTATTCAGTGATAGTAAACGCAGGATAATGTCTAAACGCCAATCAAACGACTGGCTCTGAAGCCAATAGACTTGTCGTTCGTTGCAAAAGTCTAACCTCAACAGTGTCTTCAAACGCGACATCACTTGTTGTCTATCGGAGATATTGTTGTTGCTATTGTTGTCCAACAACACATCCCGTACTTGTCTATAGCTAACGGGTATCGAATCATTGGCCAAACTATTATTGCCGGTATCACCGAAACAACAGAAACCATAGTTAATGAATAGAAATCGGTTGTCGTGATTGCCATAACTGATGAATACTTCATCGTAGGGCCGATAGTGGCAGTCGGTATAGATTTCGTACGACTGGTTGTTGTCGCGGTTGACGGTGACCGTCACTTTGGCCGTAGCCGAATGGTTGAGCAGGTCGAGGAACGGGGCCAGGGCACAGCTTCGGGAACAGTCATCGGTGTCCAAATAGACGCATCGTGTGTTGACCGCACCAAACGACCAGTTGAATAGCCGCTGCTCGTCGTTGTCGTCATTGTTGTCAAGAAGACAGAGGCCTAACTCGTCAAACACTTTGGCCATCGATCGCCGATATGTGTTGCGTGCGGCCATCAATTCGGTGGCCAACGATACGGGCAACGATCGGCAAATATCCTGGACATTGGGCCACATGTATGGCAACTCATCGAAACGGTCGGGCAGCGATTGAAAATAGTCCGACCAATGGCTGGCCTCGGCTTTCTGACGTTCCCAATAGATCCATGCGGTCAACAATTCAACGTCCGATAACTCTGTCCGACGACGCCGGCCATCAATTGGTAGGTCAGGACTATCGTCGAGTACAGTGTTTCGTGTGATCATCGATTGGATGGGAATCGCTAGCAACAGCTGACCGGCGCCGATGTGCTGCCGTCGACAACACTGAAGTCCGCGTCCAGTACTGGCAAACCGATGCGGCCGTAGTTTGGCCGATGACATAAATTTTGATCGCTGCCGGCCAACGGCCAGCCGTCGGTCCTTATTTCGTAGCCAACCAATCAACGATCGTATTTTCTGGTGGTCATCGCCAGTGTTGATGGTCGCCGTCAGTGGTCGGCAGCGGCGACGGCGACGGCGTCTGCGATACGTGCGGCCCATTGCATGCACGCGCGCGCGCGTACGTGCAGTCAATTGCACGTGCAGTTAAACATACGTGTGCTAAACATTTTTGTTTATAAACTTTTTTTTTTGGTGTTATATTTAAATATATGATAATTATTTTCAATTTAAAGTATAATAATAATTATTATTACTTATTATAAAATAATAAAATTGTTGAAAACGTATATATATTTAAAAACTATTGATATAATATGATATATAAAAAAATAATAAAACAATTTTTTTTATATATATATATATATATATAATTACTGTATATTGTATTAAATATCATAATATGATATATGATTTATTATTATTATTATTATTATATAACATAACAATACTCTGTATATACAGTATAATGAAACACATTTTCAATCTATAAGTTACGTAATGTATTGGTGTTTAGTAGTAGTAGTAATACTGTATAATAAAAGCCAACAACAAATAAAATTTCATTCACAAAATACAAATAAACTAAACGTATAGTAAAAATCCCCGTCCAAATGGGGGGTGGGGTATAATCACCCCCTATGAACACACACACACATACTGTATGTCTATGTAACATACATACCGGAGCGCATGGGCTATAAGTGCCTTAAATGGTGTTTGGCATGTAAAGTGCATGTGCTTTTATTTTTTCAATTTAACAAAAATAATAAAGGGGTGGGTGATAAAAATATGGGGACAGCCCTAAAATAAAAATGTGTGTGTTTTCATTCATTTACTACCGCTACACGTGTGTATGTGTATGTGTCGGTGTCGACAACTACTGTACTACTACTACTACTACTACTAGCTCAGGGATCATCACTACATATACTACTAAATACATGTATTACTGGGCTTATGTATCCTTTTCAATAAATTATTATTATTATTATTATTATTATTATTTGTAGTCAACAACTGCTGCTTTGATAAACTGATTGCCTGTTTGTTTGTCAATTGCATACATAAATAGTTAGCTCATCAATAATATACAGTTATATAACTTATAATAATGATTATCCTATATATATACACTGTATAAGCATATGGTTTGCCTTTAAATATATAAAAAAAATAATTTATTATGTGTTTAAATGACTAAACATTTATTGATTATTATTATATATAATTATAATAATAATAATAATAATCAATTTATTTGGGAAAATAAATAAATCACTGATTTTTTTTGCCAATTATATAATACCTTTACTTTTAGGAAATCATACGAAACTTTAAACAAACATTATTTAAAAAAAACAATACATTAATTATTATTATTCAATTAATTAATTAAAATTTTTATTTTAAAATTTTCGATGAATTTTCAAGTTTGCCAGCGCAACCATAATGATAATAATTAAATCAATTATTATTTTAATTTTAAAAATATGTTTGTATGTATGTGTAAATTATGTGTGTGTGTGTGTGTGTGTGCAACAATATCACTAATGCATTATATAATATATATATATATATTATAATTTATATAATAACTCGGAAACAATTTCGATAGTATTTACCTTAAAAAAAATTGAATTGAAATTTTTTTTCCCCATTTGTTTCAATGTTTCAAAGTTTACATTATTATAATTGATTTGATTTTTTGTTTGTTTGTTTCAACACAATATTTATGAGCCTTTACGAGATATTGATAGCCTTTTATAATATAATAATAATAATGATAAAAAATTTATTTAAATTATACAAATAAATATCGATTTTTTTAAATGGGTCGATCAGGGGGGGTGGGTATGGGTGATACTGGTGCTGATGGTTGCCAGGTTGATTTAAAATGGAGGACATTGGGGGCGGGGGTAATATGTAAGCATTTAAAAAAAATTTAAAATGTTTTTTAAATGGTGTGTATGTATGGGCTATACATACAGTACTACTGTACTAATAATAATAATAATTAAATATTAATTTAATATAACTATTAATATCTATATATATATATATTACGACAAAAACAAGCAAAACAAAAACAATTTAAATTACAAAATAATGAATTAAATGATGTTTTTTTTGTTGAAAATTTAATCACAAGTTGATGTTAAATGTATTTTTTGTTGATATTATTGTATGTATTTCCAGCTTTAAAAAAATTATATATATATATAATTAAGAAATTTAAAAAAAAATGCAATCAATTAAATAGTGGTAGTAGTAGTAGTAGTAGTGTTAGTAATAATTAGTTAATAATAAAATCTTAATATTAATTAATAATAAATAATAAAACAATTTTTTTTATAAGTTCGTTATTAATAATGTTATTATTTTTTTCAAATTATATATATATATATATTAATTATATCATTCAATCCCTTCCACTCATATATATAATCGATAATAAAATGATTGAAAAATGTTATGTTATGTTATTATTATTTTTTAAAAATTAAAAACAAACAAAAATTTAAATGTGTTTTGACGGATATCACAGTAACGTATATTTATATAATATATATATATATATATAATTGTTTTTTATACCCAGAAAATTATTTCATATATAAATTATAATAATAATAATATCAATTAATTAATTAATTAGTAATAATATAGTTGTAATTGTTCTCAATGTGTTTAACTTTACAAATTTGTTGTCGCAATAATTATTTAATATTTATAAATTTAAAAATAATGTTATGTAATGTGTGTGTGTTTGTATATATACTTATAATATAATATAAAATTTAAAACATATTTTTTTAATCATTTAAATAATCAAATTTTGAATGTATATAATGTAAAAATTGAAAAAATGTATAATTAATTAATTATTAATTTTTTGTTTGTAGTGTTTTTCATTATATATATATATTTACTCTTATATTCAACAAAAAGCATCCCTAATATACAGTGTATATAATTAATATATATATATGTATTGTTATAATATACCATTTCATTAATGATTTTTAAGCATTAATTCATATATTTTTTTTGTTAAAAATTTTTAAAAAACAAATTAGTTTTGCACAATTAGTTAATTATATTATTACATGATATAATTAAATATATAATATATATAATTATTTTTATATATATATATATATAAAGCAGAAAACACTATAACATAAGATTTATAACAGTATAATCATTTAAGCAATAATTATTTAATAATAATAATAATAATAATAATATATAAATATTATATATTTTAAATTAATTTGTTTCTAAAATATTTTGACAATAATTTCATAATAATTAAATGTAAATATCATTTATATTAATAATAATCATAATAATAATAATAATTAAAATTCAGAAAAAAACAATTAATTTTTTTCATATTAAAACAGTATGTTTGAGCCATTGATCGGCAGTTAAATCACACGAAAAGCAAATAGATTTTTAAAAATACCAATTAATATATAATAATAATTATTAATTAATTAATTAATTAATTAATTAATTAATTAATTTAACTATTAATGAAGTTCTTTAAAAACCCTTTCCTTAAATATATATATATATATATAATTTTTGTTGTTTCAAAAATGTAATTTGATTTTTTTTAACTATAAATAATTAAAACTATATTTTTTTATTTTGTTTTTATGTATATAATAATAATAATAATATTTACTAGAATTTTTCATGATTTAGTTTTGTTGTTTTTGTCAATCATAATAATAATAATAATAATTTATATAATTTTAATAATTATAATCCCATTATTCCTATTTATTTTTTTTCATATATATATATATATAAATTTCATTGTCTTAATAATAATAATAGTTTAGTTGACAAATGACAACCAAATGCATTCATCATTTACTTAATTAAATTAAATTAGATTCTCATTTAAACTATATTTTTTTAAATATATATATATATATATCTAATAATGTAAATGTTTTCTCATAGAATTAAACTTAAAAAAACTTGATGTGATTTTTGTGTTTGTTTGTTGAAAATTGATAAATCGTTTCGTTATATATATATATATATTTAGATTTTTTTTTATACACAATGTTCAGAGTAGTAGTTGTTATATATATATATATAAATATTAATTAAAGTATTTTTTTTATCTTTCAATTGATTAAAGTGGTCTATTATAAAAAAAATGTGGGGATAACAACAAATGCCTGCGATATTTTATAATAATAATAATTATTATTATAATAATAATAGTAATAATGTGTGAATCAAATATGGTATCTGAAAATCTGATTTGAATTGTTTGTTTGATTGAATTATTTTTTTTAAAAAAGAGGAATAATAAGAAATTTTTTGTTTAATAGTTAAAATGTCGCTGAAAATTGATGTCTATATATATATATATAATAATAATAATATTATCTCACTCTCAGTCTCTCTATCTATTTCTCTTTCTATACATATATATATATATATATAATATAAATTAACATATGGTTAGACAATGTCGTCATATATATATATATATATATATTATATCCTATAAAGAGATGTCTTATTTATGGTGTGATAGTTATGGTTATTTGAAGTGGTGGTGGTTGTTGTGGTGGTGGTGTTAGTGGTGGAGGAGTGGGCTATTGTGTATATCAATATAATGTATGTTTGTTTGACAATAATAATAATAATAATAATGTGTGTTTTTTAATAATATTAATAATAATTATATAATAATTATAATGTAATGCAGAGGCACTCTCTCACTACAGATCTGTAGATCAGTTGAATTAAAATAATTAATTAATTAATCAATTATTTCATTAGTTTTTTTTACATCTCATTAAAAATGATAACAAACAATAATATTTATATATATATATATATATGTAAACAATTATGTTATATAATAATTTATATATATATATATAGAGTATATATATATATATATATTTAAATCGATTCAATTGATTTTATATCGGCTAAAAAGTACTTTTTTTAATAACTGTATTTAATTTACCGTAATTTAATTATAAATGTATTGTATGTGTGTCTATGTGTTTGTGTGTGTGTGTCTATACTAATAGATTTTACTCTCAAATTATTAGATGATCCGATTGTGTGTGTGATTTAATTATATGTATGTATGTATGTGTCGTTATATAGTCTAAAAAAAAGTTAGGTGTATGGAGTGGTAATGGTGTCATCGTCGTCGTCATCATCATCAATAGGTTGGTTGGTGTCCAGCCCCTACACCTACACACACCTACTAGCGTAGGACAGTGCCCAGTGTTGTATTTTGTCGGGCACGTTTGTTTTCCTCTTCGCCAATCTGCTGTTCAATCAGATACTGGGCCGTCTGGACGGCACTGGCCGATCCGGTAATGGTTACAATACGATTGCGGGTGCCCGGAACAAATATGCCCTTTTTCGATATCTGTATGTTGGCTCCCGATAGCCGCTGAATTTCGACCAGCGATTTGCCACCGTGGCCCAGTATTGCACCGACAATATTGTCGCCGATTTCCACTTCGATTTTGGCCGAACCCTCTGACTGATCGGTCGGTGTGGGACTCTTGCGCAGCGAACCGGGACTATGCAGGCCAGTTCCCAAACCGAATGAGTTATTATTGATGGGCAACGGTGTCGGTACTCCTACTCCTACGCCAACCTGCGACGGACCGGTTACAGGTGAACCTAATGATGGCGATGAGCGACGAAATGGATCGAATATAGCGCCGTCCGGCATCTGCAGCCGATCCTGTCGGTTACCGCCGCCGCCGCCAGTTGGCGAACCAAAACCCGTATGACTCAATCCCATACCTGATATGCTACTGCCGACCGAACCGACCGGTCCGAACATACCATTGCTACCGCTTCCGGCCGGCGTCTGCTGATTAACACTGTTGCAGGACACCTGCTGGTCGAGACCGGGTACTCCCGTAGCCTGAGACGTATATAAAGTTGCACTTTGCTGGGGCTGAACGCCGCCCATCTGAATGCCACAGTTGTTCGGCTGGCCAGTCATACCCATACTGAGACTGCCGATCATTGGCGCACCGTTTACCGAGTTGAACAACTGGCCGCCGAGTCCCAGTCCGAGACCCAGCATACCGTAGTTGGCCAATGTATTCATTGCCGAACATATCTCTTGTACAGCGTCCTCGTTGTAGCCGCAACTTCGCAACATTGCCCTCAAACTTTCGATCATCTGCGCCGGATTACCGGATGAAACGGCCGGATTGACACTGAAGCCCATCATACCGGGCGTACCCGTATTCTGTGGACTATTAAAACTGTTGGTCAGCGTCGGACTCAGACTATTCAGACTACCGTTTGAACTATAACTTGGATTACTGTTGGTAACGGCTGAATTGCCGCCGCTGTTGTTGCCGGCATTGGCATAGGGCGAGCCGGTCGGATTGAAATTGGCTACCGGACCCGTTACATCGGCGTAGCTAACATTTAGGCAACTACCCGATTGGGGGTCTTCAACAATTTTGGCGATTATCATTGCACAGGCCTTCTTATTGTTTTCAATTTCGCCGATAACTGTTATACATCGTTCGGCCAGTGCGTGATCTCTTGACTTTTGCGAGATCTGTACGTAAGCACCGGAATCTTCTTTGATTTGTTTAATAAAACTGCCGCCCTTTCCGATTATCATACCGGCCGTACTATTAGGAACCAGTATCTTAACCTACAGTTGTTTTAATATGGGAGACAATCAATCATTTGATTAATAATTAGGACACAATTGTCGACATCGGGTACTACTAATAGGTTGGTAATACAGTACTTGTTTCTCTCGTTCTGCGGGCTGTTTGTGATCAAAATCGATGGCTATCTTGGCGTTCGGGTCGGGCTTCTCCTTAATCTTTTCCATAATAAATTCGTGTATCCGAAGCACTCCATCCACTGAGCCAGATATCAGACATACCCGTTCGGTAGTGCCTACAAGTGTTTGTGTAATTAAGCAATTAATTAGTAAAACAAAAACAACCCAACCATCCGATCGATGACAACAACAACGACAACACATACCCGGATAGAAGTCGTTGGCTTTTGACATCTTTACTCTGGCATTAGTGTCTTTCTGTAGTTGAGCTATAGTTTCGCCGCCTTTGCCAATGATGGCTCCGGCGGCCACTGCAGGCACCAGTATTTTAAAATGATAATTTTGACCATTGTTTACACCTATAATAAAGACATCATTAGATATATATATATATATATATATATGAGAGAGAGAGAGAGAGGCCAACAAACAAATATTAATACCATTCATATCTATCTATATATCAATCGGTTTTATTTATTTATAAATATATATATATGAATAAGTAAATGAATCGGTGATGCGTTTCTAATGGACTGACTATATGTTTCAATAAATTATTTTTTAACAGAAAATGTCTTAATTGGCGAATGGATTTCAGGTTTTTTTTTTTACTTTCATAATATAATTTATAATTATATATATAATATGTATATATATAAGTGTGTCTATACATATACACACACATATATATACATACCATACCATAGAGACCTATTTGAGGTGATATTTATTTATTTTTTATTTTTTATTTTTTTTTGTGTGTTTGCTGCTGAAGGTCATGTCCTGTCATTTAAATCTGATTTATAATATTAATATATATTTATATATATATATATAATTCAATCACTAGAGAGATATTATTATGTATTAACACACACTTAAATCAACTACAATATGCTTGACTACAACTGTCTGGTATATAATACATACATACATACATATACTGTACACATATACATACAGTATATCTCATTGCTGTACATACATATACATCCTATTAAATAAAAAATATAATGGCTATGTATGTATGTACTGTAGTACTGTATGTGGGGATCGGCCCTTTAAATTTAGTTTAAACATAGTTTTAAACCCGATATGCTTAACGGGTCCGGGCGGTTGGCTATATGCTATGATAGATACGATAGATATCTAGAGGACAGGTAGATTGGTAGTAGGGCTTACCTGGCGGTGATGTTGGAGAATAGCTCATTTGCTCACTACTCAACCAGAACTGTTGTACACCATCTGCAATGAGAGTTAACAGAGAGAGAGAGAAAGAGAGAAAAAATATGGTCAGTCCAATCAACTATATATATATATATATATAGTGTGCTATATCACTGGGTGCTGGGGTTAGGTTGGCCAGCGATTATTAAAAATTTAAAGTTTCTTAATCACTGTCAATATAGTTGGACTCCATTGATTGGAGACTCCATACACACACACACCACTATGTGTAGCCAAAAAAGCTAGAGATAGATAGGATAGACTCAGTTGTGTGAAGGGGACTCTCTGTATACATTGAAATCACTGGAATTACGAGGAAAGTCGTCTAAAAACATCTTTTTTAGCCCCAGAATAGTTGTGTCTATGCGCTGAACACATAGACATTATTAAAACCTGAGAGAGAGATAGAGAGCAATACCCCAGATATATATATATATTACGTGAACCACAACATTACACATACACACACACATACATACACACACACACACATACATACACACACACACACATACATACACACACACACACATACACACACACATACATACATACATACACACACACATTACATACAACACACATACATACACACACACACACACACACACACACACACACACACACACACACACACACACACACATACATACATACACATAGTAGAGAAATTACACTACAAATATTACACATTTTTCTAGTTATAAGACCGGCATTTAGTGCTAACCCCCCAACATATGTAGTAATAGATCAGAGTATTTACCCCCGGCACACAGCTCATGTAGGTTTTTTTAATAAAAACATATACAGTATATATATATATATACATGTATTTAAATGCCAGTTCAAAACTTGCTAAGTAGTAGTAGTATTTTTATTGCAGTGACAGTGAAACAAATCTATAGTTAATTTTTGTACTCAAGTTTTTTTTTATTGAGAAATGCAAAAAAAATAATTTTTTTTTTAAAACTATTTGATTGCAATTTATTGATATATAGACAATAATACTACTAATAATGTAAAAGATTAATTTGTGTGTATATTTTGAAAACAATTGCAATTTTTTTATCATTATAAAAAAATTTAGTATTAACAAAAATGCGATAACTATTTTTTTTTAAAAAATTAAAAAATAATTATTCACACATATGAAAACATGTAGTTATAATATTAGCACATATACACAGTAGTAATTTTATATATTTTAAAAGTAGTTTTTTTTAAATAAATATTTTTAACTTTATATATGCAGTATATATATATGATATCACTTTTTCCGGTTTTCTAACTTTTCAAAAAAAAAAAAATTATATATTTCTACACATATAGTGAGGAACGGGAGCTATTGGACCACCATCTATCTATCTAACTATTTATCTATGGCTTTACAAATTATTTATAATTTATACCCGACTATTGAAACTAATTGATCTAGATAGATAATAAATATTTATATATATATAACTAAATAGCATAACAAAAAATATATTCATAATTTACGTCTAAAAATAATTTTTAATTTTTGTAAAACTATGTAAATTTTATAAATATTATAATTTTGATATAAATTATTAAACAAACAAAAAATAGATAATATTTTTTTTTAGTAACTACTAAAATACTAGTATCTAAACATATATGTATATCACTAAAAATTATCTCAACTAACAAAAAAGTTATCTAGGTATAAAATCAGCATGCACAGACACACAAAAAAAATAATTTTTAAAAAAAAATTAAGCAACTTTTCAGAGGAAACTTACTAATTTCAATATCCTATCCAAACCGATCAAACACACACACAATAAAAATAAATATTTGTTTTTTTATTATTTTTAAAAAAAGTCATTACTAACTAATATATTATATAATATATCATTTTTCATATAATATATATATACTATTTTTTTTCTCTCTCATTTTAAATTACATTAGTAACGGACTATACAATTGATTGATTTTCATCAACAAAAAATATATATATATATATATAGTATTATATTAGTTGTGTTATGATTTTTTTTATATTATTTTAAAGTCATCATATATATATATAATACTACTAATAATAATAATTGTAACCAATTTTGTAACCATAACCATACGTTTTGAAAAATATATAGATAAAAAACAAACAAACAGTAATAGAGAGAAATAACTAACTAATAAAATAATATATATATTATATATAAAGTTTCAGTCAATTATCCTCATTGAATAAATCGATTATTTTATTATTATTAGTATTATTATTATTATATGACATCAATTATTTATTAGATTTATTTCCATTACTTTTTAATTGTATATATTATTAGTAGTACTACTACTACTAGTATACTAATATTATTACTAAAAAAACACTATTTTAAAAATTTATTACTTTTTATATAATTTTTTTTGAGTCTAATAAATAAAATTGACTGAAAAAAAACTTATTTAAAAAAACAATCTAATAATTAGGTAATAATCACTACTACTACTACTAGACATTTCCGAGAAAAATTAATAAATCAATTATTATTATTATAGTTGTCTTAATCAATGATATTGTCTTATTTTTTTTAAATAAATAAAATTCAATTTCATTCATACATTTTTTTTGCATTATAAATCTAAATATATAAAGTAAAATCAATTTGATTTTATCTATTTTTTTTTTAATATTATAGTTTCGTTTAGTTAGCTAATCGTATATTATTTTTAAAAAAAACACATATATTTACATATATATATGTATCAAATTTCTTGAAACTATATATATATGATTTTTTTTGTTGATCTAAATTAGATGTCAAACAACCAGAAAACATTACAATTACAACAACAAAATCTAATGTTATATATACTGTATATTATTATAATAAATATGTCTAACATTACATCCAATATATATTGTTAACCAAAATCAATACACTATATATATATTGAGAAACGTATGGATAGATTTAATGAAAATATTTGTTGTCAATAAAAAAAATGTTAAAATAAAATCTTTTAATAAAATAATTAATCTAAAAGTATTGATACTAATTATTATAATTAAAATTATTTAAATTATAAAATAAATATATGATATGTATATAAAACATACATTTATTTTATACAATAATTTTATATATATTTTTAAGTGTTTGTACAGAAAATGTCTGAATCAATGATAAACATTATTATTATTATTACAACTACTAGTAGTAGTAGTAATAGTATTGCTTACTATTACAGTATTAATAATATGATATAAAAAAATTTTTTCCCCCTATTTTATAATTAGGTATAAATTAATTACTATTAAAGATAGAGATATATTATAGAGGGCTCACACATACCCGGGTGATGTATGGCCCGCTTATTCGGGCTGAGCTCGTGGCCACCATCGACCACAACGGCAGCCACACCGACACTGCCGTCGGCTGCGGCCACCAGCTGTTGGTGTTGCTGTTGCTGATGATGTTGTTGGTGTCGGTGCTGTTGGTGGTGGTGTTGTTGCTGTTGATGGTGTATGTGCTGGTCGTGCTGTTGTTGTTGTTGATGATGGTGATGGTGGTGCTGTTGATGGTGCTCATGAGAGGGGTGACCATTGACCACTTGTTGTTGCTGTTGATGGTGATGCTGCTGCTGCTGCGGCGACATAGCGGCCATATTGTCGGCAATGGTAGTCAATGTAGCGTACGTTTCGCCACAATAAGACGATCGGCTGACGTCATATGACATTAACATAATGGGGTGGTTCCCACACACACACCAACACCAGAGCACCAGAACCAGACAGTATATAGCGTATCAGTTTTTTTAGCAGAAAGGAGGTGACGGTATGTATACAGTATGTATGTGTGTGTACTGGTTATAGCTATACCTATTGACTGACTGTCTCTCTCTCTCTTTTTGCAGACGACTTTCCTGTTGTTATCACCTTATGATAGGTGGGGCTGTCGACTATGTGTGTCGGTGTGTTTGATTAGGTCGACAGAGCATATACTACACGAGCACCACTGGTGGCCAACTTTTTCAACACAAAACCGGCGACTACTCCTACACGACTGACTGACTGACTGACTGTTTTTTTTGTTGGTGATTACGGGCGGACACCACACGACTGGCCAGACTAACTGCTGCCGAAAGACATAGATAAAGGAGACAATTCATAGAGTTTTATAGCATTCATAGTAATCACACACACACAAACGTACAAACAATGCATACAATTAAACATTTAATTATAATTTTTTAAAATAAAATTTTGACTTACATTTTGATTTATAGTTGACTAGATTTGTTGTGTTGTGTTTGAATGGCTTATAATGAGACAAATAAAAATATTTTAATAACTTTTTTTGTTGTTTGTCGGATCAAATGTGGTGACAATTTTTTTTTTCTCAATCAATTGGTTGGTTTGGTTGGGTGTAGTAGTTGTAGTAGTAGTAGACTATGACATCAACAACAACGGGCGACAATACATATACACATACATAAAACAGCAGCAGTTTTGAGACGCAATTTTTCAATGCAAACAAAATTAATATTATTATTATTATTAAAAAAAAAATTAAAACAATTTTTTAATTTTGATTATAAATTTTTTTTTAAATAAAAAAACTAAACTATCAATAAAATGGATGTTTTCATATATATATATAGTATATAAATGGTATTTTCAAATGGGTTTTTAAATACAGTATTTTTTTAAATTTAAATTATAATAATATATAAAACTAGTAAACGACTAAATAATTATTGAAATGATTTTTATTATTATTATTATTATTAATTTGTCGGTAATTTTTTTTTTTAAATTAAATAACTATTAATTACTACTACTATTATATATGTTATATGAGTATGAATGGTATGAAAATAATATATATATATATATATAAAACGATTGATTTTATATATATATATAAAATGAGAAAAAAAATTATAATGAATGAAATGAGAAGAAAAAAAATTAATAATAATTTTTTTTTAATATCATATATAAAGATATATAGAGAGAGACAAAAACACAGTATGTTTTCGTCGATGACGATCACAAATGAATTGATTAATAATAATAATAATAATAATAATAATTAAATATAAAATACAAGTAATAATAGTTAGTTATTAACCAAATGAGAGACACCACTCAAATGTACAGTATGTTTGGTGTGTGTAATGTATGGTATGGTATGGTATGGTATGGTGTATGTGGTATGAAATACAGTACTGTATATATTATTATTATGAGACGACTACTAAACACAGGGAAATCACACTGATTTTTATTAGTTATATATTTTATAGAGGAAAGTTGTGTGTGTGTGTGTGTGTGTGTGTGTGTGTGTGTGTGTGTGTGTGTGTGTATGTGTGTGTCTACATAACTTTCCTCCCCAACTGTGTATGTGTGTGTGTCACCCCTCCCATCCCCTCCCCCCTGAAATGCATTGATAATAAAAACCCTAGAAAATCACTGTCTATTCAGTGAGAAACTTACAGTATATTTAGTTAACAAAATTAATGTATTAAAAATTATTTTAATTTAATATAACTTATAACTACTGTATATAACTAATATAAAAAAATAATTACTGTTTTACTGGTATATGTATATATGTGAATAATACAAGTGGTATTTGCAAATTGCAATTTGCAAATACAATATATGATATATACAACCAATAGTTTCTGTATATGATATTATAGTACTACTACTAATAATAATAATAATAATTATAATTATTATTATTACCTAAATAGATACTAAACTATTGCAACACATTTTTTGTTGTTGATGGGTATAGTTTCACACATATAGTATTAATATATATACCCGGCGTTTATACAGCAAATACATTAGTTAGTTACACACAGTTAGGGTATTTATCGACACACACATACATACCTTTCCCCCTGAAAACCGGAGTCATGTAATACCAGTGCCAAAAGTGTACTGAAAAAAAAAGTTTTTTTTATTTAAATAAATAAACTCTAATATATATATATATATATATATACTGTTCAGTGACTGACTGTATGTATGTATGTGTTTGTTAGTGACAGTGAAATATACAGTGAAAATATCTAATGTTTTTTTTGTTGTTAAAAATAATTTTATGTGTAATTATATAGTTTTTTTTTTGGTTAATTTTTTTCTAGTAAATTATTATTTAATACAAAAAAACACACACATTATATTATCGGTAATATAATGTATATTACCAGTTGTGTACTGTAAATTTATTGTAATAGATATTATACAGTATAGACAAATAAATAGTAATAATAATAATAATAATAAATAGTTTTGAATGACTACACTATTAACAACTACCAGTCCTATGAATCGATTGCATTTAATTAATTTTTATCTGAAAATAAAATATTAGATATATTCCTTATATATATATATATATATAAGTAATTAAAGTGTATGATTATCACTAACAAAAATATTCATATATCATATGATTTTTGATATATAAGTTTTTAATAGTAGTATTTATAAATAATATTTGTATGTATGATTCACAATGTAGTTATATTTATATACCAGTATATATTGTATATATAGTGTATATACATATATATATATATAAAAGTCAATGTTATTTATTGGAGAATATAATGTATATATATATATATATAATTAGACAGTTTCTATACATATATAAATTGTTTATTAGTAATATATTAGTACTAAATATATATATAAATTTAGGAAATATTTTGTATCCAATATTTCTAAGCCAACAAAAATTTTTGTCAAAAACTCATTTATTTACTATTAATTATTATCATATATATATATAAAGTATTTCAAAAAAAAACTTTGGGACTAGAATTCAATATCATTTATTACAGTATTATAATAATACCATTGATTGGTAACAACAATACTAATATAATATACAGTATAGTATATTATAGTTTATAATACTATTGATGTAATGTTAGACTTTGGTTTGAAAAAATTCCCATTGATTTTTGACAAATAGTTTTTTTTCTAGCTAATATTATTATTATTGGAAATTTAATATTTAGATATTTATATACAATATAATATATATATAATGTATAATATACACTATAATAAATTGTATTATTGCTAATTATAATACTGTATATAATTTATAAATTACATCAACAATATAAACATTAAATTGGATAGGTCTGGGATAAATAAATTTTTGTAAATAAATAAATTAGTTAACAAAAAAAAATAATAAATCATTATTTTTGTTTTTTAAGATATATACCGTATATGTGTGTCAATTACAATAAAAACAATCAATAATATAATAAATAAAAAATACATTTTATTTATTCATGATTTTTATATAGACATTACAAACTACTGTATCATAAGATATCATAAATTAATTAATTGAAAATCCGATTTAATTACTATTTAATAATACTATTGATTTGGATTTTATTGGAAACTATTGGGACTACTAATTCAATTATTTAATATTAATAATTATTTTTATTTAGAAATTTATTTATCGTTACCAACAAACAAAAAATTATTTTTTTTAAGTAATGATTACTAACAAACTTATAGACAAATCTTTTAAGTTTTAGTAGAGTTATAAAACATATACAAAAAAAAATAATATTAAAGGTCTTGTAAATATTGAATTTAAAAAAAATGTTTTTTTTATTTGCAGTCAATATTTATAAAAGTATATATTTTTGCTAAAAGTTTATTTAAGCAAAACATATATTTAAAAAAGATTTAAATAATACATGAATTACAGGAATGTTTTTTTTAAAGTGCTTTTTAGATTATTATTATTATTAATATAAATAATACAAACAATTATATAATTTTTTTTTATAAAAATGAAATAAAATCTAATAAATATAATTTATGTAACAAAAAAATCTAATAACTTTATATTCAAAGCGGAAAATTGACTCAACTTTTTGTTTGTTTGATTTTTTTCGTGTTTAAAATTTATATTTCAAAAGTTATTTATCAATGATATTTTCCGGCAAAAAACTATATATATATATATATATATATATATATATATATATATATATATATATATATATATATACAGTATATCGTATATAATAAGTTATTTAACTTTCATACATATATATTAAATAATACAAACAACAAAATTTAAAAAAAGTATTAACAAACATAAATACAGTCTAACAATAAAAAAAAATATTGTTTATATCAATATATATACAGTAATTGTATATAATATGATATATAAAATTAAGTTACATACATATTTAACCATGTATATTTTTCTAAATTATTTTCATTGCAAACACACACACACACACATAAACAATGTATTGCATTGTGACCTAATAATAATGTACACTAGGTTTTTAGGCTGTAATTTGGGGGGTGGGGGTGGAGGTGGAGGTGGGGGTAATAACATTTTTCTTTAATCATATATATTAATATCAATAATCTAAATTAATCTCTAAAATTATTTATTTTATTAATTTTTTTGATTAAAAAAATTTTGATTTTATTTATTTATCAAAAAATAAGTCACTGTTTTATCTCTCTCTCTCTCTCTCTCTCTCTCTCTCTCTCTCTCTCTCTCTCTCTCTCTCTCTCTCTCTCTCTCTCTCTCTCTCTCTCTCTCTCTCTCTCTCTCTCTCTCTCTCTCTCTCTCTCTCTCTCTCTCTCTCTCTCTCTCTCTCTCTCTCTCTCTCTCTCTCTCTCTCTCTCTCTCTCTCTCTCTCTCTCTCTCTCTCTCTCTCTCTCTCTCTCTCTCTCTCTCTCTCACTGTGTGTGTGTGTGTGCGTGTATACTACACGTGACACCCGCTTATATGGGTCCCGCCTACTGTAGGTGTGGCCACACTATCAGGTATTGCCTCATCATCATTTTTGTCGAAAATGAGGGGACCGTTTCCATAGTGCTATAGATTTTTAAGTGTGGTTTTTTATTTAATAAAAACTATGTGTACTGTAGTCTATGAATAACCCTTTATTTTTTTTTATTTACAATAACTGACACACACAATGGCTGACTATTTATTTACATTATTGTAGTTATAATAATAATACTAATAATAATATTATTGACATTTTTTTTAGTTACAATTTATTGTGTTTACAGTATTAGTAGTATTACTATTGTATTTAGTGGTCAACCAAAACAACAACAAAATTGATTGACTGATTGATTGTTATATTGCAGTCATTATAATCACTGTCTATACTACTGTTATTAACGGTAAGGCACAATCGCGGCCATCAGTTATAACTATATATTGACTAACAATTTGTTTGTTTATTATTTGGGATCAATTGGTGATTAGAAAATAACGATTTTGTCCTCCATATCGGCCACCACCCGATAGTAGTCGTATTCATCCGATTCACCCGATAGTAGTCGTATTCATCCGATTCACCCGATAGTAGTCGTATTCATCCGATTCACCCGATAGTAGTCGTATTCATCCGATTCACCCGATAGTAGTCGTATTCATCCGATTCACCCGATAGTAGTCGTGTTCATCCGATTCACCCGATAGTAGTCGTGTACATCCGATTCACCCGATCGACCGATCCTACCGATAGATAATGGGTTGCGACGGCGGAACAATACCGAAACGCGACGAACTGGTCCGTACGAAACAAAAACAACAACGACTGGACAGATCGGTTGAATTGGCCGCCAAATGGCAATACTGTGCCATCAGTTCCACCAGACTTCACGAACCGATTGTCAGCTGTCCGTTGGGCCGACTCTATAATAAACAGGCGGTCATCGAGTATTTGTTGGACAAGTCGTCGGCACCGAATTCCGCGGTTTGCGAACACATCCGATCGATGAAAGACATTCGTCAGCTCGGGTTGACATCGAAGACGGGTTATTCGGATAAGAAATCGGAAGTCGACGGCCAATACGTTGATACCCAAGACTCGGAGTTTGTTTGTCCAGTAGTCGGCATCGAAATGAACGGTTAGATTCACTTTAGGTTTTTTTCATGATTTTATCGGTAATAATATCTCCCGTTTTTTTTTGTTAATCTCTTTTAATGGTCACCCAAAACAAACAAAAGGCAATTACAAGTTCTGTTATATAGCGACCTGCGGTTGTGTAATGTCTGACCGGGCACTCAAAGAAGTCAAATCAGATAATTGTCACAAATGTAACAAAGAGTTTTCGGCTGACAACGATATTATTGTTATCAATGGTACCGATGAAGAAGTGGAACAGTTAAGAAAACGTATGATCGATCTGAGAGATAAGGAAAAATCGATGAAAAAGAGCCGCAAACGAAAGGCCACTGCCATTGCTGCTGCCGAAGCCGCCGCCGTCGCCGATGAAACAGTGATTGAAAACGGCGACAAACCAGAGACCATTACCACCAAAGTGTCTGCCAGTATTGTCTTTGTCCAGAGCAGTACATCCGGTACTACTACTACTACTCGACCACAACCATCAGCTGCTGCCGCTGCTTCTACATCATCGGCGACGACATCGACATCAAGCAAACTGGTCGATAAATCGTCGAAACTGTATTCAGTGGCCAACGATCCGAAAGCTAGCGAAACATATAAATCGTTGTTTACGTCGCACGAAACGGCCAGAAAACAGCCGAAAGCCCATTGGGTTACATTCAATCCGTGCTATTATTAATTATTATTAATAATTTTTTTTTTTTTTTGAAATACATTGATTATTATTATTATTAGTATTTAGATAATAAATACACTTTTTTTTATAAATCATTATATTATTGTTTGTTGTGTTTTTTCAACAACAAAAAAAAACCACTAATCAATCAATCAATTCAATTGTATAGTTAATAACTACTGTTTATTGATTAATAAATATATATATATATTGACAATAGTATTGAAAAATTTTTTTTTTTAACAATCATTATTGTTGTTAAACTACTATTAACTAATTATATTATTTTCATATTAATAGTACCGTTAAATATAATTAATATTTTGTATTACTGTAAATTTTTTGAGGGGGGGAGGGTAGACATTAAAAGTTACTGTATTTTACTTATAATCAATCAAGGACAATTAAGTATAGATGCAATGTTAACAACTTTTAATAGTTAGTATTTTTTTTATAAAAAAAATATAATATTCAAAAAAGTAAAAAAAATCAATTGCTTTTAAAATCACACATATTTATTATAAATATATACAGTATATATATTATTATTATTTAAAATTCAACCAACAAATGGGTAGTCATTTTATACTTATAGATACCTATACTCATCAAATCATATATATAATATATACACACGATAAGTGTTGGGAAATTTTGAATGACATTTACTATAAAAATTTTTATTTTATTTTTTTTTTATATAGTAAAATATCAAATATCAAATAATAATAATATTAATATAAGTTACTATCACATATATAATTTATATATAGTTATATATAAAATTTTATATATTATTTATATATATATCACTATATCTCACTTAATTATTAATAATATTCAGGTTATTCAAGGTATTGAATATCAATTTAATTTACTATACAAAAAACCCCGATTAAATTTCAATACAGTGTAGTAAAATTTTGAATAATAATAATAATATGAATTAAATGCAAATTAATTAATTATCATTTTAAAAAAAATAAAACTATTTAAATTATTTTTGCCTTATTATACTACACTGCATATAAAATTTCATTATCAATAATAATAATAATAATAATAATAATATCAATTAATATTATATTTATAGTTTAAAATACCTATTACCGGTATATATTCAATACTATGTATTATAATTTGATATTTTTATTTTTAAAAAATCATTTCCTTATTAAATTGATTCATTTGTTTCTTCTTTTTTTGAAAAAAATAAATAAATAAATGATTTTATCAATTGATGATTAAATTATATACAATTGTTGAAACAAATTGTATATTTTAAATTTTTTAAATGACATTATTTTTATAAATATAACCCAATGTTTTATTAATTTATTAATAAATTTGCAGCAAAAAAAGTTAATCGGTCAATAAGGAAGACATTATTTATATAAATTAAATACTATATATTAATTTTATTTTAATTTTTTTGAATTAAATTACAACTATTTATGATAGCATTGCAAAAATAAAACCTGAAATATTTATTTATTTTTTTTTTTTGAAAGACTAACTAATAATAAAACTTTGAAATTAATGTCAACATATTTTTATTTATTTATTTATTTATTTAACTTATACACAAATTATACACATTTTTTATTATTATTATTTAGCACCTTGTCAATGCATTTTTTATTTATTTATTTTAAATAAAATTATTTTTCATAGCAATGTCAACATTTTTTAAATATATATATAATTTAAAATTATTTTTTATTCAATATACAGTATATAATTTATAATTACAATCTATTATATTGTTGTCACTTTAATATAAATTTTTATTTTTATATAACTTATTTATTTATCAAAATATCAAAATGTTTATTTCAGTTTATTGGCTAACCTTGAATGCTAATTATCGTCAAAAATAAATAATTGAAAATTAAATTATTATTATTAGTAGTATTATAATTATTAAATACTGTTGGCTATATAATAAATCAACTAAAATTTATCTGCAATTTATCATTCAAATAACATTCAAAATATCTACTCTCTCTCTCTCTCTCTCTCTCTCTCTCTCTCTCTCTCTCTCTCTAAAAATTTTTAAAAAAATATAATAATTAATTTGATGACTATTCATGTACAGTATATAATATATACAGTACTATATATTCATTAGTCTATTATAATATTAGTAAAATATTTTGTTTGCAATTATTGACTATTAGATAATTAAATTAAACTTTATTAGACATACACACAATTTTATTTTCTTTTAATTATTTAATTATTTAGGTAATTATTATTATAGATTTTTTAAAAAAAATACATGTATTGTAAATTTTTAAAAATATCGTTAACCAATAATATCGTTTAATCATTTAAAAAAATTATCATCAATTATCATCAATTATTAGTATTTTCATTTATTATTAATTGAAACTTTTATAATAATCATATATTATGTAATAATTAATATACTAAAGTATACAATATTATATATACTGTATATATATCACACATTTAAAAAAAATATTTAAACAAATTTAATTGATTTAATAAAAAATTGTCTAAAAATTATTTATCGATATACAAATCAATAAATAATAATAATAATCTAATTTACAGTAAATATTGTTCATTTTGATTGCAAATTATAATTTTTTTTATTAACTATTATCTTTAAAAACCTATAGATATTTATATTTCTAAAAAATATTTATGTATACATTTTTATACAATTAAATTTTTTGTTAAAATTCATTTTATAATTTTTTCTTTTTAAAAATAATGTATTATTTATAATTAATTACATTTACAATTAAGAAAAACAAATTTAATGTATATTTAATATACCGGTAATTATTATTTTCCTGAAAGACATGATGTGTTTATATATATATTATATGTTATGGATAACCGAAAAAATCACTGATTGATTGATATAATTGTTTGTTTGTTTGTTCAGATCTGCTCTTTGATTGATTGATTGATTGTTTTTGGTTTTTTTGGTGATAATATCTGCAAAACTTTTTTTTAATTCAATAAAATGTTTTTTTTAAATATATATATATATATTTTTAAAAAAAAAATATTATGACAACAATTCAAACAAACAAAACTATTATTAATATTTCTAATCAAACAAACAAACAAACAGTCAGTTTTACAAATGTTATATATATATATAATATTACCGGTAATTATGCCCTCAAAATAATAAAATCATGTTTTTTAACTATCACAACAATTATGTGTGTGTGTGTGTGTGTGTTATATAACAATAGTTTTATTATTTATTATTATTATTATTATTAGTATTTTAATCGACATCAATGTCCATAAGTAAGTCGTCGCCCTCGAGTTTCATGTCTTTGTTGACAAAAATCTTCTTAACAGTTCCGCCGATCGGCGACTGGACAATCATTTCCATTTTCATGGCACTCAACACAATCAGCGGCTGTCCCTTATCGACTTTGTCGCCCTCCTGTACCCGAACTTCGATGACAGTTCCCGGCATCGGCGCACCAACCGATCCCTTAACACCTTTCAGTGCTTTCGGATTTGATTTAATTTCCTTTTTCAATATTAAATAAAATTATTAATTAATTAATTAAAACTAAATTAATACATACTTTAGTAACCGATTTGTCTTTGACCAGAAAACTTCTCAATTGGCCGTTAAGTTCAAAAAACACTTCCTGTTCGCCGGTATTGGTTCGGGTCTCGGAAACGGCCAAAGTTTTTATATGCAATACCTTTCCTTTTTCGAGTGTTACCTAAAAAAACCAAACAAATAATAATTACCCGATAAATGTCAATAACAACAACAACAAAAATTTACCTCAAATTCTTCGCCAACTTTAGGTCCGGTCAAAAATATTCGGGTATCAAACAGACTAACCGGTCCGAACTCGTGGCGAAATTGTATGAAATCGTCGCAAACTTTCGGATACATTGCCGAACTCATGACATCCGTATCGCTAACTGGTTCGCCATGTTTTTCAACCAATTCGTCTTTCAGTTGAATGAAATTCATGGGCGGCAAGTGCTGGCCAGGCCGGCCGCGAATCGGTGCCAAACCTTTCAGTATTTTACTGCGCAGCGGTTCGGGAAAACCGCCGTACGGCTCGCCAATAAAACCTTGCATAAACTCGACCACCGACGACGGGAAACTTAGCTCTTCGGCCCGATCTTCGACATCTTTGGCCGATAAGTTGTTTTGTACCATAAACTGGGCTAAATCGCCGACAACTTTCGACGATGGCGTCACTTTGATTAGATCGCCTAATAGTTTGTTGGCTTCGGCGTAGGCTTTCTTGATTTGTTCAAATTGTTTTTCCAGACCGAGTGAATAGGCCTGAAACTGTAGGTTAGTATACTGGCCGCCGGGTATTTCATTCAGATAGACATCGGCGTTACCGCTTTTCATGGTTGTCGTACACTCGAACGGTGCGTACAGTGTCCGGGTTTGTTCCCAATAGGCCGAATAGTCGGATATGTGCGGTAATTTTAGGCCAGTGTCGTGCTCGGTACCGGCCAGTGCCGCTACCAGTGCACCCATACTCGGCTGCGAAGTCATACCGGACATTGAATCGGCGGCAACATCGACAATATCGGCACCGGCTTCGGCACAGTAGATCATTGAGGCTACTCCGGCACCGGCCGTATCGTGCGTATGTATATGTATGGGAACATCCGGATGTCTCGACCTGAGGGCTTCGATCAACATTTTCGCTGCTCTCGGCTTTAATAGGCCGGCCATATCTTTGATGCACAATATGTGAGTACCGGCGGCTACCAATTTATCGGCTAAATCGACATAATAGTCCAGATTATATTTTGTACGTTTCGGATCCGATACATCGCCCGTATAGCTGATGGCACCTTCGACTACACCGCCAGCCTGGCCAGCGGCTTCCATACCGACCAATATATTTGGTAAATAGTTAAGCGAATCAAACACCCGAAATATGTCCATTCCGGCTTGTTTGGCCAGTTCGCAAAATTTGAATACAACATTATCCGGATAGGATGTATAGCCGACAGCGTTGGCACCGCGTAGGAGCATCTGGAAGGGTATGTTCGGTATTAGTGTACGCATTTCCGATAGCCGTTCCCACGGATCTTCGTGCAAGAAACGCATGGCCACGTCAAAGGTGGCGCCGCCCCAGTTTTCCAGACTGAATAGGTTGCTAAAGTTTTGCGATACATAGGGCGATATCCTAAGCAAATCGTATGAACGAACTCTGGTGGCCAACAGTGACTGATGGGCGTCCCGATAGGTCGTGTCCATCAACAGTAGGCCCTTGTGCTGGCGTACGGCTTTGGCAAAAGCTTCGGGACCTTCGCGATCCAGTACTAGTTTCCAGCCGTTCGGTGTCGTTGTCGTCGTCGTCGATTCGGCGGTGGTGGTGGTAGTCGTGGCCGGAACTGCCGGTATAATATCCGATGGTTTAAGTTTGGTAGCCAACGGTGTCGACGGGCCGTTGACCATCAAATTGGCCAAATAGTATAGCAATTTTTGGGCCCTATTCTGTGAGGCCTCAAACTTAAACAGTTCCGGATGTGTGTCAATAAAGTTTGTATCGTACGATGATTTTAGAAATTTTTCATTTTCCAATACATTCAATAGGAACGGTATGTTAGTTTTGACACCCCTGACCCTGAACTCTCTGAGCGCCCGATTCATTTTGGCCGATGCCGATCCAATGTTGCTGGCATGGGCTATAACTTTGACCAACAGCGAGTCATAGTAGGGCGATATGATAGCGCCGGCAAATGCCGACGCACCGTCCAATCGGATACCGAAACCTTCGCCCGAACGAAATACTTCGATACGGCCGGTATCGGGCTGGAAATTTTTGGCCGGATCCTCGGTAGTCACCCGACACTGTAGGGCTGTTCCCTGGACACGAATGTTGTCCTGGGTGAGATTCAAATTGGCCAGCGATTGACCTTCCGATATACGTATCTGTTTCTGTACCAAATCGACACCCGTTATCTCTTCGGTAACCGTATGCTCGACTTGAAGTCGGGCATTGACTTCAATGAAATAGTAGGTACCGTCCGAATCCAACAGAAACTCGACAGTACCGGCATTCTGGTAGCCGACATGTCTGGCCAGTTTGACAGCGTCGGCCAATATCTTGTCCCTGATTACCGGATCCAGATTGGGTGACGGTGCAATCTCAATGATTTTCTGATGTCTACGCTGGACAGTACAGTCACGTTCGTACAGATGGACAACATTGCCGTACGAGTCGCCCAGTATTTGTACTTCAATATGTCGCGGATGTTCAATGAATCGTTCGATAAACATAGCACCGTTACCGAAAGCGGACAGCGCCTCCGAGGTAGCCCTCTCGAAGTTTTCCTCCAATTCGGCCATATTTCTGACCACACGCATACCTGTCCCCACCCAAACAACAACAGGGTATCAATAATTTGTTTTGTATATACAGTATAAATATCGGTAATTATCACAATAACAACAACTAAAAAACTCCGACACCATTACCTCGACCGCCGCCACCGTAGGCAGCCTTGAATATGACGGGTAGTCCATGTTTTTCGACAAACACTTTGGCATCGTTGACATTGATAACAGGGCGATCGGTACCGGGTACTACACGTACGCCGGCTTCGATGGCCGCTTTACGGGCCTCGACTTTATCGCCCATACGGGCCATAACATCGGGCGACGGCCCGATAAATCGTATGTCATTGTCGAGACACGATCGGGCAAAATCCGATCGCTCGGATAGAAACCCGTAGCCCGGATGAATGGCGTCGACTTCCGATTCTTGAGCGATACGTATGATTTCGGGAATGTTCAGATAGGCCTGAACCGGCGGCAAACCTTTACCGACCAGATAGGCTTCGTCGGCTTTTAGCCGATGCATATGCATCTTATCCTGTTCAGAGTACAGGGCCACCGATCGGATCCCTAGCTCTGTACACGCCCTGAACACCCGGATAGCTATCTCGCCTGAATAATCGGGTAATAGAGAGTGGGGTGGGGGGGGGTATTAGTAAACAATTACCGGGTAATGAAAATAATCAAAAAAAATAAATAATACCTCTATTAGCGACCAATACTTTTTTGATTGGCTTCACCTCATAGGACGAATCATACCGACGGTTGGCAATGTTTACCGATCGGCAAGTAATCGGCAATAGTTGTTGTAAAGCAGTTTTGCCATTTCTATGGCCAGTTATTAGTCGGGTAATTATAGTCATATTGATGGATGATTTGATAATAATAATAATGTATTGTATTTGTTTTATTTAATTCAAATTTTTCATTTAGTTATCAAATTATAACTTTTAATAATAATTTCCAAATTTGATGTGTTGTATGAAAATTACCTAAAAATGTTATTTTGTTCAAAAAAAACAATTAAAATTATTATTATTATCAATAGTAGTAGTAGTAGTAGTAATAAAATTTTTATATAACTTTTTATAACCAATTTTAAGTAATTGTAAGGAATTTTAATAGCTATTTTGCATAATAATAATAATAATAATAATAATAATTATTATTATTATTATTAAAAGTAATTTATATACAATATATAAAAAACATTATATCGTAAATTAATTAATTATATATTCATATGCAATGATTATTGCGATATTATGTTGTTTAAAAACATCTAATGAGATATACTTATCAATGATTGATATTTAATTTTTTTATTAACAAAATAATCTGTTTATCATATAAACACAATGTTTGACTTTTTAAAAAAATATCAATAATAAATAAATATACTTTAATTTCAATACCTAACTATAATCATTAACCGGAAAATTTTTATAATAGATGAGTGGACACATAAATTTTTTAAAAAAAAATTATTATGTAATAATAATATTATATTTTAGTTAAAAATAAATATTTATATATTATATAAAGTTTTCCTCTTATATATTTTAATATAATTTTTTAAAAAAATAGTTATAAATTATTTTGTTAGAAAAAAATAGTTTTATTTTTAGCTATCAATAAACTGATAATTATTTAATTTTTTTGATTAATCATTATATGAGGGGTAAATGATTTGAATCAAATGTAATCAATGATTATTGATAAATATATTATTATTAAATAAGTGTTTTCAATAATTTTATTTTTTTAATTAATAAATGTTTACCAAATTTTTTTTTAATCTAAATATCAGCTGATAATATATATTTTATATATATATATATCGATAATTAAGTGATTGTTAATTTTAATAATTTAAAATAATTATTAGGAAAATATTTGATGATATGATATCATTGATATCATATACGGAATGTGTGCTAAAAAAATCAATTATTAAAAATAAATATCATTTCATAAAAAAAATATATTTATCTATTTTTTAAAAAACATTATATACATAATGTTATCTATCTATATATATATATATCGATATATATTTATTTATCAAATATTTTTTTTTGATGGACTTTTGTCACTTAAAAAAAAAATAAAATTGTTAGACACATACACATACAGTATAGTATACCTAATAAACTAATTTTTTTTTATTTATTTATTTGATAATAATTGATAATAAATGTTTTATAAGTATCAAAGTTTTTATAATATACTTATATTAAGTACCCATACAGTACTATAATAACACACATACATACAGTATATTTTATATATAATATATAAGTTATTCAAATATATATATAAATTAAATATATATTTATTATAGATATACTCAAAAATACTCTTCACTTTTATCATAGATTTTCTTCAACAACAACAACACACAAACACAACTGTCCTTCAGATTTGATATTATTATTATTATTATTATTATTATTATTATATGTCTATCAATACTAATACTAATAAGTATTATAATTATTATTAGATTTTTGTACTTAATTTTTTTTAAAAAATTTTAAATATCTAACAATCAAACAAACAAATAATGTTTTTTTTTATATTAATATATATATATAATATATAACATATATATATAACAACAACAATAACTGTTGGCATTTGATTTTATTTTTATTGTTGAAAAATATATTTTTAAAAAAATATTTAAATAGTAACAGTATTTATTATAAACATTTTTTTTTAGATAAACTAAATTCAATATATATATATTAACCTAATAATCAATAATTAATTGTTAGTATAAATTACTGTACTATAAATTATTTTTAATTACCGAGGTAATTTCTATTTAATAAATAAAATAAACTACACTACACCACACTACACAATAAATCAATTTATAAAGTTATAATTATTAATTAATTTATAAAATTTTTAGTAATTAAAAATATCAATTTAGAGTTTTAATCAAACATTGAATATTATACTTTATATTTATCATTTATATTATCCATAATATTAAAATTAATTAAAATTATTATTATTATTATTGATCATAAATTTGTTAAACCCACCTAGTACAAACAATTTGTTATACAAAATAAATAAAAACAACATGGTGTTTACTTATTATTATTATTATTATTATTATTATTATTATTAGTATGTATAAATACTAAATATACAATATAAATATATATAAATTATAAAAAATGATATAGTAATTTACCTTGGATGATTTATTATTAATTTAATTCAAATCAATAAATAATAATAATAATTGGAGTATGCTGAATTTTTAAAAATTAAAAAAAAAATTTTGATTTATAAGCGCTTAAAAACTATAGTTTTGTTTATCATATTATTCCCATTTTTAAAAAAATAATAAATTTATTTGATTTTAATTTATTTTAAAACAAATTTAAACAAAAATTATTATTTAGTTATAACATATATGTTATATATATACTGTTAAACACAATTGATTTATTAATATTTTTTTTAAATATCTATTTTTTTTTTTGTATTTACACAATAATATTACAATACACTTATGATATTACTGTAGTATAGTATTGAATTGTATTGATGGACACAATAACAACAATAAAAAATAAAATACATAAATATATTTTCCACTATTGATATTATTAGTATTATTGATATTAATATATATACAGTCTATTGTATATGTAATTCATGTGTTATTTTTTCAATGTCTAAGAAAGAGAGAGAGAGAGAGAGAGTCTGTCAATCAAACAGTGTATATGTGTGTTGTCTACACAACAAACTATTGCGTAACACCAGCGCACAGTCATGTGTATGGGGAGGGGGTCTGTCTAATATGACTCCCCCATCCCATTCCCCTATACTTTAAGTGTTGTTGTTGTTATAGACATCCCTTTTTTATAGCAAATATTCTGTAAATTTTTTTTAGCTAATATTATAATATATAAAACAATAAAACTATAAATTAAAGTAAAATGTTATTATTTATATGTATATTATTTATGTTTTTATTAAAAATTATTATTTATTTTATTTTCATATGATAGACAACTTTCAATTACTTTTTGTTTTATTTGTTCAAAAAGTTTTACAAATTAAAATAATTACATGTAATAAATACATAAAACATTAAAATGTATTTTTTTTAATTAGTCTAATGTTTAAATTTATACATAATTATATATATTTACTGTAAATATATATTTTAAAATTATGGTTAATAATCAAAATTTTTTAAATTGTTTAAAATTTTTCTCTATAAATATATATACTGTATTTATAGTTATAATTATTGTAAAATTATTAAATAAATAATACTATTGATAGTGGGGGGGGAGTTATGTAGTGGTGATGGCTATACTTAAATATATGTATTACCATATGGATAGGTATGTTAAAGGGTATGATATCTTAAAAAATTAAAAATTAATTTATTGATTGATACTATATTATAGGCTATAAGTTTATCACAATTTATTGTTTCGTTCATTATATATATATATATATATATACAAAATATATATTATTTTAGCTAACATTTTACATTTGAATGATAAAAAAAACAGTTTCACTATTTAAAAAAAAAAACTTATTTACTCTAATAAGTGTTTTCAATAATTTAAGAGATAATTAAATAAAAAAAAAACATAAATATATATTTACGTAATTTTCAAAAAAATAATAATAATTTAAATAAAATGAAATTCTTAACCAAGATTTTCTTGTAGAAAAAGAGTGAGAAATAATAATAAATTATTAATAAATTATTTTTAAAAATTAATGAAAAATTATTAATATAATTAATATTAAATTAAAAAAATACATTAATTTAAAAAAAATAAATATTTTGTTTTTATATAATATTAATATTATTATTATTATTATCAATAAACCTATAAAATAAATAAACTGTAATGAAATCGATTTGTTTCCGATATTATTATTATTACTATTAAAGTATTGACAATAATTATTAATTAATTAATTAATAATAATAATAAAAAACTGCTAATAAAAAGTGGTAATAAAACATCTTCTTCCGGGTGGTCGCCTCTTCAAAGGGGATCAAGTGATACGTTGAGCGCCTAATTTCATCGGACCTTTGGTCGTCGACTTCTTCTGATTAGCTCTTCTTTCCTCTAAATCTTTAGTTCTGTTCAGTCGTCTTTGTTGTACCACTTTATTCTGTTGTTGTTGTTGTTGTGGTTCATCACTACCAGTAGTACTACTATTGGTGACATCATGTTGTTTGCCGCCGCCGCCAACACCGAAACTACTGATATCGTCGTCACCACTGTTGAACTCATCAGTAGCTTTGGTTGTTGTTGTGGTCGTTGTCGACGATGACGACGACTTTTCCCAATTCTTAGCTGATTTACTTTTATTGCTATTACCCGATGTAGTAAACTGATCGAAGAAGTCGTCGCCATCTTCTTTTCTAACCGAATGATTCGCTGATTTTCTTGTTGTTGTTGTCGACGACGACGACTCCTCTTTATCATCGAATTCTTCGTCATTATCTTCATTGTGGTCTTCATTATTCCAGTCTTCATCCCAGCCGTCCAACGATTTTCTGGCGGCATTCGTCGACTGACTATTGCTGTTATCGGCGTCAATAGAACCCCAAACTTCTTCCTCGAAGTCCTGTTGCGAATCACCCGACTCTGACTTTTGAATACCAGGCGTTTGTGGCGTATGCGGTCTATCGGCGTCCTTGTCTTTGCTGTCTTTGTTGGCCATCGTCGTCGTCGCCGCCGATGATGATGACTGAGTTGTGCTGTTGTTTGTTGTCTTCAAGTCGGCCGACAACGATTTGCTTCGGTAGAACTTAGATGCCAGCGACGAAACTGCCCAACCGGCCCAACTGGCGGCCAGTGTTGACGAAACATTACTACCGGCGGCGTTCAAGTCAGCCTCTATTTGATTGGATGATAAAAACAATTATAGACAAAAAATATTTACCCGATAATTACCGATTTAATAAATAAATAACAGATTAAACACAACAACAAAAAACAAACCCATTTGTTCCGCTAGCGACGGATCTTCCGATACTTTTTCCATTTTACCGATAAAACCTTTGAGCGCTTTGAAGGCCTGATCGCGGACCTGTTTTTCCGGATCCATAATCAGATGACATAAGGCAGACATTACACGAGTGGAACACTCTTTTAGCGAATAAAAGTTTTGCGTAGCCGACAGGGCTAGTATACCGGCTATACGTGCCGGCGGAAATGGGTCGCGCATTGACCTCAAAAATGCCGGTATCAGTACTGTCTGACGTATCTGCGGATGCAAATAACTGGCAACCTTTCCGAGACAAACGGTTGTATTAGTCCTAATACCTCCCTCTTCGTCACGGGTCTGTAGTCTAACAAAATTTTTGATCAACTCTTCATTCAGGTTATGATAGTTTAGTTTGGGTGCCATATGTAACATACACTACAATAACAATAATATAAATTATATATATATAACAATAAATTAATCAATTTAAAAAAATAAATTACTTTAACGGTCTGCTCTCTGATGACTGGATTTGAATCAAGAAATCCTTGACAAACATTAGGAAATACACTATCGTTGACTACATTTGGTTGTATATAATTGATGAATGTGTCCATCTGTTCCACAATCAAACAAACATTGAATCAATTGTCAACAAAAAAAAAAACAATTACAATCTAATCCAATGATTATTTTTGAAAAAAATGGTTATTTTTTTAATTGTAATACAAAACCTGTTGCAATAGTTTAGCTCTTGTAGCCCTATCCTTACAGGCAAACAGTTTGACAACACAGGGAACTATCTTTTTCTGGAACTCGTCCTCATCTAGCGATTTGCCAATCTATTTGTCACATCAATCAAATCAGATAATAATAATAATAATTATAAAATCAATTTTATTTTTTTAAAATATAATAACAACAGTATAGTTATAATTATTTGGAAAGACAACAATAATTGCATCGATACTTACTTTAAACAATGGACCTAAAATAGCTGATCCGACGGCACTAAACTCAAAGGCGGTTACCAGTTGTGGTAAAATCTTATTCTTGCAAATATCCTTCGGAAACGAATCCAAATGGTTATCAAGATTTGTGAAAAATCTATTCTTCTCGATGGCGTCTTTGATCTATTAAATTGATAATAAATGAAATTTTTTTGTTTTGTTGTCAAACAAACAACAAAAAAATTAAATCCAAAAATCAAATACCTGTATCTCTTCGAGGAATAGCATCGAATCGATAAAATTATTTTTAAGAAAACCATTAGCCGAACGACATTTTGTGATGAAATCGGATGGACTTAACCTATTGTTGGCATTATTGCTAATCAGTTCCATGTATGGCGTCGACAATAGCTTCGGTATCTAATTTGGGTAAATCATTAAAATCATTAAAATCATTAGCAAAATACACTAAATAATTCATAACTTACTCTTCCAAGAGATCTTAGTTTATTAGTTTCGGGTAATAAACCGTTAAACGATTCCCATATTAGACATCCGAGACCCCAACTATCGGCGCCCCTAATATACATAACATAAAATTTTTTTTTTTGATTAAATCATTGTCTCTTAAATATATATATATATACCGGTAAAACCTATATTTTTAAGACTAACCATTTAGAACCGTTATATCGTTTAGTTTGATCCACTCGTTCCGGTGGCGTGTATTTGCTTTGAAATGCTAAGGCTTTTGTCGGATACGTATCGGTGTCGGCTGCGGTCGTATTGCTGCTGACATACTCGAGACCGGCTATCCGCCAGACGCCACCCGAATTCACATATATCGATGGCATACATATGTTATTATGCGATAGATTGCAATCATTGATCAGAAAACCGAGTCCTTTCTGTTTTATCAGTAGTTTTTAAGGGGAATCAGTTATGAGTGAGATATTAGGTAGACATCGATGGCTACATCAATCCTCTCTCTCTCTCTATATATATATATATATATATAGTCCTCTCCCATAAAACACTTACCGCCACCTGATATAAGCCCCAAGATATGGCCAATTGTTTCTGTTGTTGTGTATAATCGGATATCGATTGCAAATACTGTTCCAATGGTATAACATATTCGGTGACCACATAAACATATTTATCGGACTAATTAAAGTGATAAACAAAACAAAAAAAAACAATAATTAGTTATATTAGGACACATTGTCTTCTACTTCTTCATCGTTCATCATCGAGACATAGCAACAGATATCATATAATAATATCAAATACTTCTAGTGAGTCGACATAAGTTAGAATAGATGGATGTCTTAATGTCTTCAAACGTTTGACAGCATTCTTGGCTCTGTCCGTATGATTGTCACCACTGCCGCCGGGCTTCTGTTCGTAGCGAAACACAGAGACCAACTCACCGGTCGACTGGAAAAGTAAGAGAGTCTTAGTTGATAGACATTTGTGTGGATCAGCTGCTGGTGATCAACAACACAGACAGACCTTTTTCTTAGCTTTATGTAAAACCCAAATACATTTGTCATCCGTGGCCAACAAATCTTGTATATCGTAACCGAAATCTTTTGTCGGATCTCTCGACCAAAACGACCACATCTTCAGACGATTCAATCACTTCTTCTTCTTCTTCTTGTTGTGGATGACAGTCAGTCAGTCAGTTCAGTCTTCAATCAAATCAGGTTTATTGACACAAACCCGATGTCAATACTTGAATGTAATAATAATAATAATAAAAATTATTTATTATTTATTTAACATATCATTCATTAATAATAATTATTAATACAAATAAATATATAAAACATTTTATGTTTCAATAGCTATAAACACATACACAGAGAGAGAGAGTTAATGTTATATTAATGTATTAATAATACGTGTATTCAATACTGTAATAATAATAATAATAAAAACTGTTTCATTATAAACAAAACCAAAACAATTATGACAGCCACACGCTATGATACCCTTATTTTAATGTTTTATTTTGGACACTACCCTTAAATTACGTTTTAATGCTATTATTATGCTATTATTGCATTATTGTGTATGCAATAAATATGTAAACGTAATTTAAGTGTAGTGTCAAAAAAAAAATTAAATAAGAGTATCATAGCGTGGCGGCCATTGGTGTTTTGGTTTTGTTTATAATGAAACAGTTGATGTACTGTTTATGTTATTTATGTTTTATATACACACTATGACTGTACTATATGTACAGTATGTGAATGTAAACACAATTTTAATGTTAAAAAAATATTTATTATTTTTTTTGTTAAGTAAAAAACATATAGACTTTTATATATATGAGTTGTCAGTAAATAATAATATTTGTTACCAAAAAAAAAAAATAATTAAAAAAAAAACATTTGCACTACTATTATATTACTAGTGATACCACCTATTGTCGGGTAATATACTGTATATTTCCTAAACATATCAATAGTTTAAATACTAGAGTTTAACATACAATACGGGTTTAGCTCCGGGAGGGAAGCAATACATGGTTTAGGGTTAGAATAAAAATGTTTTTTTTTTAAATATTGTAATATTACTAATAAATTGTATTTTTTCTCTCTAATGATTTTATCATGTTGGTTTTATTATTATTATAATTTTTAATAAAAAAATGTGTTTAAATTAGTTGACAAAAAAACTATAATAATATTAATAAATTGTATTTTTTTTCTCTCTACTGATTTTATCATGTTGGTTTTATATTATTTATTTATTTTATTTATTATTTAAAAAAATGTGTTTAAATTAGTTGACAAAAAAATATATATTAATAATTATAAAATATTTATGATTTTATTTTTTTTTATAAAATTGTAAATTTACACTTATTTTATACTATAATTTTTAAAAATAATTATAAATAATTGGGTTTGGTTCCCGGGTTTTATATAAGTAAACAAAATATTTTTGGTTATAATTTTCCTCTCTATTCAAAAAAAATAAAATAAAATAAATAAATAAAATCTATCGGTATTTCAACAATCAATACAATACACAGTAGTAGTAGTAGTAATAGTAGTTAAATATCAGTCAATCATATGATTACTAAAACAATAAAAAAAGCGATTCAATAAATAATTTATTTTTTTTATTGGCCACCGATTTACCGATAGTGTAACCACTAGTAGTAGTGTCTGTGTGTGTGTTTGGCCACAAACTCACCCAACCGACCGACCGACCGACCGACCGACCGACCGACCGACCGACCGACCAACTGATCCATTGACTGGCAGTGACCAACCAATCGGATGATCTGGAAAACAATGTCCAACAATCTAGTACTGAGAATATTGTCGTCGTCGGTAAACATATCGGCCAAAGCCGGCTCTATAGTCAGGGATGTAATGAAAACGGGCGAACTGGCCGTCGTCGACAAAGTAAGTGTTTCAGGTTTCAAAACCTATGGATCAGCTTTTAAGATGACTGACTGATCTTATGATATATTTAATTTTTTCTTCTTCGATACCACCGAAAGGGAGTCAACGATCTGCAGACCGAAGCCGACCGACGGGCGCAAAACTGTATCATTACTTCACTGTCGAAACAGTTCCCGAAGATTGCTATTATTGGCGAAGAGGTTTGTTAGTGTTTTCTGTCTGTCTGTTTGTCTGTCTGTTTGTCTGTCTGTTTGTCTGTCTGTTTGTCTGTCTGTTTGTCTGTCTGTTTGTCTGTCTGTTTGTCTGTCTGTTTGTCTGTCTGTTTGTCTGTCTGTTTGTCTGTCTGTTTGTCTGTCTGTTTGTCTGTCTGTTTGTCTGTCTGTTTGTCTGTCTGTTTGTCTGTCTGTTTGTCTGTCTGTTTGTTTGTCTGTCTGTCTATCTGTTTGTCTGTCTATTTATCTGTTTGTCTGTCTGTCTATCTATCTGTTTGTCTGTCTATCTGTTTGTCTGTCTATCTATCTGTTTGTCTGTCTATCTATCTGTTTGTCTGTCTATCTGTTTGTCTGTCTATCTATTTGTCTGTCTATCTATTTGTCTGTCTATCTGTTTGTCTGTCTATCTGTTTGTCTGTCTATCTGTTTGTCTGTCTATCTGTTTGTCTTTCTGTCTATCTATCTGTTTGTCTGTCTGTCTATCTGTTTGTCTGTCTATCTATTTGTCTGTCTATCTATTTGTCTGTCTATCTGTTTGTCTGTCTATCTGTTTGTCTGTCTATCTGTTTGTCTGTCTATCTGTTTGTCTGTCTATCTGTTTGTCTTTCTGTCTATCTATCTGTTTGTCTGTCTGTCTATCTATTTGTCTGTCTATCTATTTGTCTGTCTATCTGTTTGTCTGTCTATCTGTTTGTCTGTCTATCTGTTTGTCTGTCTATCTGTTTGTCTGTCTATCTGTTTGTCTTTCTGTCTATCTATCTGTTTGTCTGTCTGTCTATCTATTTGTCTGTCTATCTATTTGTCTGTCTATCTGTTTGTCTGTCTATCTATTTGTCTGTCTATCTGTTTGTCTGTCTATCTATTTGTCTGTCTATCTGTTTGTCTGTCTATCTATTTGTCTGTCTATCTGTTTGTCTGTCTATCTATTTGTCTGTCTATCTATTTGTCTGTCTATCTATTTATCTGTTTGTCTGTCTATCTGTTTGTCTGTCTGTCTATTGGATGTCTTCCCTAAAGATCCAGTACTTATGTCTTAACTATTATTTTATTTTTTATCTAACCATTAATTTTTGTTTGTCTGTCTGTCTATTACTCATGAAGACATTAGATCCAAATGATAAGATCGACGACAAATGGATTGTCAGCTCATTTGACGAGTCAGTGTTGAGCCATAAGTGTCCAGAAGAATGGCTGAATGTTACCGATGAAGATATAGTCGTACGGCTTATTGTTTAATTCAATTGATTATTATTATTATTATTATTATTGGTTGACATTTATGTTATAATTAACAAAATTTAATTGATTTTTTTGATTGTTTTGTTTGTTTCGACTTTTTTGTTTGTTTGTTATTGTTTGGTAGGTATGGGTCGACCCATTGGATGGTACTTCCGAATACACACAAGGTTTGTATATAAAAAAAACTGTTTGATTTGATATTATTATTATCTTAATATATGTATGCAATTAAATCTAACCGTAAATCCTAATAATCAAAATTTGATTGACACACACACACACACATACAGGACTTCTCGATCACGTTACTGTCCTCATCGGCCTATCGGTAAAGGGGCGGGCAATTGGCGGTGTCATTCATCAACCATTTTATAATTTTGATGTCAGTCCCTCCTTATAAACAATATATTCCTCAAAATATATTTCCTATATATATATATAATAATAATTATGTTATACATATAGAAAGAAAATGATAGTACGAAATTAGGTCGAACCATATGGGGATTGGTAGGTCTGGGTGCCTACGGCTTCCAGCACAGGCAGCCACCAGTAGGGAAAGTTATAGTAACGACTACCCGATCGCATAGTTCGCCGACAATCAACGCTGCCATCGAACATATCAATCCGGACGAAGTAATACGTGTGGGCGGTGCCGGCCATAAGGTACTGCTGGTTATCGAAGGTCAGGCTCATGCCTACGTATTTCCGAGTCGGGGCTGCAAAAAATGGGATACCTGTGCACCGGAAGCCGTACTGGAAAGCCTGGGCGGACGGTTGACCGATGTTTTCGGTAATCAGCTGAGATACGATCGCAATGTTGAACATACAAACGAATTGGGCGTTTTGGCCACACATTGCGCCCGTACGAGTCATCCGTATTTTTTGGCCAAATTTTCCGATGATATCAAAGCTTCACTATTGTCTTCATCGCAGATGAAGCGAAATAATTGACTTATTTTTAAAATAGATTTTTAGAGACAATTTAATTTGTTTTTTTTATTAATTTTTTATTGTTAATTATTATTACTATAATTATTATTAGTTATATATATTTAGTTTTAGTAATAATTAATATCATAAACAATGTCAATCTATTACAGTATATACAGTATGTATTAATTAATTAATTAATTATTTAATCAATGTTGTTCATTTATTATATTAAATTAGTAAATTTTTATTACAAAATTAAATATTATTTATAATAATTATTAATATATATGTTCATTAATTGTTTAAAATCAAATTTTTTTTTGCTATATAATTGTTTAATTGTAATTTTTTTAAAAATGTTATATACAGTACATAATACTATTTTATCTTGTAATTGTTTTACAACAAAATTTAATACATAAATTAAAATTAAAAAAATTATGTTTATGTTGATTTGAATATTATTTATTATTAAGTTATGTGTATATTAGGATTAAGCAAGATTTTTATGGATTATATGAAGGAGGGGGGGGGGTCTGGGACGGGTATAGGCTTTTATTATATTTTTAACCGGCATTTTTTTATAATATAAAACTAAATTTATAATACATTAGATAATTTAAAAGATATAAATATATATACGTATAAAGTCATATATATATATATATAAAGACAGGATTAAGCAAGGTTTTTTTTTAAAAAATTTTTAGTGGAGTCTAGGGGTGGGGGTAAAAAAATCCCCAAAATTTACATGTAAATACCTTTAAAATCTATAATATTCCCCAAATAATATCTAATTGGTCAAAAAGTCTATGGGGAGGAGGGGGGGGGTTAAACAAAAAAATATCTAAACCTTAGGATGGTGGAGACGGTCATTAAGAATCACCCCACCTATCTATTTCCCATTGCTTAAAAACCCTGATATAAAAATACTAATAATTTTCTAAAAAATAAATTAAACTTTTTTATATAAAAAAATAAATAAATTTCTAAATTAAATAATAAGTTAAAAAATTAAAATAAAAATTGTTTATACAACTGATCTATAATCTGAATAATTTAAAAAAATAAATATTTTAAGAATTAGAATCATTAGAATTATTAATTTTTAAAAAAAAAATATTTAAAAATAATAAATAATTAAATTGTAATAATTTTGTTATTTTTATTATTTTTTTAAAAAAATTAATATCTAATCATATTGATTAGCACTAGTGATAACAATTAAATGTATCGACAAAATTATTAACATTAATAACCAACTATAAGAATACATTGTTGATTTCATTTTTAAATATATATATATAGTTAATATTATATTTAAATTATTTATTAGTAATAATTGATAGAAAAATTTTTATTTGCTTCTGATTAGATTAATAATTAAAATTATAGTGAATTTAATTATTTTTGTTTTTCACTAAATAAATCATATGTGCTATAAATAAATATATATATATTTATATATAATATAACGTAACTAAAAATTTTTCCTGTAATTGATACTTATTTTATTTTTAAAAAAAAATTTGAAAATATAACTTATTTATTATACTATTGAAAATTTTGTTAAAAAAAATTCTATTGCACAAAAAAACTATTAAAATATAATAATTAAATATTATATTAAAAATAATCTAGTACTAGTTATAATTTGATCATGGTTAGATTATTTAATAATCTTATTTGATATTGGTAATTGTTTTATATGATAGATATAAATAACATTATTATTATATATAATTGTACTATGCAGTTAATTAAAATAAATTATATTTACTAAAAATATTTGAAAAGTTATATTAATTATAAATATTTTTTTTAAAAAAAATATTATATTTAATTATACATTACTGTCCATTGGTGTTTGATTGGGAACCGATTGATAGTACTATTGGCTGAGATTGCTTTTTACCTATAATTGACCCGGCTGTCATATATATATATATATATATATATATATATATATATATATATATATATATATATATAGATTGTATACGAAACTAATTAATTAAGATTATATATATATATATATACTATAATTTTATTATTTATTTTTTATTAAAAAATTTTAAATATAGAATAATATAAAGTATATAAACATTTTTGTTTCAAAAAAAAAAATAAAAGAATATATAATTCATAATTATAAAAATTTTTTATATATAATTATACTGTATTTTTTGATGTATTTATTATATTCAAAAAATATTGATTTAAAATTATCTATATTAAATGTCTAAAATATTATTTTTTACAAATTTAAAATTAAAAACAAGTAAAAAACATATATCATATCTATCGTAAACATAAAAATTATTAACTATAAAATTTTATTTATTTATTTAATTAAATAAAATAAAACATTTATATTAAATTTTAAAATGTAAATATAATAATAATGTTCATAATCATAACATTATTATATTATTACATTATTAAAAAAAATTATATACTATAGTATAATTATATATAACTATAGTATTATATAGTATATAATAATAATAAAATTAATTTAATAGTATATTTTAATTAATTATTTGTAAAAATTATAAGTTACCATGTTTATATGTTTGATGAATGCTTTATTATTATTATTTTTTACCTCTAGATTCCTGAATAAACTCTCTTTTTGTATCTATTTTGAAGTATTTAATAAAAATAAATAAAAATATAAAATTTAAATAAAAGATATATAACATTTTAAAAATAATTAATTATTATTAATTAAACTTTTGATTGATTTTGTTTAAAATTTATCAAAAAGTAAAATATCATAAATTTGTAATAAAATGATCTGTTGATCTAGATAAGCTAATAATACTAATTTTTTAAGAACTAATTTTAAAGTAGATTAAATAATTTTAATAGGATTTTGATAATGTTTGTTTTAAAATAAAGCTTAACTTCCCCGATTGATAAAACAATTAAAAAATGACAACAAAAAAATTATAATTTTTATTTTTAAAATAATTTTAAGTAAAAGTTGCGATTTCCAGCAAATGCTATGGAAAAGATGAGACATAAGAAATAAATGTCTAATTCTATAAATTTTTTTTGTCAATTTTCACTTAATTTAAATTTATAATTTTTTTTGTAAAATTTTTTAATTGATTTATCAATCGGGGGAGCTAAGCTTTATTTTAAAACAAACATTATCAAAATCCGTCTATTATTTAAAAAGATATTAACATTTTCCCAGTATAAGATAGTTAATTTGCGGGGTGTATATATATAATTTTAACTTATAAAAAGTAATTATAATTAAAAAAAACGTTATTATATCATACAATCCATTGGACGCAGTAAACCCTCTTTAATGTCGTGACCTAATCCTTTAAAAAATTTACCAATACGTTTCATTGCAGTATTATCATCAGGTTCAGTTGTACTATGATTAGTATTATTATCAGTTACAGTATCATCCGAACCATCATCATATACAGTATCATCCCTTCCACGTTTATCATATACAATCGTATCATCATCCGAACCATCATTATTATTATTATCCGAACCATGATTAATATTATCCGAACCATGACTATTATTATCCGAACCATGATTATTATTATTATCCGAACCATAATTATTATTATCCGAACCATGATTATTATTATTATCCGAACCATGATTATTATTATTATTATCCGAACCATGATTATTATTATTATCCGAACCATAATTATTATTATCCGAACCATGATTATTATTATTATCCGAACCATGATTATTATTATTATTATCCGAACCATGATTATTATTATTATTATCCGAACCATGATTATTATTATCCGAACCTTGATTATTATTATTATCCGAATCATGATTATTATTATTATTATCCGAACCATGATTATTATTATTATTATCCGAACCATGATTATTATTATTATTATCCGAACCATGATTATTATTATTATTATCCGAACCATGATTATTATTATTATTATCCGAATCATGATTATTATTATTATTATCCGAACCATGATTATTATTATTATTATCCGAACCATGATTATTATTATTATTATCCGAACCATGATTATTATTATTATTATCCGAACCATGATTATTATTATTATTATCCGAACCATGATTATTATTATTATTATCCGAACCATGATTATTATTATTATTATCCGAATCATGATTATTATTATTATTATCCGAACCATGATTATTATTATTATTATCCGAACCATGATTATTATTATTATTATCCGAACCATGATTATTATTATTATTATCCGAACCATGATTATTATTATTATTATCCGAACCATGATTATTATTATTATTATCCGAACCATGATTATTATTATTATTATCCGAACCATGATTATTATTATTATTATCCGAACCATGATTATTATTATTATTATCCGAACCATGATTATTATTATTATTATCCGAACCATGATTATTATTATTATTATCCGAACCATGATTATTATTATTATTATCCGAACCATGATTATTATTATCATTATCCGAACCATGATTACCGCCATCCGAATCTATTGTTTATATATAATTTAAATTTTTTTTTAATTAGTCAAATATTAAAATAAGCAAATTATGTCATTTTAATAATAATATTTAATAATAAATTTTAATTATATTTTGTTGTTGTTGTTAATAATTAACAATCTAACCATTATTATCATCAGTATTGGCCATAATTAAATGTTTTGATAAATAAATTATTAACATTAATATTATACAACTATAATTAAAAAAGACCATTGTTGATTTCATTTATTTTTTTTGTTTAATTTAATAATATAGTTTCTAATTAAAATACAAATTTTTATTTTTATCACCAAATAAATTGCTTATTTATTTTTTTTTTTTAATTATATATAATATGAAGTTTTATTAAAATTTTGATTCCTGTAAATGAATGCGCATTGCGATGTAAGTGATTATATATATATATATATTAGAATTTTATTATTTATTTTTTATTAAAAAATTTTAAATATAGAATAATATAAATTATATAAACATTTTTGTTTCAAAAAAAAAAACAAAAAATATATAATTCATAATTATAAATAAATTTTATATATAATTATGCTGTATTTTTTGATGTATTTATTATATTCAAAAAATATTGATTTAAAATTATCTATAGTAAATGTCTAAAATATTATTTTTTACAAATTTAAAATTAAAAACAAGTAAAAAACATATATCATATCTATCGTAAACATAAAAATTATTAACTATAAAATTTTATATATTTATTTAATTAAATAAAATAAAACATTTATATTAAATTTTAACATGTAAATATAATAATAATAATCATAACATTATTATATAATTAAAAAATATATAATATTATATACTATAGTACTATATAGTATATAATAATAATAATAAAATTAATTTAATAGTATATTTTAAATAATTATTTATAAAATTATAAGTTACCATGTTTATATGTTTGATGAATGCTTTATTATTATTATTTTTTACCTCTAGATTCCTGAATAAACTCTCTTTTTGTATCTATTTTGAAGTATTTAAGAAAAAATAAATAAAAATACAAAATTTAAATAAAAAGATATATATATAATATAACATTTAAAAAATAATTAATTATTATTAATTAAATTTTTGATTGATTTTGTTTTTAAATTTATCAAGAAAGTAAAATAGCATAAATTTGTATAAAAAAATGATCAGTTGATCTAGATCAGCTAATATTACTAAATTTTTTAAAAACTAATTTTAAAGTGCATTAAATAATTTATAAATAATATATATATATATTGTAGGGAAAAATCTGTAATACGGGTATCTAAGCCTTATCTAACCATTTACTTATGAAACTAAACATTTGGCTACGACAGGGCATATATTATAATATAACAATATATATAATTAACATAAAAATACTCATAATTATTTAAATATATCTAATTTAAAAAATAAAATAAAACCAGTTGAGAATACTTTAAAAGCATTTCCATACGAACTCCTTAACTTAAAATGAAAAAAATCAAAAAAAAAATAAAACATACAGACACACAGACAGACACACAGACAGACAGACACACAGACAGACAGACAAACAGACACACAGACACACAGACAGACAGACACACAGACAGACAGACAGACAGACAGACAGACAAACAGACAGACAGATAGACACACAGACAGACACACAGACAGACAGACACACAGACAGACAGACAGACAGACAGACAGACAGACACACAGACACACAGATAGACACACAGACAGACAGACAGACAGACAGACTTTTAGAATGCATATACGTACTCCTTTCAGGAGTTCGTGAATATATAATTTTAACTTATAAAAAGTAATAATAATAATAATTAAAAAAAACGTTATTATATCATACAATCCATTGGACGCAGTAAACCCTCTTTTATGTCGTGACCTAATCCTTTAAAAAATTTACCAATACGTTTCATTGCAGTATTATCATCAGGTTCAGTTGTTGTACTATGGTTTTCCGAATCATGATTAGTATTATGGCCATCACTATCACCCGAACCTTGATTATTATGATTGTGGCCATCAGTATCGCCTGAACCATAATTAGGGTCATCCATATCAATCAAACCATGATCAACATGACTATCAGTATCACCCGAACCATGATTAGTATTATCAGTTACTGTTTCATCCGAACCATGATTATTATGAATATCAGATTCTCCAACAGCTTCCGAATCTTGACTATATTGTTCTAACAACAAAAAAATTTAAAGTAAAATAATAATAGTTTAAATAATAATTAATAAATTTTTAAAGATTTTTTGTGGTTTTATTTAAGTTTTTTTTTGGTTGTTGTAATTATTATCATTATCTAACCATTTTGAACAGTGGAAATAATTAATATTAACAGTATACAACTATAATAATAAATGACCATTGTTGATTTCATTTTGTTAAACTAAATAAATAATATATAGCTTCTAATTACTGGTAGTATATATAATAAATTTTTTTTATAGAATAATCAAATATAAATTTTTAGTTTTTCACTAAATAAATTATATGTCCTTATTAATTTTTATATATTTTTATATGACGTGCCTTAAAAACTGCCATTGTTTCCTGTAATTGATACTTTTAAAAATTAAAAAAAAACATTTGAAAAAAATAACTTAATTTCATAACTATTGATAATATTCTAAAAATTACTATTACTATTACTATTACTATTACTATTACTATTACTATTACTATTACTATTACTATTACTATTACTATTACTATTACTATTACTATTACTATTACTATTACTATTACTATTACTATTACTATTACTATTACTATTACTATTACTATTACTATTATTAAGTCTATAGAATGATTTATATATAGATTTATATTTATAAATATTATCAAAAATAATAATTTTTTATAATATAATATTATATATAGTAAAAGTTGATGACATTTAGAAAATGGTAATAATACTGTACATTAAATGTTAAGTATATAACTATTATTATTACATATATTTATTGTAATTAAAATTAACTAGCACACACACACATTAAATATGATAAATGCAATTATAATTGATTAATTAAATAAATAAAAATGATAACAAATTATCTAATTATTTTATAAATTGACATTTATATAATCAATATATTACAGTATATATAACTATCATATATATTATAGTATTTTTAATGCATTTTAATTTTACATATATCTAATAATATCTAAAAAAATATAACTTTCAATTAAAAAACAATTATTTTTTTACTGCTATTTATTTTTAAACTTATTTAGTTTTAATTTAGTTTTTTTATTACATTTTAATTATATATTATAAATCTATTATAATAATAAAAACAATAATAATAATAATTGAGAAAATTATGTTTAATATTAATCTATTAAATATAATAATAATAATAATACTAATAAATATTAATTATGTGATAAATGTAGAACAAATCAAGGGTTCGGACTGTTTTCGGGCGGCCGTCTATGAGCACCAGTATCTGGGAAACAAATCGGTAGACAAACCTAACGATATTATCCAAAAAAATCTATTGGTCTACAAACAGGTGGCCAATAAAGCCAAACAATATGTAAGAGACAATTACCGAAACAATAAATAAATATTTAGATAATAATAAATTTATATTAAAATTAAATTTTTTTAAAAATATATATATATTTATAATTAGGGCTCAAATATACTGGTGTTTCCCGAGGACGGCATCATTGATCCGTCCTATACGCGCCCAATTGTATCAACATTTGCCGAACGTATACCCGATCCGCTGAAAGGTGTCCATAATTTGTGCGAAAAACCCGATCCACTGCTACCGATAACCGTAGCCCTGAGCTGTCTGGCCAGAGATAACGGTATGTATATTGTTGCCGATTATGGCGATCGACAGGACTGTACAATCGGTACGGATAAACATTGTCCAACTGATGGCTACTATTTGTACAATACGGCCGTTGCTTTTGATCCACGGGGAGCACTGGTAGCCAAATATCATAAGCGGCATCTGTGGTCGGGCGGCGAACACGAATACAATACACCGGTAGTTACCGAGTTTAGCTATTTTGATACACCGTTCGGTCGGATAGGACTGTTCATCTGTTTTGATGCCAATTTTGGTGATCCGGGAACCGGTCTGGTGGCCCGTTATGGTGTCAAAACAATGGCATTTCCGACCTATTGGTTCGATGAGTTGCCCGTCCGTACGGCCAAACATATCCAACAGGGCTGGTCGGTGAACAATAGGGCCAACCTATTGGCTGCCACTATACTTGTCCCGGAAACTGGTAATGTATTGATAATGTTATATACAGTATATATATTTATAATTTTTTTCAACAACAAAAAAATAGGTTCAACCGGTAGTGGTATATATGCCGGTATTAGCGGTTCACTAATATCTACCGATCTAACCGATAGACAATCAAAATTACTGATTGCCGACATACCAGTCGACAGTGACAACACCCGGTCGTCGTGTTTATTACCAAACAATCGCTACAACAAAACAATAATCATTGGCCAGACAAAAGTTGTCGGCAACTATAAGTCACTGCACCCGAAATCAATAGCTGGCACATCATTGGCACAGTTGACGGCCGCCAACGATACGCTAAACCTGTGCAACAATGGCCTGTGCTGTCAATTGACATATTCAACATCATCGGTGATGGCAGCCCAGCCATCCCTGGCCAACGAATCCTATTGGTTTTTGGTGGCCAATTGGTCGGCCAGTGCTCAGCCAACAACATTTAGTATAGTAGGTATGTGTCAGGAAGTTTGTGCACTTATAAAGTGTACGGATAATACCTGTGCCACATATGCCACTGGATCAGCTCAAACAGTATTCAAGTCAATCAAATTGACTGCCGACCGGTTTACAACTAACTATACCTATCCGTCTGCAATGGCCAACGATTTGTCGATTGTACCGAACAAGTACTGGACATACGATAGCCAGCGTAAAGTGGGAACCAAAGTCAGTCTATCGGTTACCGATTTTCGGCAACCATTGCTCGGTATGAGTCTGTTTGGTCGATGCTTTCAACGTGACCTACCGTTTCTCGTTGTTGATGGCAATTAATAATTAGGACAACCGTTTATATCACAAAACATTTTTTAAAAAAAATTACAGAATATTATTAATTTATAAACTATTGAATTAATTAATTAATTTGTTTGTTTTGTATAGTTTTATGCAATATCTCTGTCAAAATGTCTATTGAAAATTATAATACAATATATATAAATAAATAAAATTATAATTATAAAATATGTATTTAATTAATTATTTAATATATATCTATTTTTATTAGCCAACATTATTAAGCCTATAAAATGATTTTTGCATTTTGTGTATCTGTATATGTGTGTATGTGTATGTGTATGTGTATGTGTGTGTATGTATGTGTGTATATATGTGTCTATACATGTGTGTATGATTTCCTTTAACGTCAATTGTATTGCTACAACTTGCAAATCTGGTCACAATATTATGTTATATATAAAATTTGTGAAATAAATGTTATTTATAAATATATATATATATACTAGGGTTGGCTGAGATAAATATACAAAGTCAAATTGTATTTTTCCAACCCTAGTGTCTATAGAAATATTGTATATTCACTACGACAATAACAACTAAAAAAATTATTGTAAAATATTTATTTCATACAATTTTAAAACAAAATATAAATTTATTTGAGAAAAAAATAACATTAATATAAATCTAATATATTTTTATTCTTGTATTGTTGTCGTCTCGATATATATATATATAATCCTAACCTAAAGCCGGATTAAAAGCCGGTTGTTTATAGACTGGATTCTCTAAACCAGTGAACGGAGTCGTAAAGTAGTCTGTTTTTGGCCACTCAGTCGGCTTATGTCTCAAAGCATGTAAAGTGGTTGTCTCGGTCTCTATATATATATTATATTATATGTATATATCTGTCTGTCTGTATATATCTGTCTGTCTGTATATATCTGTCTGTCTGTATATATCTGTCTGTCTGTATATATCTGTCTGTCTGTATATATCTGTCTGTCTGTATATATCTGTCTGTCTGTATATATCTGTCTGTCTGTTTATATTAATATCTGTCTTATATATAATATATAAGACAGATATTAATATAAACAGACAGACAGATATATACAGACAGACAGATATATACAGACAGACAGATATATACAGACAGACAGATATATACATACAGACAGATATATACATACAGACAGATATATACAGACAGACAGATATATACAGACAGACATATATATACAGACAGACAGGTATATACAGACAGACAGATATATACAGACAGACATGTATACAGACAGACATATAAAGATAAATAAATTGAATTTATATTAATTATAATAATAAATTACTTACCATGCTTAGATGTATCATCTGTTTGTAATAATAATAAAATAATAAAAACAATTGAAATTTATTTTATATAGCCAATTATAATATATTTATTTATTAGATACGTTTAGGGGTTTATTATGATTCAAAAAAAAGGAAGGGAAATTCCCTAATCAAGGTCCCATCAATTTTCCAGGAAAATATGGAAAATACTTTAGTTTCTATTACTATTTTATTAGAAAGTGAAAATATAATTTATATAATTTAAAAAAAAATAAATAATACTAAAACTTAATTATTTTGAAAAAAAAAATTAAATTGAAATATTTAAAAAAAAAATAATAAATAAATTTTAAATCAACAAAAATATGGGTGGGCTTTCATAGATGGCAGTACAAGAAACTAGGAAATTCCCTGGAAATTCCTAGTAAACTGGGAATATTACAAGTGAACATTTAATATCATAAGAGAGACAGACATAGAAATAATTTTTTTAAAAAAATAAATGACAAACAAACTAATGGTAAAATAAAATAATGTGAGAAAATAAAATCACAATTTTAGTATATTTTAGTATATTTTTTTAAAATTAGATTATTTTTTTTTAATCACTTACCATCACTACCACCATCATCATCATCATAATTTTATTTTAATTTGAAAAAAAAATCAATCATAAATCTTATGATTATTTATTATATGGTTTTTTATTTAAGAAAAATAAAATAACAAATAAATTAACTTTAACTATACTATAGCTTTTTGTTACAGTATAAAAATAGAAAATTTTTGAATTTAATTAGTAAATAGTATAATACATATGTTTTATATTTGTTATTTTTAGATTATAATAATTTTTATAATTATTATTTTAGGTTAATATTATTATAATTTTTTGTTAAAGGGTTGCCAAAGGGTTTTAATCTTGATTTTTTTAAAAGTGTCAAGGACAGTTCAAAACATTGACATTATATAATAATTTATAATATTATTATTTTTTAAAAAAAATATATATAATATATAATAAATTACATTATTAAATTGATTTTGTTTATGTAATCATTTGATAACGCCTGATTTAAATTATAAGCTGTATTATGTGGCTAAGCTAATTTATGTTTTAAATTTATAAAATTATGTATTAAAATACTTTTTTAATATTTTTAAATTAAAAAAAAATTAAAAAAATCTTTAATTTATTGAAAGTACAATTTTTTTTGTTAATTTTTTATTTGGCACTTCTATTCATTATTGAACATATGGTTTTGAAAATATGAAAATTTAAAAATAAAAAATCTTATTTAAATTTCTATATTTTTTCTAATTATCTAATTATTAATGGCGGTAAATAGTAAAAAAATTTTAATATATTTATAAAGTTATAATAAAAACATGTTAAATGTATAAATCATTTATCTTTATTTAAAAAAAATAATTATAAAAGTATAATAAAATTAAAAGTATGTATTGTTGCATAATATATAGGTATTATTAACAATATATTTTATTAGCTATTAATTATTGCAATTATACAAAAATAATTATAACAATTATTTTTAATATTAAATAAATATTTTACACAATTATTGTTTAGTATTTAATCACTAATTGATTTTTATAAATATGTTTATATAATTTAATAGTAATTATATTAATATTAACAACAAAAACAATAAACATTTAATTAGCTAATTATGATATAATTAAAATTTTTATTTTATTTAAATGTATTTTTATTGAAAAAGAATTATTAAATAAATTATATGATTTATATTAATATAAAATTTAAAACAAATTGTATTTTATTATTATATTGTATTTTAAAAATTTTAGTTTCTAAAAAATTGGATATTAAATATCATAGTATAAAATTTCAATCAAATAAATGTAATTGTAGTATAGATATTGTTAAAATATTAAAAAAATATAATATTAAATATATAAAATAAAATTAGATATTTTAATTAATTTATGTATAATATTCTATAGAAAATATTGTATTATTTATATATTAATTATAAATGTAATTCAAACAAACAAATATTAATTGCGATTTAATTATGTACTTTAAACTAATATTAATAAGTAAGTAGATAAATTATTATCATACATATAAATAAGCTAAAAATTTTATTTTTTAAAAATTCAAAAATAAAAAATAGTTAATTTAAATTTTTATAATTTAATAAAAATTAAATAATAATTTAATAAAAATTAAATAATAATTTAATAGTAGGTTTCAATTGTCTATCGCTTGTATATCTGTTTCACTCATCCATCAAACACTATCCCAATGTAACGCTCAAGGGATGTGGTATCGGACGGCAGTCACTGATATCCAGTGGAAAGTGCTTTAAATGGTTATCCAATACAACAACAACAACAACAATGGATATACATTTGGGTCGTAACGCACAACCGGGTGAAGTGCCGTTTGCTGTTAAAATTAAAATCGGAAATGAGTTTGTATTTAGCTATAAATTAATATTTTTATAATTTTTAAAAATATATATTTATAATTTTTTATAAAAAAAAGTGGTCAACGCGGCACTGGTATTATAATTAATAAACGTTGGATATTGACAGTCGCACATGCGATAAAGTATAATAATTTATTTTATATTATTTACAAAATAACTATTATTAACTAAAAAAAATATAACTATTGATATAAAATTATTACAGTTTTCCTATCAATGATCTGTTAGTCTATACGGGACTACTAGACCACGATATAGACAACGGTGATGGCTATAGAGTGGATAAACGTTTTATACATCCAATCTATGAACAAGAAAATAAAACGGTTAATCCATCAGTGGATTTAGGACTCATTAAATTGCAATCAAATTTACCGTTTATCGACCAAGGATTGGATCAAACAACCACAACAACATACCGGGCACTCAATGGTATATGTTTGCCACGAAATCAGACAATCAATACCGACTATGAACTAGGATTGTATGCCGGTTACGGTTATATCGGTGCTAACCGTACATCCAGCAATAGATTACAATTAAGTTATACAATGATTATGCCGGCAGCCAATAATTGGTTTAACAAATATAATCGTTTGATTTTTGGCTTTAGATATCCATTTAGTAACGGTTCTCTGGGTTGTCCTGTATGTATTACTCACCCACCCCTATATCTCACTCCTACCCCTATATCTCATCCCTACCCCTATATCTCATCCCTACCCTATATCTCATCTCTACTCTATATCTAATCCCTACCCTATATCTCACTCCTACCCCTATATCTAATCCCTACCCTATATCTCATCCCTACCCTATATCTCATCCCTACCCTATATCTCATCCCTACCCTATATCTAATCCTTACCATATAACTCATCCCTACCCTATATCTCACTCCTACCCCTATATCTCATCTCTACTCTATATCTAATCCCTACCCTATATCTCACTCCTACCCCTATATCTAATCCCTACCCTATATCTCATCCCTACCCTATATCTAATCCTTACCGTATAACTCATCCCTACCCTATATCTCACTCCTACCCATATATCTCATCTCTACTCTATATCTAATCCCTACCCTATATCTCACTCCTACCCCTATATCTAATCCCTACCCTATATCTCATCCCTACCCTATATCTCATCCCTATCCTATATCTAATCCTTACCATATAACTCATCCCTACCCTATATCTCACTCCTACCCCTATATCTCATCCCTACCCTATATCTCACTCCTACCCCTATATCTCATCCCTACCCTATAATTCCCATTATCCACCCAACCCTTTCAACGCTTAAATTGAATGCTAATTAAATTTATTTTTTAATTAATAAAAATAGGGTGATTCAGGTGGACCACTATATCAGTATACTAGTGACGGTAGGGCAGTGCTTATCGGTATATATACTTCACGTCGTGGTAAAGATTGTCACGTAATTAGTAATAAAACATTATCAGTTTATACCCGGGTCTCCATGAATATCGATTGGATAATCAATGTTATCAATAATAATTGATTGAGTGATTATATTTTTTATACATTTATAATTAATACTACATATAGTTATAATATTAAATATATTTATAATATTCAACTTAAATATGTAATACTATTATGTATTTACTTATAATCTTTAGATAATAAATATGTTTTATGTAACTATTATATATAATATTGTAATAATATACGGTATATATATCAGGGTTAAGCAAGGTTTTTGGATTTTAGGAAGGGGGTGTCAAAATAAAATTACCTAAAAATTCCTTAAATTCCCGAATATTCCCATGAAAATTCGATAAAGTTTCCATAAGTTTCCTACCCCCTTACTTAACCCTGACATTAACCTAATCAATAATTAATTGTTAGTGTAGTACTGTACTATAAACTATTTTAATTACCCAGGTAATTTCTATTTAAACATGTTTAATTGTAAAAGTCATAAATCACAATCACAATAATAATAAATATAGTTTCTTAATTGTTTAAATTTTTTAAAAATTAATAATTATTTTAAACAATTTTCAATTTACTATTTTCAATTTCACAATGTTTAAATACATCCAGATAATATTCTAATTTATACGGTATAAAGTGATTGAATATCATATAAATCAATAATATCTCTAAAAAAATATGCTAATATATAAAAATAATTAACTTTATCTAAAAGAATTTATAAGTTTGAGAAATAGACTAGCTAAATATTTTTTAAGTATTTAAGTATTTTATTTTTTTGTTCAAAATTTTCGTACTTTTTACTGTAATAATATAATATTATTTTTTTAAAAAAAATTCAAACCATTAAAAGAAAGCAAAATAATGTTTTTTTTGTATTGATAATTAGGACATTTAATTATTATAATAATAATAATAATAATAATAATAATAATAATAATAATAATAATTCTGGTTATTATTATTATATAAAACAGTTGTAACTAACAAATCGATTAGTTTTATAATTGTTTCTATATTTTATTGTTAACATTTGGTATTATTATTTTTATTATATTCATGTATTAAATAATTGATATATTTGTAGATGTATTTAATTAAAATAAAATACCTAAAATGATTATACCATTATATTAAAAAAAAATATTTTATAATATATTATATACACATTATATAGATATTTTAAAAGTTGTTATTGTAATAATAATAAAACAATTAGACAATTAATAATCTATTTTTAATATTTAAAAATATAAAATGTTTAATACAATAAACTATGAACTATATTTTTATTATGAATTAAATAATTTTTTTGTAACTATTGGTAACAAATTTTCTAGTGTAATTTTAAAAAATAATAACTAATATAAATATTTATACTAACAAGTTATTAAGTTTTTATCAATTGATTTTAGTTATCAATTGAAGATTTATAGTTAGCTAATAATTTAGAAATTAAAGTTTTTTTGTGTATTAAAAATTACAATAAATAATTTTAATAACTTCAGTTTAATAATTATTTTAACATATCAATAATTATAACTTTTAACAAATATTTTTGATTATTATGGCAATTAATGCCTTTATTATAAGTTTATTGTGGATATTATTTATCTATAAAATATTAATTCATACGACAGAGTATTTGAAATACCAGACAAACAATGAATTATATTTTAATAAATCGGATAATGTGTTTGATATCAAATCTATTCCATCGATAACAATGTGTTTTGATAAACAATGGATGAATAGATTATCCAAAAATAATAATACATTTAATGATTTGTTTAAATGTTTAATAGACAGAAAATTATGTCATAAACATAATGATAAAAACTACTGTATCTGCGCTATACCTATACGGGTAAACAATGTTTAACTTTATTTTACCATGGTAATTTTACAAATTTAAAAATAAATACCAATAGATTAAATACTGTATTAAATATACGTTTCAACAATACTTTACCAGTAAAAATAGCATTAACCACTAGTAATACACCCATACATTTCAAACACCGTATGGATAATGTTAATGAAAACAATATATATATGTTTATACTATAGAAACAAATCTTCAACAATACCTACCGTTTCCCTATCACACTGATTGCTATAACTATGATATCTATGGCGACAAACAATCATCTAATGGACGACTATTTCAACCAAAATCCCGAACTGAATGCATGTTAAATGTAATGACTGATAGAGAGTATAGAAAATGTAATTATAATTACTATTGGACTCAATATCGTATAGAAAATAAATCATCAATTTTATCAGTTAATAGACATTCAAACAAAATGATAAACAATAATATGATTAATGATTGTAATATTGTTTATAAAACTTCTGAATTATACACAAAATGCAAACCTGTTTGCAATCATTATACGTACGATATTTCACTTTTGATAATTACCAATAAAATCAATGAAAATAAATATAAACAAATCATTTTTATTAATATTAATCGACATTTAAAACTAATAGTAATATATTCGCCATCGATTTCAGCCATAGCTTATTGGTGTGAATTGGGAGGACTTATGAGTATGTTTTGGGGATACAGTTGTTATTCATTAATAATATCAGTAATAGAAATAAAAAATATGTTAATATATTAATTTGATATTTTATAAAATATTTTTTTTCTAATTAATTTTTCTTTGTATATATATATATATATTAATATAAATGTATTTTTGTTTTCTAAAAAATTTATTGTTACATTTGATTTCATATCAATTGATTTGCTATTTTGAAATATTATTTTTTTTTTGCGAAATATTATATTTAGATGTCGATAAATTGTTTATATTAATTTATCATTTCAAATGAAATATTTATATATAAAATATCGTTTTTGTATTTATATAGTAAACAATAACAGGACATGTAATTTGTATATCTTCATCAAAAAAATACATTAGTAATTATTGTATGTTTTTGTACATGTATTATTATATTTTACAAGTTATTGAATTATCTATTTTTGCATTCATTAGTATTTGTAATTACTATACTAAAAGTATTTTTATTTATTTTTTAATAAATTTAAAAAACTTTATTAAAGTGTATATTAATAATAATAATATGAATTTTACATTAGCAGATGATAACTCACTCAATATGACTGCAAATAATTATAGTATTAACAAAATAACAACTGATTGTCCGGGAAATTGTGAATCAGATTCATTGTGTGTATCTATTATGGGATTTATGGCATTTATTATGGTTTGTCTGGCAATTGGTTTGACTTTCAAATACAGGCATCAAATCAATAATAATAGACGTGTCAGCCATTGGATCAGTACTTTCAGCGAATTATTACATCCATCGTAATCACCATTACATATTGACAATGTATTAAAAATATTATAACACTTTTATAATTGTATTAACAATTTGATTAAATATTAATCTATTTAATAATAATAAAAAAAACAATTATATAAATTATAATAAAACGTAAAATTATATATATATATATATATAAAATAAACTGTATCTGTATATTATCAATAAAAAATTGTAATTACATATATATTTATGTTCAATTTTGTTTAAATAAATATAACTTAATTATTATTGATAATTTGTTTTAGCCAATCGATATGCATTGATATACGTGAATACAATAGATGTGTATTAATAGTATCTTTAGTGTCTATTAGTTGACATTCACTACTACTACGTGTAGAATAGACACCAACGAGCACTGCCCTACCATTGCTATACTGAAATAGCGGTGCACCCGAATCACCCTTAAAATTACAATAATAATTATCATATAATGTATATTAGTATACAAGTATTGTATATAACATTACTGGACAACCCATAGAACCGGTAGTTTTTGGATATCTGAAACCCCAAATCATACGACTGTTTTCATCTCTTGAATCGTTCAGCGATCGATAGATTGCTGTATAACTTATTTGCAATCTATTGGTCAATGTTTTGTCGCCTTCGTGTATATAACCGTAACCGGCATACAGTCCCAGTTCATAGCCGCTATTGACTGACAGCTCACGGGGCAAACATATGCCATTGAGTGTCCGATAGCCGGCACCCATATGTCCAGCCATTATCGGCAATTGTAGCTGAAGTTTAATGAGTCCGATATCGACTGACGGGTTAATTATTTTGTTTTGTTGTCTATAAATTGGATGAATAAATGTTTGTTCAACTCTGTAGCTATTAGTTAGCTGATCAGTGTCTAAGACTCCGGGATATACTAACAGATCATTGATTGGTGAACTGTTTTTTAGATAAAATGGATAAGATTTCATATATATATATATATATATGTATACAGTATACAGTATACAGTATACAGTATACAGTATACAGTATACAGTATACAGTATACAGTATACAGTATACAGTATACAGTATACAGTATACAGTATACAGTATACAGTATACAGTATACAGTATATATAATTTTAAGTATCGTACTCTAACACGTGTGCTGCTGTCAATATCCAACGCTCATTAAGTATAATACCAGTGCCGCGGCCACCACTGTATTAAAATTTTTAATTTAACTAAAATTATTGATTGTTTTAATTTTAATACATACTAATTGCCGATTTTAATAAACACAATGAACGGCACTTCACCCGGTTGTGCGTTACGACCCAAATGTATATCCATTGGTGTTGTTGTTGTATTGGATAACCATTTAAAGCACTTTCCACTCGACATCAGTGACTGCCGTCCGATACCACATCCCTTGAGTGTTACATTGGGATAGTGTTTGTGGGATGAATGGGACTGACATACAATCGATAGAAACTTTAGACTTACTATTAATGCTAAATATAATTACATATTTGTCAAAATAATTATATAATTAAAAAAATTAATTACTTTTTTGAAATTGTTTTGTTTAATTAATTGATTATTTTGTTTTAAATATTTTTGTGATGTATAACTTACTTATTAATATCATCGTAATAAAAAGTATAATAGATAATAAAAATTTTGCACAAAATTTAGATATTATAGTCACTTTACATGAAAAATAGTAGATTTTTAACTAAATAAAAAATGTTATACTTACTACATTTGTATTAAAATTTGCATTTAAATACATGTATGTATTAATATATATATATTGTATGTTATTTAATATATTACTGTAAATATTAACAATATACTTTATACTTTATATTATATTACATTATAGTGTACTGTATAGTAGTTGCATAAAAAATATTTAATTAACCAAAAATAATACAGTATAACTAATATTACTAGTATTACATATCATATAAGTTATTCAAAAAAAATTGACTTTTAATTTTAATTTGAATATTATATTTAATATTAACTATTACATTATTATTAGTTAACAATTAACGACAACAACAACTAGTAATAATAATCAATCAATCAATTTTTATTGATAACATATATTATCTAATTGACATATATTTTATAAGTTAATAAAATAAAATTTATAAATCAATCAAAAATAATAATATTATTAATAATAATTGTAATCTTGTTTATAAAATTTCTAAATTATACACAGAATGCAAATCCGATTGTAATTATTAAACTTACAATATTTAACTTTAGGCAAAATTAACAATGAAATTGAATGAATATACAGTATATATAAACAATTTCTTTTATTTTACATTATATTAAATAAACTGTTAAATTATATTAGAATTACACGATTCTTATAATTTATATAAATGTTATATAATTTTATGATAATATAATATAATATATATATATATATATATATATATATGAAAATCCCAATGTAACACTCAAGGGATGTGGTATCGGACGGCAGTCACTGATGTCGAGTGGAAAGTGCTTTAAATGGTTATCCAATACAACAACAACAACAACAACACAAATGGATATACATTTGGGTCGTAACGCACAACCGGGTGAAGTGCCGTTCATTGTGTTTATTAAAATCGACAATTAGTATGTATTAAAATTAAAACAATCAATAATTTTAGTTAAATTAAAACAATAATACCCAGTGGTGGACGCGGCACTGGTATTATACTTAATGAGCGTTGGATATTGACTGCCGGACACGTGTTAGAGTATGATATTTAAAATTATATATATATATATTATATATACTGTATATATATATGAAATCTTAACCATTTTATCTAAAAAAAAACAGTTCACCAATCAATGATCTGTTAGTATATCCCGGAGTCTTAGACACTGATCAACGAACCGATAGCTACAGAGTTGAACAAACATTTATTCATCCAATTTATAGACAACAAAACAAATTAATTAATCCGTCAGTCGATATCGGACTCATTAAACTTCATCAACAAATGCTGGACATATGGGTGCCGGCTATCGGACACCACTCAATGGCATATGTTTGCCCCGTGAGCTGTCAGTCAATAGCGTCTATGAACTGGGACTGTATGCCGGTTACGGTTATATAGATGAAGGCGACAAAACATTGACCAATAGATTGCAAATAAGTTATACAACAATCTATCGATCGCTAAACGATTCAAGAGATGAAAACAGTCGTATGATTTGGGGTTTCAGATATCCAAAAACTACCGGTTCTATGTGTTGTCCAGTAATGTTATATACAGTACTTATATTTTAATATACTTTATATATCAGGGTTGCTAAAGGTTTTCTATTTCAGGAGGGTATTGGGGATGAAAATGGCAAAAAAATTGATAAAGTTTGGGGGTATAGGGGATGAACATTCTTTATTGCATTTTTAAACGACAATTTTTGCCAATTTTGAGTAATTTCCCAATCAATAATAATTGAGTTATATTTTTTAAACAAAAAAAACAAATAAATATGTATTTACAATTTTTTTAAATTGATAATACACATGTACAGTTTAGTATATAATTTTAGATTTTAATATAAGTTATACAATTGTTTTTTTTAAATATTTTCTTTATGATTATTATGTAGAAGAATATATAATTAAAAAATTGTTTAAATAATATATAATTACAAAATTGTTTAAATAATATATAATAAAAAAATTGTTTAAATAGTATATACATTATATATTTATAAATTAGTGTTATATAAAAATTTACATTCGTAATTATTATTACGTAAATGGTGATTACGATAGTTGTAATAATTCGGCTAATGTACTAATTATTTTTATGAAATTAATATTTAAGTGCTAAATTTTTTTTTTAAAAAATATACAAATTATAATTAATAAAATGTAAAAACAATTAAATTATATATATATATTGTTTAAATTCGTAAATTATATTAAAATTACACGATTCTTATAATTTATATAAATGTTATATAATTTTATGATAATATAATATATATACAAAAATAATTGACTACTAGTTAGGACAGATATGCCGATCCACATACCAATAGTACCACCGATTTCATAGACAAGTGAATAGATATCCATTGATAACTGTTCAGTGATTTGTGGCTCTAATGTGTGTTTCGGTATTATATTGATTTCAGTATAGTTTAGTCCCGTCGACGACCCGACTATTGTTGAACTCATATCCGGTAGTATTCGGAAACACCGAACCATTGATTGTTTCCAACATTTTCTATAATATCTATTGTATAAATCAAATGGATTTTCATCATTGCTCTGACAATTAGTTATTTCAGTATTTTTAGATAAATTTATTTCATAGAATGTAAATGGAAAACAACTATTGGTTTTTAAATATTGATTTTCGATACAATTTTTACGTTTTTGTTGTCTTTTATTTTCATAAAATATATTATCAAATGGATTTTCGATTGAATCCAAACACTGATCATTGGTTGGCAATAGTTTGACGGCTTTAGTCGTATAATAAATATTTCTAAAACTATTTGGTTTTATTTCAAATATATTTCCATAACTCCAATCATCAAATTGTGTCCTTAATTTAATTAATGAATTTTTAATTTTTTTCAATTTAATACATAAATTCTTTAATTTATGTTTTCTAATATAATTGATTGATTCGTCTGTCTGATTGAATAATAGATTATATCTTATCTCATAAGGAAAATATAATTTTGTAGACGATTTTTTTAATTTATTATATTTTATATATAATTGTTTTTCATGACATATGTCAGCAACATGTGAACCATCAGTAAACGAAAATTGACAATCAATTAAATTATAATAAATTTTGTGTAATAGGCGTCTATTATCCGTATTAATCACTTCCGCATAACTATTAATATGTTTGTATATATAGTCAAAATCTTTATCGATGTCATCAATAGACAAATTTCTAAATATTGATTTAAATAATAGTATAGTTATAGAAATCATCGGAATTCTAATATTGTGTTCAAATTTTATTTGTGTTATTGTTTGATATGATTTATAAATTGTAATTATCGACAATAAATGCCAACACATTAGTAGAAAACATATTAGAAATATTAAATAACTGATTATTTGTTTAGTATATTTAAAATATCTTAATTTAATAATGAACTTGATTTTTGTCGGCAAATTAGTTAATAATTTTTTCAATGAAAATATTTCTATTACTGATATTATTAATGAATAACAACTGTATCCCCAAAACATACTCATAAGTCCTCCCAATTCACACCAATAAGCTATGGCTGAAATCGATGGCGAATATATTACTATTAGTTTTAAATGTCGATTAATATTAATAAAAATGATTTGTTTATATTTATTTTCATTGATTTCATTGTTAATTACCAAAAGTGAAATATCGTACGTATAATGATTGCAAACAGGTTTGCATTTTTTGTATAATTCAGAAGTTTTATAAACAATATTACAATCATTAATCATATTATTGTTTATCATTTTGTTTGAATGTCTATTAACTGATAAAATTGATGATTTATTATGTATGCGATATTGAGTCCAATAGTAATTATAATTACATTTTCTATACTCTCTATCAGTCATTACATTTAACATGCATTCAGTTCGGGATTTTGGTTGAAGTATTAGTCGTCCATCAGTTGATTGTTTGTCGCCATCAATGATATCATAGTATTGGCAATCAGTCTGATAGGGAAACGGCAGATATTGTTGAAGATTTGTTTCTAAAGTATAAACATATATCTTGTTTTCATTAATAATATCCATGTGTTGAAAATGTGTGGGCGTATTACTAGTGGTCAGTCCTATTTTTATTGCCGAAAAATTGATAAAATGTATTTCTATTAATAATTTATTACTATTGATTATTAAATTTGTAAAATTACCCTGGTAAAATAAAGTTAAACACTGTTTACCCGTATAGGTATATCTCAGATAGTTTTTATCATAAAGTTTATAACATAATGTTCTGTCTATTAAACATTTAAACAAATGCTTAAACGTATTATTTTTTTTGGATAATCTATTCATCCATTGTTTATCAAAACACAGTGTTATCGATGGTATAGCTTTCATATCAAACACATCATCCGATTTATTGAAATATAATTCATTGTTTGTCTGGTATTTCAAGTACTCTGTCGTATGAATTAATATTTTATAGATAAATAATATCCACAATAAACTTATAATAATATTAATTGCCATAAGTATTAACAACAACAACAAAATTAGTTAATTATAATTATCAATTTTATAAGTATAAATATTTAAAAATAATTATTAAAATAATATTATATTGCTATATTAGGTTAAACATAATTTTTAAAATAAAACTTAGTTAACAATATAACTATATATATATATATATATATATTAAATAAATTTATATATATATGTTTCCAATAGTTACACAAAAATTATTTAATTAATAATAAAAACAGACAATTGTATTTAACATTTTATAAATTGTAAACGTTATAATAGATTTTTTATTATAATAGTTAAAAAAAACTTTATTATTTAATTAATTGTAGTATTACAATAATAAGTTTTATTTACGACATTCATAACATTATTTTTTTTATTATTATTTAAATTTTATTATCTACTGAATACAATACAATATTTTGTATAATAATAAATTTAAATATCTATATAATATGTATTCAATATTTATAATATTGAATAATATATTTATTATCAATTGAAAAAAAATTTAATATACTTTATTAATTATAAACTTATTTAATAATCTTTATTAGAATATATATATATATAATATTATTATTGATCCTATCCTCCCTACCCTATAACTCCCACCCCCCCTTAAAATTAAAAAAATGTTAATGACATAAAAAAATACTATTAAAAAAATATGGCGATTCAGGTGAACCGCTATATCAGTATAGGGTAGTGACGGGTAGGGCAGTGCCTGTCTGTATATATATACTACACATAGTAGTAAATACTGTTACATAAGTTATCAAATAATAATTGATTATTTCTACTGATTTATAGATTTGTAAATCTATAAATAATACAAGTAGTTTATATTAAATATTATATTGATTTAATTAAACTTGGTAAATTAATTGTATTAGAATTACACGATTTTTATAATTTATATAAATGTTATATAATTTTATGATAATATAATATATATATAAAAATAATTGACTACTAGTTAGGATAGATATGCCGATCCACATACCAATAGTACCACCGATTTCATAGACAAGTGAATAGATATCCATTGATAACTGTTCAGTGATTTGTGGCTCTAATGTGTGTTTCGGTATTATATTAATCTCCGTATAGTTCGTGAATCCCGTCGTCGACGACAACCCGACTGTTGTTGAACTCATATCCGGTATTATACGAAAACACCGAACCATTGATTGTTTCCAACATTTTATATAAAATTTTTCATATAAATCAAATGGGTTTTCATTGCTCTGACAATTAGTTATTTCAGTATTTTTAGATAAATTTATTTCATAGAATGTAAATGGAAAACAACTATTGGTTTTTAAATATTGATTTTCTAAACAATTTTTTAATTTCAGTAGTTTTTTATTTTCATAAACTAAACGATCAAATGGATTGTCGATTGAATCCAAACACTGATCATTGTTGGCAATAGTTTGACGGCTTTAGTCGTATAATAAATATTTCTAAAACTATTTGGTTTTATTTCAAAAATATTTCCGACACCAAAATCATCAAATTGTGTCTTTAATAAAATTAATGTATTTTTAAATTTTTTCAATTTAATACATATATTTTTTAATTTATTTTTTCGTATATAATTGATTGTTTTATATGTCAAATTAAACGAAAGCTTATAAATTATCTTATAATAAAAATAGAAATTTGTTGACAATTTTTTTGAATTATAAAATTTTATGTATAATTGCTTTTCATTACAATCAATATGTGAACCATCAGTAAACCAAAAACGACAATCAATTGCTTTATAAAATATTTTTTTTAATTGGCGTCTATTATCCGTATTAATCACTTCCGCATAACTATTAATATGTTTGTAAATATAGTCAAAATCTTTATCGATGTCATCAATAGATAAATTTCTAAATATTGGATTAAAAAACACTATAGAAATAGTAATCATTGGTAGTCTAATATTGTTTGCAAATTTTATTTGTGTTATTGTTTGATATGTTTTATAAATTGAATAAATCGACAATAAATGCCAACACATTATTAGAAAACATATTAGAAATATTAAATAACTAATTATTTGTTTAGTATATTTAAAATATCTTAATTGAATGATTAAATTAATTTTTGTGGATAATTTAGTTAACAATTTTTTCAATGAAAACATTTTGATTATTGATATTATAAATGAATAACAACTATATCCCCAAAACATATTAATAAGTCCTCCCAATTCACACCAATAAGCTATTGACGACATCACCGGTGAATATATTATATGTAATTTTAATTGTCGTTTAATGTTAATTAAAAAAACTTGTTTATATTTATTTTCATTGATTTCATTGTTAATTACCAAAAGTGAAATATCGTACGTATAATGATTGCAATCGGGTTTGCATTTTGTGTATAATTCAGAAATATTATAAACAATATTACAATCATTAATAATATAATTTTTAATCAATTTATTATTATGTCTATTAACTGATAAAATTGATGATTTATTATGTATGCGATATTGAGTCCAATAGTAATTATAATTACATTTTCTATACTCTCTATCAGTCATTATATTTAACATGCATTCAATTCGGGAATTTGGTTGAATTAGTAGTCCATCAGATGATTGTCTATTGCCATCGATATCATAGTTATAGCAATCAGTCTGATAGGGAAACGGTAGGTATTGTTGAAGATTTGTTTCTATAGTATAAACATATATATTGTTTTCATTAACATTATCCATACGGTGTTGGAAATGTGTGGGTGTATTACTAGTGGTTAATGCTATTTTTACTGGTAAAGTATTGTTGAAACGTATATTTAATACAGTATTTAATCTATTGGTATTTATTTTGAAATTTGTAAAATTACCATGGTAAAATAAAGTTAAACATTGTTTACCCGTATAGGTATAGCGCAGATAGTTTTTATCATAACGTTTATGACATAATGTTCCGTCTATTAAACATTTAAACAAATGCTTAAATGTATTATTATTTTTGGATAATCTATTCATCCATTGTTTATCAAAACACATTGTTATCGATGGTATAGATTTTATATCAAACACATCATCCGATTTATTGAAATATAATTCACTGTTTGTCTGGTATTTCAAGTACACTGTTGTATGAATTAGTATTTTATAGATAAATAATATCCACAATAAACTTATAATAATATTAATTTTCATAATTTTTGATAAAAAAAATTAGTTAATTATAATTATTATCAATTTATTAGTATAAATATATTAAAATAATTGTTTAAATATTTTATCAGATTTAAAAAATAAAATTGTAGTATATTTATAACATAATTATTAAATAAAATTTAATATTTAATAATATCACACAATATTATATAAACTTTTAACTTATATATAAATTTATGTTTTTTACAAAATTTATTATATGAATTAGATTTTTATATGTTTCCAGTAGTTACACAAAAATTAGTTAATTCATAATATAAAAAAACATAGACTAAACTGTATTAAACATTTTATATATTGAAAACATAACAATATATTTATTTTGTTATTTAGATTTTTATATTATTATTTAATGTAATTGTATTATTACATTAATAGCTATTATTTACAACATTTATCTAATATTATTTTCATTAGTACTGTATTTAAATATCTTATGAATACTATACAATTTTTTTTGTTGTTGGTGTAATGATGTATTTAATGATGTATTTTTATAATATATAAGTCTATTAATAGTGTTGAATATATTAATAATCAACTTTATTCAATTATTAAAAACTTTATTATTATTCAATTTCAATATTATTAATATTAATATAATTAATATTCGTTTATTTAATATTCATTTGTTGAATATATCATTAAAATTGAATTATATTTGAATAATGAATTGCAATATTAAAATTCATGATATAATAGATAATTATATTTTAGTGGTATAAAATGGTGTCTATAAATAATACAAACACATTTATGATGTATTATATATATATATATATATATATACAGTATATATAAAGCTTATACAGTTTATATTCAGTACATGTATAATATTATCAATGATAACAATAAACATTTCAATCAATAAACAAATCTTTAATAATATTAGTTATTTTCACTATTAATTAGATTATAATTTATTTATACAATATATATATAATAGTTTATTTTAATATATAAATATATATCACGATAAGTTTTAACATATAAATCTAAATCAATTGTTTGATAAGTTTTATTACATTCGACGGCAAATAAATTATCAAATGATTTGTGATATAATTTTTTTTTTAAATTAATGTTTTGTTCATATTTTAATTCATAATATTTTTCAATTTATATTTACAGAGATTTACTTTTTGTTTAAAAATAAAATATTATATAATAAATTTTAAATTAAAAAATAATGCAACTAAACTATATAATGAAATTTTAAATGTTTTTTTTAAAAAAAGTACAATATACAGTAATTATAATATATTAAAAATTATAGAAAAAAATTATTCTGTATATATAAGTCTAAATATTGTTTTAAACATTTGAAAACAAAATTATTGTTAGTTTTAATAGTAGATAACAAAAAAAACAATTTATAATTTACAATACAAAATATAATAATTATAATTAATCAATTTATTAACATAGAGTATTTACTATTTAAAAAAAATTTAATACTTATTATAATAAACTAATATGTAATTAACTAATTATATTTTAAAACACAATAATAATTTCATTATTAATTAATAAAATTAATTAATTAATTAATTAAATTGAAATTCAATAATCAATATATTGTTTAATGAAAATTATGGTTTCATTTTCAAATCTACCGATTCTTGTGTCCAATACATAGCTATCATATACCGACTCTACCGATAGCATTGACCACAACAACGGTGTACGGCTTATATCGCAACAGCTTCTGTAGTGATACATAAGCAGATCGTCCGAATCGGTCAGTTTGACGTATGGCTTACCGTCGGCCAGTGCGTCGGCGGTTAGCGTTTGTATATTATGGACACCCATTGCCTCGACATACTGGGCACGCAATACAATCTGTTTCGGACGCATACCTTTACCCCAGATATGCGATTGTCGGCGTTGGTGTCGAAATATACGGGGAAACTGATGTTTGGTTACGGTATTAGATTCACAACAAACCAGTACGTGTTGTACAGATAGTGTAGCTATAAATGGATCCCTATTTAATTCATCGATAATATAGTCCCGTAATGTCCATTGATTTGGACGAAATGTTACAATAAATTCGTCGATATCTATAAATATTAGTATATTATCGCTGGAATACCGGTGCCAACAATCGTCAGTCATTGCCAACTGATTGACATAACTGTCCTCAAGTACCCTATAGTTAGTCAATGTTAGCCACGGTATTACATCAACAAATGGGGACATTGATCGTAACAGTTGGTCAACTTTGGCCGATACTAACCGACTATTGTAGTAGAAAACAAATCTATCGATACCATTGATACGATAGTAGGCTATAAATTCAATTAACGTACGGACAGTTATGTACGGCCCGAACATCGGTCGGACACATATTACAATCGACGATGAATTACCCGATTGTTTTGTTTTACTATCATTTAGTTTGTATTGTATATCAATTGGATGTGACAGTCGTTGAAATTGTTTATTATTATTGTTATTATTAAATTTATGGCCAACTATTACCCGACTGGGCCGCCACTGTTTACCACTACTACTACTAGCCGACGACACCGGTAGCCAACATCTGAGCCGTACGACTACATAATCTGCTGCTGGACTATTGTCATCAAAATTTGCAGTATTTATAAATTTTATATCACTTTTATCAACGATTATGTTTGTATTATTCGGGAACAGACATACAAACTGATAGTTGTTTTGATACCAATAGTTGTTCATAGATTTGGCCAAAATATCGATCGATTGGCGACTGTTCGGTGACTGTTGTTGTTGTTGCCATACATAAGCCGTATAGACATATAGCGGTGGATGATATGGTTTTAATGATAATTGTTGCCAAACAGGTGGTACATAACTTTTGTCCACTTTATCTACAGGTGTTTGAGATGATGATGAAACACTAGCGATGATTTTTTGATGAAGTTTTATCACTTTATTATCAATCAGATCATCTGTAAAACATTGACTAATACATGGCTGACGATGATATCTATGATAATGATTTGAGCATAAACTATGGCCACAGGTATTACCCAAACAATATTTACAATCAAATAATAGCCACCAAATATTTAACACTAAATTCATTAATAAGACAATCAATACTATTAGTATGAAAATTATTTTTAAATATTTTGTACGAAATATTTTTTGTTGTCGAAAATACATATTTTTCTTTTATTAATAATAATAATAATAATAATAATAATAATAATAATAATAATAATAATAATAATAATAATAATAATAATAATAATAATAATAAAACCACAGTTATAGAGCATTTAACAAAATTAAAGATATATATCTTAATCGCATAAAATAATAACTTTTAATATAATACAGTATATATATATATATATATATATATAATGTATTTTCAGATATATTTATTGAAATACTAATAAATTGAAATTTAATAAAATTTCGTAGCTATTGGTAACAAATTAAAAAAAACTACTTTTTACTAACATATAAAATATAAAAAAAAATCTAAATAATATTAAATGTTTTCAATCAATATATCAATAATAAAAAAATCTATACTACAGACCCTGACAACTTTAATTGTTTCAACATTTATATAATTACAATATTGTTGTTCATTTAGTTACTAATGGTAACAATTTTTTTTTAAAAATAATATTAAAACATATTTTTACAACAAAACAAAACATCTACTGTAATAACTGTTTAGTAGATATTATTTTATAGTATAATTAATTACTGGTATTAAAATATATTATAATTATTTTTTGTACCAGGTACAATTTGTGATTGGAAAAAATTGTTCCTATTGTATTTATAATTCAAGTATTAATTAATTATTAATGATATATTTTGTTATTATAGAATATATCTAATTAAAATATACATTAATAAAACTATTTAATGATATTTATTAAGCTTCTATAATATATTTTATTATTAATTAGTAAAAATTAATTATTATATATTATTATAATATTTTTGTTAATAACATCTTTTTTTCTTTTTTTTATTAATAAATAACTATATCTTAATTATAGTATTACTAAATGTATGTTAACTGTCTTATAATACTTATATATAGTATACATACATACATAGTGTATATATACATACAATATAATTTAGATAAAAATAATTAATACTTAAAAGTTATATATTTGTATAAATATTTATTATATAATAAGTATAAAGTTTTAATTATTAAAAGGTAGTGTAATTCAATTGATAAGTACTAAAAAATAGTTTAAACAAAAATAAATATACAACATAATTGATTTTAATAACTAAATAATTTTTTACAAAATCTAAAAAATCTAATATATATATATGTATATATATATTTATAGTTATTATTTCATATATATATATATATATATATATATATATATATATATATATATATATATATATATATATATATATATCATTTGATAAATAAGATTGGTTATTATATTATGGCAACTACTAGAAAATAATAATGAAAATCAAAGCTAATATCATAATATTATTATTATTATTGTGGATATTATTTATCTATACAATAGTTTTGCATACAATTAAATATTTAAGTTATGAAACAAATAGTGAATTATATTTCAATAAATCTGATGATATGTTTGATGTGAAAGCTATGCCATCGATAACACTGTGTTTTACTACTAGTGATCATCAGTGGATCAGTTGGTTATCTGAAAGTAATGATCCGTTTTAAACATATATTTAAATGTGAACTAAATTCCCGATTGTGTAATAAATTTTATAATAAAAAACTATCTGCGCTATACTTATACGGGTAAACACAATGTATAACACTATTGTACCAGGGTAACTATACAATGTTTGAAGCAAATACAACTATTTGTACATATATAACACAATATGTATTAAAAATACTACTATTGTATGATTTGCCATTAAAATTATCACTGACCCCCAATAATTTATTTACAAATGCAATAGTTAATATTATTATTAGTTAATATATTTATATTTTATTTACTATATAAATATTTGACTAAACATTTTTTTTAAATAACTAATTAACTATAATTAATGACAAAATATAGTTAGAAAAAATAATTATTGGTTTGTTTTTTTTTCTGATAGCATTGGTTACTATTATCATTTAGAATAAAGAACACCCAGACACTTTTTTCTTATTGAATTTTTAATAATAGATAAGTTTATTTGCAAACATAAAAAATATTTTAATTAGATTTTAATCATAATTTGTAAAAAAATATTAATACAGTAAATATATTTTTTTTTTAAATTTCAACAACCAAATAATTAAAATTTTTTATTTAATTTTTATTAGCTAGCTAAACATTTCATACAGTTGCTAATTTTGTTCAATTTACCATGATCATTTAAACTATTGATTGTATTGGTAATTTTTGATAGTTCATTGTTTTGTTGTTGTTTATCGCTAGTTTTAACATAATCAAACAATTTTCTGCATTTAATAACTGATCCAGTTAGTTCAGCTTCTCTAACAATCATTATAATAAATAGTTGATCAATAGCATGGTTGATTTTTGTATTTAATTTTAATGGAGCCAGACACTTTTTTCTACTAAGTTCATCACGTATACATGGTGAATCATTTTTTCTATCTAATATATATATATATATACAGTAATATATCAATAATAATAATAATGTTTATTAAAATTTTAATATAATATTTTAAATAAAAATAACTTACTGCAAAAATTATTTAATAGTTGATCAGTAGTAATAGCTTCACTTAAATTAACCATGGTCATAATTATGGTCAATATAGCTAATGCAAACATTATAGTTACCGAAATTGAACTCATTGTTGTAAACTTGTAATTGTATTTTTTTTAAATTTGCTAAAAACTATAAAATTACTTTATTTTTAATTCAATATAATATTATTAGTAATAACTAACTAATTGCTATAAAAATTGAAAATTGCAGCAATATTTATACATTTTTTTTTATTAATAAATTAAAATTCTATGAAAATCTAGGCTCACCGATTTATGAGTTTTAAACTGTAAATTAGATTTTTTTTAAAATATATATTTATATAAGGGTACTAAAGTTTACATGTCTATAAATGTTACGTGTATAAATTTTTATATTTTTTAAACATTTAAAAAAATCAAATTAGAAATTTATAATTTAATAAATTATTTAATTATTAATTTATTTAATTACAAGGGAAACATGTTAATTCAATAACTTTACATTTAATTGTTATATTATATATATATATATATATTAATGTTGTTAGAGATTAATAAGTTTATTTACACATTGACAATTTAATAGACTATTTATTTATTTTTTTATAATTATCATGGTAATAAATTTTATTATTTCATTAATTTTCTATTATTAATACATTAATTATGATAATTTTTTTGTTTTTGCGAAATATATTTATAAAATAAATATTAATAAAAAATAGTACTATTTTTATTATTAATTTTAATTTATTGTTATTTGTAATTTTGATAATTTATACAGCAAAAAAAATTTAATGTTATTAAACTTATTAAAGTATGATCAGTAGTATTTTTTATTATTTATATATTTATTAAATTTTAAACACATTAAGCCGTAAATAATAATAATAATAATTTAATTTATGTTGATGAAAATAAAATATATTGTTTTTTTTTTGTTTATTGTTATCAATTATATGTTACAAATTAATCATAATTAATTATAAAAAATAATATAATTAATTATATGAATAGATAAAAAATTTAGTAATAAATATTTGAGGTAAAAAATAAATTAATTCATATAAGCATAACTTATCCAAACTCAACAATTTTAGTTTATTTTAAATTAATTTATTTTAAAAAATAATTTTACAATAATTATTAAAACATATATAAATTTTAAGATTTGTTTAATTTGGTTTTTTATTGCATTTGATGACAAATAAATTATTTAAAAAATATATTATTAAAATATAATTTCCATAAATCACTTATTTTTCACAAAAACAAAAAATCTTATGTAATTTAAGATTATGTAATACAAAATTTTGTAATAATATACCGTATTATTACAACAAAATTGCTAATATATTTTATTAAATAAATAATACTGTATATTTTTATTAAAAAAAATAATTTATATAATTACTAAAATATAAATTGTTTAAAATGTATTATAAAATTATTGTGTTAATAAGTAAGTTAAATAATAATTAATAATAATTAAATAAAATATTATTATTAATAAATATAAACCAAATAGGTCTCAACAGTTTGTCGATTATATGTCTGTCCCATTTATACCATAAACACTATCCAAATGTAACACTCAAGGGATGTGGTATCGGACGGCAGTCACTGATGTCGAGTGGAAAGTGCTTTAAATGGTTATCCAATACAACAACAATGGATATACATTTGGGTCGTAACGCACAACCGGGTGAAGTGCCGTTCATTGCATTTATACAAATCGGAAATTAGTTGGTTTTTCTTATATTTATTATTTAACTGATTTTGTTGTTGTTGTTATTGTTGGGAAAAAATTAATTAATTTTTTATATATATATTAATATATGATTCAAGTGGTAGTCGTGGCACTGGTATTATACTCAATGAACGTTGGATATTAACTGTCGGACACGCTTTAAAGTATATCTTATTATTATTATTATTATTATCGTTAAATAATTAAATAAATACATATTAAATACTGTTAAATAAAATTAAAATATTTATAAAAAAAAAGTTTGCAAAAATAATATATTTAATAATAATATTTTTATTTTATATAAATTTAGATTATATTATTTATTTAAAAAAAAATTATAAATAATAATTATAATGTTAAATGTTAATAATATATCTTACAGAAATTGTTTTTTTAAATAGATATTAAAAAATAAATAAACAAATAAATATTAAGATAAAAAAATATTTTTTTTTAAAAATAATTATATTTAATTTATTAATATATATATATATATAGATTTCCAATCGATGATCTGGTAGTACATCCCGGACTCTTAAACACTGATGATAAGCGCACCGATAGCTTCAGTGTTGAACAAACATTTATTCATCCAATTTATTTAAACCAAAATAAATCATTTAATCCGGCCTTTGATATCGGACTTATTAAATTGAAATCAGATTTGCCGCTTAACACCCACCGCCGTCGTCGTCGTCGTCGTCGTCCATGGGGTGCATACCGTACAGTCAATAGCATATGTTTGCCCCGTGAGCTGTCAGTCAATAGCGACTATGAACTGGGACTGGTATGCCGGTTACGGTTATATACATGAAACAGACCAAACAGATTGACCAATATATTGAAAATAAGTTATACGGCAATACATCCGGCAGAAAACAATACATCAGATGAACAAAATCGATTGATTTGGGGAATCAGATATCCATTTAATACCGGATCCATGGGTTGTCCCGTAAGTTTTAAATATTAAAAAAAAAATAAAATAAATATATTTATTTATTTATTCTGTTTAAAATTAACTATACTATTTAAATATAGTAAATATTAAATTATTTGGTTAATTTGTTGTGTGGTTTAATTAAAATTAAAATCAGGGTGATTCAGGTGCACCATTATATCAATATACCAGTGACGGTAGGGCAGTGCTTATCGGTATATATGCTTCACGTATGGGAAATGCCTGCCATCTAACCAATCAAACAACTTATTTACTATTTCCACGTATTTCAATGCATATCGATTGGATAAAACAAATCATTATCAACAATAATTAACTAGAATAATGATTATATTGATTATAATAATTATTATTATCATATATATTTATTATTTGGTTAGTGTTAAAGATTTTATCAATACAGTTTATATTTATAAAAAAAAAATTTGAATAAATAATAATATATTTAAAAATTAAATTAACAATTTAAATTTAGTAGTACTTAAATTCAATAATTTTTTAATAACAGTTTTAAATTAATTAGCAATTATATAAAATTTAAATATATATTTAATAAATATTGATAATCATAAATACTGTACTGTATTCTACTGTATATAAGCAAACAATAATTGTGATTACGATGGATGTAATAATCCGCGGAAAGTATTGATCCAATTGGTTAATACACGTCTATTATTCAGTTATTTGTCTCTTGTATTTGACATACAAACCAATTGCCAGACAAACCATAATGAATGCCATAAATCCCATAATCAATACATAATCATTGACTGGTAATCATTATTTTCTGCACACTTTGGTGGGTCACTTGTGGGTCAATATTATATCAGTGCTATTGTTTGTTACATTAACATTATGTGAACTTTTTTTTGTAGACATATTTGTTTTTATTATTATTATTATTATTATTAAATTATTAATTTTACTATAATTTTCTTTTTTTAAAAAAACTTTATATTAATAATTTTTTTTGTGGATATATTTAGAAAATAATATATTATATAATATATAAATAATATAATATATGTTTTTTTGCTGCACTTATTAAATTATAAAAGTTATATATATATACTGTATAAAATAGTTATTATTATTATTAAAATATTATAATATGATATAATGAACTATTTATTAAATATATACTGAAATAATAATTTATAACTTAAAACTAATACTTTATATAATAATGTAATATTATTGTTATTTTTTTGTTAGTGTTAATAACTGTATATAAATATTGGTACATTATCTACATGTATATGAAAATATTGAATTAATATAAACAATTTTTTTATAATTGTTATTTAAATAAATTGAAGAAAACAATATTATTAATGTTATAGTTTAGTTATAATTAATATTGTAGTAGTAGTAGTAGTAGTAGTTTATGCAATACTGTACTATAATAACAGTTATTATAAGTATCTTTTAATATAAAAATTGAATTAAAAAATATATAATAATATAAATAAAAGATCATTAATGAAATATATCATATATATTGGTCATAAATTAAAAACATATTTATAAAAATACAATTTATATATTGTTAATATTTTTGGTAAAGTTATCATCAATATTATATAATATTAATTGTTAAATTAAAATTTAAAAAAATTTTTTTTAGTTATTTTGAATTTATATTTGTTATTGTAACTATAATTTTAAAAAAATAAAATTTAATATTAATATTATTTTTTATGTATTTATTTAATTAATAAACTATTAATAAACTAAATATTAGTTTTTTACAATAACATTTTAATATATACCATATAATCAACATATAGATTATTATAAATATATTAAATATATAACAAACTATTTATTATAATTTTTTTAATTTTTTGAGAGTAAAAAGATATGTCCTGTTATTGTTTATAAAGTATTAATAACTGTTTATTAAATACAGCTATAAATTATATACTATTAATATGACTATTAAATTTAAATATAAACAATTTTTTATGTCATTTAAATAATTGAAATTATTTCAATTGTAAATCAATGAATAATAGTGTTCAATAATAAAAATATATTTTTTTTAAATAAATATAAATAAAAGTTTTTTTATGTTAGTTTTAAAATAAATATAAACTAAATTCAACAAAAATATTTTATTAATTGTGAAATGTTATCAAATATAAAGATTTAAATTAATGTAACAATAAAAAAAATTTTAATTAATTTTATGTAAAATTAATAATTAAATTATGTATTATTATTTCTATAAATAAATACATTTTAATTTTTTTATACAATTCAATTCATATATATTATTATAAAGTATTATCTAATATATAATTAGATTTAATGTATCAATTTTAGATTATAGTAATTACTATATAAAACTGCAACTAATAATAATAAATATAGATATTTTAAAATTACTATTTTTGTTATCTATTTAATACTAAATATAGATTTTTTAATAAACATTATCTTTAGTTATAATTCTCAAAATATATTCATTAGTTTGTTGTTATTATTCTGAGTGTTGTTTCAGTTGTTCTTCAATATAATTATTTGGACGAAATCTGTTGTGTAATGTCTTGAAGTCAATGGTATGGCCAACACTTTGCTCAGCAGTTTGACCATCAGTTTGACCACTGATGTCAATGCTGTCCAATTGTATGTCAGTTGTGTTATCTGTGTTTTTCCTCAATTTATTAATTGTTGCACTGATTATAGTGATTATCATTAACATTGTTGAAGACAATTGCAATGATTAGGACCAATGATGGACTACTACTAATAGTATCATTAGGTCTACAATTAATATAAATATTGATTTAATATAAAAATTTTATTTTTTAAAAAATATATATACAATTTTCACTTACATGTCAGCTGTAGTAGTAGTAATTGTTGAACTTATTGTTGTTGTATTCATTGTGTTAATATCAATAAGTTTAATTTAGTAAATATAAAAATATTATTTTATAAATATAATTATTATTTTAAAACTTATTATACAGTAAGTGATAAATCAATGATAACCTAATAAGTTATACTAATATATTTTACTAAATAATAAACTTATATATATATATATATTGTATTAAAATTAATAAATAGATTTTCAAAAAAAAGGATGTAATAAAACATAAACATTTATATGTTTAACAAATATCATATTTATTAAATTATTGATTTTTTTATTGTGTATAAATATAAATATCTAATATGATTTTTAAAATTATTATTATGAATTTGTTAAATAAATTTTATGCTAAAAGTATTAATTTTTTTTTAGTTTATGAAATGATAATTTTTATAATTATTTAAACTAATAAAATAGTAAATAAAAATCAAAATTATAACCATGGTCATGATTTATAAAATTTATTTTTTTTGTGTCACATTGCTATATAAATATATAAAAATATTTTAATATTATGTTACAAATATTTACAGATATAAATGTTTTTATAATTTATATGTAAATAATATTGAAATCATATTTAAAAATTAATAAAAACAAATTTTTGTTAATATGACTAATTGATTATTAATCATATAATTAAATAAACTTAATAAATATTAGATATTGAAAATAGTTTATTAGTCTAAATCTTTTTGTTTAAATTAAATTAGTTAATACTTATTAAAAAAATAAAATATACAAATATTAATATATTTAAATTTATATTTATTTATAATCCAAATAATTTATATAATTGATTTTTAAATTATTAAATATTTGTTTATTAATCTAACATATATTAATAGATAACTTTTATTATTTTACAATAAAAATAATTAATTTCATAATAAATTTACTAAAAAAATATTTTATTGAGCGCTTGTAATTATTAATTTCAATATTATACATTTTTAAATACAGTATTTATATATATATATATATATCGAATATAAAATTTTTAATATAATATTATACAATATTTTAATAGTATATTGTATGCCATAAGTTATAAAATTACATATTTGTTAATAATTTTAATGTATACTGTATTTACAGTATTAAATATATATATATATATATATATATATATTTATATAACTATTCTCAAATTGCAAACTCTATAAAATAAAAATTAAAAATAATATATTGAAAATATGTATTATTTGTATTTTAGAAATTATTACTAGTGATAAAAATTCGTTAAACAATAAAAATATATATAATGATTAAAAAATACATAACAATTATTATTTTTGCTAATTTAATATTAATGATAACAGTTATGTCAATAGTAGTGAATGGTTTGCACTCACATATCAAACACTATCCGAACATAACTCTCGATACGTGTGGTATCGGACGTCAATCGTCACTACTGGCCGACGGACACTGTCTTAAGTGGTCATCCAATTGGACTAGAAATATACAAAACGGACGATTGGCCAAACCGGGAGAGTGGCCGTGGATTGCGCTGATTTCGGGAACAAAATATGTTTTAGGATTTATACCAATTAAACAGTTAATTTTAATTAATTATTATGATTCAGAAAACTTCAAAAAACAAATCACTTACAAACTTATATTATAATTTTAATTATATAAATATAATATTTTTAATTAATAATTTTTTGTTTAGTTCCCAATGTACTGGTGTTATACTAAATAGCAATTGGATATTAACTGCTGCACATTGTATTAAGTAATTACATATTATTATTATTATTATTATTATTATTATTATTATTATTATTATTTTAATATCAATATATTAATATAAATAAATTTTTATATTTTATGAAAGATTTGAACCTAAGAATATTTTTTTAATATCTATGATTATATAACCATAAAATAAATTTTTATTAAATGATAAATAATATTTAAAATATATTTATATAAAGTTTTTTGTTTATTATGAAAAATAATAATTACTATAGTATTAATTTGAGATAATCTATTGACCGTCCAGGGCCTGAATCTATAGTACACCAGGTGCTATAGTAGTACCTAAAAAAAATTATAAAAATTTTTACTATCATATAAATCCATAGATGTTTAAAAACAAAATTATTTAATTTTCTGTATTTTTTTAAAAAAATATATAATTAACATAAATAACAACAATAACCTAAAATCTGTGTCCACTACTTATATATATATATAATAGATTTGATTTTACGCAAACTGTACGCACAGTTCATAACCAACGACACGCGGGCCATACATACGTTATACAAAAACGTATTGTTCACTACAACTACTATACCATTGATGATCGATCACCAAACTATAGATATGATATTGGATTAATAAAATTGGTTCAACAGATACCGATACCAACCATCAGTGACACAACAATTGGTGGTCAGTTATATCCAGAGTTGAACGGTATTTGTTTGCCGGACACAAACATTGTCAATGTCGACGACGAATTGGCACTGACAGCCGGTTTTGGTTTTATTGATGAAAGAGTGGAAAATTTTGGTCCACTAATGATGGGTTGGATTAAAATTGATAAACCAATTGATAATAACTCTGATAAGTGGGGCGATTGGATCAGAGCTTACAGATATCCGCCCACTACTGGTGCTGTTACTTGTGGGGTAAGTACAGTATATATATATATACAGTGTATATATAAATTTAATTTAATTATTATATAATTAATTTTTTACAAAAAAATAAATAAAAAAAACATAATTATAGGGTGACTCTGGCGGACCATTGGTCCAGTATGTCGGCAATCGGGCCGTACTTATCGGTCTAAGTCAAGGAAAGATAGTGTCTGTCAATCCAATCGATTGTCTCGAATATAAATCAAATAATTTAATGAAATTTATAAGAGTTTCCAGATTTGTCGATTGGATTGTCGAAACAGTTAAATATAATTAAAAAATATATTTTTTTTAATTTTTTAAAACCCCTCCCCCCCTAAGCCTACCAAAAAATATTGCATAAAAATTTTTCCAATAAATTAGTATTTTAAATAGTTTTTAATTTATAGAATAATTTCATAAATAATAATGTAATAATAATCATTAATAATAAATACTAATGCTAAATAGTAATAATAATTTAATACTAAAAGATTAAATATTTGTTTGTTTGTTAATTATAATGTTAAATGTTAATGTATATATATATATATATATATATACATAATGTTAAATGTTAATGTATATATATACATATATAATTGTAAACTAATATTACAGCAAAAAAATCAAATAATATTTGTTATCATATAGAAAACAAATAATATGTGATAAAATATAAATAATTAACAATAATTTTATTTTCAATTTATCAATAATATTTACTACTAATTAAATTTAAAACCAAATTTTGTAATAAATATTTATCTAAATATATTATCATCACTTAGTTTAGTAGCAATAATTGATTGTTGAAATAATTGTTTATCAACTATATTAATATAATTAAGTTGATCCAGGACAATTTGTGTACACGTGGGTCTAGCAGTTTATTGTAATAGTTTTTTGTTGTTGTAATTACTATATTCTATATTATACATTTTTAAATATAATATTTATATATAATTATACGATATATACAGTATATACAATATATATATATATATATATATATATAATTTTAAATATTATACAATACATTGTATGCCATAAGTTATAAAATTACATATTTGTTAAAAATTTTAATGTATACTGTATTTACAGTATTAAAAATATTTATAATATAATATAACTATTATCAAATTGCAAACTCTATAAAGTAATTATTGCAATAATATATTGAAAATATGTATTTTTATTTTAGAAATTATTACTAATGATAAAAATTTGTTAAACAATAAAAATATATATATAATGATTAAAAAATACATAAAAATTATTATTTTTGTTAATTTACTATCAATTATAACAGTTATGTCAATAGTAGTGAATGGTTTGCACTCACATATCAAACACTATCCGAACATAACTCTCGATACGTGTGGTATCGGACGTCAATCGTCACTACTGGCCGACGGACACTGTTTTAAGTGGCCGTCCAATTGGACTAGAAATATACAAAACGGACGATTGGCCTAACCGGGAGAGTGGCCGTGGATTGCATTGATTTCGGGAACAAAATATTTTTTAGGATTTATACCAATTAAATTGTAATTTTAATTATTTATTTTTATAGATGATATAATTTTTTATATTGATAAATAAAATATCTGTTTTAAAAAAAAATTATTCAAACAATTATCAAAACAATAGTTTAAAATAAATTATTTTAGTTAAATTTTAGTTTTAAAATAATATTTAATTATTTTGTTTGTTTGTTTGTTTTTTAAAAAGTTCAAAATGCAATGGTGTTGTACTAAACAGCAATTGGATACTAACTGCTGCACATTGTATTAGGTAATTATTATTAAATAAATTAATTATAATATATAAATAGTTTTATTTTATTTGAAAAATATCTATCAATTGTTGAACCTATAATAAAATATTATTTATTAATATCTTAATTTTGACATTTTGTTAAAAATTTTGTTTCTATGGTATTAATAATTCTAAATTAAGTATATTAATTAAAAAAACTATTATATTTATATATATATAATACCTTTAAAATTTAAGACAAGTTTTATTTATAAAAATTTAATAATTATATTAAATTTACTTGTTTCATCTGGGTAATTTAATGGGAAAGTTTCATAATACTATTTTTTATTTAGTTTTAGGCTAATCTATGCAAATTTTATAAATTTTTTTAATATATATATATATATAATTATTTATGATTTTATTATGTTTTTTTATTATTAATAGATTTGATTTTACGCAAACTGTACGCACAATTCAAAACCAAAACCATGCGGGCCATACATACAGTATAGACAAACGTATTGTTCACTATAGCTACTATAATATCGACAGTGAACCTGATATTAGATATGACATTGGACTAATAAAAGTAGCCAAACCGATACCCATATTAAACATTACCGATAAAACAACAACAATTGGTGGTAAGTTATATTCAGGCAAAGTAAACGGTATTTGTTTGACGGACACAAACATTGTCAATATCGACGACGAATTGGCACTGATAGCCGGTTATGGTTTTATTGATGAAAGTGTGGAAAATTTTGGTCCACTAATGATGGGTTGGATTAAGATTGATAAACCAGTCGATAACGATTCAGATAAGTGGGGCGATACTATCAGATCATACAGATATCCGCCCACTACTGGTGCTGTTGCGTGTGGGGTAAGTGCAGTATATATATATATATATATACTACTATATATCAGGGTTGTAAAAGTTTTTTGATTTCATTTGGGGGTTTAGGAGGGGTAAAATGGCAAAAATTTCGAAAAATCTAAGGGGTATAGGTTGGGGGTGGAAAATTTGTAAACAACAATTTTTGCCTTAGTGCCGAATATTGGTAGGGGGCCCTAACTTTTTGGCTTTAAACCTGGGGTGGGGGGGAGTAAAACTTTAAAATCTCGATAACAGGGGGTAAGTTAGCATTATCGCCTACCCCTCCCTATCGCAACCATGACATATGATTATTATGATTATATCTATTTTTTATTAAATAATAATATTGTAATTATTATTATTATTAAGGTGACTCTGGCGGACCATTGATCCAGTATGACGGCAATCGGGCCGTAGTTATCGGTCTAACCCGTGGTCGGGTAAACTCTGGCAATAGACGCTGGGATTGTCTCGACTATCAATCATTTAATGTAATGACATTTATGAGAGTTTCCAGATTTGTCCATTGGATTGTCGATACAATTAAATATAATTAAATTATTTATTTATATATATATTTTTTTTAAAAAAATTACTTTAAAATTAACATTAGTTTTGTCATATAAATTTATTGTAAAAATTTTTTTATATACATTTAAATTAGTGTAGATCTTTAAAAAAAATTAATGTAAAATTTTTAATTACAGTACATATAATGATTAAATTTTATTTAATAGAAAAAAGTTTTTTAATCAATAAAAATATACAAAATTTATTAATATTTTTTTATTATAAATAAATATATTTTTTTTATAAAATTCAATTACTACATAAAGTATTATCTAATATACAGTACAATTAAATTACTTTACACATTACAATAATAATACTTATATTAAATGTAGTTTTTAATTATTACAGTATTTTTGTTATCCAATTTTTTATTGTTTGTAAAATAAAATAATATTTAGTTTCAATTCAAAAGTATGAAAATATTCTATAAATTAAAAACTATTTAAGACTAATTTATTGGAAAATTTTTTATGTTATAAAAAGCTATAAATATATATATATATAAGCTTTGGTAGGATTGCGAAATTATATGATCGGCGCCGAAATTTTAGGGGGGGGGGTCATTTATCCTCGTTTTTAAGCGACAATTTTTCCCATTTGGTCTAAAAGTCTGGGGGGTAAAATCCAAAAATCTCGATCTTAGGGTGGGGTATTTTGGCGTTACCCCCTTACTTAACCCTGATATATATATATATTTATGATCTAAAATTATTTATTTTATTTTTTTAAAAAATAGATTGTCTTAATAATTTTGATAATTGTGAATCTCATCATTCGGATTTAAAAAATCCATGTTGTGATGGCTTGAAATGTAAATATATTAAAGATGATTTATGGGAATTATGAATGATGGTGTTGACCTATTTAATAACAAAAAAAATTATGAAATGAATTTTATGTTTATTATATCATATTAAGGATAAAATATAAAATAGATTTATATAAAATAATAAATAAAATTAAATTTTTTTATTAACAATGTTTATATTAATAACTTATTTTATAATACTTTATCATATGAGCATAATATAATAAATTATAATAATAATTATTATTATTATTAAAATGATTTCTAAAATGATATAATAATTAAAGTTTATAGAATTAATCTATAAATCACTTTAAGTTTATTTTTACTTATAAAATATGCATTTTTTAGTTACTAATTGTATGTATTGTTTTTAAATGCATATAGTACAGCATAATAAATAAAATCAATGTAGTAAATAGCATAATAAAATTTATTGATAATCAATAGAATTCAATATCATAATAATAAATAATTGTAATATAATTTTTTTCTATTTTTTTTAAATACGATTTATCACAACAATAACAACAAAAATCAATTGTATGTATTGTTTTTAAATGTAATAAATAAAATTCAATCGTGATGTTCTGTAATGTTACAACACATAAAAAGCAAACAACAAACAAAAACTATTTATTTAGAAAAAAATATCAATAATAATATAAAAGTTAATTTATCATAGTTCGTTAATTAAAAAAAAATATAATGTTAATTTATATTGTTGAATTTATTATTTATAAGAACCCTGTTTAATATGTCTAACTATTGTTTATTAAAAAACAGCAATATAGATATATATATATATAAATAAAATATTTTAGTTATTATTAAAAATAAAATATATGCTAAAATATTATTCTTTTTAATAACCCTTTTTTAATATGTGGACCTATTGTCCATATAAAAAAGTATTGCAATTTTTTTATAGAAAATTTATATGACAAAAATAAATTATTTGAGTTATTATTATTAATAAAATATTTCATATGTTATTTGACGCATTATATCTATAAATAAATTATATATGTAACATATACTATAGAAAATAGACAATTATTTTTAGTGAATTTATTTTTAGATATTAAACACTAAAAACAGATGGAATTATCATATAATACTTATAATACATAAGATATATTTTTAGTTAGTTTTAAGTTATAGTAAGAGTAAGATTTTGCTATAATAAACAACTAAATTGTATAACAAAACATAGACTTATAATATTTAATAACATTCAACAAAACTTTATGATAAATCCATTGAAGATGATATGGTTAGTGGTTATTGTTGTTATCATACAATTGTTGGCTACAAATATGATAATGGCTAATGGTTAGTGAGTTATTATTAATAATTTAAAAAAAACTATATTATAAATCATAAAATTAACATATATATATCTAACTAAATTATTAGATAAATTAATGAAATAAATTAATGAAAGTAACTATAATGATAATTATTTTTTTTATAAAGTTGCTTACCAAAAAATTTTTCCACTTAAATCTATATCTAAAATCTAAATAAATTAATTTTATATTTATAATATTTAATAATACAAAAAAAAACTTATATAATATGATAAATACAAAAGGAGTATAAAAATATTAAAAAAATATTATTAATTATTTTTTATTTTTTATTTAAAAAGATTGTATTGGATATTTTAATAAATGTCCTGTACCACATTGGTATAAAAGTGAGACATGTTGTGAAGGATATGTATGTGAATTAATGAGAGAACCGGAAGATGATGAAGAAGCTGAAAATTTGTATTGGTGTGGGTCAAAATACAAACGTGGTGTACGTTGATAAACAACATATGATTAATTTAAAAAAAATAAAAAACATTTTTGAAAACGACAAATTTTATTTTGTATTTTTTTCAATTTATATTTTAAAGTAATATTATAATAATTATAATATATATATATATATATATATATATATATTGATGTGTCAAATAAAAACACTTAATACTAAATACTGTGTCTTAAATCATTGACGGTCCGGAACAGCCCGAAACAGGTCCACTGGCCTGAGTACGGCACCGGATCGTACACTACAACAATATAAAGTTCGACATCACTGTAATATATATATAAAGATGTCTTATATGTTGTGTTGGCTAAGAATAAAAAAATATATAATTATTTATTGTGTATGTAAATAAGTGTAAACTTTCTGTATTAATTAATGCCAAATTTTTAGTAAGTTTATTAACTAAAACAAAATTATGTCTATATTATTCTATAAATTTATTGTCTACAAATATTAATTAATAAATAACAATAATAATATAAAAATATTATTAATATAATATGAAAATTGAATCATAAATATAATTATAGTACATAATTATTTTTATTATTCTAAAATATTATTATTTTTAATAACCCTTTTTAATATGTGCATCTATTGTCCATAAAAAAGTTAAATGACAACAAAATATTAATATGATTTATTTGAGTTATTATTATAAATAAAATATTTTATATGTTATTTGACGCATTATATCTATAAATAAATTATATATATATATAATATATAATATAGAAAATATACAATTATTAATTTTCAATTATCTTTAGTGAATTTAAGTTATAGTAAGAATAAGATTGTCTATAATAAACAACTAAATTGTATAACAAAACATAGACTTATAATGATTAACAACATTTAACAAATTTTATTTACAAATACAGGAGTTTTCAGAGTACAACACAAATTAAAATCAATCAATTAAATAGCATAATAAAAATTTATGGATAAGCAATAACATTCAATATATATATATATAATTGTAATTTAAATTTTTCTATTTTAGATAGATTTTTAAAAACAAATTAATAAATCATAATTTTATAATAATCCTAACCATCAAACAAAACAATGACTTGTTAGCTGCCAATGAATAAAATAAACTTATAAGACCTAAGATATTCTTTTAGTTAGTTTTAAGACCCACCCCCTCAATAAAAAAGAAAAAAAGAAAAACAACACATATTAATATTTTTTAAAAAACAATAAACATTTTGAAAACAAAATTTTTATTTTTTTTCTGTTTATATATATTAATGTGTCATATAAAAACAACATTACTTAATACTAAATACAGTGTCTCAAAAATCATTGACGGTCCGGAACAGCCCGAAACAAGTTCACTGGCACCGGCCATACATTACAACTATAATAAAAAGGTCGACATCACTACAATATATATTAGTATCTCAAATAATCTTTATTTACAAATACAGCAGTTTTCATAGTACAACACAAAATAAAATTTAAATAGTTTAAATCATTAAATCAATTAAATAGCATAATAAAAAAATTTATGGATAAGCAATATAACATTCAATATCATATATATAATTGTAATTTGAATTTTTTTATTTTAGATAGATTTTTAAAAACAAATTAATAAATCATAATTTTATAATAATCCTAACCATTAAACAATACAATGTCTGGTTAGCTCCTAATGAATAAAATAAACCACAATTTATATCTGCAATATAGTAACCGATGAATGAAGTGATGATCTCTGGTTTACTATATACTTATCATTGATGGTATGTCTGACCAATTGTTTTCATATATTCAAACCCGAGTTATATATATTTATGTTATACACTTGTTATATATAATGCAAAATCTAATCCAATACTAAATTTATAAACATTTTTTTGAAACAATTCTTATATATCTTCAAGTTTATTGACTTTTATGTTGTGACCCAAACCAAGTATACCCCCAAACATTATAATCCAATGTATAAACTCTATCATCAATTGTTGTCACAAACCATAAACATTTGCCATTGCAATGAAATCGTTTGATTTTACACTATAAATGTTGCGGTATTTTATCACTTATTGTAAATTTATCTAACAATTCAATTGCAGAGATGTTTTTTTATCATTTTAATAATACTTTTTTAATATTTTATTTTTACGGAAATTATACATTAATTTTATTGTTATTATGTTTTATTAAAGATAGTATAAACCAGTTAAGAATGCTAGAAAGCATTTTTAGAAAAAAAACTTGAATAGTATTGAAAACTATTTATTTTGTATGTATAATTAGTTTGTATAATTATAGCGGCTATAGAGTGACATATAAAAATTTAAAAACTGGTCAAATATACATAAATTAAATATTGTCATGTATGATATAAAATGACTCAGTATGACAAAATAAACTAAACTATAGTCATGTAGGGTATCAAATGACTCAGTATAACAAAATAAGCAACTATAATCAACTTTTGCCGCCATTTTTTAAATTATTAATTTTGATCTATAATATCTTATTTTTGATGATCTATACAATTCTAAACATTAAAATTTTTATCTAAATTTTTTTACTTTAGCCGCCAATTTCTATATGTTCCCGAAGAGATCAAAATTTTTATTCTTGTTTTTTGATGCTTTATTCAAATCTATACTTAAAAAAATTTTCTTAAATTTTTTTTACTTTGGCCGCCATTTTCTCTATGTTCCCGAAGAGATAGATAATTTTTGATGCAACTTTTCAATACATTATTAGTAGTTTTCTAACCGAATCTGAAGTCAGAATTTCAAAATTCGCAAAATGAAATGCTACAGACAGACAGACAGACAGACAGACTCAAAAAGCCATTATAGATTTCAGTAAACAAAACTTTTCAAGTTTTTTTTGAATATAAACTTATATATAATAATTTTATTATCTAGTTTTTTTTATTAACAGTGTTTATATTAGTAACTAATTTTATAATCATATGAGCATAAAATAATAATTTTAATTAAATTTAATTTAATGATTGTAATAAATAAAGTGAAATCGGGAATGTCCTGCAATGTTACGAAACCTAAAAATAAAAAAAACAATTAAAATTAATGATATAAACAATATATCGATATTTATATAAAAGTAGTTTTATTTTAATTTTGTTTTTGTTTGAACATCATAAAGTTAATTTATATTGTTGAGTTTTTGAACAACCCTGTTAAATATGTACATCTATTTTCTATAAAAAAAACACAAAAAGCAATTATATATACAGTATATATAACATTATGATTTATTATAGATTTTATTATAAATAAAATATATATTAATAAAATCTCATGATCTGACGCATTATATTTATAAATAAATAATTTATATATAATATGTAATATTAATTTAATATTAATTTTCAATAATTTTTAGTAAATCTATTTTTAGATATTAAACACTAAAAACAGATGGAATATATCATATCATACATATAAGTAGAGATGGACAAATAGAAAGTTTCTAATAAATTTCACTGAGAAAGTTTTTTCAGGAATAAATTTCTAGAGAAATTTTTAATTTATTGTTATACTATAGGATCTCCATATTTAAAACTATTGTAATAAAATACTCAATCAATCAATTATATAATTAAGAATCAGAAAATTTATTAATATAATTAACTATTTAAATTATATATATTTTTTGAAAATAAATTTTAGAAATTTTCTTAAATAAATTTATTACAAAATTTTTATTAATTGTCCATTTCTAAGGTATACTGTATATGAAACTATCAATAGTATTAGATTTTTTTTAAGTTATTTTTAAGTTTTAGTAAGAGGAAGATCGTTTTTTTTAAAAAAAACTAAACTAAATTCTATATTTAAAGAAGACTAATAATAATTAATAACATTCAACAAAATGATATGGTTAGTGATTATTGTTGTTATCATACAATTGATGGCTACAAATATAATAATGGCTAATGATGATGATAATGAACGTAAGTTATTAATGTTAATTTTGTTATAAAATATAAATCATAAAATTGACATATCTAATTTTCTATTTATATTAATTAACTATATTAACAAAATGAACTAGAAAAAATAATTATACTTATAATGTTAATTATTTGCTTTATGTTAGCATTGTTCATACAAAAACAAAAACAAAATGGCTACTGTTAATTTTACTAAATCTATATAATACAAAAAAACTAATATTCTACTTAATATATATATAAACCTAAAATAAAGACCATATATCAATTATTAATAATTATTATTATTTTGTTAATTAGTTAATAATTTTATTAATTATTTATTGTTATTATTATTATTTAAATAGATTGTATTAGGTTATTTTTTGGATGTAATCCTAATGGCCCAAAATGTTGCAATAATGATGTGCAATGTACTTTGTATCCTGCTCGTGAAAATGTTCCAGCTCATTACGCTTGTGGGGTACATCGTACAGTAGAACAAAATACAAACAATGAAGATGAAGATTAAAAAACATTTTGAATAGAAAATTATAATTTGCTATTATTTCTATATATATATACTTACAAATACAGCTGTTCATAGTTCACAGTAAAAAATCAATAAAATTGCATAAATTTTTTTATAAACAATAACATTAAATATAACATAATTTTAATATTTTAAATATTATTTTTCAATTAATTATTTTTATATATTTCATATGTTCTTATCAATCTATTATATAATTTAAAGTTATTTATTAATTTAATAGAACATTTGGAGTTTTTTTTGGCGGTTGTCCAAACCCGCCCTGACCTACTCCTATTTCGCAATCCATGTCCACCAGTGTGGCGATAACCAAAAAACATCCCCGATCTTTGTGTCCCGTAGTCAGTCAGCAGACAGACAATTAATGAGATCGGTCAGTGATATCAATCACCGGCTGTCAATGTAGTCATGAGGTATCGTCGGTCTCGTCTACAACGATCATAGGCGCATACTTTGCATAACCCAATGTATAAACTTTATCATCAATTTACACAAATTATACACTTTTGCCATTGCAAAGTAATTGTATATTACTCTTTAAATGTTGCGGTATTTTATACTTTTTTTATACACAATTATACTGATAATTTTACAGGGTTTCACCATTCTATTTCAATGTAGTTCAAAACTATTTCACAAGTAAACATATTTATTTCACTCTGAACAATTATATTTCAATAGTAAACGTATTTATTTCCGAGCGAACAAATATATTTCAATAGTGAACGTATCTATTTCATTATGAACACAGCTATTTCATAAGTAAACTTATTTATTTCATTACTCCCTGTGAGTTAGTCAAACACAAACTCTTCACACTGAAAAACATAGCGATCGCGCATGTATGCGCAGTCGACTTAATCTTCTATTACTGACTTTTCAATATGACGTGATTATACCTAATTGGCTATACATCTAGTTTCGTATATTTAATAGTTAAGCCCTATTTTACATTTACACCCATTATCCTAAATGCAGTTAACTCAAACTGAACTTATAATTGATATATCTTTATGGAACCTAAACTATATTTTTTACATTCATTTAAGTCAGTAAGTAAATTTTCATTTAAAACACAGTTCTGATATGTCGCTTATTTGATATAAATGATAATATATATGACTTAATTTTATCATTATTTTTGCATAAAAGACTCCACACTTAATCCACGTACCCCATCTAGTAACAACTGGTTTTTTTGGTAATTTTTTAATACAATTATTTATTATATACATACATACAATTATTGTGTACTAAATATGTTGAAATACTAATATAATATATTTATAGCAAGTTTGATATACTGTTTTTGAAAAATATTTAAAAACATATCAAATTATATTGTATTTGTTTAAAATTTATAGTTAATATCAGAGTATATATGTATATGTATGCATATTTCCAATCTTATCTGTTTATATTTACTTTACTACTTATCTATTACTTCCCCGGATATCAAACGCTTTAATATATACATATTACTAATTGTAATATTTATATATATTAATATATTTTTATATCATATTTAAGATTTAGGTTAAGCTATAAATTTTTTAATTTTAATATTATTAAATTTTTTCTAAAATAGCTTGTATTGAGAAATCTGAAAAATGCGATCCAATAGAGCCATATTATAATGGATTAATATGTAAAGAAATTTTAGGCAATACTGATGATGAAAATCAATATCTATGCGGATAATTATTATGATAAGACCATCAAATTATAATAATAATAATAATAAATTTTTTTAATTATTATTATAAATAAAATATATAAAAAAATATTTCATATGTTATTTTACACATTTTAGTTAAAATAAATAAATTATTACTTAATTCATATATTGTAAGACATGTTTTATCTTTATTTTAAATATTTTATTATTTATAAGGTATGCAAATAAATGGGAACTTTTTATTAAAAAATATTTTGTTTAGAACAATTAAAAAATTTATTTATTTATTTATAAAAAATATTGTTTTGAATAATGAAAAGATTTATTTTTTTACTTAATACCGGTTTATAGTATAATAGATTGTTTTTGATTAATCTGACTATAATTTTTTATATTTATATAATATTTTACTATACAAAATATGATAAATAAAACAAATCCGATAATAAATGTAAAAATTCCAACATAAAATCCAATGTTATTTGTTTGACCAGTTGTTTGATTAGTTTCAATTGTATTATTTAATTGACCATAATTAGTTGAATTGGTATTATTAATACGACAAGGTGATTTTTTAATGGTATCATTATGATTGTTAGTAGAGTTGGATACTATTAAATAATTTTTATAAAAAAATATGTTTAAAAATAAAAGTTATATATACTGTATATATATTTAAATAAAATTATTTATATTTCCATTAATATATAATTTCAATAATTTCAATAATAGCTTATTAATTTAAAAAATCTATAATTTATACTACTTGCATGCTAAATAACAACATTATAAAATATAAAGTATAAATACTTTTTTTTGTTTATTATTTTTATATTTAGCATTATTAATAGTTTACAAAATAATAATAATAAAAATAATACAATATAATAAAGTGATTTATATATAAAATTTTTGTTAATCATAGGCACTGTTTATTGTTATCATAAAATTATACAGATATATATTTTTTTATATAAAATATTAAATTAAATTACATGATATATTACACAAATTTAAACTGGCAAATTGACAAATTATCTATATATATTATATATAACTTAATTTATACATTACATTATTTTTAAATATAATTATGTTAGTGAGCTTTTTATCTTATATAACTGATATCCTAATGTATTAATGTGTTAAATGTAATGAGTCTAATAATAATATGTTAAGCTTTAATCTCTATTATGTTAGTTTATGTGTCATTAATCACTTTTAAAAATGGTTAAAATCATTGAATAAAACATTTTTGTTTTACTTATTATAAGAATCAGATATTGCTCTTTAAAATTGATTTTCAATTTGACAATATATTAGATTTAAAATTTTATTCTATTAACAATTTATTAATATTATTATATTTAAAAAAAACTATCTATTTATAACAGAAAATAGATTACAATATAAAACAAATAAAAAATTTTATATTTAATTTATTTATTTTACATAAAATATCGATTAGATAATTATAGATTCTTTTTGATCAACCTGATTGTAATTTTTCAAATTTATATAATATTTTACTATAAAAAATAAAACAATTAAAACAATTATAAATGTAAAAATTCCAACATAAAATCCAATGTTATTTGTTTGACCAGTTGTTTGATTAATTTCAATTGTATTATTTAATTGACCATAATCAGTTGAATTAGTAATAATAATAGGACATGGTGATTTTTTAATGGTATCATCAGGTTTGTTAGTAGAGTTGGATACTATTAAATAATTAAATAAAAAAATTATGTTTAAAAATAAAACTAATATTATTAAATATATTTTAAATAATAAAAATTATTGCATTTACCCAATTGTAAGCCAATTAGTGTCCATTTAGTTAATAATTTTTCATCCAATTCCCAGTTAATCATTAATTTTTGACAATCAATTTCATTGTGTAGCTTATTGTCAGTCATATCATATAAAAAGATTACTTTATTTTTCATAATTTTCACATCAAATTGTGTTTGATTTATTTGATAATAATAATTATTATTAGTAATTAGCAAACATTTATTGTATAAACAATGTAATCTATTACTATAACAATCAGCACTAGTAGTACATGTTTGACCAAATTTTGGTAATCGTTGTATTTGATAATATTTATGATCATAGTTTTTTATAGGAGGCATTATTAATGGTTTTGATTCACACATTAGTAGTATAAATACTAGCGGATCATCAATAAAATCCATAACAAAATTATTACTAGTATTATCTTGATCATCTTGATTACAATATGTATAAATATGTGCTAGCTCATTCAATTCAGGCACTGTAATAGTCCATGGACAAACACAATGATTTCTGAAAATAAATGTATGTTTTAGTTTCCCCGAATATAATAGTCGACATTTATCATGCTGATTTATTGTATTAATTAAACCAGTTTCGTTGAATATAATTTTAATAATAATACTGTAAAATATTGCTAAAAAATAATAAAAAAATTTCATTTTAAACAGTTTAAGGTTTTAAACTTTAACTACTAAAATAAGTTGTTTTACTTTAACTTAATATTATTTGTTATTATAAACTTTTTTTTTTAAATATCAAGTTTATAAATATTATAAATTAAAATCAGTAAAATGCTAGTAATCAATATTTAGTTAATTAGCTAATTATTTGTTTTAATGTAACATACATTATAACAGAAATTTCAATAAAATATGTAATATATTTATTATAAGTACAATAAAAATTATACTTATGTATAAGTAAATATTTACCGGTAAATATAATAATTATATAACATGTTTTTTTAGCACTTGTTATCGTAATTTATTATATTTTATAGATATATATATATATATATATATATTATAATCTTTTTATTTACTTAGACAAAGGATAGTTATAATTTTTAAAGATATAAATTAACATTTTACTATTTGTGTGTTAATAAAAAAAAACTATATTAATATAATTTATAATAAAATTTGTTTTTTAAATAAAAATTTATTTATTAATTATTTATTTATAAAAATAATTTATGTTTAATTTATTTGAATTAGCAAAATGAGAAAACTTTAATTATATTATTTGTAACATAATTTAAGCTAATATTTTTATTTTAACTGCAGACAAATTTTCTAATAAAATATAATCTACTTATTATTTATCAAAATTGACGCCATAAACATAAAAAATATAAAAATAAATAAATCAATAATTATTTGATTATATAATGATTTGATTATTATTTGATTGAATATCTATAACACGTTTAGTACAAATAAATGTATTCCTAAGATACAAAATATTTGGCAAAAAAAATATTTAAAATAATAGGTAAGATAATAATAATTAAAAAAAACTTATTTTAGTTTTTTAAAAGTTAAATAGTAATATAAAATTATATAATATAATATATAATATAAATTGCATTATTATTAATTATTTATCATGTTATTATTGAATATTATTTTATTTGTTATAATTTTTTTTTAAAAATTATTTTAATAAAAATATATATTTTTCAATAATTTTTTATTATTATTAATTTATCCAAAATATACAGTATATAGAGTAAATTATTTATTATTTTTATGTTTAAGAAACTACTGTATAATTATCTAAATTATTAGTTTTATAAAATTTTAATTGCAATTCTCTGATTTTGTGAATTGTTTAATAAGTATTATTATTTAAAAAAAAACATTATCAAAAAAAATGAAAATGAATATTAGTAAAACAATGGAAATATTTTTATTCAAAAAATAACTTTATTATAATATATGTATATTTATTATCTTTAATTTAATTTTTAATTTTCATGTAACTATTTTCAATATAATATATTATCGTCTCTATTGTCATCTCAACTGTAAACCAGTTCATCACTTGTTATGACAAATTAAATTTAAATAAAAGTTACAGTAAATTGATTTAATGACAGTATTTATTGTAAATATATATATACTGTATAACTAATTAATAAAATAAAATAATTATATAGTTATTAATTTATTTATATATATATATTAAATAAAATTATTTAAATTTCCATTAAATACCAGTTAAATATAGATAACAAACATACAAAATAAGATTAGAAAACTTTTCCACTAAAATACAAATAAACAAAATTATAATTATATAGAAATATACAGAGAGAAAACAAACACATAAAACTTCTAGAACTTATAGAAACAAAGTTCACATTTTGGTTAACATATAAATACAGCACAAAATGTGAACACAAATCACTCTCAGTTGGACTACTATCCCAGCTCTTAGTCACCCAGTCTTACAGTCCACTAAGTATAATATAGTATACCACTATTACTATACACCCGATAATGCCTAACCATTTAGTTATAGTATAGGATACCACTATACTATATATTATTGTATTAATAGTAATTTTTATATTAAATATTATATTGTAAGCCCTCATCAAATTTTGAATAAAGAATTTATTTTATATTGTTAAGCAACTGTATATTTCACTCGGCATACCTGACACAACAATAATAATTAAATATACTGTATTTATCTAATAATAAACAATTATTTATTTAGTTTTGTTTAGTTATTTCACCGATTTTGGAGAAAAATATTTTCCTAAAAATATCAGTATTATTATTTGTATCCAAATATTTAAATTTATCGATTAATTGTTTGCTAATCATATCGTGTTTAATAATATAATGATTTTTATTATCTATAATTTCAGTAGTCGATGGCCTATCATAATATCTTGATTGTAATATTGATGTAATTAATTTGGAAATATTACTAATATAAACAATTAAATTTGATTGACAATATAAATCTTGAAATTTTCTATTTTTTAAAAAATTAAAATAATAAAATATTTATTTAAAATTAAATGTTTATTTATATATATATACCTGAAATCATTATCTGTGTTGACATCAAATAAGTCCATTAGTATAATACCCATACTATAGATATCGCTTTTTTCATTATATAGCACTCTATTGACGATACCATTAGAACCGATGACTTCGGGTGCCATATATTTATCTGTTCCGACATTATTGGTATGACTTTGCGATTGACTGCCCAAACGATTGTGATCTATGGCTAATCCAAAGTCACATAGTTTTATAAATCTATTATCAATTGGCTTATCATTGATGAGTATGTTTGCCGGTTTGAGATCGCGGTGAATGACCGGCGGTTGTCTTGTATGCAAATATTCAACGCATTCACACAACTCTAACATTAAATGACTTGTAATGTAATACTCGATACAATCCATCGGTTTATTGGATTGTCTTTGAAATGTCTTTGCCTTCAGTTTAATGATATCTTTAAGACTTTGTGAACATAACTCCATTTGAATGAATAGATTGTTGAACTCAAACCACGCGTCCAAACAGTTGACCACATATTGTGAACGAAGTTTCAACAATTGTTTGACTTCTTGATTAACATTTGATTTTTCATTTTTATCTACAATTAAAATAAATAAATAGAAATAATTTTTTAATAATTTTATTTTTAATATACCTTCAAATATAATATCTTTTATAGCAAACAACTCGTTTGTATCTTTGTCTTCCACTTTATATACTTTTCCATAACTTCCTGAACCCAACAGTTTGATAATTGTATAGCAATTCCTAAAATTGTTTGTTTTATCTTTGATTTCATGATAATTATTGACATATAAATCCAAATCAATTGTTTGATAAGTTTTATTGCATTCGACGGCAAATAAATCATCAAATGATTTGTAATATAATTTTCGTAATTCAATGTTTGGTTCATAAATTAATTCATAATATTTGTCTAATTTTTTCATATAATGATCGCATATTTCGTCAATTGAATTGACATTAATTTTTGTTGGATTACTAAATAACATGCCATATATTTCTCCGCATTGATAGACATTTCCATCATTTGTTAGAAAATATGTTATAAACTGTTGATTAAATGAAATACTTTTTATATTATTTAAATTATCGATCAATTTTGGTTTCAATAAATTTTTTATGTTTTTATGTCCCAATTGATTCTCACTATTGTTACCCCAACTGTATACGAGTCCATCCATTGTTATGGCAAATGAATACTCTTGGAAACTATAAATTGATTTAATGGCAGTATTTGTAGGAAATATAACACGAGTCGGACTTTCAATATATTGAGTTTGTTGTCCGCAACCGCACTGTCCTAACGAGTTATGACCCCATCCATAGACAGTGCCATCACTGCTGAGGGCCAGTGAATGACACCAATCACATGTAATATCAATAATACATTTATTGGTTAGGAATGTAATGATCGCTGGTTTGCTATACTTATCACTGATGGTATGTCTACCCAATTGTTTGCAATCATTTCGACCCCAACTATATATTTGTTGATCACTTGTTATACATAATACAAAATCATATCCAATAATAAATTTCTGAACATTTTTCTGACACAATTCTGGTATAACTTTTGGTTTATTGACTTTTATGTTGTGACCCAAACCAAGTATACCCCACTTGTTATAACCTAATGTATAAACGCGATCATCAATTGTCACATACCATACATTATTTTTGTCGAAATGAATTAATTTTATTTTCATATTATTTTTATCAAATAATTTTATATCAATGTTATAATCAGTAATTTGTAATTTTGTAATTAATTGTAATGCTTTTTCATTACCATAAATATCAATATAATTTCGATAATCTACTGATTGAATAGTTTTATGATATTTTTCCGCATAAATATCTATAAAATTTGTATTATTTATTTCATTAATTTTAATATCTTTTTCATTAAAACTATAATTCAATTTATAATAATTATAGTTTTTTTCAATATAAATATTGAAAATTTGGGTAATATTATTGCAATTTATTATTATATTAAACTCACTTAATTGATATCCGCATTGATAGACATATTCATTATTATTATTAAGTAAATATGTATTATTATAATTAAATGTAATACTTGTTATATTCTGTATATTATTAATCAATTCTGGTTTAAAAAACTTTTTTGTATTTTTATGACCCAATTGTTTATATCGATTATTACCCCAACTGTATACTAATCCATCACTAGTTATGGCAAATGAACAATCAATGTAACAATAAATTGATTTAATTACAGTATTTGTGGGAAATATAACACGAGTCGGACTATCAATACATTTAGTTTGTTGTCCGCAACCGCACTGTCCGCTACTGTTATGACCCCATCCATAGACAGTGCCATCACTGCTGAGGGCCAGTGAATGATGATAACCACTGGTGATATCAATAATACATTTATCGCTGAGTATTGTAATGATTGCTGGTTTGTTGTACTTATCACTGTTGGTATGTCTACCTAATTGATAGTATTTATTCAGACCCCAGCTATATATTTGTTGATCACTTGTTAAACATAATGCAAAATAATATATATTACAAAATTTTTTAACATTTTTATAACACAATTCTGGTATAACTTCGGGTTCATTGACTGTATAGTTGTTGTGACCCAAACCGAGTATACCATATGAGTTATACCCTAATGTATAGACGCGATCATCAATTGTCACAAACCATACACTATTGCCATCGCTATGAAAAACTTTGATTTTATTTTTAAAATTTGATAATTTATAACAATTGTATCCTATTTTAAATTTATTTAACAATTCAATTGAAGACATTTTTTTTATTATTATTCATCTACTTAAAATATAAAATAATTTTTTTCTAATATTAGTGTATTAGTAGTATTTTATCAGATAAGGGACGATTCGCATATTACGTTCACACTTTTTAAGTAATCTAGACCACCTCCCTCCCCTATGTTCACAATTGTTTGTATGTAATTATTTTTTTTTTAAAATACGTTTGCATGTCCCTAACCGCTAACCCCCCCCCCACCCCACTACAAGAAATAAAATATTATCTAAATTCAAACGTTCTTAAAGTCTTTACCCATTCCCTCTCCCCCTCAAGTGCGAACGTAATATGTGAATCACCACTAATAATAATTTCTATGGTAATTATCATATTATACTATTGTAACTATTGTACACATCATTATATATTTAATAATTTTGTTAGTATATATTGATATTAATACTACTAATATACCTGTACATTATAATTAATTATAAATATTATACAGTATAAATTATATATATATATATATATTTATTGTATTTAAAATATGTTAATTAATTAAAAGTTAAAATATACTAAAAATGTTTTAGACATTTAAAAAAAAAATTAAATACGAAATATTATTGTCTTACGAAATAAATATTAATTAATTATTGATTTATTGAATAAAAGTAATTATTTTTATATACAAAAATAAAATTTTATTAAACAATTTACAAAACAATATTTATTTTTAAATTTGATTTTTCTGATATTTACAATAATACAAATAATTAAATCAATAAAATTTGATAATTTAATAACTTAATAATTTATAATTTTTAAATTTTGATACAATAAAAAATTAAAAAAATTTAAAATAGTATATTTATATAAAATATCAAATAGCATTACATTTATTAATTTAATTGTAATTTAAGATTTATGAATAATTGTTATGAATAAAAGTTTATTATTTGCAATCACTATTTAATTTAATTGTTAAAAAATGTTTAATAACAATATTTATTGTATACTTATTAATTTATTTACAATAATTTTATTAATAAGTGAGTTGTATACTTATTTAAAAAAAATATATTATTGTATCCTATTTACTAATAAAATAAAAAAAATGATAAAAGTCTATATTAATAATATAAAACTATGTTTTAAAATAATTATCAAATAATAGGTATCAATAGTTTGTCGATTGTATGTCTGTCCCATTCATCCCATAAACACTATCCCAATGTAACACTCAAGGGATGTGGTATCGGACGGCAGTCACTGATGTCGAGTGGAAAGTGCTTTAAATGGTTATCCAATACAATAACAACACAAATGGATATACATTTGGGTCGTAACGCACAACCGGGTGAAGTGCCGTTCATTGTGTACATACAAATCGGCAATTAGTATGTATTTGAATAATTGATTTTAATTATTGTAATACTTGTATCATATATTTGCTATATATAAAACAGTGGTAGTAGTGGCACTGGTATTATACTCAACGAGCGCTGGATATTGACAGTCGCACACGCGATAGAGTACGAGTTATATATATATATATATTAAAAAAAATTATATAAAATTAAAATTATTTTCCTAAAACCAGTTTTCCAATCAATGATCTGGTATTATATCCCGGAGTCTTGAATACTGATAATATGGGCACCGATAGCTACCGACCGGTACAAACATTTATTCATCCAATGTTTAAACAAACAAACAAAACACATAACACAGCCTTTGATATCGGACTGATTAAACTACAATCAGATTTGCCGCTCACTGGCCGCCGCCGATGGGGTGCCTATCGGGCACTTAACGGTATATGTTTGCCCGGAGAGCTGGCAATCAATAGCGGCTATAAACTGGGACTGTATGCCGGTTACGGTTATATACACTCAACCAATCAATTATCAAGCAATAGATTGCAAATAAGTTATACATTTGATGAACAAAACCGATTGATTTGGAGCTACAGATATCCATTAAAAACTGGTTCCCGGGGTTGTCCTGTATGTGAATAATTGATTAGATTTTTTATAAATAATAATAATAATAATAATACTGTAACTAATAATGTTTTTATTACATGTTATGGTGTTAGGGTGATTCGGGTGCACCATTATATCAATATACCAGTGAAGGTAGGGCAGTGCTTATCGGTATATTTTCAACCAGTCGTAGCAATTATCCGTGTGAAGTGTCCGATCAAATAGCGTTTACACTTTATCCCCGGGTGTCGATGCATATCGATTGGATAATACAGGTTAATATATGTAGATTTATAATTTATATAAATATATATAAATTTACATAAGTATAAGTATATATATATAATACTTTAGTTATACATTAGTCATACAGTATTTATAACATTTGCATATTTTAAAAAATATATATATAACTTTATATAAATTTATATCCAGTGTATTTATATTAATTTAAAACTAGTCCTTATTATACTGTATACTTTTTTTAAAAAAATAAATTACATTTATATAAATATATAAATTTTTTAATAATCTGTGATTACGATGGATGTAATAGTTCGCGTGAAAAGTACTGATCCAATAGATAACACGCCTATTATTAGCGATTTGTTGCCTGTTTTTTTGACAGACACAAAATAATTGCCAGAAAAACCAGAAAAATTAATGCCATAAATCCAACAATTGATATACTGATTGATTGATTATCACATTTTCCGGGTGACAGTCCCGGGACACTTGTCGATGATTTTATATATAAAAACTATTGTTTATGGCACTAGTATTTTGTGAAATATCAGTAATTAATTGTGTTGTGTTCATATTTTTAAAATTTTAATTGCCAAATTATAATATAAACTTAAGTTTCTTTTACAATAAATTTATTTATTGATTATTGATTATATTAACTGTTTTTATTATAATACAATTACTAATAAAACTAATTCAATTACAACTATTGTTGTTTTATGTTTAACTTATATACACTATAGATAATTGTTAACTAAACTGTATATAAATTATATTATAGAGTATTTTTAAATTATTTATTAATTTATATTAAGCAATATTAATAATTTACTGAAATCTAATAATAATTTTTTTTGTATAAATGTTTGTTAATTATATGTCCTGTTTATTGTTATTGTAAAAATATACTGATATATACTTTTATAAAATATTAAATTAATATAAACAATATTTTTGTTACTTAAAAAATAGTTTAAATGTTTTCAATATTAAATCAATTACTTGCATATATATTTGTGTAAAATAATATTTCAGTATATTTTTATTTAAACAAAAATTATTTATACAGTATTAGCAGTAGTAACACTTGTGATTCATAAATTAATTATATATTTATTAATAATTTTAGTTTATAAACAATAATATTTTTTTTGAATTTGAAAATCTTATTTTGAAATTTTTTCAATGTATACATAATAAACACTGTTATGTACAGTATCTGGGATCAGATATTGTTATTGATTAACTTATAATATAATACTACAAATAATTATTTTATCAAAATGTTTAGTAAATAGGAAATTTCCAATTTTTAAATATAAACATTTTTTTAGAAAATTAAATAGATTATTTCTATAAAATATCAAATAGTTTTACATTTATTAATAAATATATAGAATATATGATTATATAAATAATTTTTTAATTGTAATTTAATATTTATGAAAACTTGTAATTCTATATTAATTTCTAAATTAAACTAAAATATCAATTAAAAGTTTATTACTTGCAATCACTATTTAATTTAATTGTTAAAAAAATGTTTAATAACAATATTTATTGTATAATTGTTAATTTATTTATAATAATTTTATTAATAAGTGAGTTATATAGTTATTTTTTTTAAAAAAAAGGTTATAGTAACCTATTAACTAATAAAATAAAAAATGATAAAAGTCTATATTAATAATATAAAACCATGTTTTTAAATAATCATCAAATAATAGGTTACAACAGTTTGTCGATTGTATGTGTGTTTCACTCAACCATCAAACACTATCCCAATGTAACACTCAAGGGATGTGGTATCGGACGGCAGTCACTGATATCCAGTGGAAAGTGCTTTAAATGGTTATCCAATACAACAACAACAACAATGGATATACATTTGGGTCGTAACGCACAACCGGGTGAAGTACCATTCATTGTGTACATACAAATCGGCAATTAGTATGTATTTAATTAAAACAATCAATAATTTTAGTTAAATTAAATGTGTAATACCCAGTGGTAGCCGCGGCACTGGTATTATACTCAATGAGCGTTGGATATTGACTGTCGCACATGCAATAGAGTATGTAATTATACAAAAAATAATTAAATGTAAATTTTTAAAAAAAACCGTTTTGTTTAAACCAACAAAAAAAACAGTTTTCCAATTAATGATTTGTTAGTATATCCGGGAGTTTTAGACACTAATAATAAGGGCACCGATAATAGCTACCGACCGGTACAAACATTTATACATCCAATGTTTAAGCAAACAAACAAAACACATAACCCAGCCTTTGATATCGGACTGATTAAACTACAATCACATTTGCCGCTCACTGGTCGCCGACGATTGGGTGCCGCCTATCGTACACTAAACGGTATATGTTTGCCCCGAGAGCTTGAAATCAATACAGTCAATGAATTGGCATTGTATGCCGGTTACGGTTATATACACGCAACCAATCAATTATTAAGCAATAGATTGCAAATAAGTTATACAATGATTATGCGGGCAAATAATAATACAGTTGATGAACAAACCCGTTTGATTTGGAGCTACAGATATCCATTTACTATTGGTTCCCGAGGTTGTCCTGTATGTGTTAATAAGTTTTTGATTTTCGATGATATTATTATTTATTTATTTTTAAAAAAAAATAATATCTAATAATTTTCATATAGATATATATATATATATATATATATTAATCCTACTGTATATTCTATGATTTTTGTTGTTGTTGGTAATCACTGACACTTGATTTATATATATATATTTATATGTATACTATTGTTAAATAGGGTGAATCAGGTGCACCACTATATCAATATAGTAGTGATGGTAGGGCAGTGCTCATTGGTATACATGCAGCATCCCATAGCAATTATCCGTGTGATGTGACCGATCAAATATCGTATACACTTTATCCCCGGGTGTCGATGCATATCGATTGGATAATACAAGTTATTAATGATAATAATAATTGAGTGATAAATGATAGTCAAATATAATAATCATTAATAGTTAAATAGTTTATAAAAATTAAATTTTTGTTATTTAATTATATAAAGTAATAATATATTTATATATGTAGATTTATAATTTATATATATAATATTTTAGTTATACAGTAGTTATATTTATAATATTTTACATATATATATATATATATTGTATTTATATTAAATTATATTTAAAACTAGTCGTTATTACATTAATATAAATATATTTTTTTAATAATCTGTGATTACGATGGATGTATTAATTCCCGGAAAGTGCTGATCCAATGGATAACACGTCTATTATTATGTATTAGTTGCCTATATTTAAAAGCCAAACCAAATACCAGACAAACCATAATAAATGCCATAAATCCCACAATTAATACACTGATTGATTGATTTTGGCCAAAGTCCGGGACAATTGTTGATGATATTAATATTTCATTTGTAATGTTTGCGACACTAATATTATGTGAAGTTTCAGTCATTGACTGTGAATTCATAGTTTTAATTTAAATAAAAACTTTTTTAAAAAAATATCAATTCATAAAATAGTTTGTTTTTACATTCACTTAAATATTAATTCAACTAAACTGTATATATAAAGTACTTATATTTTTATTATTATAATCACTTTTAATAGCTAACTTACAAACTAATATTGAAATATAATAATTGAAATATTTGTCAAACATATGTCCTGTTTATTGGTAAAAATATATATATATATAATATATAAACAGTTTTATAGAATATTAAATTAATATAAATATTATTTTTGTTTGTAACTAATATACTATTCATTTATATATTATTATAATCTCTATTAGTAACTACTATTAAAAACTAATATTGAAATATAATAATGTTTTTATTATTATTATTATTTCTCAATCATATGTCCTGTTTATTGGTATTATCAAAGTAAATATAATTTTATAGAATATTAAATTAATATATAAACAATAATTTTGTTATTAAAATAATAATAGTAAATCAATTATTATAGCAAATAACTGTAACTGATATTTTATTATTTTTTAAAAATATTAGTATAGTAGTAAACTTATGATTCATAAATTATTTTTTTATCATATTTTTTTTTGTTTAATATAACCCTGGTATATAAGATCAGTAATTGTTTTTCAAAATATTATACAATCATATTAATAATTTGATAATTATTTTTTTTATATAGACAACACAAATAAATACTAATTGTTTACTAAATTTATAATTTTTTATTAATTTGCATTTTATTCAAATAATTATTGTTTAAAATGAAATAAGTAAAATAATTTAGCAAATTTGTAATTTAAGATAATATAATTAAAATTATAAAAAATATCAAATAGAATGTAAATTATAATATTATTAGACTATAATGTAAGTTAAGATTTATATTTAAAATTTAATAATATATTGTTTCAAAAATATTTATTTATAAATAAAAACATAAATAATACAATTATTAAAATTTTACAGTAAATATTAATTTAATTGATAAAATGCTTAACGCTCTGAAGTCATTCAAATTTAGCTATTTTTACCTTAAGTGACCAGATTGTTATGGCGCGTGTTATTAAATTAATTTTAGACCAATCAGAATTTAATCTATTATTAAGTTTTCAACGGTTTTAGAATAATTACAAATATTTTAACATATACTAGCTAAACCTATAAATGTATGATTATATCGTATAATGGTAATATTTACTGAAGAAGTTGAGGAATAGGTCATATTATCATATAATGGTAATATTTACTGAAGAAGTTGAGGAATAGGTCATATTATCATATAATGGTAATATTTACTGAAGAAGTTGAGGAATAGGTCATATTATCATATAATGGTAATATTTACTGAAGAAGTTGAGGAATAGGTCATATTATCATATAATGGTAATATTTACTGAAGAAGTTGAGGAATAGGTCATATTATCATATAATGGTAATATTTACTGAAGAAGTTGAGGAATAGGTCATATTATCATATAATGGTAATATTTACTGAAGAAGTTGAGGAATAGGTCATATTATCATATAATGGTAATATTTACTGAAGAAGTTGAGGAATAGGTCATATTATCATATAATGGTAATATTTACTGAAGAAGTTGAGGAATAGGTCATATTATCATATAATGGTAATATTTACTGAAGAAGTTGAGGAATAGGTCATATTATCATATAATGGTAATATTTACTGAAGAAGTTGAGGAATAGGTCATATTATCATATAATGGTAATATTTACTGAAGAAGTTGAGGAATAGGTCATATTATCATATAATGGTAATATTTACTGAAGAAGTTGAGGAATAGGTCATATTATCATATAATGGTAATATTTACTGAAGAAGTTGAGGAATAGGTCATATTATCATATAATGGTAATATTTACTGAAGAAGTTGAGGAATAGGTCATATTATCATATAATGGTAATATTTACTGAAGAAGTTGAGGAATAGGTCATATTATCATATAATGGTAATATTTACTGAAGAAGTTGAGGAATAGGTCATATTATCATATAATGGTAATATTTACTGAAGAAGTTGAGGAATATGTCAAATATTTCATTTATTTTTCAGTCATTTTTACCATTAGATGATAATTGGATCTAATTATCACAATCTTCAGTTATTTTTACCATTAGATGATAATTGGATCTAATTATCACAGTCTTCAGCCATTTTTACCATTAGATGATAATTGGATCTAATTATCACAGTCTTCAGCCATTTTTACCATTAGATGATAATTGGATCTAATTATCACAATCTTCAGCCATTTTTACCATTAGATGATAATTGGATCTAATTATCACAATCTTCAGCCATTTTTACCATTAGATGATAATTGGATCTAATTATCACAATCTTCAGCCATTTTTACCATTAGATGATAATTGGATCTAATTATCACAATCTTCAGCCATTTTTACCATTAGATGATAATTGGATCTAATTATCACTATCTTCAACTATTTTTACCATTAGATGATAAAAACCACTATATGTGAGCATCACTTATTATAAGACATACATAAATTTAATTCTTAATAACTTAAAGATAAAATTAAAATTCAATAATATTTAATTTTTTGTTCGATTCATTTTGATTGGTCAATTGGCTCTGTGCCAATGGCACTGTTTTGTCACCAAAGGAAAACGTCGATTTGTGCCGATGGCACACGTTTGTTGTCAGCGCGTTAATAATAATAATATTAATTGTATTATAATTTATATATTAATAAGTAAGTTATAAGTAAATCATAAAAATTGTTTTAGTAATTAGATTAAATATTTTTTTAAAACTTTATAAAATCATTGTTTATTAACAAACAATAGGTATTAATTGTTTGTCGATTATATGTCTGTCCCATTCATCCCACAAACACTATCCCAATGTAACACTCAAGGGATGTGGTATCGGACGGCAGTCACTGATGTCGAGTGGAAAGTGCTTTAAATGGTTATCCAATACAACAACAACACAAATGGATATACATTTGGGTCGTAACGCACAACCGGGTGAAGTGCCGTTCATTGTGTACATACAAATCGGCAATTAGTATGTATTTAATTAAAACAATCAATAATTTTAGTTAAATTAAATGTGTAATACCCAGTGGTGGACGCGGCACTGGTATTATACTCAATGAGCGCTGGATATTGACTGCCGCACATGCAATAGAGTATGTAATTATACAAAAAAATAATTAAATGTTAAAAAATTAAAAAAAACTTTTTATTTAAACCAACAAAAAACAACAGTTTTCCAATTAATGATTTGTTAGTATATCCGGGAGTTTTAGACACTAATAATATGCGCACCGATAATAGCTACCGACCGATGCAAACATTTATTCATCCAATGTTTAAACAAACAACTAAAACACATAACCCAGCCTTTGATATCGGACTCATTAAGTTGGGATCTGATTTGCCGATCACTGGCCACCGTCACCACCAATTGGGTGCATATCGTACACTCAACGGTATATGTTTGCCCCGTAAGCTTGAAATCAATAGCGTCAATGAGCTGGCATTGTATGCCGGTTACGGTTATATCGATGAAACCACTAAAACATTGGTCAATAGATTGCAATTGAGTTATACAATGATTATACGGGCAAAAAATAATACATCAGATGAACAAAACCGATTGATTTGGAGCTATAGATATCCGCCTGAAATCGGTTCGCGGAGTTGTGCTGTAAGTTATGGTTAAATAAAATTTATTAAATTTTTTTTATACATTATATATATCAGGGTTAAACAAGGTTTTGGATTTTAGAGGGGCTTTTAAGCAACAATTTTTTACATTTGGTCAAAAAGTTTGGGGGGGAGTAAAATCCTAGAATCTCGATCTTAGGGGGCTATTATGGTTTTACACCCCTACCTCCTTACTTAACCATGATATATATATTTAATTTAAATTATTATAATCTATTTTATCTATTGTATTTTGATGCAACTAATTAATTATTTGTATAATTTTTTGTTTGTTTGTTAAATAGGGTGATTCTGGTGGACCATTATATCAATATAGTGGTAGTACTGACGGTAGGGCAGTGCTTATCGGCATAAACTCAGTTAGCCGTTCCAATCATCCGTGTGATGTCACCGATCAGATAGCTTATACACTTTATCCCCGGGTGTCGATGCATATCGATTGGATAATACAAGTTATTAATGATAATAATAATAATTAAGTCTAAATTATTTGATAAATTACATTTGTGTTATTTATTTTATTTTTATTTTATTTTTTAATTATTTTTATAGTACTTAATAATTGTATAATTAATATCATAGTACAGTATTATTTTTATATTTATAAAATTATACACATATATATATATATATATATATATATATATATATATATATATATATATATATATAAGTTATTTATATTACATTTATAGTAATTTATAATCAGTATAAAGTATCCATTATATATATAATACTATAGTAACTTATTATATTAATAGTAAAAATTAGCATAAATTTAATTTTTAAAATAAATTTTGTTGTTTTTGATTACGATGGATGTAATAATTCACGAAAAATATTGATCCAATGGATAACACGTCTATTATTAGTAATTTGTTGCCTGTATTTGACACTCAATACAATTGCCAGACAAACCATAATAATTAAAGCCATAAATCCAATATTTGAACCACTGTTTGATCCACATTCCGGGACACTTGTCGATGATATTATTGAATAACTATTGTTTAGATGACTACTACTACTACTATCAATACTACTACTTGTAGTAGTATTAGTAGTCTCTGAACTTTCATTGACTGATTGTGAGTACATATTTTTAATTATTAATTAATAAAACACAAAAATTTTATGGCTATGATGTAATTAAAACTTTAAATCACAAAAAACTTATAGTTTTTGTTCAATTTTAAAACAATTAGCGATAACTATTTAAATGCTACGAAAATTTTGTTTGCATGTAACTAATATACTATCCATTTATATACTGTATATTACAATGTCTATTAATAACTTACAAACTAACTACTGAAATATAATAATTTTTTATTTAAAATTATAAATATTGTTGTCAATCATATGTCCTGTTTATTGGTATTAACAAAATATATATACAATTTTATAAAAATATTAAATTAATATATAAACAATAATTTTGTTATTAAAATAATAATAGTAAATCAATTATTATAGCAAGTATGTACTGTAACTGATATTTTATTATTTTTTTGAAAATATTAATACAGTAGTAAACTTATGATCCATAAATTATTTTTAAAAAATAATTATTTACCATAATTTTATGCCCATGCTAAATTCAATTATTATTTTATGTGCTTAATATAACCCGGGTGTATCTAAGATAATTAATTGTTGTTAAAATACAATGATATTAACTACTGAAATATAATAATTTTTTATTTAAAATTATAAATATAGTTGTCAATCATATGTCCTGTTTATTGGTATTAACAATATATATATATATATATATATATACATACATATTTGTATATATACAAAAATTATAAAAATATTAAATTAATATAAACAACAAATTTGTTATTAAAATTTTCTATTTTAATAGTAAATCAATTATCAATTCATAATATAATTTGTTTTTACATTCACATAACTAATTCAACTAAACTGTATATTATAGTATTAATATTTTTATTTATTATTATTATAATTTCTATTAATAACTAACTTACAAATTAATATTGAAATATAATAATTAAAATATTTGTCAAACATATGTCCTGTTTATTGGTATTATCAAAATATATATACAATTTTATAGAATATTAAATTAATATATAAACAATATTATTGTTATAAAAATAATAATTTTAATATTAAAATCAATTATTATAGCAAGTATGTACTGTAACTAAAATTTTATTACTTTAAAAAAACAGTATTAATACAGTAGTAAACTTATGATTAATAATTTTAAAAAAATAATTATTGTTTTAAATGAAATAAGTAAAATTATTTAGCAAATTTGTAATTTAAAACAATATAATTATAAATACAATTATAAAAACATATCAAATAGCATGTAAATTATATATTGTTTAAAAAAATGTTTAATTAAATTAAAACATAAATATTAACATTATTAACATTTTACAGTAAATATTAATTTAATTGCTTAAAATGCTTAATAATAAAAATATTAATAATATTTATTGTCTTATAGTTTATATATTCAAAATTATATTAATAAGTAAGTTTTAAGTAAATCATAAAAATTATATTATAATAATTAGTTTAAATATTTTTTTAAACTTTATAAAATCATTGTTTATTAACAAACAATAGGTATTAATTGTTTGTCGATTATATGTCTGTCCCATTCATCCCATAAACACTATCCCAATGTAACACTCAAGGGATGTGGTATCGGACGGCAGTCACTGATGTCGAGTGGAAAGTGCTTTAAATGGTTATCCAATACAACAACAACACAAATGGATATACATTTGGGTCGTAACGCACAACCGGGTGAAGTGCCGTTCATTGTGTACATACAAATCGGCAATTAGTATGTATTTAATTAAAACAATCAATAATTTTAGTTAAATTAAATGTGTAATACCCAGTGGTGGACGCGGCACTGGTATTATACTCAATGAGCGCTGGATATTGACTGCCGCACATGCAATAGAGTATGTAATTATACAAAAAAAATAATTAAATGTTAAAAAATTTAAAAAAACGTTTTATTTAAACCAACAAAAAACAACAGTTTTCCAATCAATGATTTGTTAGTATATCCGGGAGTTTTAGACTCTAATAATATGCGCACCGATAATAGCTACCGACCGATGCAAACATTTATTCATCCAATGTTTAAACAAACAACTAAAACACATAACCCAGCCTTTGATATCGGACTCATTAAGTTGGGATCAGATTTGCCGATCACTGGCCACCACCTCCACCACCAATTGGCTGCATATCGTACACTCAACGGTATATGTTTGCCCCGTAAGCTTGAAATCAATAGCGTCAATGAGTTGGCATTGTATGCCGGTTACGGTTATATCGATGAAACCACTAAAACATTGGTCAATAGATTGCAAATAAGTTATACAATGATTATACGGGCAAAAAATAATACATCAGATGAACAAAACCGATTGATTTGGAGCTATAGATATCCGCCTGAAATCGGTTCGCGGAGTTGTGCTGTAAGTTATGGTTAAATAAAATTTATTAAATTTTTTTTATACATTATATATATCAGGGTTAAACAAGGTTTTGGATTTTAGAGGGGCTTTTAAGCAACAATTTTTTACATTTGGTCAAAAAGTTTGGGGGGGAGTAAAATCCTAGAATCTCGATCTTAGGGGGCTATTATGGTTTTACACCCCTACCTCCTTACTTAACCATGATATATATATTTAATTTAAATTATTATAATCTATTTTATCTATTGTATTTTGATGCAACTAATTAACGCGCTGACAACAAACGTGTGCCATCGGCACAAATCGATGTTTTCCTTTGGTGACAAAACAGTGCCATCGGCACAGAGCCAATTGACCAATCAAAATGAATCGAACAAAAAATTAAATATTATTGAATTTTAATTTTATCTATAAGTTATTAAAAATTTAAGTTATGTATGTCTTATAATAAGTGACGCTAACATATAGTGGCTTTTTATCGTCTAAAGATAAAAATAGCTGAAGATAGTGATAATTAAATTCAATTATCATCTAATGGTAAAAATAGCTGAAGATAGTGATAATTAGATCCAATAATCATCTAAGGGTAAAAATAGCTGAAGATAGTGATAATTAAATTAAATTATCATCTAATGGTAAAAATAGCTGAAGATAGTGATAATTAGCTCCAATAATCATCTAATGGTAAAAATAGCTGAAGATAGTGATAATTAGATCCAATAATCATCTAATGGTAAAAATAGCTGAACATAGTGATAATTAAATTCAATAATCATCTAAGGGTAAAAATAGCTGAAGATAGTGATAATTAAATTCAATTATCATCTAATGGTAAAAATAGCTGAAGATAGTGATAATTAGATCCAATAATCATCTAAGGGTAAAAATAGCTGAAGATAGTGATAATTAAATTAAATTATCATCTAATGGTAAAAATAGCTGAAGATAGTGATAATTAGCTCCAATAATCATCTAATGGTAAAAATAGCTGAAGATAGTGATAATTAGATCCAATAATCATCTAATGGTAAAAATAGCTGAACATAGTGATAATTAAATTCAATAATCATCTAAGGGTAAAAATAGCTGAAGATAGTGATAATTAAATTCAATTATCATCTAATGGTAAAAATAGCTGAAGATAGTGATAATTAGATCCAATAATCATCTAAGGGTAAAAATAGCTGAAGATAGTGATAATTAAATTAAATTATCATCTAATGGTAAAAATAGCTGAAGATAGTGATAATTAGCTCCAATAATCATCTAATGGTAAAAATAGCTGAAGATAGTGATAATTAGATCCAATAATCATCTAATGGTAAAAATAGCTGAAGATAGTGATAATTAAATTCAATTATCATCTAATGGTAAAAATAGCTGAAAAATAATGAAATATTTGACCTATTCCTCAATTTCTTCAGTTTTATTACCATTATATGATAATATGACCTATTCCTCAACTTCTTCAATTATTATTACCATTATATGATAATATGACCTATTCCTCAACTTCTTCAGTTATTATTACCATTATATGATAATATGACCTATTCCTCAACTTCTTTAATTATTATTACCATTATATGATAATATGACCTATTCCTCAACTTCTTCAGTTATTATTACCATTATATGATAATATGACCTATTCCTCAACTTCTTCAATTATTATTACCATTATATGATAATATGACCTAATCCTCAACTTCTTCAATTATTATTACCATTATATGATAATATGACCTATTCCTCAACTTCTTCAATTATTATTACCATTATATGATAATATGACCTAATCCTCAACTTCTTCAATTATTATTACCATTATATGATAATATGACCTATTCCTCAACTTCTTCAGTTATTATTACCATTATATGATAATATGACCTATTCCTCAACTTCTTCTATTATTATTACCATTATATGATAATATGACCTATTCCTCAACTTCTTCAGTTATTATTACCATTATATGATAATATGACCTATTCCTCAACTTCTTCAGTTATTATTACCATTATATGATAATATGACCTATTCCTCAACTTCTTCAGTTATTATTACCATTATATGATAATATGACCTATTCCTCAACTTCTTCAGTTATTATTACCATTATATGATAATATGACCTATTCCTCAACTTCTTCTATTATTATTACCATTATATGATAATATGACCTATTCCTCAACTTCTTCAGTTATTATTACCATTATATGATAATATGACCTATTCCTCAACTTCTTCAGTTATTATTACCATTATATGATAATATGACCTATTCCTCAACTTCTTCAGTTATTATTACCATTATATGATAATATGACCTATTCCTCAACTTCTTCAGTTATTATTACCATTATATGATAATATGACCTATTCCTCAACTTCTTCAGTTATTATTACCATTATATGATAATATGACCTATTCCTCAACTTCTTCAATTATTATTACCATTATATGATAATATGACCTAATCCTCAACTTCTTTTTATATGATTATCATACATTTAATAGGTTTGGCTAGTATATTTTAAAATTTTTGTAATTATTCTAAAACCGTTGAAAACTTAATAATAGATTAAATTCTGATTGGTCTAAAATTAATTTAATAACACGCGCCATAACAATCTGGTCACTTAAGGTAAAAATAGCTAAATTTGAATGACTTCAGAGCGTTAATTATTTGTATAATTTTTTGTTTGTTTGTTAAATAGGGTGATTCTGGTGGACCATTATATCAATATAGTGGTAGTACTGACGGTAGGGCAGTGCTTATCGGCATAAACTCAGTTAGCCGTTCCAATCATCCGTGTGATGTCACCGATCAGATAGCTTATACACTTTATCCCCGGGTGTCGATGCATATCGATTGGATAATACAAGTTATTAATGATAATAATAATAATTAAGTCTAAATTATTTGATAAATTACATTTGTGTTATTTATTTTATTTTTATTTTATTTTTTAATTATTTTTATAGTACTTAATAATTGTATAATTAATATCATAGTACAGTATTATTTTTATATTTATAAAATTATACACACACATATATATATATATATATATATATATATATAAGTTATTTATATTACATTTATAGTAATTTATAATCAGTATAAAGTATCCATTATATATATAATACTATAGTAACTTATAATAGTAAAAATTAGCATAAATTTAATTTTTAAAATAAATTTTGTTGTTTTTGATTACGATGGATGTAATAATTCACGAAAAATATTGATCCAATAGATAACACGTCTATTATTAGTTATTTGTTGCCTGTATTTGATAGTCAAAACAATTGCCAGACAAACCATAACAATGAGAGCCATAAATCCAATATTTGAACCACTGTTTGATCCATATTCCGGGACACTTGTCGATGATATTATTGAATAACTATTGTTTAGATGACTACTACTACTACTATCAATACTACTACTAGTAGTAGTATTAGTAGTCTCTGAACTTTCATTGACTGACTGTGAGTACATATTTTAAATTATTAATTAATAAAACACAAAAATTTTATGGCTATGATGTAATTAAAACTTTAAATCACAAAAAAACTTATAGTTTTTGTTCAATTTTAAAACAATTAGCGATAACTATTTAAATGCTACGAAAATTTTGTTTGAATGTAACTAATATACTACCCGTTTATATAACTGTAAATTATAATCTCTATTAATAACTTACAAACTAACTACTGAAATAAAATAATTTTTTATTTAAAATTATAAATATTGTTGTCAATCATATGTCCTGTTTATTGGTATTAACAAAATATATATACAATTTTATAAAAATATTAAATTAATATATAAACAATAATTTTGTTATTAAAATAATAATAGTAAATCAATTATTATAGCAAGTATGTACTGTAACTGATATTTTATTATTTTTTTGAAAATATTAATACAGTAGTAAACTTATGATCCATAAATTATTTTTAAAAAATAATTATTTACCATAATTTTATGCCCATGCTAAATTCAATTATTATTTTATGTGCTTAATATAACCCGGGTGTATCTAAGATAATTAATTGTTGTTAAAATACAATGATATTAACTACTGAAATATAATAATTTTTTATTTAAAATTATAAATATAGTTGTCAATCATATGTCCTGTTTATTGGTATTAACAATATATATATATATATATAAAAATTATAAAAATATTAAATTAATATAAACAACAAATTTGTTATTAAAATTTTCTATTTTAATAGTAAATCAATTATCAATTCATAATATAATTTGTTTTTACATTCACATAACTAATTCAACTAAACTGTATATTATAATATTAATATTTTTATTTATTATTATTATAATTTCTATTAATAACTAACTTACAAATTAATATTGAAATATAATAATTAAAATATTTGTCAAACATATGTCCTGTTTATTGGTATTATCAAAATATATATACAATTTTATAGAATATTAAATTAATATATAAACAATATTATTGTTATAAAAATAATAATTTTAATATTAAAATCAATTATTATAGCAAGTATGTACTGTAACTAAAATTTTATTACTTTTAAAAAAAACAGTATTAATACAGTAGTAAACTTATGATTAATAATTTTAAAAAATAATTATTGTTTTAAATGAAATAAGTAAAATTATTTAGCAAATTTGTAATTTAAAACAATATAATTATAAATACAATTATAAAAACATATCAAATAGCATGTAAATTATATATTGTTTAAAAAAATGTTTAATTAAATTAAAACATAAATATTAAAATTATTAACATTTTACAGTAAATATTAATTTAATTGCTTAAAATGTTTAATAATAAAAATATTAATAATATTTATTGTCTTATAGTTTATATATTCAAAATTATATTAATAAGTAAGTTTTAAGTAAATCATAAAAATTATATTATAATAATTAGTTTAAATATTTTTTTTAAACTTTATAAAATCATTGTTTATTAACAAACAATAGGTATTAATTGTTTGTCGATTATATGTCTGTCCCATTCATCCCATAAACACTATCCCAATGTAACACTCAAGGGATGTGGTATCGGACGGCAGTCACTGATATCCAGTGGAAAGTGCTTTAAATGGTTATCCATTACAACAACAACAACACAAATGGATATACATTTGGGTCGTAACGCACAACCGGGTGAAGTACCGTTCATTGTGTTAATCAAAATAGGAAAGTATGTATTGAATACACTAATAAAACTAAAATAATTAATTATATATATATATTGATATATTAACAACAAAGTGGTGGTCGAGCCTCTGGTATTATAATCAATAAGCGTTGGATATTAACCGCCGCACACGCGATAAAGTATGTCATATCAACAAAAAAATAATAATAATTATTATTATATCAACAAAAAAAAATTAAACCCATTTTGTTTGATATACAACAAAAAACAAATACAGTTTTCCAATCAATGATCTGTTAGTATATCCCGGGATCTTAGACACTGATCAACCAACTGATAGCTACAGAATTGAACAAACATTTATTCATCCAATTTATAGACAACAAAACAAATCAGTTAACCCGTACGTCGATATCGGACTCATTAAACTACAATCAGATTTACCGCTTACTAACCGCCACAGATCGGGTACATATCGGACACTTAACGGTATATGTTTGCCACCAGAGTATGCAATCAATAGCGACAATCAACTCGGACTGTATGCCGGTTACGGTGTTTTAGATGAAAATACATTAAGTTTAAGCAATAGATTGCAAATAAGTTATACAATGATTATGAGGGCGAAGAATAATACCATCGATGCATACAATCGATTGCTGTTTAGCTACAGATATCCATTAACTACCGGTTCAATGGGTTGTTTTGTATGTGATTTTGCAACTAATAGTTTTTGGTAGTAATTATTTATGATTTTATTTTGAAATTAAATGAAAGGGTGATTCTGGTGGACCATTATATCAATATAGTAGTGCTGACGGTAGGGCAGTGCTTATTGGTATACACTCGGGTAGTCGTGGCAATCAACAGTGTCAAGTGACCGATCAGATAATATTTACAGTTTATCCACGTGTTTCAATGTATATCGATTGGATAATACATGTTATTAACAATAACAATAATAATTAGTTTTAATGGATAAATTAATTAAATTTGAACGCTGAATTTTTTTTAATTATTAAAATAATTTTACAATTATAATTATATACAATTTATATTATATAATAATACTACATATTATAATACTATATATAATAATATTATAATATTATATATTATATATTATATATTATATATTATATATTATATATTATATATTATAATATTATATATTATATATTATATATTATATATTATATATTATATATTATATATTATATATTATATATTATATATTATATATTATATATTATATATTATATATTATATATTATATATTATATATTATATATTATATATTATATATTATATATTATATATTATATATTATATATTATATATTATATATTATATATTATAATATTATATATTATATATTATATATTATATATTATATATTATAATATTATATATTATATATTATATATTATATATTATATATTATATATTATATATTATATATTATATATTATATATTATATATTATATATTATATATTATATATTATATATTATATATTATATATTATATATTATATATTATATATTATATATTATATATTATATATTATATATTATATATTATATATTATATATTATATATTATATATTATATATTATATATTATATATTATATATTATATATTATATATTATATATTATATATTATATATTATATATTATATATTATATATTATATATTATATATTATATATTATATATTATAATATTATATATTATATATTATATATTATATATTATATATTATAATATTATATATTATATATTATATATTATATATTATATATTATAATATTATATATTATATATTATATATTATATATTATAATATTATATATTATATATTATATATTATATATTATATATTATATATTATAATATTATATATTATATATTATATATTATATATTATATATTATAATATTATATATTATATATTATATATTATATATTATATATTATATATTATATATTATATATTATATATTATATATTATATATTATATATTATATATTATATATTATATATTATATATTATATATTATATATTATATATTATATATTATATATTATATATTATATATTATATATTATATATTATATATTATATATTATATATTATATATTATATATTATATATTATATATTATATATTATATATTATATATTATATATTATATATTATATATTATATATTATATATTATATATTATATATTATATATTATATATTATATATTATATATTATATATTATATATTATATATTATATATTATATATTATATATTATATATTATATATTATATATTATATATTATATATTATATATTATATATTATATATTATATATTATATATTATATATTATATATTATATATTATATATTATATATTATATATTATATATTATATATTATATATTATATATTATATATTATATATTATATATTATATATTATATATTATATATTATATATTATATATTATATATTATATATTATATATTATATATTATATATTATATATTATATATTATATATTATATATTATATATTAGCATATTAAAAATTTTATTTAAATTCTATATATTATATATATAAACTTGTAAATTTTACCGTAAGTTACATACTAACAAATACATTTAGGTGTGCCACCCTGTATTAATAAATGTTAACATAAACTGTATGTTTGTTTACAGTTTGTTTTTATAAATAAAAAAATATTTGATAAATTGCTAAAAAAATAACTTTATTTATACATTAATTGAATAATGCCATTGAAATTCAATTATCTAAACATGTTATCAACAAATTAAATAAAATAATATTTATATAATTCACTAAAAAAAATATATAATCATAATTTTTTTAATTAAATAAATATATCATTTTTAAATTATGTAAATGTATTGTCTGTCTGTTTGTTTGGTTTTATTATATAAATTTTTGTGATTATATATAAATTATTTTTGGTTTCAAGCGATGAATTGGTGGAATAAATACCGAAATCACATATCATTTTGGTATATAATTTAAATTATTAAACAATTTTTTAAAAAAAAATTAATTTTAATAAAATAAATTATTAATTTAAATATTTAATTGATTTCTAATTGATTTTTTTAAAAATATAATTAGGATTCTGGGCTTAAGTAACAACTATTCCTATGTTATTATGTTAAGCGCAGCCTTCGATATCATTGCCGTTAGTGTCCATCATTGATATGATCATTACAATCATTATAATCACACAAACACATTATTGTTAACAAAAAAAAATAATTAATTATATATATATCGTATAATTATTGTTAAAAATATTGCAGGAAAATGATCGCAAACCGGGAGTCAGTGGCGGCGGCGATGACATTACCGCCGATGACTACGACGACAACAACAACAATAAAAATTCAACAACATTTCAGTGCAACTCGTCATCGACCGGTGCCGTACTTATTGCTGATATACTTCCCTGTCTTATCATTAAACTATTGGCACCGTTTGTCTTTACAAACACAAAGTTAGTAGTGTCCTATCACTTAAAAATTTAATATACTTTTTTAAAATAAAAAATTTAATTTTTTTTAATGATAACATATATATATAGTTTTAGGGTCTCATTAGTGGTCATACTGTCGGCCATGAGTTTCATATTGACATCAATTTCTACAAATATCTACTATTCATACATAGGTTTGTTGTTAAAAAAAAGGTTTAAATCTCTATGTTTAGGATTTAACTAAATTATAGTTAATCTATTTTTTTTAAATATATATATATATATATATATATATTATAGGTATTGTATGCGCCTCCCTGTCCAGCGGTTTAGGCGAAACAACATACCTATCGTATACATCGAAATTTGATTTACGAGTCATATCCTACTGGTCATCGGGAACGGGAGCTTCCGGTTTGTTAGGCTCGTTGTCCTATGCATTCCTTACGACAATCGGTTTGACTCCCAAAACAACACTACTGGTCATGTTAGTCATACCAGTGTTGATGGCGTTCACATTCTGGTGTATCATAACCGAGCCTACCGTTCCTCACGACGACTCTATTGCTGAAGTTATTAGTCCATTGATTTGCGATGAATCTACTGACGGCGTGGACGACTGTACCGATGAGACAATTGTTTTGAATCCAAACAATTCCGGCGACAAAATGACAATCTGGCAGATGATTGTCTATATTAAAGTATATATATATATATATAATGTTGGATCTTATGGATCAGTTATTTAAACAATTATCTTATTTTTTTTCGTTTGGTTTGTTGGTTACAGAGCCTACTGAAATATATGCTGCCATTAATGTTTGTCTACCTGTTTGAGTACTTCATCAATCAAGGATTGGTTAGTATATATATATAGTTTACTAAATTTTTTTTATGTTTATAATTAAAATTACCGTTCAATTCAATTACCTTTTTTAAAATCTATTTTTTATTACCCACTCAAATGCACTGGTAGTTTGAATTAGTCTACTTTCCCGGCATATGGCTTACACAAAAAGAGCAATACCGATGGTATAATGTCGACTATCAGGTTAGAGACAGTTATTATACAGTATATATATATATATATATACAGAGCACTGGTAGCTAATTTTAAAACTATTAATAATTGTTGTATCAAACAGATCGGTGTATTAATATCCCGTTCGTCGATAAGTTTTTTGAAAATTCAAAAACTCTATCTACTGGCCATTCTTCAGTTGGTCAACGTTTTGATAGTCTTGACACAGCTGTGGACACAGTTTATGCCCACCATTTGGATAATGTTGGCACTGGTACTGTTCGAGGGACTGTTAGGTGGGGCCGCCTATGTTAACACATTTTATCGGATCTATAGTGAAGTCAATCAAAAGTATAAATCCTATGCGTTAAGTATTACAACACTTAGCGATTCAATTGGTATAACAATTGCCGGTTTTACAGCACTTCCAGTTCACGACGCTATTTGTGAACATTTGAAATATTAAATTATTTATTATTATTATTATTTAATAAGTATTTTATTTTTTAATAACTATTTTTTATATCTATATATATAGAGTCTATTATCTATTTTTTTTTATTTTAATATATTTATATTTAATTTATTTATTAAATAAATTTTATTTTTTATATATGTATCGGTAATTATTGTATAGAAATTAAATCAATTGTGAATATATATATATATATATACTGTAATAAATTACTACTGTATTGTTGTGTATATAATTTGTAAATAGTGTTTGTTTAAAAAAAAAAATATTTACCGATAATAATAATACAGTGTATAACTAACTGTATGTATATTTTTGTGTTACAGTTAAATTAATTGAGCGTTTAATTTAAACTTTATAAATAAATAGTTTAATAATCAACAAAATAAAATACAAAAATTATTAAAATATATATATAGATATAGATATATATATAACAATTGTTAGTTCAATCCCAGCCATTGATTAATTTTGTTATTAATCGATGCAAACCAACCGGTAGTTTGTCTCTGGTTTGTACCGAAATCCGGATTATCTTCAGTGTCGTCGCCGACGTCGCCGCCATCGTCGTCGTCACGGATCCTGAAAAACGATGTGATCGATAGCCGACAAATGGGACAGTTGTCCACTCGTTGAAAACATTGTCCGCACAGACACGAGTGCCGACAGGGCAACAGTGCCACAGATACCAGTGATGACTGACAGATGACACACAGCTGCTGAGTGTGAGACTCGAACTCGCTTTGCGGTGCAAACAGTTGTTTCAAATCAAATATTGAACCGTTTCTTTGTTTCAGATACTGTGTAATCAGTGATGTAGTGGACGTACAAAACGAGTCGCGCAAATGTATTATTGATATCAAACAAACCTATTTATTATTATTAATAATATATATTAGAAAATAATAGTTTAGATAATTATCTGCAAATGATTTCAATGACAACCACTAACCACATCATTGTCATCAATCTCGACGCCATCGTCATCATCATTGCGGATCTATTAGGTGTGGTTAGGAAGATATATAACAAGTGGTGATCAACAACATTAACAAACAAACAAAATAAAATAAAAACTAACAATTAGTACAACTAATGGATAACGAGATCTAGGATTATAACCAAGACTTTCGCCACTAAAGTAGACATCCGGCGGTTTAATCCAATGGGTAACTGTTTCGTTGGTCTCGTAATACCTTTTAATATTAAATAAAAAAAAATCAATTAATTATTTAGTTTAGGATCTATTAAATCAATCAATGACAACGATAAGTGATGGTCAAGATATATGCATATATGATATACATACAGTTCGGGTTCACTCTTATAGAGATAGTGGCCATCGATAAACTTTTCGTCCAGCAATTGCTGGCGCATTGGCTGCCAATCATCGGTATCCAGCGACTGATGTAAATCATTGATAGTCACCGCCCAGAAGCTCATTACCCAGAAAGAGCTGTCGCAAGTGATGTCCACTTTCAAACCGTTACGGTAATTGTCGGTCTGAATGGACTCATCCTTCAGTTTAAACATAAACGGATTCTTCAGGCGTACCATCGATTGGGCGTTCAATGGTTCCCGATTCAGATGATGAACATTATCGCCGTCGGTAAACACATTCATCTTTCTGTATAACAGAGAAAAAAAAACATTTTAATCATTCAATGGTATGAATAGATGGATCAGATGTTTGATGAAGATTATTGTTGTCTTACTTTAGCATAAATATAATGAATCCAATCATCAAAATTAAGGCTAAAAATAATATTAAAAATAATGTATTAGTTTTATCTGTCAGCCAATCATTGATTGGTAAGACATTCATGAAGGAGAAGAAGTAAACCATTTCTTCAGTCAATCAAAACAAAAAGTTTTCATTTCATTCATTCAAATCATTATTAACTTTAAACAAAAATACCTTTAAATTAGTAATACATTACTACTACTAATAGTACTGTATTTTACTATTGATTTTTGTTTTTGACACTTATTTTTATTTTGTTAGACAACACAACACTAACATAACAACAACATTGCAATCAATTATATTTTATAACTAATAATAATAACAATAATAACAAATGTTTTTAACAATTTTTTTGTTGATATATTGATGTATTTATTATTAATATTATTTGACTAATAATACACACAGTAATAGAGTATTGCATTCAATATTAATAATAATAATACAAAACAACAGGTGATGTCATAGAAACACACGTTATGTTTGGTATTATTATTGTGTATTAAAAATAAATAAATAAAAAATATTTTTTTTCAGTTAAACTATGTATTAGAGGCGCGAAACCTCTCAAAAAAAAGCATCGATTGATTGCCATTTACGAGACGGGAACCGAACCGCTAGTGACCAACAAAACCAACTAAATTAAAACAGAAATTAATAATTTAATTGTTTTGTTAATAATAATAATAAAAATACTAATAATTATGTCAAAACCGGACCCGAAATCCAAAACCCGAATCGAAACTATTATAACGAAAGACCTGGCAATTCAATGCGATTTAGTGGCCATCGATGACCTCATAGAAGAGTGCAGTGACGGTAGCGGCGATGACTACGACAACGACCCGATTGGTGACCACAACAACCCGATTGGTAGCCATAACAACCCGATTGGCGACCACAACAACCCGATTGGTGACCACTGCAACCCGATTGGCGACCACAACAACCCGATTGGCGACCACAACAACCCGATTGGCGACCACAACAACCCGATTGGTGACCACTGCAACCCGATTGGCGACCACAACAACCCGATTGGCGACCACAACAACCCGATTGGCGACCACAACAACCCGATTGGTGACCACTGCAACCCGATTGGCGACCACAACAGCACCAACGATGTCTGCGTAAGTCCGCCGCCGCCGACGATGACAACAACGATATGCATGACTGGCGACAACATCATCAACAACAACAACGGCAGCGATGATAAACAATACGAAGACATTGTAATAGACATCGATGTCAACGATTACTATGACTACTACAATGACTACGACGACGACGACGACAACTACGAAGACATTGAAACGTCGGACGAAGAAGAAGAAGACATTGTGGTCAACAACGATAATGAGTTGGCAACTGATGACAATAAACGTCATCTAATAGAAGATCTACCGTCGATGAGAAGTACTAAAAGGCAGAGAAGAAAGAAGAAGGAGTTGATGAGCGCCGAAGAGTTTAGACAAGATATGCGACAGAGAAACAGATTTGCTGCTCAAAGACATCGGCAGAAAAAGTTTGGACAATTGGATTCGTTTGGCCAACAAATTAGACAATTGACTGAAGAGATCGGGAAACTGGAGACAATAGTCGAACACAAACGACAACAAGTGTTGGACACAAAAATGTCAATACTTTGCCATCGATTCAGTGATAATTGTCGACTATATTCTTTGTTTTCGTCGTCGTCGACATTCAATTCACGATGACTTCAAATAGCGGTTTTGAAGACTTCATTATAGAAAACAATCGGACAATTGATTTAATCAATTAATTAATTATCTATTTATTTGTAAAATTAATATTATTTTTTTTAAAAAAAAAATTTGTAAATTATCGGTAATTATTATACAAAACTTAAATTATTATTATTATTATTATTATTATTAAAAATTATTCTAATTTATACACATATGTTATACACATAAATAAATAAATAAAAATAATTTATTAAAACTTTTAAGTATTAATTAAATAATTATTACGGTATTATAATGTTATTTTTATTTAAAAATACCCGTAAAAAATTAAAAAATCAATAAAACTAAAAAACTTTCAAAAATCCGAAACCTTATACATGAAAATCATATAACATTTTTTTTGTTGGTTCCGGTTTATTATACCCGCCTCCTAGTCGAGTGGGGCAGGGGGTAATCAAACCGGATATTTTCTACTAAACGAAATAATATATATATATATAAATCACTTTTATTTTTTAAAAAAAAATTAATTATTTGCACATTTAAAGTACAGTCAATTAATTAATTAATTAATTAATAGCATACATTTGTAGCGTCTACTGTATAATACTCTACACTGTATTGTCAATCAATATACAAACTACAGTATTATTTATGTATTAAACAATAGAGTGTGTGTGTGTTATTACAAAATTATAGATAAAACCGAAACCATTCAAAACATTTCAATTTAGTGTTCACAGCAATAATTGATATTTTTAAATTAAATATTTTTTTTAAACCAAACCGAAATTATGAAAACATATTTCCGATTTAATTATATATATATATACTAAAATTTTTAAATATTGTAAAATTAAAAACCAAACCAAAATTATGAAAACATATTTCCGATTTAATTATATAATTTTTAAATTTTTAAATATTGTAAAATTAAAAACCAAACCAAAATACTGAAAACATATTCCCGATTTAATTATATATATATACTAAAATTTTTAAATATTGTAAAATTAAAAACCAAACCGTTAACCACATTAACCAAAAAAATACCGGGTCATTAAATAATAATAATAATAATGGGTAACCAAACCGCGCTTAAAACCAAACACACTCTATTACTACACACACATTGATAGCACAATAACAATGACTACTAATTATTAGTAATAATAAAAAATATCTATTAATAATAATATCATATAATTATTGTATAAATAAATAAATAGTAAAAAAAATAAAATACTATTTAATATTACATTAATATTATTGAAATGTTATTTTGATTATCAATTAAATTCAATGTAATAATTGCGTCAATAGTTTAATAGACATTAAAAAACTGGTTTTTTTTTGTGATTGATTTGTAAACAAACAAACGGTTTGTTAATTTTAAAGACATATTTGTTTTTAACCACCGATTGAATTGTTTTTCGTTTCGGTTGATCGGCGCTGAAGATGTCCTCATCTAAAGGCAAACGTAAGTTATTGCAAGATATGGCCAATTGATCCGCCAATTGATTTGTATTTATTTATTTTTTATATAAAAAATAAGGTAAAAGCGGATCAATTAATGGCAGCGGCGGCGGTGGTGGCAGTAGTAGTAGTAGTGGATCAGCTAATGGTGACCATCATCATCATCAAAATCATCGGCGAAAAATGGTCGACAAAGAGTGTCTGTTTTGTTTCAAATCCAATCGCAATTCACTGCGTTTCGGCAAAATGATCAAATTGGACGACATCTATGTCCACTATTATTGTTTGGTTAGTTACCGACAAAACAACCGACACATCCATATGTCTTAAATCAATGTCTTGTTTATCTTGTTTATCTCTCTCTCTCTCTCTCTCTCTCTCTCTATATATATATATATATATATATATATATATATATATATATACATCACTGTCATCACATCCAACACCAACAGCTATTGGCGTCGGGTTTATCGCAAAATGGCAAAGACAGCGAAGGTATATACGGTTTTCTGGTCAAAGACATACACAAAGAGCAGCGTAGAGGCGACAAACTTTCGTGCAATTATTGTCGCAAAAAGGGCGCAACAATCGGCTGTTCAGTTGCCAGTGTAAGTGTGGGGAACCAATTGCGGTGATATTACCTGTTATAACCACTGTTTGTTTGTTGTTGTTGTTGGTGGTGGTGGTGGTGTTAACCACTAATTCAGTGGTTAATTGAATTGATTTTTTTTTATTAAAAATTATTATTATTTTTTTTAGTGCAAAGTGTCGTTTCACTTGCCGTGCGGTATTGAAAACAAAACGATGAGCCAGTTCTTCGATAACTTCCAGTTAGTAGTAGTTGTCTTCTGAGACATCAATAAAAAATATCTAATTTTTCAAAACTAACTGTTTTTTTTGGTTGTGTTTATTAATAAAACAGTTCATATTGTCTGAAACATCGACCAAAACAGGAGCTTCCAAAGGACGAGAAGACAAAATCCGTAATCAAAGCGCAAGATTTGTGTCCGATTTGTTATTCGGATCTGACTTTCGATGAGGGCGTCGACGTATTGGCCACACCGTGCTGTCTGAAACTGGTTCATCGATCATGCATTCAAAAGCAGGCGCTAAGTGCCGGCTATTTTTTCAAGTGTCCGCTGTGTAACTGTATTCAAGAATTCAAGGACACAATGATCTATTTCGGTATATTTATACCCCGTCAGGACGCCTCCTGGGAACGCGATAACAATGCATTCGGCGAACTGTATCAACGGCACGCAACGTGCGACCAGAGCCCGTGCCAGTGTCCCAGCGGACGCAAATACAATTCGGGTCCCAATTGGCATCTGTTAATTTGCGATACGTGCGGCTCACGGGGCGCCCACTGGTCGTGTATTGATGAATACACGAATACTAGTACTGGTATCTGGAATTGCGATGATTGTCGTCTAATCAATCAGCGTATTGAACAGCGAGCCGACGGCGGCGGCTGTCCGACTGGCGCCTCCACTACCGCTGCCGCCGCCTCCTCCACTACCGGATCCAATGATGATGAAAGCGATATCGAAGTTATATCGTCGACGACGACCGCCGATGATGGCAATGAAGGCCGACGTCGACTGCGGCGAAAACAGCCGAAACATTTTCTACGCAAAACAAGTGTCGAATTAGTGACGACTACTACTACTACTAGTACTGGGGGTAATAGTAGTCGTAATCAGTCGTCGATCGAAATTACTGTCGACTTATCAGCAGCTGATGAAACACCGTTGCCATCGAAAAGACAGCGAAGAGGTGGCGAACCCAAGACAGACAAGACGTCTACAACAACAACAACAACGATGAAGACGACGACGACTACAAGTCCTAATCAACAAAATACTACTGAAACAAAAGATATATCAATTCAATGTGATTTAGTATCGATCGATGATCTCATCGATTGCGACCCGATTGATGAACTGGAAGAATATGTTATCAAACGGTCGATGATATGCTTGAAAACAATGACTGACGACAAACTTAATGATAAAGAAGAAGAAGAAGACGACGACAACGACATTGTGGTCGACATTGACGAGTCATCCGACGAAGACGACTGTATTCTTCTTAATTGATTTTGTTTTGATTTCCTTTTTTTTTTGATTCATTTAACAAATTTTTTTTTTATAATCATTTCATATATTTATATTTTGATTGCAATTTTTTTGAACAAATTTTTTTTCTTTATTTTTTTTGAACAAATAGTTTTTTAATTTTCCACAATATTAACAAATATTTTTTGTTGTTTTGTTTATTTTTATTTTACATAAGTGTATTTCAAGCGTTACAAACATGACTCTATTTAATTTGATAGCAATTTATTATTGTTGTTATTATTATTATTATTAACAATATTATTTAGTTAATTTGAATTTAAGTTACGGTATATTTAAAAAAAAATTTTAAATTTCAACAATAATTGTAAAAAATTATTGATAAGTTTTTTTTGTTGTTGTATTTTTTAAAAAGTACCTAAAACTTAGATCTCTTACTTTAACCAAAAAAAAAAAAATAATAAATAAATATAAATATATTTTATTATTTAAATAATTGCAAATTTGTAAATATATAGTAAATTTATTTACAGTATATATATATATTTTTTTGGAAATTTATAGTGATTTTGAATATGTGTTTAAAAATATATTTTTTTTTTATATATAAATAAAATTATGTTTTTCTTTTGTTTAGTTGATTCAACTGATACCTAAAGTAGTGATATTATAATTATTATTATTATTATTAATTTTATTGATAATTAACATATCAATAAACTCATATACTATACTATAATGTACTACACATTAGTCAAAACCATTGCAATGACTATATAATAAACAACTAAATAAATAATTTTTTTTAAAAATTCATTACTAATTGCTTACCAAAAAATATATATATACTGTATATATATTTCAACATTTGATTGTATGATTTGTTTTTGTGGGTGCATTCAAACACACACCCGAAAAATGTGTGGGCATTTCAAGCTTATATATATTATGTAAAACCATCACAAAATAGTTATGCGATTAATAACTAACTATACACTGTATGTATGTCCCACTCATTGTCGTTGATGTCAATGATGTCATAATTTTTTTTTAAAAAAGGATTTTAATTACGGTATTATATATATGACATACAAAGCCAAACAATTTTTTGTTGTTTGGACTAACAATTAGTGTCTTCAGCGCCGGCATTATTGGTCCAAATTTGGCGCATCTGTTGCGGTGTCAGTTCACTGCTTGTAATTCGGCCGTTGTTACCGAAAATACTGCACACAGTATCGGTAGACGGCCTCGCAAGTGGTCTCAGTGTTAGGCGATCGGTATTTTTGATACCAATGTTGGCTTTTTGTCGGGTCAGACCGGTTACGAAAACGTCTTCAATCTGCAGATACGGTATTGTTAGGGCTGTACGATATAGTTTGTCGGCTACCGGTCGGGAAAAGCCGTATCCAAAACCTTAATAATTATAATAAATATAATAATAAATAATTATATAATAATTTTAAAAATAAAATATTACAAAAAAAATAATTATTAATACATAGATTTATACTGTAAATAATTTTTCTATAATTAATATATTAATAATTATTTTTATAAAAAAAATCATAAATTGATATATAAATTGCTAAATATTTTTATTTATTTATTTTTATTGATTGATTGATTACCTGAACAATAGCTGGGATAATAAAGACCAGGCAGTTGTGAATAATTGATTTTGTATTTCAATAATTTTTTAATCAAATCGGCCATCAATTGGTGCCGATTGGCTGACCGGCGGCGATATGAGGTCATCATTTGCGATACTTTTTCAAACGACCGGATAATCTTTCGGTTAGGGTTTTGTCGGCAAAAGATCATCGAATTGGTCACCACTTTGTTGTCGTCATCGTTGGCCATAAACTCTCGGACACTTCCGACCAAATTCTTCGTATAGATCATAATATCGTCGTCTGTCTTGAAATAAAAGTAACCAAACGGACACCAATCGAGAAACCATTTAATACTAGCCATCGATTTGTGTGTCAGGTGTTGAAAATCTTCGCCCAAATTGATTTGTATGATATCTGCAAACATTTCGTTTTCTTCATTGATTTTATCCTTTAAAAAAAATTTTTATATAAAATAAATCCATAATTTATCTGAAAAAAATTATGGATTTTTCCCCCCCAATATTGGATAATATTATAGGTATTACTATACAGTCCTTATATATATATATATATATACTGTAATACATACCTGTATGTCATCAGCAGTACTGGACTCAACTGGATGTGGATGTCGATGTCCATCAGTTTTTTTTCTGTTTGATGGCAATCCCAATACAAATACCACTTTAAACTGTTGATCATTCTGTAGCTGTCGCTGTGCCCAAGTCTGCCTAATAGTTAGTCGTCTATGAAAATTGATTGTTTCGGATTCAATAAATATTATGATAATCTTATCCTTAATAATAATATTGTCGCAAATTTGATCGTTTCTTATATGATATGATAGCTTATCAAATGGATTATCGCTACTATTATTACTACCCAAATGTGTTACCGTTCCGTCTGATAGTAGTTTCCAATGTGGGGAACGGTATGTCGACTTATTAATACTAACCGATTGATTGACACTTTTTCTAACTATATTATTATTATTGTAAGTATTTTTATTATCTAATAAATTGTCGTCAAAATTATTATCGGTATAAATAGTGTTATAAATTATTGATGTCTGATATGTAATTGTTTTCAATACTAGAAAGACTAGAGTTATTGATATAAATAAAACTATTGAAACATATCTTTTAAACAAAACACGCATTTCGTAACATATTTTTTATAGCAATTAATTAATTTATTATTATTATTATTATTATTATTATTATTATTAACATTTATTTTATAGAAAACTTTTTTTGGCAACAATTTAATTATTAAATAACTTTTTTGTCCCATTTGTTGTGTAAATATGTTTTTTCGTTGTTGTTAATCAAATATACTAAATATATGTAAATATATAAATATATATTTAAATATAAATTTATATTTAGTTTACCATTAAATAAATAAATTTAAAAATAAACTTTTTTTATGATATATTTCTTCAGCGAAATTATTAATAATATTTTTTCACTGGAAATAAAATCCAAAAAACACTTATAAATTATTTTTTTAGAAAATTTCCAAATAATTTACTGTATGTACACTAATACTGTTAAATATAATTTAATAAATAACTTTCGACTGACTCTTAATAACTAGTTTTTAGTGAATTAAATCAGTAATAATAATAATAATAATAATATAAATATTAAGTGAAGATATTTGTTGTTATGTTTTTACTTTTAGCTGCAGAAAAAAAATTTCATATGAAATTGAATGCTATTTTATTTTTACTGTTAGTTTTCTATACGTGTCCTTGTTTTTCATAGTTTCATAAAAATTTATTTAGTAATGGTTTTGTTGTTTTTGATTTTAATTTTTTTACTGTTATTTTATGTCTTAATTGCTTTTCAACTAACTTTTTAAGTGTAAGAGAGAGAGAGAGAGAGAGAGAGACAGAGAGACAGAGAGAGAGAGAGAGAGAGAGAGAGAGAGAGAGAGAGAGAGAGAGAGAGAGAGAGAGAGATAGTTCACTGTTAAAAAAAAGTAAAGTTGTTTTACCAGATATTTCCTAAATTACAAATACAGGTATATATATTCACAACAACAACAGCGAAAAAATAATGTTATGTTTATTAAAACATTGAATGAAAACCTCATTAATTTATTAACTGTTAATCATAAGTATACCTAACAGTGTATATAATTTACAGTTACAGTAATATAGTGTATATAAATAGTAGAAAATGTTTAATTAATTATTATTTATTTGTTAAATAATTTTTACTAAATATTATATATATATACAATACTATTCTACAGTAGTAATTAAATCTATTTATTAATAATTAATTAATTAAATAATTAATAACATTTTAATAACATTGTATAAACAATTTTTATTTTTAATTAATAGATCATTAATAAATTACATATTTATATTTTAATAGCAATAATAATATTAATCAAAAATTTTTATATATATACTGTATATATATTTTTTCCGATAATAATAAACAACAATATTATTTCAAATGGTAATAATGTTAATAAAATTATGATAATAATAGTAGTAAATATTAATGATTTATAATAATAATAATAATAGTAAATATTATTATTATTAATCTAACAAATATATATATTTAATTAATATAATTTATGTGTGTGTGTGTGTGTTTATTTTATACATTAAATATTGAGTATTGCTTGTTTCAATAATAACAATAATAATTAATAAAATGTTAAATAAATGCAATTACTTGGAAATTGTGATTATTAATATAAATTGTTTGTTTTGTTTTTTTTGGTAAATTAAATAGTAAAAAAATAATAATAAACAAATTAATCAATATTACAAAAATTAAATTATAAACTTATATATAAAAAAAAATTAACAGAGATATGCTGATTATTATTATTATTATTTTATTATTAAATTTTTATGAGTAGTTAATATATATATCACATATTATTTAATGTCTTATTAATGAAATATAATTATATGTAAATTTTTTAAATAATAATTAATAACAATTTAGTTATATATATATATATATATATCATTTAATAGCTGTGAGTGTGTGTGTATGTGCTTAACAATAGATTAGTTTTTTTATTGACAAAAAAAACAAAATAAAACAAAACAATTCCTGAGTTTTATTTATATAATGTTTTTTTTTAAATTTTGAAACAAAACTAATTATATATATTTTTTTAGATGAAAAACAGTCATTAAAATTTCAGTATAGAAGTGAGAGATCACAAAATTGATTGATAAATTTAATAATACAAATAATATAAATATATATATATTGAAAAAACACAATTCATTAGAAATTATATAGTAATTAATATATATAATAATTACTGTAATTAATAATAATTACATTATATAATAACATATAATTTATTATTATTATCGTAAATATTATTATTATTTAAAAAACGTGTGGAATGTGTTTTGTTTTTTTTTCAGTGCAAAATTAATTAATTAATTATTCATTAAATTAATAATCAAAATAAAAAACAATGTGTGTGTTATAAAAACTAATAATTATATAAATATTTAATCATTTTTCATTGACTATTCATATACTGTCTATTAAGTAATCAAAAAAAACTTTTTTATTAATGAGTTTTTTTCTACTAATATAGTATTAATAATTATAATAATAATATTAATGTCAAACATAAATATTATACTGGGTGATTCAACATTTTGTTTAAACTAATAATTAATATTTTAAACAAAAAAATCTATTTTCTCTGTTAGTTTTTATGCATATATATATATATCATAGTATTTTATAATAAAAATTAAAAATTTATGTGTGTGTGTGTGTAATGTATAAATCTAGTTATAATAATAATAATAATTATAAATTGGTGTCATGTTTAACATCATCATCATAATCAACAAAAACACAACATTAATAATAATAATAATAACAAATAATTTTTTGTTTGGTTAAATAGTAATAAATCAATTAATCGATTTTATAGATTTTTAAACGATTTTTTTTTCTAATAAATAAAATATTGTATTTACATAACACATAAACAATATAATCTAAGTGTTATTACTTAATAAACTATTAGAGTTTTATATAAATGTATTGAAATTATTATTATTGTTATTATTATTATTATTAAATTTTTATAAATTATATATTTTTTAACATTTATATATATATATATATATATATATATATATATAGAAAAAAAAGTGCTTTATTCCTAACATTTTATTATTATTTATTAGTTTTTTTTTCTATCAACAACAAAAAATGTGTGTTACAATAATTTATTTAACAATTAGTTTATATTTTAAATACAATTTATAAATATTTTTTTATGTGAGTGTGTGTGTGTGTGTACTTTGAGATCAAATAAAAAATACAATAATATTTATATTATATTTTCAATAATAATAATTATTATTATAACTTGTCATAGAATTTTGTTATTTATATTTGTTTTATTTTAAATAAATATTTCATATTAAACAAATATTATTAAACTAATAACTAGAATTTTTTTTAATCTAAATCTATAATTATAACAATTATTATTTTAATAGCATTTTTCCCCCAATAAATTTATATTGATGTAAATTTTACAAAAAAAAACAATTATTATTATTATTAATCTGTATATATATATTTATTTATATAATAGACTGTATACTAAAGTATAGTTAATTAATAAATTGCTTGATATATATATACTGTATATAATTAGTTAATTTAAAAAAAATCAATAATAAGTCATTGTTATAAAAAAATTATATTATATTTTAGTTTTTAGTTTTACAAATAATTAATTAATTAATATTCGGTTTGCAATTGCAGTTTGAATAGTTTGAAAACTATTTAATAATAATAATAATAGTAATAATAATAATATCACAAATTTATTATTATTTATAAAGTAATATACATATCATTATAATTGATCCCGGCTACTTTTTTTTAATTGAATAATATATAATTTAGATATTATTATTAATAATAATAATATTATTATTATTACATTTATACCAATATTGACTGTATGTATATATAAAAAAATGATTATTAATAGAGACGACTAGATTTAGTTAATTAATTAATTAATCAATCAATAAATCAATTATTAATTGAAAGTAATTAATACAAATTGAATGGTTGGCACAGAAAGTTTTATTATTTTTAAATTAATCATCATTTTTTAAAAACTATTTAAATTTTTCAACAAAAAAAACTTAATTATCTAGTTTTATGTAGTTTTTTAAGACTATGCAGTTTTTTTAAGTAGTATTTAATTTACTAAATAATAATAATCTTTAAAAGTTTTTATATAATCAGTTTATACTTGTATTTAATGTATTTTAATTAACAAACAAATAATTATATATTTATTTCATCGATTATATAATCCTAAAAATAAATCTGATTGTTAACTATTATTTTTTTTGACTAAATTTTTATTTATTTATTATTATTTTAATGTTTCATGTTTCAATGGCACTAATTGTCAAATACTATTTTTTATTGGAGATATTATTTAAACAAAACTATAACAAACAAACAAACAAAATATATTGAAATAATTTAGTTGATTAGTATATATAATTAAATTTTTCAACAAAAAAAAATTATTATTAATAAATTAATGTCATGACTACTGACTGACTGTTGTAATAAAATATTATGAAAAAAATACAGTTAATATATAATAATAATTATTATTATTATCATTGAAAGATCATTAAATTAATATATGTATTCAAAAAAAAAACTTAGTATTTACATCAATATAAATTTAATTATTATTAATATAATTTGTTTCAATTATTTATTTATTTTTTTAAAAAAAACTGCATTTTAATGTATCGATCATTTTTTAAGAGTAAATAATTACTGTTTATTTTTTTAAATTTATTTACTGTATTTATTATTATATGTATGTATTTGTATTAAAACAAATAACACATTCATTAAATTTATTATAAATAAATTTGATATTTAATTAATAAATATCTCATCAAATAAAAAGTTATTTTTTTCAACAACAAAAAAATTCAAATATAATTGACATTTAGTTTTTCTCTTAAAATTTTATGTAAATTTATTTGCTATTTATATATATAGATATTAGAAAAAAGTTTGGTTTCTTATTTTATTTGTGCAAATATTTTTTTAATTAAGTTTTTATTTATATATATATATATTATTTTCCACAAATTAATTAATTAATGTTTTAAATTTTTGTCAAATATATAATTCCTTAAATCAATTGTCAAAGAAAAAAATTTTTCATTAATCGTATGCCAATAAAAAATTTGTTGTTTCCTTAAATTAATTATTATTATTATTATTATAATCATATAATTTAATGTAAAATTTATGTATCACTTTTGTACATAAATATTTGAGTTATTTCGAGTTATTAATTGATTTTAAATTACAAAAAACAATGATAACAACATCAACACCAAACTTTTTTTCAATTTCAAGTTTTAGTCAAAAATTTATTTTTTTTAATAAAAAAAGTATAGTTAGTATACTATTTAGTGTTTACCAGTAATTAGGGTAACAGTTATAGATAATCAGTTAGTGATATATATATATAATATCTTAATAAATAAATAGTATATCAATTGGTTTGGAGGCACAGGATTTCAATCAATCAATTATAGATTTTGTTTTGGTTTTGTTTTAAAATTAAATATCAATTATAATAATATTAATAATAATTTAATGGCTTAATAAAGGGGAACGACATATATATATCTTCAACAACAACAAAAAAATCAAGATTTTGTACTTAAATCACATGTGATGGACACACACACACACACACACACACACACATACCATAATAACAATCATAATATCAATTATTTAAATTTTTTTAGATATTTAATAAATTACATGTAATTATCATATAATATCTTATATATATATATATATATAATTGATATTTTAAAAAAAACACTTACATCTTAAGCTTAATTCGTTTGATTTTTTAATTGATAGAAATTGTGGCCAAAAAATATGTAATTTATTAGTTAGTAGTACCACAAGAAACACGTGTTGCACGTGTAAGTGTGTGTGTGTGTGTGAGTGAGTTTATGTACTGTATATCGTACGCGCGTTTGCGTGGTGTGTGTGTGTGTGTGTGTGTGTATAGTGTGTGATGATTACCGATGTTGTTGATGATAATAAATGACAACTCAAGAGTTGATAGACTCGATAATATCATCAGATGGCGAACACTTAGATGAATGAGAACTGGAACCGATAAGGCGTGAAGAGGCCGACGATATATCTGATGAGACGCTCTCTTGTTTGTTGAACGACGAACTACGCCATAGAGTTAAGGCAAAGTCTGCCCGCCGATGGCACAGACAATGACACGGACTGACCAGCGGCTGGTCTTCCATGAATTCGTGGTCACGATTGGTGGATGTTGTGGTCGTATTGTTTGACGAAGCGATGCTACTCTTGTTGTTGTTGTTGTTGTTGAAACACTGTTCGTCGCCAATCGAGAAGCTCATCATCATCTCATTGGATGCGCTCACCGGCTGTTGTTGTTGTTGTTGAAGTAGTATTTGTTGGTCTGGTTGTTGTTGTTGTTCATCAACGGCACAGGTATTAGCACTCGAGTTGTTGGTATTGTTGTTTGTATTGCACTCACATTTACACAAAAACTTGTCGACACCGAGACCACCGCCGCCGCCACCGTCGGTAAAATTATTCGAAAAAAATGTATCATAATTGACAAAATTGTCGCCAAAACCCGGCCATTTAGTATCACCGCCGTAGCCTTCCAATGGCGTAACTGGTGTCAAATTGCCCGGCGATGGCGACAATGTTAACGGATTGTTAACTGAGACCACAGACGAAGAGAAGGCGTCAAAGTTTGAATTGTTATTCAAAAACGACGGCGTATTAGGTTGTAGTTGTTGTTGAGGTGAAGTAGTGCTGTCAACACTGGGAAAACAACTGTTGGCCCGTTGTTTGCGCCGTTGCAACGGACTCTGGAGACCTTTTTCGCAAAACTCGAACCAAATCGACGGGTTAGACTTTCGGGGACTCTTGGCCCGGGCCGATGCGGTAAACTGTTCGCCCGGAAGCGACAGTTTAATCTTTTCGACCGACGGATCCGGTGACGTACAACTCGAACTTATGTAGGCTTCGAGCGGTACAATGTTTATCGGTGTTGTACTTCGCGGCCGTTCAATCGGTATGGTTAGCACTTCCAGTCGTTCCTTACGTGTCGGCGATCTGATTGATTCTATTAGCTGACAAGCGGCTGCCGCTGAGGCCGTTGTCGGCGATAGTAGCGACAGATTTGTTGAACCGAATAGCTGTTGTTCACTACTATTGGAACTTTCGTCGTAGTCTTCCTGAGTGGACGACAGCAACAGATTCTGGGCTTCGAAGTCGTCTTCACTTTCTGATAGACTTTTGCCATTTGATTGCTTTGATTCCTTATTATTATTAGTATTATTATTGGCTTTGAGTTTGCTTTCATCAAATCCTATCTCCGATTCGGAAGAGTTGTCCTCGTATTTGGCAGAGGATTCAATTTGGACGACAACTGTTTCCGTATTATTATCATTATTATTATGACTATCATTATTATTATTGGCTAAATTTTGAGAAATCAATTGTCTATTGGATCGACTACTGGGAAGTATTTCTGGCAAACTCTGTACATCGTCATCGATGGTCGATTGGCGGCGTTTCAATTTTTTTCTCAAATTAAGCGGCGGTAATGGCACTGAAATTAGCGATGGTTCAGCATCTGGTCCACTGGCGTCTACTGGTGTCGAAATCATCAGCTGATTACTGGCCGCCGCTTCGATGATACCGATAATGTCCTGTTCGGACGCTTCCGGTTCATTGATTGGCGAACCGATCATCAGTTCTTCGTTCGGTTCGTTTTCGCTGGTATCGGTTACCGACACTCTCGGTGTATCTACACCGCCACCAGTGGACGACAACTCTATGGCCGATGACTGTTCGCCACTTTGTGTTGTAGTATCGGCTGAGATCGATGTCCGCGACGGCGATTTTCGACCGAAACTAATGAATTTTGCGAAAACACTTTTCTTGCGTTCGCCTGAAGTCGTCGGACTCTTGCGCGGGGAACTGGACGTAGACTTGCTTCGGGTACGACCGCCCCGACCGGCAAAGAATATGTCGGTCCACGAACTCTTGCGTTTCGAATCGGGTGTTGTCGGCGACTTAGAACCATCGGCGCCATCGGGAACAGTAAGCAACGAGCCGTGCGAACCGCCGGTTGCGGGCCGGTGTTGACTACCAATGCTCAACAATGACTCGGAATTGCCGACGCCGCCGCCGCTGGCGGCCACCGGTGTTACAGAACCGCTGCCGCCATCATCGGTCAGCGTATTTTGCGACAGACTATAACTGGCTTTGCGTTCGCCGCCACCGCCGCCGCTGGTCGGCGTTATCGTCAGTGTCGGACTCAGCGCCGGACTAGTATTACTGTTATCGGACCGTCGGTTCTGCATCAGTAGCTGACTGCTGTCCAAATCCAATACCGTCGGATGACCATCGAGTGGATCGCAAACAAACTCTTCGTCATTGTCGTCGTCGTCGTCGTCGGGACTGATTTGGTCATCGCTGGGCAAGTCTTCAAACGAGGCCAACGGCGCCGCACCGAATCGTTTCTGTTTCGAAGCGTACGATCCTTTTGGCCGTACTATCGGCTCTCCGCTGCCGCCGACGGCACCACTGCATTGCTGGCCATTGTTTGACGTCATATTCTGGTCTCTCTCTCTCTCTCTCTCTTCAGTTCAGATATCTTCGGAACAACCGGTTATCAGATCTCATCAAACACTCGTCGGTCGCCAGTCTTAACACTTGTTGTTGATGTTGTTGTTGTTGTTGACCAACAAGTGGTGGCCACCAATCACTTGATACTATAGTATACACCCGTCGATAATAATAATAATCGCATTGATTATAATCACAATTTTAAATATGTTATCATTTCATAGCATAGGATATCATATATTGTTTTTTTTGCCATAAAATCACTAATCAATCAACCAATCGATGACTTTATTATTAATTTAATTAAATATAAAAAAAATAATAATTTTTTAAAAAATTGACTGAAAAAACAAACAATTAATTGTATAAATTAAACACCAAAAAAAATCAATTTTAATTAATTATAATTAAACATTTAATTTAAACATTTGTTGAGCCATTAAATATATCGCTATAGAAAATGCTTTGAAAAAAAAACATTACAACAAATAAAAAACATTACTATTATTATTTTGATTGCAATTACTATAATATATTATAATAATTATTATTAATATTATAAGTAAATCACTGTTTGATATATCTATTAACTCATATTATAATGTAATTAATAGTAATTACATTATAAACATGTTGTGTATATTATATATATAATAAACATATCCTTATTATTATTATTATTATTATATTTAAGAAAATAAAAATAATAATTAATAATCAAAACATATACAGTCAACACATCATATATGATAATAATAATAATAACAGTCACTACTGTATAATAATAATAATAATAAACAGTTTTTTAAGCATTTATTTTGTGCATCGATTTGCAAACACAACACTACAGTAGAAAACAAACAAACAGTCAGTTTATATCAATCATTAGTATTACACAGTATTTTAGAGGGAAAGGCAGTCTAAACACAAAATCAATGCCTATCTCTCTCTCTCTCTCTCTCTCTCTCTCTGTTACTCTCTCTCTCTCTCTCTCTGTTACTCTCTCTCTCTCTCTTACTCTCTCTCTGTTTATCTCTCTCTCTCTCTCTCTCTCTCTCTCTCTCTCTCTCTCTCTCTCTCTCTCTCTCTCTCTCTCTCTCTCTCTCTCTCTCTCTCTCTCTCTCTCTTACTTTCTCTCTGTTTCTCTCTCTCTCTCTCTGTCTTCTCTCTCTCTCTCTCTCTCTCTCTCTCTCTGTTACTCTCTCTCTCTCTCTCTGTTTCTCTCTCTCTCTCCCTGTTTCTCTCTCTCTCTCTCTCTCTCTCTCTCTCTCTCTCTCTCTCTTACTCTCTCTCCTTCTCTCTTACTCTATCTCTCTCTCTCTCTCTCTTTTAGTACAGCACTTGTAATGCAAACACATAGTACAGTACACACAGTGTATACACCTTTTTCCCCATAGGAATATATAACTATATATATGGACCCTTTTTATGCTATTGTACTGCAATTGTATGAATACACTGTATGTACGAATCTAATATGCTATATGAAAAGGGAACAAAATATTATTGCATTTAATTTATACTGTATATTATGCTCTCTCTCTCTCTCTCTCTCTCTCTCTCTCTCTCTCTCTCTCTCTCTCTATATATATATATATATATATATATATATATATATATATATATATATATATATACAGTATATATAGCGATATTCTATGATAAGCTCTACTTATTCTGTATGTATAATACTATTGACTGTACACTGACTGTATATAAGGTATATATATATAAGAATATTCTTTATCTCTCTAAATTTATATACAGAATATTCTGTATAATATAGTTCTCTCTCTATATATATGTATATAAAATAGTTTTTAATGTACAGTATATTCACAATTTATATATATATATATAGTAATACTGTACGTAAGCTGTATAATATAGACATTGATATTACATACAAACACATAGACACACATAGTGTAAAATATTATTTATATGCAACACAATAGTACGCTTGACTATAATAAAAATTATAATAATAATAGTTATGTTTTTAGATATTTATAAACTTTTTTTTCAAAATATATAGATGTGCAGTGTTTAAATAATTGATTAATCAAACGTTTGATTTTATATATATATATGAATTGCTTGAATATATGATATAAATTATATACAAAGGTATAAAAACAGCAGTATATATATATATATATAGAGTAATACTGGAAATATGTTTATATAATAAAATAAGTTAATGTCAATCATATTAATACTGTATATAGAGAAAAACACACATAAAAATAACACATATTTTTAGTTTTTCTTAAATAACATGTTTTAATAAATTTATTAGTCTCTCTCTCTCTCTCTCTCTCTCTCTCTCTCTCTCTCTCTCTGTATGTATGTTTGTTTGTGTGTCAAATAATTGCACATTAAAAATGTTTAAATAAATACATATATATATATTTGAAAGCATTATAATAAGTAGGTGTGTGTGTGTGTGTGTTTTTATATTAGTATGAATTATTTATACTGTATATATATATATATATACCCGTTTTATTTATTTATAATTTTTATAAGTCAAAGACAATTAGATGTTTTATTTTATTATATACTACAGTACAGTACTGTCTATTATACTGTATATTAAATTTATTATATATTATACAATATACAGACTAAATAAAACTTTACTTTAATACCATATAATTTAAATATATATATATACTAAACATATGTTTAATAAAAATAATAAACTGTATTTATATTATATTGTATATACAAAAATTCAAATAAATTTATGCATTATTTACTGTACAGTGAATATCTACCATAATTTTCATAATATAAACATAATTTAAATAATGGTTTATTTTTATTAAACAAAAAAAAAATAAAATAAATAAACTAAAATCCTGTTTAACAAAAATTTTATAATTTAGATTTTCAATATAGATATGAATAAATATATATATATATATATATATCTTTTAAAAATTTATTTTACGATTATATAAATATTATATAAATTTATATATAAATATATTAAAGTAAAATCACACTATAAAATATATTTGGGATAAAATTATATAATATTCAATGAGATAAGAGCTACTTATATACTATATATCTATTAATATAATAGAGTTATAACCAAATAATTTTTATTATTGCATTTTTTTTATTAAAAAAAAGGTTTTTAAAAAATAGGATTAAAGATATTATGATAATAATAATAATAATAATAATAATGAATACGAAACTAAAGATTACGTGTATATATATATATATCAAAAATATTTTTATTTTATTTATTTTTTAAAAAAATAAAAACTAAAAATAATCAATAAAAATATAAATATAGATAACAACAGAATTGTTTAGATAAAAATATTTATTTATTTTCATAATTATTTAATACTAATAATATAGTAATAAAAAATTATTTTTATTTTTCTAAATTATAAAACATACAAATAATAATAATAATATATCGTTGACCTAAAAAAACCCAATAGATATAATAAAATAAAATTTATATTAAAAAAATAAAAGCCAAACCTAAATTAATACATTAAATATTAATATTATTGGTTTATACTGTAGTATGTATTAGAAAAATAAATATAATCTAAATAAAAATTGATTTAAACAAATAAAAAAAATATGACAAATAAAAAAAACGATAATTAAATAAATGTTTTAAATAAATAATTTATTAAATAATATAATCAAATAATATATATACATTTATAGAAATACTATAATAATAATAATAGTTATATAAATAGATAATAATAATTGAGACTTTTTTTTTGCACCAAAAATAAAATAAATCATTTATTTTTTTATTACTGTAATAGCAATCAATAGGTATTACAGTATTATTATTATTAATACATTATTTGTGTACAACATTACTGTAATAATAATAATAATATTAAATAATAATAAACACAATGTGTTTGTGTTGTCAATCAATCCAAACAACAAACAAACAAACGTTTGGCTAATGTTTTACAAAACAAAAACAAAATTCAATTAAAACAAACATTAAGTTTATAATTGATTTTATTGTCAATTGATTTGATATTAAAAACACGTGTTGTGTGTGTGTGTGTGTGTGTGTCTACACACGTGTTAGCAATCAATTTACGCGCTTATAATAAGACTATAGTGTTGACCGCGCAAAACCCGCGCGCGTGTGTGTGAAGACAACTACGACCAGCCGGCCATGTCTTTAGCCGATGAATTGTTGGCCGACTTGGAGGGCGGCGATGACGACGTGGACGACATGGAACTGACGGCTAGGATGGCGGCCAACGGCGGTAGCGGTGGCGAAACACCGATGGAAACGGACGGCAGCGGTAGCGGACCGACCACTCAGACACAGTATACATCGGTCCGGTCGTTGGCCAAACTGGTCGACAGCGAAGAGTTGGCAACAGTTATGTCGGAAATACGGGCCAAACAGTTGTCGCAAGAAGGGTCGGCATTGGGCCGCAAGTGTCAGATCGACGGTCCGGTCGAATCGCATCCCGAATACAAGCTTATAGTCGACGCCAACAATATGGCCGTCGAGATTGACAACGATATTACGGTTATCCATAAGTTTGTTAGGGATAAGTACGCCAAACGTTTCCCGGAGTTGGAATCGCTGGTCCAGTCGGCTCTCGAGTATCTGATGACAGTCAAAGAGTTGGGTAACGATCTCTACAAAGCCAAGACCAGCGAAGTTATGCAACAGTTTCTAACTCAGGCCACTATTATGGTCGTATCGGTAACGGCATCCACCACTCAAGGCCAACAGCTAACCGACGATGAATTGGCCAACATTTACGAAGCCTGCGATATAGCTGTCGATCTGAATCAAAGCAAACTAAAGATCTACGAGTTTGTCGAATCAAGGATGACGTTCATTGCGCCGAATTTGTCGGCAATTGCCGGCGCATCCATTGCCGCCAAACTAATGGGTTTGGCCGGCGGTCTGACCAATCTATCGAAGATGCCGTCGTGCAATCTGGAAGTGTTGGGCTCCGAACGGCGAACTTTGGCCGGTTTTTCGTCGACAGCCATTATGCCGCACACGGGTTTCGTATTTCTGACCGATTTGGTACAGATATCGCCGCCCGATTTACGCCGGAAAGCTGCCCGACTGGTGGCCAACAAGTGTACGATAGCTGCCCGAGTAGACGCCTCGCATGCAGCCACTGATGGTTCGATTGGTCGCCAGTATCGGGAGAAAATTGAACGCCAACTGGATAAATTACAGGAACCGCCACCGGTCAAACAGGTCAAGCCGTTGGCCACACCGATAGATCAGCCGCAGAAAAAGCGAGGCGGCAAACGTATCCGTAAGCTAAAGGAACGTCTAGTGATTACCGATTTGCGCAAACAGGCCAATCGTATGACATTCGGCGACATTGAAGACGACGCCTATCAGGACGATCTCGGCTTTACGACTGGCCAAATGGGCCGATCGGGAACCGGTAAGATACGTGGTCCGGCTGTCGACGAAAAAACTAAAGTACGCATATCGAAGACACTGCACAAGAACTTACAGAAACAGCAGTCGTACGGCGGCAGTACTACTGTCCGCAAACAAGTATCGGGAACGGCATCGTCGGTGGCCTTTACACCTCTGCAGGGCCTGGAGATTGTCAATCCGCAGGCGGCCGAAACCAAAGTCAACGAGGCTAATGCCAAATACTTTTCAAATACATCCGGATTTTTGAGTGTCCGACCCAATTGATCCAATAGTTTTTTGTTTGTTTGTTTTTTTTGGTTACCATTTCATTTGTATTTAAAAAAAATTATAAATAACTTTCTATATAATAAAAATCATTGACATTTATAAAGTATATATTATATAATAGGATATATTTATTTTTTTTTTTAAATAGTTAACTAAATATTATTTTTCTATACAAATGAAAAGTTTAATTTTAAAATAGTTAATAATTATTAGTAGTAGTATTATTAATAGTGTTAACAGTGAATATATAATTTGATAATAATTTATTATTATAAATACAAGCAATTTAAATTAATAATTACGTAATAATAATAATAATAAATGAGTTATGAAAATATATTGATCTCAATGTGTGTGTGTGTGTTTTGAAAGCCTAATAATCAGTAATAATTAACTGTATATATATATATATATATATAATATTTTAACAGTTATCAACAAAATATATATATATATAGATATATGAATCCATGCAAATTTAATATAACAATTATTAGATAATAATAATAATAATAATAGAGTATATACTGGTAAATGTGTGCATCAATTATGACCCGTTATATCGAAAATATTTTGTATATATATTGTTATACATAATAGATATACTGTACTGTTGTATAAAACCGTTAAACTATCGGTAATATTCAAAACAGTGGACCTAATGTAAAGTTCGGTCCCTAAACTATTTAGAGCCCAAATCACGTCTGACCAGTGTTTCGGCAAACTTTTGAAACGATTGAAACAATTCGTATTCGCGAGCGGTAAACGAGTTGACATATTTGGCACGATTTACCATTAGTAATACCTAAGGGGATGGGGTGGGGGGGGGGTTACAGGTGATAACACAAACAAACAAACATTAATTAATTAGTGGATCAGATTATGAGTGATAATAATATTAATAATAATAATATATTACATCTTTTAAGAAGTGGGCATTCGATGTATAGGTTCGTAGCCTAAGATTGGCGCCCAAGTCGTTCAAATTCATCTGTGGTTTATCTTGCATTCGGCTTCGTTTTGGTTGCTATTAAATAAATATTAAAAATAAAAGATTTGTAAGTTGTTGTTGTTGTTGCTGTTGGTGATGATCATCGTCATCATCATCACCACTAACTAACCATAATTGCTCTTCTCTTCAATAGACAACTTCCTGAATGATTGTCCAATTTCTTAAGTATTTCATCGCACAGCGCATAATCACAACCTCCCGCTGCGGCCGCCACCGCCGTCCTCGTCGTTGTTGTTGTTGTCGTTGATTTTCTATTGGACCGACTATTGGAACTCTTTTGGTTGTTGTTGTTGTCACTTAATCGTAACGACCGCCGCTGTTGGTAGTCGTGGTGGTGGTGGTGATGGCCATCATTTGTTGGCAATGATTGCCGATTATTATTATTATTATTGGAAGTATCTTTTGTTTGTTGAGTTTTCATTTTGGTAAATGTTTGGTCAGATTTTCGACCAGTTTTTGGACAAACAGATGATTCCGTCTGAGGTAGCGATTGTTGTCGACAAACTCTTTTCGGCCGTTGAGACAAGTAATCAGAATTATTATTATTAAGTGAAGAGTCGTTGTTCATATCGGTGACCAGTGGCTGTTGTTGTTGTTTGCGTTTCTTATCATTGGATCCATCATTGATGACAACATCGAGTAGTGAACAGTTTTTGCACAACCATTTGCTTCTTGTAATTCGTTGATTGACACCAATCACGCACTCCTGATGATAGTAATGGCGACACTTATCGCAAACTAATTTAACATCAGAATCAGTTGCCAGACATTTGTCACATTTTTGTGGTAAATCTGCTGCCGATTCTTCTTCTTCTTGTTCATCATCGTCTTCCTCGTCACTACTAGTCTGCGATCTGTCATCAATTTCCGTACAGTCATTGTCGTCATCATCATTATCATCGTAATCACCGGTATCTTCACTATCATCACCACTCGGTACTGATTCGGTGGTTAGCTTTTGTTTCTTTGGACTTTGGGGTCGAAATTTTGGACTACAATCAGGACACAGCCATTCGCCGACGGGAATCGTTTCCAGTGGCGGCTGAAGACAGTAGATATGATGTCCGCGATTGCATCGGTCGCATAGTAGCATATTTTCGTCGTCTTGTTTACGCCGACACAGCTTACAGTAGGCATTCGATGCCGATTTTGACCATTTAATGTTCTGTTCGAAAACCCATACGTGAATGTATAGCTGGGAAACGCTGGTACACTCCGACAGACTTTGGAACCAATTCGTATAAGTGGAACTATCAGCTGAAAACAGATCCGACAAACACATTGGTCGTACACATTGTCGAAGTACTAGAATCGCTCGGATTAGTCGCTTGAGGACACCGTCAGCCGTCGGCGACGGCGAATCGGTAACAACCAATTGACGCCATTCATCTCTGGTCATCTGATCGGACTCGACTGCCAGACTGGCGGCAAACGCATGCTCTTCCAGTGTCAGCAGATAGTCTTTGAACAGTCTGATCTTGAGATCGCTGTGCGACGACGACAATGAGACACCATCGTCGGGAATCAATTGGTTTTTGTGGTATTTACGCAATACGTGTTGTACTCCTCTTTGCGATCGGCGACCACCACTTTGTTCTGGCGGCTGTTGTTCAATATCTTTATTCAGCTGATGGACCGGACAGTGTCGGATAAATCTCTTTAACCATTCACTGTTGAGATTCAATGTCGATCGTAACGAACTTTCCCGATGACCTCTACTGTTAAGCGACGCAATCAAATCGTTTAGCTGTTCTACTGAAGAATAGAACGACCATTCGTTGACACCATTATTGGCAGCCATTCCGTGAACACAACAAGTGTTTATATTAGCAGTACATCTGTCTAAATCCGATAGTCTTTGATTATCTTTGCGGACGACAACACTTAGCTGTTCCTGATTGTGATCATCGCTAGTGATCTTCGAGTCGTTTTCTTTATCGCTGGTGGTCGAGGTGTCATCGCGTAGACTGGTCTGCAATGTATCACAGCTGTCATCGAAGGCAGGGGTGGTGGTGGCGGCGGCCGAGTCATACATGGGTTTCACTGATCGGCTGGGCGTCGGTTCGGGAAGACATGGACCGTACGGTTGATTTGTGTAACGAGTGTCGGGCGTCAGTCGTTCGACAAACAAACCGGGAAGCGATTGGAAGATCCAATATTTTCTGTACGCCCGATCCGAACCAATCGGTTTCAGCCGATAGCAGGCTTGCAGTTTGAGTATAGCTTTCCGAACTTCGGCCAACTTTTCGTTCGTTTCGGATTCCATTTCTGACTTTTCTTTGCTATATATATTCAACTGTCTCGCTGTTGGAACCGCTGATTGTTGTGATTTTTGTTGTGCTAAAGACTTTTTCTTTATACTACTACTACTATTGTTTAGTTCTTTGATCGGCAATCGTTTCAATGAATTATCTTTAATCCATTTGTTCGAATCCATCTGAATTCGACGGATTTTACCCCACAGTTTGGACACTTCGTCGGACGCGTCTTCGATTTTGTCGCGAAATTCAAAATACGTCAACAATTGATGAATCAAAACGGAAAATATTTTCAACCGTTCATCAGCTGTTAAATCGAAAATAGTTTCCGATTCGAGTTTTTTCATGATTTCATCGTTTTCGGCAACAAATTCAATGCTCGGATCTTCGCGAGGAGAATATAGGCCACGATATTTGGATTTAGGTTGCGGTCCGCCGCCCGACGATAGCAGATGCAAGCGTAACACTTCGGTAATGTTAAACGAATCGATATTCAGTTCGGATAGTTGAACACCGAAATGATTTTGTATCCAATGATAGTAATAGACAGCGTTTTTCTTGTCAACTGTTTCATCGAAAAAATCTTTGTCGTTGTTGTCGCCACCAAACGGTATGTCTTCGTCGTCGTCGTCACTCAAATCGTTCTTACGTTTGTTGTGGTTGTTATTGTTGTTGGAACTGCTATGAGTACTGTCGTCTCCTTCATCCTCGAGTAGTGTCAAGTTTGTCGAGATTAACACTTTTAATAGATCGACAAACGGACCGTAAATGTTGACATCGACAAGAATCTGTTCCATAAGTTCGAATGAATTCCATGGTGAGCCCATCGGAAAGATGGACTTCAAATTGAACATATCTTTGAAAATACTAAGAAATTCCATTACGAACACAGAATCGGCAAACAATTCAACCGGTATTTTGCAGTTAACGGGTATCGGTTCGGGTAGCGGCTGCAGGTCATCGCAGGCCAAGTCATCGCGTTTAGTGTTCCACAGTTTCATATCTTCGTCGAACTGGCGTTTCTTTTGTTTTTCCAACTCTTTCTGCGCTAATCGCTGGCGACGTTCACGATCTCGACGCTCTTCTTTCGTTTCCTTGACTTTGATCACCAATTTATCTACTTTTGGTCCCAATTTTTTGTCCACATTGGGCGCCAATTTATCAGCTTTGGCCAAAATCTTCAATTTGGCCATCATTTCCTTACTGGCAATGGTTGTTGTGATACTACCGTTGACCACTAGTGTCGAGTCGCTCATAAATCGCGGTACTGGTCCGGCAAATATGTTGTTCCAGTAGATGGACATCAGATTGAACTCTCTGACCGACGAATCTTTCAGTGTCCACGGATCGGTACGTGTGGACGGATTCAGGTGTCGTTTCAGAAACATTTTCAACCTGTCCTTAGTTAACGAATTTTTCGATCGTACTATTCGGCCGGCGGCCAGAATTTGCCGCTTTTTATCGCAATCGATAATCTCGTACCTGTAGAGCGAGGCACTGAGTCCGACAAACTGTTTCGGTTGATTGCTTTTGCGTTTGTCGGCCTTGACCTGTGCATCGGTCGGCGCTATTACCCGAAACACCCGTCCCTTTATTCGTCTGCGGAAAAAAACATAACAAAAAAGGTGTTAAAAGACAACAACAAAAACTAATAAAAACAAATCAATCAATCAATCGATTGATTTGATAACTTAATAACAATTAAAAATAAAAATTACTTTTTTGAATGAATAATAATCTCAATGTCTTCGGCAATGAAATACCGATTGTTGATAAAGGCATAGATTTTATCGACAATAGCGTTGATATTGGTTTCGCACAGATATCTCATCAGAAACAATGAGGGAATCTTAATACCAGCGGGAAATGTGGCCAACATTTCGTGACCTTTACGCTCGGATTCCACTGCTTCGGCAAATGTCAGACCCTGACGACCGGTGACCTCACAGGTCCAGACCATTGACGTCAACTGGAGCTGACGGTTACTGAATTCGCTGAATAAAACAAATAATTGGTCATACATTTGGTCACAATAATCGGGAGACAATAAATCGGTAAATATATAATTTATTATTATTACTCGTATGTAAGGAAAGCTTCACCGCTTGTCTTACAGTAGAAGACTTCATCTTCGGGATCGAGATTTATGGGCAGGTCTTTCGGGACAAACGGTTCTCTACCTAACAGTGGCATAATATCTGATGGATCCGATGGTGTCCGATGGAGAGCTGATGATGGTTATGGTCAGTGATGGCGGACACGATATCAATGACGACGACGACGCGGATGAGTAATGATGGCAATGATCATCAACAACAATCGGCGGTCAAATCAATTGGTGGTACAATCGGCGGTCAAATCAATTGGTGGTACAATCGGCGGTCAAATCAATCGGTAGTACAATCGGCGGTCAAATCAATCGGTGGTACAATTGGCGGTAAAAATCAATCGGTGGTACAATTGGCGATCAAATCAATCGGTGGTCAACAACAACGCGCGTCGCGGCGATGACGGCTGCGATAACTTGAGGCCAACTTCTCTTATATATAAGACAACTGGTTAACACTTAATGGTCAACAACAACATTACCACAACCGAAATGGTCACCCGAAACACACACCGACGGGTAAATCACACAAACAATAACACTAACGATAAAAAAATAAAATTAGATTACAATTAAAACTACAATAAAAACTCTTAAAAAAACCAAAACAAACAAAACGTTTTTTTATAGTTTTAATTATTTAATAAATAAGTTATAAATAAACAAAATATAACGTAAAATGTTTTTTTTTGACACAAAAAATAATAATAAATAAAATAATAACTAATGAAACCAATGGGTGAAAAAAAATGAGCGCAAAATAAACGCATTAAATATCATATAAATAATAATAATTAAACAAAAAACTGATTGAAATGATTGTTGAGTTATTTTTTTAATAATAAATATTTTTATTATTTTTTTTTTTTAAATAGTTATATAATATAACTTATATTGTATTTATAAGTATTTAATACAATATAATACAATACATATTGGAAATAATGCAATGCATTGAATAAATAGCTACAAAAAAATAAGTATAGTATATATATAAGTATCAGTGTTGGCAGAGACAAAGTGTATATGTATAATACAAAGCGTATTTTACAGTATAATACAATGTAAATTACATGACAAAAATTTTAGCGCCACCTAATAACAAAAATACTAAAATTCACAAACAAGCACATGTTTTGTAATAATAATAATTATTATTTTTTATTTTAAAAAAAATTAGCTATTCAAATTTAATTCTGGTATTGAAATATATTAATAAAATAATTAATATTAATTTTTATTAGTTTTTTAGAAAACAACGATTCTATAATAACGATATTGAAATTATGTACTACTAATAATAATTTTAATAATAAAAAATATAAATATTTTATCATTGTTAATGTAATTTTTCTATAATAATTGTAAAATACATCTAGTACACTGTATCTTGGTGGCTCGTAGGCTTGTTACATTTTAAAAATTAAATTTCTCAAAATCTGTACATGGTAATTTATTCAAAAAAAAACCTCAAAAAAGTATTTTACAAAGTCCTAAAATTGAAAATCTTGTATTTTTCCAACCCTGTATACTGTATACTGTAATACAGTACTTCAATTGAATTGGCGCTCAATTAATAGTAGCGCTGAAATTGAGTACATAATAGACACGCAATCAGTCATTAATACAGTAGTGTATATAGTAATGACATCTACTGTATAAGTAATACACAATACTATTACATGAATTTTAATGTTAAGGGTTGTTATATTCACTTCACTGTAAAGCATATATTGCGACAAAAATTTTGTTTTTTTGGGCGATAACTACTTAAACCAGTTTTTTTGTGGTTGTATTTCTCATAGTGAGCCGGCACAAATATACTACTGTATATGATGATCAATGGTAACTTATTAATAATTTTTTTAATTTTTTTAATTATTTAATTATATTTACTATGATATATATATATATATATATATATAATTTTATATTTTGCTATAATTTTTTTTCGATATAAAGAATATTCTGTATATTGTATTTGTCATTATTCCGTATGTTTGTATATATATATATATATATATATATATATATATATATAGTCATATTATATAATTTATATGGATATTACCTGTATATATATATATATATATATGATATACCTTGCCTATACAGCTTAGACCTTTTTTAAAAAAAAATACCTGGCCATTTGATTAATGGTTTCAACCCAACAACACAAAATAAATAGATAACCTTGGACACCCCTGGAGCGTTGTTGAAACATAAAAAATAATTAAATAATTGGTTAAAACTTTACGGAGAGCACATGTAGTTTTTTTTGTTGGTTGTTGGTTGGTAATTGAATCTAATTGTTAGTCATATAAAATACTATTACAACTACTACTACTACTTATAAAACTTCGACACTTGATATTAAAATACACTGTAATATAAAACCAACAAAAAAAAATTTGATATTTTTTTTTAAAAAAAATAATTTTATTATTGTAATAATTGATCCACAGATCAGTAAAATAATTTTGAATCATCACTATTAACCACTACAACAACCACACCCACCCACCCACGCGAGAAAACAAAATGCCAATCAATTTATACTATATGTTGGAAAGTCCGCCGTGTCGTACGGTATTGATGGTCGCCAAACAATTGGACATCCAGTTGACCCTACATAGTATCGATCTGACCAAAGATGAACACCTGACCCAGGAGTTTGCCCAAATGAATCCATGCCGTCTGGTACCGACTCTGGTCGATAAGGATGGCGACGGCGGCGACGGCAACGGTGGCAATGGTTTCAAACTATGGGAAAGTCGGGCAATTGTTACCTATTTGGTCAACAAATATCGACCGAATCATCCACTATATCCTGTGGCCGTACAAACTCGGGCAACAATCGACCAGTTTTTGCAGTTTGATTTGGCAACACTGTACAAGTCTATCACCGATTATGTGGTAATAATTGATTGATTGATTTTTTTGTGTATAATTTAAACCATTTTAAAAAATATATATAAATATATAAAAAACTTTATTTTTGTTGTTGTTGTTGTTTGAAAGGGTCCGATATTTTTTGGCGGAGAACTGGAGGAAGCGAAACATATAAAATTAAAGGAAACACTGGATCTGTTTGATTCAATACTCGGCGGCGGTGAAGGCGGCGGCGGCGGTAAACATGGATTTGTTTGCAGTGGCAACGGCTACGACCAGTTAACAGTGGCCGACATATCGATGGCAGCCGGTCTGACACTACTGGAACCAATTGACTACAGTCTGGATCAATGGACTAATATTATGAAATGGTTAGCAAATGTCAAACAAGAGCTGAATTCAAACGACAACAACTGTTACGATGAGATCAATGCTAAGGCGATTGAAAATACTCGTCAGTATATCAGTTATTTGAAGACCAAAAAAATCAATGACTGATCTAATCAAATGAAATTACTAAATATCTTGAACCACAAAAATACTACTAATAATAATACTAATAAATCATTTTAAATATATAAATGATTTTTGTTTTTTAATTATATAAATTTATTTTCTTATTTTTTTTTGTTGTCTCTTATGTTAACACAATAGTTAAAGAATGTGATTACAAAAAAAATAGCAAAAAAAACTAATAATAATAATGTTTTTCAAATACATAATTATAATAATAATGATTACAAACACAAACAAAATTTGATTCAATACATAATTTAAATGAGAGATTATAAACACACACACACAACAAAAAAAACTAATATTTAAAAAAAATTATTATAAATTATATTATCATTTTGACTAAAATAACTTACGGTAAATAAGATATTCAAACTTTAATGTAATGGCAAATCAAATCAAATCAAAAAAAATAAATTGACTTTTTGTTTGTTTGTTTGTTGATAATTAAATTAATAATAAAAATATATGAATTTTTGTTTAATTTATAAATAAATTATATAATGGTTTTTAGTTTTTTGTTGTTTTCGTTTTTTGTGTTTTTTTTAAATTTTTTAAATTTCACTCCATTTTATTCATTTCCAAATGTGTGGTCATTATCTCTTCGTCGGAATCAATCAGCGCTGGCAATGCATTATCAATCATAGAGGTCGGTATGTTTGCTTCAATCCATTTAAGATTGTCTTCAGTTTCTTTGCTAATGTCGTTGCTGTTGCTATTGTTGTCGTTGGTCTCAAAATGTGTACCATTTTTGCCTCTCATTTTCATACCATCTGAAGTATTTGGATAATTACAACAAACAAACAAAAAATCCAATTAATCAATCAGTTAGTGTCTATAATAATCCGATCAAATATATCGGGGTGGGTGTGGGTGGAGGATAGGGAGGGAGGGGGTACCGGTAATCATTTTTTTTTACCGAAAGCTTCGTGAGGTATCTGATGATACTGTTCCTCATCCTCGTCCTCACTGGCGTCCAATAGCGGTGTGAATGCGTATCTAATAAATTAATAACAATTTTTGATTTTTTAATTATTTTAATTATCGGTAAACACTGGGGGGGGGGGGGGGACGGGGGGACAAACCGTTGATTATTGTTTGTCGGTCTCCACAAAATCATTATCACTAACAGTACAGCTGAGAACAGTATGTGCCAAAAGGCTTCGTCAAACCATAAAAATGTCCAATCGTTTAGACATTGTGTTAATTTATGCTAAATTTTATATATATATATAAAAATTATATATATTATTTAATTTTTACATTACAAACAATACTTATAAATTTTAACTTTATATATATATATAGATTTTGTAATAAAAATTATTACTTACATTATGAATTTGCCAAATCATGAATATAATTGATGCTAATAACAATTAAATCAATTAAATCAGTAATTTTTTTAGTAATTACTAAATATGCTGTATATACTATATACTATATATATATATATAAATAACTTAATAATTGGATAATTAAATAAAATAAAACAATTAAAAAAAAATTTTTTTTTACCTAAGACTGCAAATATTAATGTATTTGTAAATTGTTTGTAAAGATTTAGTTTAACAACATTACGTCTCAATCGTAATATTCTTGTTGTTTGAACTAAACTACTGAAAACCCACCAACAGATTACTGAATCCAATACGGCTAACGGTATGCCAGCCATCAGTGTCTGGTTAGTCGGATCGGTCTTTGGCTGAAATTTGGATCAAAAGCAACACAAAAAAAAACAATTTGATTAACAACTATTCAACTAAACTAAAGTCCAACAATACCTTATAAATCCTAAGTATTGCCTCAATTGATCCGAGAATGAAATATATACCGCCAACGCATACAACCCGATGTAATATCGGTCCCAAACGTGGCCTTTAAATTACCGTAAATTTTGTATTGTTTTAATAAAACAAACAAACAAAAATAATATATCATTAAACAAATTACAATAACAATAACTACCGATAATACATACTTAACAATACCGAAACCGCACGAAACAATAATGACTAGCATTCGGGCCAATGTTCGCTTAAAACACGACATAATTTCGGCAAAAAGTACGGCCCCTTTGACCGAAACACCAGTCGAATTGATCGACTGGTATTCGGCATAAAATACAGCCTTTTCGAACATTCCCAGAAATATGACGGCACCGATCCAGAACTGGATCCTCAACAGATCACGCCATTGGAGAAACGCTACCAATAGCCAACTGAAAGCAAACACTACATATACGCCGCACATAACACCGTAGAACGGCAATAGTGGCCAATCGATTGCCGATAAGTACTGTCCTTTTTGGGTTTTCATTTCGATGTCAACTATTTTTTTTTAAACAAAAACATCCAATTTTATACTTAATTAATATAAATAAATACAATAACCAGTTATGATATATTATATATACCTTCGGCGTTAAACCGTTTACTACTGTCCATGGATTCAATATAAACAACTAGTAGATAGACGCCATCATTGGGCACTGTTAGCTCATTTTCAGACAACTATTCAACAGATAAAAAACAAATAATTTATAAGTTTAATCATAAAAATCCAAAAATATTAATGATTATAATCAATCATACAGAAGGCATTCGTGTCAGATCGCGGCCACTCATTATTCTGGACAATGGTGTCGGCAATGTCTCCGACGACGACGACGACGATCTCTTCTCTAGTGTCTTATCGGCGTCTATTGTCCTCGACGACTCGGAATAGTCGCCGATAAGTGTTAGCAATGTTGTCTCCGGTGAACTGCTACACATTACGTCCGGTGGCGAACAGCTACGGTTGGTCGTGGATCCGATCAGCTCGTAGACAAAGTTTCCTTTTGGCTACAGGTTTGACAAAAACAAAACAACAAAAAAAAAGTCATATAATATTTGCAATTAAAATTTTTTTTTGCTTTAGTTGTTGTTGTTGTCGTCGGGTCACTAACCGATAGATTTTTCAATTGATTGCATTTGATTACGACTTCGTTGGTCTTCAAATACTGTATCCTATCGTAGCCGAAATCGCCGAACGGAGTGGCCGGACAAAAGTAGTACCATTTGAGAAATTCGGGTAACTATTTGGGGTCATAATTGAAGAAACAGATTTATTATTATCGATAAATTTTAAAAAACAATGAGATATACAACAATAACAACAACAAAACTGACCGCTATTTCGGGTCCCAAATATTCCTCAAAACATGGCGTCTCTCTGATTGTCCAACCGATACGTACGGCCAGATCTTTGTCTTCAAGCGAATCGCATGAGACTATATATATATGTATAATAAAATAGATATTTAAAAAGTTTTTAAACATTTTAAAAAAAATCGCTTAATTTAATTGATCCGCTATTTATATATCATATATATATTAATTTCAAGACATGGTGTGTGTGTGTGTGTCATCATCACCCAAATGGGATCAAATTAAATATGATATAAATATATATTACTTTTGATGGATATGCTTGAGTTGGCATAAAGTGCTGAATTGACTTCAAAGTAGTGACACTTTCGCTGTTAAACAAAATAAATAAATTAATAGACATTTAGTATAGAAATATCATTAAATAATTTGAAAATAAAAAAAAAATATTTAATTCATTCAAATGACAGACAGTTTCTCTCTCTCTCTCTCTCTCTCTCTCTCTCTCTCTCTCTCTCTCTCTCTCTCTGTTTGTCAGTAGGTATGGGTCAGTGGTATACATGATATGTTGAAGACATACCTGTGAGACATTGTAAGACCATTTACCCTGATTTGGGAAACCATCGATGGTTTGCCAACAGATAACTACCAGATATACGATTAGATGACATAATTTTATTAACCAAACAGTCATTTGGTATTAATTATTATTAATAATAATTAGTGAAAAAAAATTTTTAGATTATATATACTAGTAATAAGTATATATGATATTAGATATTAATTATTATAATTATATATCATTGATTTTTTTATAATATATAAAAAACAGTGATTTAACCGACAATTAATTTATATATTTTAAAAAAACACAATTTATATATAAAAATAAATTTCAATTCAATGACTCATTTGATGTGTTGTTGATATTTATGATATAAATCATATGTATTTCACATTTTTAATAATTAAATATTTTATATATTTTTTAAAAATTAAAACATTAATACTGTATAAAAAAAAACTATTGATTTGAATATAAATTTTTTGCTACTATTTAATTAATTAAATTTTTTAAATAAAAATATATTTGTAAATATCATATATATATATATAAAATACTAGTAAATTATTGGGATATTATTTAGTAATAATATAAATATTAATTATTATTAAAAATAGTATTTCTAATGTCAAACCATTACTATAACATTAATACTGTATTCAAAAAATAAAATAATTATAATTATATCATAAATCAATTGACGGGTTGTATGTGTGATATCACTGTTTTTAAAGCCGATAGACATATACTGTAATAAAACACTGCAATACAGTACTGATTATAAATATTTAATACTACACTAGTGTTGTTAAGATTGTTAGCAATTAAATTTTATATTTTTTAAAAAAATTAATGTTTGATATTAATTGAATTATAATTTGTAAATTAAAAATTATTATTATTTTTTTTATATTTAAGCATATTATTATTTTTTAAAAAAATGTAATGTTTGATATTAATTGCATTATAATTTGTAAATTAAAAATTATTATTATTTCTCTCTCTCTCTCTCTCTCTCTCTCTCTCTCGATATATATATATATATATTTAAGAGAATATTTAAAACTTTTAAAGTTTTCGTTTACAATATTGTATTGTATTTTTGTTTGTTTGTTTGTTGAGAAAAAAAAAATTAACATCAAAATTAACAACACTAACAATATTGGTAAAACATTGTCATCCAAATAGGTTTTAACAGTACAGTATAGCCCATAGTATACGTCAATAGTGTTTAGTATATAATATACAGTATATACTGTTTTTATATGTTATTTCAAACACACAGTTATAGTACCAATAAAACAGACAAACAGGGGATCAGTTGATTGATTTGAAGAAAGACATCATTGATTTGATCCAAACATTGACAGTGTTTTGATTTGCAAATACATGACGTGTTTTTAAAAATAATAATAAATAAGAAATAAGTTTTTCATTTCATTTCAAGCCATGATTTGCGGATCAATTTGATTGACTTATCGGATCCAATGGTGGTTTGAATGTCTGGATGACTGATGAAGTAATTGATTGATTGATTGGTAAAAAACAAATCAAAAGAAGATATAGACAACAGAGACAGACAATGAAATCGTTGAAAGAATGGACAAAACTGTCGACAAATATCCTATTAGTTGTCATCTATTTGTTGAATATCTTGAGCCAAGTATTGCTCAATGAAGTACCGACCGGTTCGGGTTCGGGTGGCGGCGCCGGCGGCAGCGGTAGTGGTAGTGGTATTAACCGCAAGATCGAGACGTCCCATTCGAACGAAATCAAATCGTTTGACGACAGTATCTACTATCGGATCAATTGGTTGGGCGATAATCGGGAACAGATGTCGCCAGATGTTGACCAACATATTCAACAGTTTGCTCAGTGGACACCATCGAGTAGTGAACCAAAAGTAAGTTTAGTTTGTTTTTTATTTGGTCGCCGAAGTTGTCTGAAGACATCACTAATTGTTTCTCTCTCTCTCTCTCTCTCTCTCTCTCTCTCTCTCTCTCTCTCTCTGTCTTTCACTCGATTAGGATGTGGTTCACGACTCCAATGTCCTCTACATAACCACTGCATCTCACGAACGATATGTCTGTACTTTACCACAGATTGATGCCGTTGTAAGTCTAAAATCTTCAATTAGTTTTGTCATTGATTTTCATCTGATTTTTGTTTTGTTTTTTGGTTATCTCTTGTACCATACAATCAATCAATCAATCAATGAAAAAGTCTGAATCATTGGATAGTCAAACAAAATCAGAATTTTCAACGAAAAGTGGTTACCAATTGTTGAAACCATTGATGGTTCGCGAAGTCTGTTCCTATCGTTTGGAACAGTACTGGACGTACGAGATATGTCACGGCAAACATATCCGTCAGTTTCACGAAGACAATGGACCGCAAAAAACTAGCAAAAACTCTGCTACTCAGGAGTACTACTTGGGTCGATACGAACTGTCCAGACTCGGCCAAAGTGAACAGCAATTTGATGGACAACTGAAACAATTGGCCAGAGATGGCAGACGGCGGCCGACGGTTACCGTCGACGAAACACAGTTGCCGTACGTCGAAGTGAATATGACTGACGGCACGATCTGCGATCTGAGTAATACTAAGCGTTTTACACGTGTACTGTACGTGTGCAACGAAGACGCCAAACACGAGCTGTACTCGATTAAGGAGACGTCCACTTGCGAGTACGAGGCCATCGTATTGTCGCCACTGTTGTGCCAGTCGTCCGAGTTTCAAGTATCGGCTGCACCCGAAAATCAGATCAACTGTTATCCGGTGGACAAATCGCCGGCCAAACCCAAAGCACTGAAGACAATGGAAGCCGAAGTAGTCAGACAACAGTTAGAAGTGTTGAAAAATAAGGATAAATTTTCGCCATTTCCCGGCGGTATATTCGATGGTAAAACTATTATTATCGGTGCCAACGATTTTGGTAAAGAGTTGCGAATCAATATAGTGACCAATGAGGACGGCAACGATGAGCCCAGCGGTGAAGACTTGGCCGCTAAGTTTGATTCGAAAATATTGACCAACTTTTTGAGCGGTGATCTATGCTTACATGGGGTTAGTTAGTGCGCGCGCCCACCTATTTTGCTAACTGTTTGCTAAATAAATTGTTGGTTGTATTACAGGGAACCGGTTGGTGGAGATATGAGTTCTGTTACGGCAATAAAGTGGAACAATATCACGAAGAAAAAGGAGTAAAAATGACGGTCATTACGCTGGGAAAGTGGGATAAACGACAGCACATTAATTGGCTGAACAAAAATCCATCGAAAAGACCAAAGTCTAACAAAACGCCTAAACAAGTGTCGCATTACTATTCAAACGGTGACGCCTGCGATATGACCGGAAAGTCGCGCAGTGTTGAAGTCAAGATGAAGTAAGTGACGGGTGATTACCGATTCACACACACATACACACACAGTACCCGTAATATCGGGTTATATATTATAAATACGGGTTTCATATCATTGATTGTATTGATATTCAAATTATCGGTAATTAATTGTTTGTTTTGTGTCTGTTTAGGTGTCGTAACATTGCAGGACATCCCGATTCTGTTGCACTGTATTTATTAGAACCAAAAACCTGTGAATATATATTAGGAGTAAATATAAAAATTATTTTTTTAATTATTAAAATTTTTTAACTTTTCTGATTTATCTGTAATTATATTTAAAAAAAAATTTTTTTATTAATAATTATTTTCACAGATCGAGTCACCAATAATTTGTCAGCTGTTGAGTAGTGCCGATGAAAACGGATTATTATATAATCCAAACATTAAATTAACAGAAAATTTAGATACTATTAGTAGCGATGGCGACGACAAAGATGACGAAGAAGTGGTAAATCTAGCAAATGATGAACTTTAGAGATGAGTTCAGAGATATTTTAATAAGTCATTTAAAAATTAAAAATAAAATTAAAAATGTTTTTTTTCAATAAATTATTACTGTATATAAAATAAATAAATACTTTTAAATCAATCATTAATTGTAAATTAAATAAATTTAATAATAATTACCGATAATATAATTAAAAGTTTCAATATTTATATAAATAATTTTTTTTTAAAAATTAAATTGCATTATTATTTTTAGTATAAAATTATTAATTAAAAATATATTTTTATTTATACAATAGTAGTATTAATATACTGTATGTGATAATTACCATAGAATTATTATGTAAAACAATATAATATTATAAAAAAAATATAAATATTTATGTTTATGAATATAATAATTATGTTATTTTAAAAATATAGTTTTCACTAAATATGTCTGCAATTGAATTGTTAAATAAATTTACAATAAGTAAGAAGATATCACATTTACATCAAATTAAACTTTTTCATTGTAAGGATGATAATAGTGTATGGTTTGTGACAAGTGATGATTGCGTCTATACATTGGGCGATAATAAGTGTGGTATACTTGGTTTGGGTCACAACATAGATATCAATGAACCACAAATTATACCTGAATTATGTCTGAAAACAGTCAACAAATTTATTATCGGTAGTGGTTTTGGATTATGTATAACAAGTGACCAACAAATATATAGCTGGGGTTTGAATACTGACAAACAATTGGGTAGACATACCAGCGATGAGTACAGCAAACCAGCAATCATTACATTCCTCAGCGATAAATGTATTATTGATATCAACAGTGGTTCATATCATTCACTGGCCCTCACCAGTGATGGCACTGTCTATGGATGGGGTGATAACACATACGGACAGTGCGGTTGCGGACAACAAACTAAATATATTGAAAGTCCGACTCGTGTTATATTTACCACAAATACTATCATTAAATCAATTTATAGTCACAGTTGGTGTTCATTTGCTATTACTAGTGATGATAAACTTGTCTACAATTGGGGTAACAATCGATACAATATACTTGAAAATAAATATACAAAAACATTATTGAAACCCCAATTGATTAATAATATACAGAATATACAGAATATATCATTCAATAATAATTTTATTTATTTACTTAATACTGATGGATATGTCTATCAAAGCGGTGAATTTTATTTGGATTTCAATATTATCTATCAATTAAATAATATAACAAACATTTGCGAAAAGTTTGTCGAAATAGATGACAATAGTTATTATGAACTAATATATAATTCAAATGAAACATATGTTAAAATATTAGAATTAAATTATAAAAATTTTAGCGATTTATTTGCCGAAAACAAAATAAACCAATCAATAGATTTACAAAAATATAGTGAAATCAATGGATATATGAAAACATTACAATTGATTTATAAGTTTAATATAAATATATTACCAAAAAATAATATTCAAATTAAATTAATTCATTGTCACAGAAATAGTATATGGTTTGTGACATCAATTGATGATCGAGTCTATACATTGGGTGATAACACAAATGGTTTACTTGGTTTGGGTCACAACATAGATGTTAATGAACCCGCAGTTATACCGGAATTATTTGAAAAAAATATCCAAAAATTTATTACTAGACCTATGTTTGGATTATGTTTAACAAGTGATCAACAAATATATAGTTGGGGTGTAAATAATTTTCAACAATTAGGTAGACATACCATCAGTGATGATGATGTGTACAGCAAACCAGCAATCATTACATTACTCAGCGATAAATGTATTATTGATATCACCAGTGGTTCACATCATTCACTGGCCCTCAGCAGTGATGGCACTGTCTATGGATGGGGTCGTAACAGTTGGGGACAGTGCGGTTGCGGTCAACAAACCGATTGCATTGATAGTCCGATTAGTGTTATATTTCCAACAAATACAGTCATTGAATCAATATATTGTCATTTTGTGTATTCATTTGCCATAACAATGGATGGACTAGTTTACAGTTGGGGTAGCAATAAATATCATCAATTGGGACATAAAAATACAAATAAATTTTTGAAACCAGAATTGATTAATAATTTTGAAAAAAATATAAAATTAATTTCTTTCCATAAAAAAGCTTTGATAACATATTTTCTAACAATTGATGGAAATGTTTATCAATGCGGAAAAATATATGAAATGTTATTTAAAAGTCCGTCAAAAATCAATGTCAATTCAATCGATGATATGTGCGATCATTATATACAAAAATGTGATAAATATTACGAATTAATTTATGAACCAAACATTGAATTACGAAAATTATATTATAAATCATTTGTTGATTTATTTGCCGTCGAATGCAATAAAACTTATCAAACAATTGATTTAGATTTTTATGCTGAAAATTATCGTGAAATCAATGATAAACCAAATAATTTTATGATATTTTTTACAACAATTAAATTGTTGGGTTCGGGTGGTTATGGAAAGGTATATAAAGTAGAAGACAAAAAAACTAAAGATATTTTTGCCATAAAAGACATTTTATTATACGGTATAAATAAAACAACAAAACTATTAATTATTAATTAGTTATTATTCTAATTATAGATGAAAATGAAAAATCAAATGTTAATCAAGAAGTTAAACAATTATTGAAACTTCGGTCACAGTTTGTGGTCAACTGTTTGGACGCGTGGTTTGAGTTCAACAATCTATTCATTCAAATGGAGTTATGTTCGCAAAGTCTTAAAGATTTGATTGAAGTGAAGGCAAAAACATTTCAAAAACAATCCAATGAACCGATGGATTGTATCGAGTATTACATTACAAGTCATCTGATGCTTGAAATGTGTGAATGCGTTGAATATTTGCATACAAGACATCCGCCGGTCATTCACCGCGATCTCAAACCTGCAAACATACTCATCAACGATAAGCCAACTAATAAGCGGTTTATAAAATTAGGTGACTTTGGTTCGGCCACTGATCACAACCGTACGGATAATCATTCAGCCAATCATACGCTAAATGTGGGAACACCTAAATATAGAGCGCCAGAGATTAGTACCGAAAAATATAACGAAAAATGTGATGTCTATAGTTTGGCAATGATTTTAATGGATATTTTTGATTTAAATAATATCATAGTTGATGAGTAAGTTATACAGTATATAGATATTAAATATATTGTTTAAATTAAAATTTTATTTTAATTAGGTTTAATTAACTTAAATCTAATCAAAATCTAATTTTTATTTTCTATTTTTTAAATAATAACAAAGTTTTATCATTTGTAACTTAAATTTTAATAGTTTTTTTTATAATTTACTTATTAATAGTGCAATCATTAAGATTTACGATAATAGTAGTAGTGTTGGATATTATATGGAAAAGTTGGTAAATTTGATCCAACAAATGAAACAATTGCAATACACTTCAAGACCCACGTGTACACAAATTGTCCTGGATCAACTTAATTATATTAATATAGTTGATAAACAATTATTTCAACAATCAATTATAGCCCAACTAAGTGATGACAATATATTTAGACAAATATTTATTACTAAATTTGGTGAAATTTAAATATATTATTTATCTAAAACAATTAAATACTATTATTATTATTATTATATAATAAATTTTAAAAATTACTTATAAAGATAATAATAAATTTTTTAAAATATTTTTTTTGATAACTAATTAAAAAAATATATTTATTTTTAATTATTTAGTAAATATATTTACATTTAATATATAAAATCTTTCTATTACATAAATATTGATAATTAAAAAAAATATTTAATGATAAATTAACTTTATTATTTATTAAATAATTTTTATTTTATAAAAAAATAAAATATAAATTACATTAATTATAATACCATTATATTTCATATAATGTAAGATTAGATTTTAAAATATTTTTGTTGTATTAAATATAGTTTATATACAGATAATTACTATAGCATTCATTATGTCTAAAAAAATAAAACAAAACAATTTATTGATAAATAATAATAATGAAATTTTTGTGAAAATATTTTTATTATTATTATTATAATTCTAATAATTATGTAATTTTCACAAATATAATGTCCAATATTGAATTGTTAGATAAATATACAATAAATGATAGTATATTATCAAAAAATATCAAAAAACAAATCAAACGTTTTCATTTTGATGGCTTAAATGTATGGTTTGTAATATTAGATGATAGCGTCTATACATTGGGTGATAACAGGAATGGTATACTTGGTTTGGGTCACAATATAGGTATCAATGAACCCGAAGTTATACCAGAATTATGTGCGAAAAATGTTAACAAATTTATTATCGGTAATGGTTTTGGATTATGTATAACAAGTGATCAACAAATATATAGCTGGGGTCGGAATAATTACAATCAATTGGGTAGACATACCATCAGTGATGATGTGTACAGCAAACCAGCGATCATTAAACTACTCAGCGATAAATGTATTATTGATATCACCAGTGGTTCACATCATTCACTGGCCCTCAGCTGTGATGGCACTGTCTATGGATGGGGTCTTAACACGTATGGACAGTGCGGTTGCGGACAACAAACCGATTGCATTGAAAGTCCCACTTGTATTATATTAACCATAAATACTATAATTAAATCAATTTATTGTTACAATTGGTGTTCATTTGCCATAACAATGGATGGACTCGTATACAGTTGGGGTAACAATCAATACAATCTGTTGGGACATAAAAATACAAAACAATTATTAAAACCCGAATTAATTAATAATATAATTAATATAAAATGTCTATCATTTTATAATAATAATATATATTTACTTAATAATAATGGATATGTTTATCATTGCGGAAAGTTTTACAGCGATTTAAATATAATATATCTAATCAATAATATTACTAATATTTGCTATAATATTGTTGAAAAAGATAATAATTATTATAAATTAATTTATAATTTAGACAACAAATATGTTAAAATATTTGAACTAAATTATACTAATTTTATCGATATTTTTGCTGAAAAACATTGCAAAACAATTCAGTCAATAGATTTAGGAAAATATAGTGAAATTTATGGTAATATTAAAACATTACAATTGATATATGAATTTAATATAAATATATCCATTGAAAATAATATTGAAATCAAATTAATTCATTGCGACGGCAAAAATGTATGGTTTGTCACAATTGATGATCGCGTCTATACATTGGGTAATAACAGGAGTGGTATACTTGGTTTGGGTCATAACATAGGTGTCAATGAACCCGAAGTTATACCTGAATTGTGTCAGAAAAATGTTAACAAATTTCTTATTGGTAATGGTTTTGGATTATGTATAACAAGTGATCAACAAATATATAGCTGGGGTTTGAATACTTACAAACAATTGGGTAGACATAACATCAGTGATGATGAGTACAGCAAACCAGCGATCATTACATTCCTAAGCGATAAATGTATTATTGATATCACCAGTGGTTCACATCATTCACTGGCCCTAAGCAGTGATGGCACTGTCTATGGATGGGGTCATAACTCTTTAGGACAGTGCGGTTGCGGACAACAAACCGATTACATTGAAACTCCTATTTGTGTTATATTTCCCACAAATACTGTCATTAATTCAATTTATTGTTACATTGATTGTTCATTTGCCATAACAAGTGATAAACTTGTATACAGTTGGGGTAACAATCAATACAATCAATTGGGATATAACAACAAAATCGATGAATATTATAGAATAAAACCCGAATTAATTAATAATTTAAATAATATAAAAAGTTTATCATTTAATCAGTTTATTACATATTTTCTAACAAATGATGGAAATGTGTATCAATGCGGAAATATATACGAAATATTATTTAGTAATCCAACAAAAATTAATGTTAAATCAGTTGAGAATATTATCGGTCATTATATTAAAAATGATAATAAATATTATGAATTAAAATATGAACCAAACATTGAATTACTAAAATTATATCACAAATGTTTTGATGATATATTTGCCGTCGAATACAATAAAACTTATCAAACAATTGATTTAGATTTATATGTTAAGAATTATCAGGAAATCAATGATAAACCAAATAATTTCTTAAAATTTTTTAAAATAATAAAACTATTGGGTTCTGGAAGTTGTGGTAAAGTATTAAAAGTAGAAGACAAAGACACCAAAGATTTATTTGCCATAAAAGATATCATAATAGACGGTATATTAAAATTTAAAAAACAAATAATTATAAATTAAATTAAAAATAAAATGTAATTTATTAGTAATTATTTATATTTATAGATGAAGAACAAAAATCTTATATTATTAAAAAGTCAAACAATTGTTGAAACTTCGGTCACAATATGTGGTCAACTGTTTGGACGCGTGGTTTGAGTTCAACAATCTATTCATTCAAATGGAGTTATGTTCACAAAGTCTTAAACATATCATTGAAGTGAAGGCAAAAACATTTCAAAGACAATCCAATGAACCGATGGATTGTATCGAGTATTACATTACAAGTCATTTAATGCTAGAGATGTGTGAATGCGTTGAATATTTGCATACAAGAAATCCACCGGTCATTCACCGCGACCTCAAACCCGCAAATATACTCATCAATGATAAGCCAACTAATAAGCGGTTTATAAAATTAGGTGACTTTGGTTTGTCCACTGATCACATCCGTACGGATACTCATTCATCAAATCATACGCCAAATGTGGGAACACTTAAATATAGAGCGCCAGAGATTAATACCATTGAAGACAAATGGACACAAAAATATAACGAAAAATGTGATGTCTATAGTCTAGGAATGATTTTTATAGATATTTTTGACTTAAATAATATAAGTGTTAATGGGTAAGTTTTTTAAAAAAAATATGATTTTTAAAATAAATTAAATTATCTATTTTTAAAATAAAACTATTTTCTTGTATAAAATAGTGAAAACAATAACATTTACGATAATAGTAGTGTTGAATATTTTATTGAAAATGTTTTCAATTTAATCCAACAAATGAAACAATTACAATACACTTCAAGACCCACGTGTACACAAATTGTCCTGGATCAACTTAATTATATTAATATAGTTAATAAACAATTATTTCAACAATCAATTGTTGCTCAACTCAACGATGACAATATATTTAGACAAATATTTATTACTAAATTTGGTTATTTATAAATAATGTTATAATAATTTTAATAATCTAATTTTTTATTTACTTTCTCTCTCTCTCTCTCTAAAAATATTTAAATCTAATTACAATAAATGTTATTTTTATTTTTTAAACAATAATAAGTTAATTTATTTATTATGTAAATATAAATAATAATATAAAGGAATGTATAATAATAATAATTTATCAATTTATATTGGATAGTTTACATTATGTTCAATATATATATCCTAATATATATTAAATGTTTTAATATTATTTTTTATAACAATATTTAATTAAAACAATTTATTAGATATCGCTGAATACAAGCGCTTATCATATATGAGATAATTACCATAGAATTAATATATTATACAACTAAATACTAATAAAATAATAAGTATATCTGTCTTTAATAAAAAAAATCAAATTAGAAATTATTTTTTAAAAAAAATTATTCATTTAAAGTAATATTCTTTAAATATAAAATGTCTTCAATTGAATTGTTAGCTAAATTTAAAATAAGTGACAAAATATCTAATTTTAAAAATCAAATCAAACGATTTCATTGCAATGACAGAAGTGTGTGGTTTGTGACAATTGATGATTATGTCTATACATTGGGTCTTAACTGGAATGGTATACTTGGTTTGGGTCACAATATAGATATCAATGAACCCGAAGTTATACCTGAATTGTGTCAGAAAAATGTTCAGAAATTTATTATCGAAGCATTTGTTGCATTTTGTATAACAAGTGATCAACAAATATATAGCTGGGGTTACAATATAATTTGTTTATTACATATTTTCTTACAAATGATGGAAATGTTTATCAATGCGGAAGCAGAGATAAAATGAGTTTTAAAAATAACTTCTATTAATTCAGTCGATGATATGTACGGTCATTATATCAAAAAGATTGATAATTATTATGAATTAACTTATGAACCAAATATTGAATTAAAAAAATTATATTACAAATGTTTTGATGATTTATTTGCCGTCGAATGCAATAAAACTTATCAAACAATTGATTTGGATTTATATGTCAAGAATTATCAAGAAATCAATGATAAACCAAATAATTTATTAAATTATTTTAAAACACTTAAACTGTTGGGTTCGGGAAGTTATGGAAAGGTATACAAAGTAGAAGACAAAGACACCAAAGTATTGTTTGCCATAAAAGATATTATATTAGACGGTATAATGAAATTTGAAAAATAAATTAATAATAATAATTAATATATTTTACTCTTAGATGAAAATCAAAAATTAAATGTTATTCAAGAAGTCAAACAATTATTGAAACTTCGGTCACAATTTGTGGTCAACTGTTTGGACGCGTGGTTTGAGTTCAACAATCTATTCATTCAAATGGAGTTATGTTCACAAAGTCTTAAACATATTATTGAAGTGAAGGCAAAAACATTTCAAAGACAATCCAATGAACCGATGGATTGTATCGAGTATTACATTACAAGTCATTTAATGCTAGAGATGTGTGAATGCGTTGAATATTTGCATACAAGACATCCGCCGGTCATTCACCGCGACCTCAAACCTGCAAACATACTCATCAACGATAAGCCAACGGATAATAGATTCATAAAATTATGTGACTTTGGTTTAGCCATAAATCACAATCGTTTGGACTCTCAATCGGAATTACACACCAAAAATGTCGAAACAGTGAAATATATGGCGCCCGAAGTCATAGATGATAATGGTATCGTCAATAGAGTAGCATATAATGAGAAAAGCGATATCTATAGTATGGGTGTAATCTTATTGGACTTATTTGATGTCAACATTGATAATGATTTCAGGTATACTAATAAAGTTTGATTCAAAAAATAAACATTAATTAACTTATTTTTAAAATATAAAAATTATTTATTCAGAAAATTTGAAGACTTGTATTGTCATCAAAATTTAAACGTTTATATTAAGAATATTTCCAAATTAATATCATCAATGTTACAATCAAGTTATTATGATAGACCATCGTGTACTGAAATTATCAAGGATAATTCACAATATGTTAATTACGAATTAATTGACACAAAATTGATTAATCAATTTAAAATAATAGAAATAAATAATACAAATAGTATTTTTAGACAAATATTTTTTTCAAAAATCGATAAAATGTTAGAAAAATAGTTTAATTATTACAGTATTAACACTTTCTAATATTGTCTATTATATGCATATTTTAAATTTGATTAATAGGTTTATATTTTTATATAATAGTATGATTTAAAAGATTGTATTTTTTTAATTAGAAAATTAGAAAAATCAATTTAAAATAGAAAACATTACAATTATTATTGAATGTTATTGCTTATCAAATTATATGCTTATTGTTATTTAATTTAAACTTTTTTAATTTAACTAAAAACAGAGTATATTATCATTAATAATAACATATATAATTTATATTTAAAAATATTGGTATTATTAAAATTATATTCAATATATTATTACTATAATTATATTTCTAAAATATTATTTTATCCTTAAAAATCTGATTATATAATACTGTATAATTACTACTATTTCACTGTATTATTAAATGTAAAAATTATTTGACGTTATTTATGCTCATTTGAATTGAATTGTTTGGCAATCATTATGTAATAGTTATGCTAAAAATGTATGTTTTATTTAATCGCAAATAAAAACATTAATAATAGTAACTATTTGCTTATTTTGAAACTATTTAAAAATAATTTTTAATAACAACAACAAAAATAAACTAAAAAAAATGTCATCAATTGAATTGTTAAATAAATTTAAAATAATTAGTGATAATAAAATAGCGGAACATTTCCTAAATAAAATCAAAAGTTTTCATTGCATTAACAAAAGTGTATGGTTTATAACATTAGATGATTGGGTCTATACATTGGGTAATAATACGTGCGGTAAACTTGGTTTGGGTCATAACATAGCTGTCAATGAACCGGAAGTTATACCCGAATTATGTGAGAAAAATGTACAAAAATTTATTAATGGATTTAATTTTCTAATATGTTTAACACGGGATCAACAAATCTATAGCTGGGGTATGAATTCATGCAAACAATTGGGTAGAAATATAACCACTACTACTACTACTAGTAGTAGTGATGTAAAGTTTCATAAACCAGCAATCATTACATTCCTGAGCGATAAACGTATTATTGATATCACCAGTGGTTTACATCATTCACTGGCCCTCAGCAGCGATGGTACTGTCTATGGATGGGGTCTTAACTCGTTAGGACAGTGCGGTTGCGGACAACAAACTGAATATATTGAAAGTCCTATTTGTGTTATATTTCCCGAAAATACTGTAATTAAATCAATTTATTGTTACAATTGGAGTTCATTTGCCATAACTAGTGATGGATTGGTTTACAGTTGGGGTAACAATAGAGACAATCTATTGGGACATAAAAATATTATTGAAAAATTATTGAAACCAAAATTGATTAATAATATACAGAATATACAGAATATATCGTTTAGTAATAATAATAAAATGTTTGATAATAATATTATATATTTACTTAATACTAATGGATATGTTTATGAATGCGGAAAATATTACAATGAATTCACTAGAATTGAAAAATACAATAATATTAAAAATATTTGCGAAGATTTTATTGAATTAGAAGATAATAATAATACTAATAATTATTATCAATTTATACATAATTATGAAGAAAAATTGGTTAAAATTATTGAATTAAATAATAATAGAAATTTTATGGATATATTTGCCGAAAAACATAACAAAACAATTGAAACATTAGATTTGAAAAATTATAGTGAATTGTATGGAAATACTAGTCAATTACAATTGATATCTAATTTGAATATTTTTCAAAACAAACTTAATATAAAACTCAAACAAACTAATGTCAATCAAATCAAATTAATTCATTGCAATGATAATAGTGTATGGTTTTCAACAATTCATGATCTCATCTATACATTGGGTGATAATCATAGAGGAAAACTTGGTTTGGGTCACAACAATGATATCAGTGAACCACAAATTATACCGGAATTGTGTGCAAAAAATCTTAAAAAAATTGTTTTTGATAACGAATTTGGATTATGTTTAACAAGTGATCAACAAATATATAGTTGGGGTCGGAATAGAGTCAAACAATTGGGTAGACATACCAGTGATAAGTACTGCAAACCAGATATCATTGAATTCCCGACCGATAAATCTATTATTGATATCACCAGTGGTTTTCATCATTCACTGGCCCTCAGCAGTGATGGCACTGTCTATGGTTGGGGTGATAACCTAAACGGACAGTGCGGTTGCGGTCAACAAACCAATCAAATTGAAACACCGACTCGTATTATATTTCCAGAAAATACTGTAATTAAATCAATTTATTGTTACAATTGGTGTTCATTTGCCATAACTAGTGATGGACTGGTTTACAGTTGGGGTGACAATCATAACAATCAATTGGGACATAAAAATACAAACAAAACAAACATAGTTTGGAGACCAGAATTAATAACTGATTTAATTAATATTATAAGCATTTCATTCAATACTAAACTATTTATAACATATTTTCTAACAACTAATGGAAATGTTTATCAATGCGGAAGAATAGATGAAACAGTATTTATTAATCCAACAAAACTATTAATCAATTCATCAGTGGATGATATATGCGGTCATTATATGAAAATTGTTGATAAATATTATGAATTAACTTATGAACCAAATATTGATTTACGAAAATTTAATTACAAATCATTTAATGATTTATTTGCCGTCGAATTCAATAAAACTTTTCAAACAATTGTTTTGTGATTTATATGTCAAGAATTTTTAAGGAAATCAATGAAACCTATGGATAGACCGATATAGTCGTAAAACATATGAGAAGTTATGATAAATAAATACATAAAGTTTATCATAATTTTCTATCAGTATATTAAATGTGAAAATATATTGTAGTATATGTTTAGAAAAAAAAGTTGTTTATTAATACTGTTATCAAATTGTTAGGACAAAAAAAATTGAGTTCAAACTACCTATTATTTGATAATATCGAAGTAGTAGTAAATATGATATTTAACATATAATTAATTAAAAAAAATATGTCAATAAATAATAATGTTTAACTAAATAATTTCACAAAAATATATATATAATTTTTTCATAGTTTATATTTTATTCTAATTAATATTCTTATAATTAATAATGCTAATTTTTAGTTTTATTTTTTTAAAAATTGTGATATTAATTTTTTATAATAAAAAATTAAAACACATATTATATGTTTTTACTCAAATAGTATATTTTCAAGGTTAATAAATTGTGCTAAATTTAAGATAATGTAAATATAGCAGACATTTAATAAATTCAATAATATAAACATTGTATACAGTATAGTAATATTGCATACTTTTATTAATACTTTTTTAATACAGTAGTAATATTACAATATTATTAATTAACAACATTAATACTTAATAGTATTTCAACTATTGTTTCAAATATATTTTTAAAAAAATTATGATGAGTTAATTACTATCATATAATTATTTTTGACAAAACAAAATACATAACAATATACTAATAAATATATTTGTATTTTAAATAAGTTATAAATTTTATTGAATAATAATGTCATCAATTGAATTGTTAAATAAATTTAGAATAAGTGCTAAAATACCGCAACATTTAAAATGTAAAATCAAACGATTTCATTGTGAAGGCAATAGTATATGGTTTGTAACAATTGATGATCTCGTCTATACATTGGGTGATAACAAGTGGGGTTTACTTGATTTGGGTCACAACAACATAGATATCAATGAACCACAAGTTATACCTGAATTATGTCTGAAAAATGTTCAGAAATTTATTATTGGAAATTCGTTTGTATTGTGTATAACAAGTGACCGACAAATATATAGCTGGGGTTCAAATATATTAAAACAATTGGGTAGACATACCATCAGTGATGATAAGTTCAGCAAACCAGCTATCATTACATACCTCAGCGATAAATGTATTATCGATATCACCAGTGGTTGGGATCATTCACTGGCCCTCAGCAGTGATGGCACTGTCTATGGTTGGGGTCATAACAATGACGGTCAGTGCGGTTGCGGACAACAAACTCAATATATTCGTAGTCCAACTCGTGTTATATTTCCTACAAATACTTTAATTAAATCAATTTATTCATACTTTAACTATTCATTTGCCATAACAAGTGATGGACTCGTATACAGTTGGGGTGACAATCATAACAATCAATTGGGACATAAAAATACATTAAAATTTTTTAAACCAGAATTGATTCAGAATATACAGAATATAAAAATTGTTTCATTTTATAATAATAATACATATTTTCTTAATAATGATGGATATGTCTATCAATGCGGTGAACTATTTAGTGATTTAAATGTAATTTACAAATACAATAATATTACAGATATTTGTTGTAATTATGTTCAAAAAGATAATAATAATTATTATGAATTGTTATATAATTTAGATGAAAAATATGTGAAAACATATCAAATAAATTATATAAATTTTATGGATATTTTTGTCGAAAAACATCAGCAAACTATCAAATCATTAGATATACGAAAATATAGTCAACTTTATGGAAATAATAGGGCATTACAATTGATAATTAAATCTAATATAAAACAATTTGAACAAAATATCGATGAAATCAAATTAATTCATTTCGATTGCGACAGTATATGGTTTGTGACAATTGATGATCGGGTCTATACATTGGGCGATAATAAGTGTGGTATACTTGGTTTGGGTCACAACATAGATATCAATGAACCCGAAGTTATACCTGAATTGTTTGAGAAAAATGTTCAGAAATTTATTATTGGATATGATTTTGTATTGTGTATAACAAGTGATCAACAAATATATAGCTGGGGTTTGAATGATTGCAATCAATTGGGTAGACATACCAACAGTGATGATGAGTACAGTAAACCAGCGATCATTACATACCTCAGCGATAAATGTATTATTAATATTACGTGTGGTTCACATCATTCACTGGCCCTCAGCAGTGATGGCACTGTCTATGGATGGGGTCATAACCTATACGGACAGTGCGGTTGCGGACAACTAATGAAATATATTGATAGTCCGACTTGTGTTATATTTCCCGCAAATACTATCATTAAATCAATTTATTCATACAATTGGTGTTCATTTGCCATAACTAGTGATGGATTGGTTTACAGTTGGGGTAACAATAATGATAATCAATTGGGACATCAAAATAATATTAATATTAATTATATAAAACCACAATTGATTATGGATTTAATTGATATAAAAACTATTACATTCAATGTAAATAAAAAGTCAATAACATATTTTCTAACTATTGATGGAAATGTATATCAATGCGGAAAAATAAATAATATGTTAATCAGTAATCCAACAAAAATTATTACCATTTATTCAGTCGATGATATTTGCGGTAATTATATAAAAAAATCTGATAATAAATATTATGAAATAACTAATGAACCAAATATTGAATTAAGAAAATTATTATACAAATCATTTGATGATTTATTTGCCAGCGAATGCTTAGAAACTTATCAAACAATTGATTTAGATTTTTATATTAATAATTATCAAGAAATCAATGATAAACCAAATAATTTATTGAATTGTTTTCAAACACTTAAACTGTTGGGTTTTGGAAGTTATGGAAAAGTTTATAAAGTGGTTGACAAAGAAACTAATGAATTATTTGCCATAAAAGATATTATATTAGAAGGTATAATGAAAATTAAATTAATAGTTTACTATCTGTTACTAATTATTTTTTATTTATAGATGAAAATCAAAAATCAATTGTTATTCAAGAAGTCAAACAATTGTTGAAACTTCGGTCACAATTTGTGGTCAACTGTTTGGATGCGTGGTTTGAGTTCAACAATCTATTCATTCAAATGGAGTTATGTTCACAAAGTCTTAAACATATCATTGAAATGAAAGCCAAAACATTTCAAAGACAATCCAATGAACCGATGGATTGTATCGAGTATTACATTACAAGTCATATAACGCTAGAGATGTGTGAATGCGTTGAATATTTGCATACAAGAAATCCACCGGTCATTCACCGCGACCTCAAACCTGCAAACATACTCATCAATGATAAGCCAACTGCCAATCGGTTTATAAAATTAGGTGACTTTGGTCTGTCCACTGATCACATCCGTACGGATACTCATTCAATAAGTCATACACCAAATGTAGGAACACTTAAATATAGAGCGCCAGAGATTAATACCGATCCCAACAACTGTACACAAAAATATAATGAAAAATGTGATGTCTATAGTCTAGGAATGATTTTAATGGATATTTTTGATTTAAATAATATTACAGTTGATGGGTAAGTTTATTATATTAAAAAAAAATCTAAATTAAAATCTTTATTATTTTTTATTTAATAGTCCAAGTATTAACGTTTACAACACTAGTAGTATTCAATATTATATGGAAAATATATTTAATTTGATCCAACAAATGAAACAATTGCAATACACTGCAAGACCTACGTGTACACAAATTGTCCTGGATCAACTTAATTATATTAATATTGTTGATAGACAATTATTTCAACAATCAATTGTTGCTACTAAACTAAACGATGATAATATATTTAGACAAATATTTATTACAAAATTTTATATTAATGAGAGTTAACTGAGAAGTAATAGTAAATATATAGCAAATGATTTAACTATAATCGAAAATATGTTATTAAATAAAAAAATATATTTTTAATAATAAATTATTAATATATTGTAATATAATGAAATAAAATAATTTTTAAAATATTTTATTATTCATAGTTTATATTTTATTACTTTAATTTTAATGTATATATATATACTGTGTAATATGTATATGTATATATGTATAATATTACTTCTAATAATTAATAATGTTAATTTTATTTTTTTTAAATTGTGTTATTATTATTATTATTAAAAAAAATCTAAAACACATATACTGTAGTATGTTTAAAAAAAGCACATAGTAAATTTTCAAGGTTAATAAATATTTAAGATAATGTAAATATAGCAGACATTGAACATTATATAAACATTGCAATAGTATAGAAATTATTGCATTTTTATAAATATTAAAAAAAGTAATATTACAATATTATTAATTAACAACATTAATAGTGTATATTATTTAAACTATTGTTACAATTAATATGATTAGATAATTACCATAGAATTATTAAATATTATTTTTTTACAAAACAAAATACATTAATAACAATAATAAGTAGTAAAAAGTAGTATTAATATGTTTTTTTTAAATATGAAATTAAGTTATAAATTTTATTAAATAAAAATGTCATCAATTGAATTGTTAAATAAATTTACAATAAGTGCTAAAATACCGCAATATTTAAAGTGTAAAATCAAACGATTTCATTGCGACGGCAAAAGTGTATGGTTTGTGACATCAATTGATGATCTCGTCTATACATTAGGGGATAACAGGAATGGTATACTTGGTTTGGGTCACAACAACAATACAGTCAATGAACCCGAAGTTATACCTGAATTATGTCAGAAAAATGTTCAGAAATTTATTATTAGAAATGATTTTGTATTGTGTATAACAAGTGACCAACAAATCTATAGTTGGGGTACAAATAATTATCAACAATTAGGTAGACATACCATCATCAGTGATGATGATGTGTACAGTAAACCAGCAATCATTACACTACTCAGCGATAAATGTATTATTGATATCAACAGTGGTTCACATCATTCACTGGCCCTCAGCAGTGATGGCAATGTCTATGGATGGGGTCATAACAGTAGCGGACAGTGCGGTTGTGACGGACAACTAAGCAATACTATTGATAGACCGACTCGTATTATATTTCATAAAAATACGGTAATTAAATCAATTTATTGCTTTGAATTGTCATCGTTTGCCATAACTAGTGATGGACTAGTATATAGTTGGGGTAATAATCGATGCAATCAATTGGGACATAAAATTAATAATAATTTTATAAAACCGGAATTAATTAGTAATATAACTTCAATAATAAATATATCGTTTAAACGAAATTATTTACAATCAATATTCATGACATATTTGCATAGAAATGATGGTTATGTTTATCAATGCGGAAAATTATATAGCGATTCAATCAATAATATATTATATAAATTGAATAATATTACAAACATTTGCGATAATATTGTGGAAAAAGATAGCAATTATTATGAATTAGTTTATAAATTCAATGAAATATTTGTTAAAACACAGGAATTAGAAAATTATGAAAACTTTATCGACATTTATGCCAAAAAACATCAAATAACTAAACAATCTGTAGATTTAGTTAATTATAGTAAACTGTTTGGAAATGTTAGTGAATTAGAGCTAAAAAATACTTTAAATATATATAAAAAATTACAACTAAATAATTACGATATAAAACTAATTCATTGTACGGCTAAACACATGTGGTTTATAACAATTGATGATTGGGTCCTAACAATAGGTCTAAATATTAGAGGCAAACTTGGTTTGGGTCATAACAATGAAATATATAATAAACCACAAGTGATACCGGAATTATGTTACAAAATGATTAGCAAATTTAGTATCGGAAATGATATTGGATTGTGTTTAACAAGCGATCAACAAGTTTATAGTTGGGGTCGAAAATTGTTGGGACAATTGGGTAGACATGCCATCAATGATGATAAGTACAGCAAACCAGCAATCATTACATACCTCAGCGATAAATGTATTATTGATATCACCAGTGGTTCACATCATTCACTGGCCCTAAGCAGTGATGGCACTGTCTATGGATGGGGTCTTAACACGTATGGACAGTGCGGTTGTGGTACACAACAAAAAAATTGGATCAATAGTCCGATTTGTTGTATATTTCCCACAATTACTGTCATTAAATCAATTTATTGTTTTGAAAACTTTTCGTTTGCCATAACAAATGATAATCTGGTTTACAGTTGGGGTGACAATCGATACAATCAATTGGGACATAAAAATCAAATAAAAAACTTAATTAAAAAACCAGAACTGATTACAGATTTAATTAATATAAAATCAATTTCATTTAACGGAAAATATTTCATAACATATTTTCTAACAAACGATGGATATGTATATCAATGCGGAAATATTTACAAATTATTTTTTAGTCAACAAATTATTTCTGTTAATTCAATCGATGATATTTGTGGTCATTATATTAAAAAAGATGATAAATATTATGAATTAATATATGAACCAAATATTGAATTAAGAAAATTATATCACAAATCATTTGATGATTTATTTGCCGCCGAATTCAATAAAACTTATCAAACAATTGATTTGGATTTATATGTAAAGAATTTTCAAGAAATTAGTGAAAAACAAAATAATTTTATCAATTGTTTTAAACGACTAAAAATGTTGGGTTTTGGAAGTTATGGTAAAGTATATGAAGTGGAAGACAACGAAACTAAAGGATTGTTTGCCATAAAAGATATCATATTAGACGGTATTATAAAATAAAATTATTATAAATTATTTAACTATTAATAAAATTATAGATGAAAATGAAAAGTCAATTGTTATTCAAGAAGTCAAACAATTAATGAAACTTCGGTCACAATATGTGGTCAACTGTTTGGACGCGTGGTTTGAGTTCAACAATCTATTCATTCAAATGGAGTTATGTTCACAAAGTCTTAAACATATCATTGAAGTGAAGGCAAAAACATTTCAAAGACAATCCAATGAACCGATGGATTGTATCGAGTATTACATTACAAGTCATTTAATGCTAGAGATGTGTGAATGCATTGAATATTTGCATACAAGAGATCCGCCGGTCATTCACCGCGACCTCAAACCTGCAAACATACTCATCAATGATAAGCCAATTGCCAATCGGTTTATAAAATTAGGTGACTTTGGTTTGTCCACTGATCACATCCGTACGGATACTCATTCAATAAGTCATACACCAAATGTAGGAACACTTAAATATAGAGCGCCAGAGATTAATACCGATCCCAACAACTGTACACAAAAATATAATGAAAAATGTGATGTCTATAGTCTAGGAATGATTTTAATGGATATCTTTGATTTAACTGATACGACAATTGATGGGTAAGTCTATTGTAATTAAAAAAAAATATAAATTAAAATTTTTATTTTTTTTATTTAATAGTGCAAGTATTAACATTTACAACACTAGTAGTTTTGGATATTATATGGAAAATATGTTTAATTTGATCCAACAAATGAAACAAATACAATACACTGCTAGACCCACGTGTACACAAATTGTCCTGGATCAAATTAATTATATTAATATAGTTAATAAACAATTATTTCAACAATCAATTATTGCTAAACTAAGTGAAGATAATATATTTAGACAAATATTTATTACAAAATTTAAATAATACAAAAATAATTATATTATTATAATTAACTAATTAATTAATTAGAAAATTTTTCATAATATAAACGTTGTACAGTATATAAAATATTATACTATAATATTCAATACATTGATTATCTAGTATAACTATTATAATAGATATATACAAAATAAATTGTTAATAAACAAAATAATTATTTTTTTAGTAGTCTATAATTAAAATAAAAAATAATAATTGTTTTTCAATATGTATTTCAAAACAATAAAAATAACAATTAACAGTATTATTCAATACTAATGTCTAGACAACAATAATTAACAAAACTGTTATTAATTTATTTTTTATAACAATTAAGAAAAATTGATAATTTTGTTGTTGTTTTTTCTATGAAAACAAACATTAAAATTTTGTTTTTGTATTATTATAATAGTCTTTTGTTTGTTAAATAAATTATTGATTAATCAAAAATAGACTTTAACTTAAATGAATTGCTTATATTATAGATACTGTATTTATATTATATATTTATATACTATATTCTAAAAATATTATACAAAATAATAAGTTAAAAATTGTAGCAAAGATTTTCTTTATAAAAAAAATATTTAAAATAATAAAAATATAAATTATATTATTATATATTACATATAAACTTATAAATTATTAGAAACTTAAATATTAATAAATATAGTATTAAATTGTAAAAAATACTAATATCATGTACTGTATGAGTGATATTTTCACACTTATAACTTGTGATAAAAATTAATTATTTTTATAGATTTTCAATAAAATAATAATTATTTTTTTCATTAAAAAACAACTAATTAACAAAATTGACTAATATTTATAATTAGCAAAAAAATAAAGCATAGAATAATACATTAGTAAAAAATAATATTAATTAAGTAAAATTAAACATTTAATAAATAGTAATTTGTTTTTGTTATTGAATACAAAATTGAAAAACAAAATAATTAACTATAAATAATATTATTGATTAAATAATTATTTATAAATTTATATAAACTATTAAAGTAAATTGTATTTTTTATTGTTGCGTAAAAAATAATATATAAATACTATAGCATATATCGTAAAAAAAGTAATAGTTTTATGGTTTAACTATACTATTATTACAATTTAATAAATAATTCATAAACTGTTTCAATATATTTTATTATTACAGTTATCAACAAAAAATTACAACTCAATCATTAATTATGTTTTTATTTAAATTAATTTTGAAATATATTTTTCCTATTATATGTACTATTGGCTGTATATATCAAATGTATTGTTTGTCTACATTATATTTTGCATATTCTGTGGCAACTGAAGTCAAATACGAGTCGACAACAAGTGAATCGTCGCCAGCGATGACCCTATGCTTAGATAAGTCATTGTATTTGAATGATAGAAAAAATGATAATATTGATAATGTTATCGATGAATTTGATAATTTAAAAAATTTATCACACTATTTAGTTTCATATTATAAGTATAGAGATAGCATTAACTTTGTTAGCGGTATTCATTCAATCGATTCAGTGTCCTATTGTTTGACTGTATTACATCAATGGCTAAATAACACTAATTTAATTAGTGATAACATTAAACTTTACAATATAAAAGTAATTACTACAACTAAAAATGAAAAAATGAAAATTATTTTACATCATAAAAGTTCAAAAATTTATGATATTAATGCTGAACATAGTTTAAAACTTGAGCTAAATAAAAACTTTGATTATGTATTAGATTATCAAAAAGTTATAGTCAAACGTTGGCAACAATTTGATAATCATAATGACTGTTCAAAAAATAAATTTAGCAATCAATGTTATGGTGAATGTCTAATAAATATGTATCATCAATGTAACTTTAAATATCCAATTAAATATTTTCTACTATATAAACATGAAAATTATCAATTATCAAATATAACAATTAATTGTGACATAGCATTAATTGATTTAGATTGTGAAAATTATTGTTCCCAACATTTACCTTGTGTAGATTATATTTATAATACAAATATATTTTCATATCCTAATAATGATAATAATTCAACACAAATACTATTATATTTATCCAGAAATTTTGATTTAATATTTGAAACATCATTGAAAATACCATTTATTGAATATATTATTCTTATGTCAAGCATTGCGAGTCTATGGTTTGGATTTTCTATATCAATGTTAACAAATGCTATTACTAAAGCAATTCATAGTTTATGTCAAATGTTTGTAACAAATTATATATCTAATAACAAATTGAAAAATGTTTGGCAAATATATAAGCCTAATATTACATTAATAACTATTAAACAAAAACTATTTGTTAATACTAATACAATTAATAATAGAAATTAAAAATCAATATATATTTATGTAATATAATATTTGAATTATTTTATTTATATATATTGTTAAATAAATTTATATGCTTATTATTATTAGACACATTATAATTACACATTTTAATTAAATATTGCTATTAAATATTGTTTTTAAATATATTTATTAAATATTGTTATTAAATATATTTATTAAATATTGTTATTAAATATTGTTAGTACATATTATTATCATTAATAAATACATATTTTTATTAATATATATATATTTTAATTAAATTTGTTTTATTGATCTATTTAATTGTGTTTTTTGTTAAAGTATTATAATAATTATTAATGTTATTGAACTTCTAGTTTTTATTTAATTATAAATATAAATAAAATAACTAAATATATAAATAAAAATTATTTGTCATTTATTGTATGTTGAAATTCAATATTTTTTTTAAATACTATAAATTATTATTATAAGTTATTGATTTTATTAGTTAATATTAGTAAATATTTTAGTAATAAAAAAATAATAATATTTAGTGATTATAAATTATAAAAAATAGTACTTATAATGATTATGCAATATTTTAATATATTTTTTATATAAATATATAAATGTGTATAAACTCATTAATCTTTTATAACTTTAATTTATTTTTAATGTTTCTGAATACAAATGTTTTTATTGTACAATATTTAAATAAATTATTAATAATAAACTTATTTAAATAATTCTTCGTTAATTTATTAATTTAAAATTTTTAATTATATTCACATTAAACAGTATAAATTGTTTAACATATTTAACATAAAGTAAAAATTTTAATTTACAGATTAAATCTTATAGATCGGTAAGCCTAAATTTTTATGTTTTAAACTATTGATTAAAAATGTATAAATATAGCTAAATATATTTATTAATTAATATTATTAAATATGTTTTTATAATAACTTTAATATAATAAATTTTATTATAAACAATTTGTAACAATGACTTCAATTAAATTGATCATGATGTTTGTATTGTCTATGCTAACAATTATGACCATGGTCAATAAATGTCAAGCTATTACTATAGATGAACTATTGGAGAATTTTTGCGGTAAAATATTTTTAAATAATATTTATATACTATAAATATATAATTATGAAAATATTTTAATCATGTAAAATTTTATTTTATTTTTAAAATAAATATATATATATATCAGATAAAAAAGATAACTCACCATGTATACGTAATGAATTAAATAGGAAAAAGTGTCTGGGTCCATTAAAACTACATGCTAATGTCAACCAAGCTATTGATAATTTATTTAGATATGTTACTATTGCAGAGCGTAGACTACCTGGACCAGTTGTTACATGTAAAGATTTATATATTGAGTCAAAAACTTTTGATTTTTTTAATCAATTACCCGTAATCTTAAAAACATTCAATAGTATCCATGATCATGGTCAATTGAACAAAATTATCAATTGTATTAAATGTCTTTATTAAGTTTAGTTATTTTTGTTGTTGTAAATTAAAAAATAATTACTGTAATATCTATGAATAAAAACTACTAATTAGTGAATATAAGATTTGCGTTTATTGTTATTATTAGTATATATTATTAATAGTAAATATTATAATTAGTAAATATGATTATTAGTAAATATTATTATTATATTATTAATTTTATCATAAAAATATATATATTTTTAAAATAATTTAGTTTTATATGATCAATTTAACTAAATTAATTGTTAACTTAATAAAAAATATAATATTAGTCTATTATTAATATAATTTTTATTAATGTTATTGAACCTCTAGTTTTTATTTAATTGTAAATTATATAAATTACATAACTTATAGTTAGAATTAATAATAAGAATTCTATATTTTATTATTATTATAATAATAAAAACAAAATAAATTATTTGTAATATACTTTGTGTTGAAATTCAATAAACTTTTAAATAATTTATATTATCATTATAAACTATTGACATTAATATAATTGATACTATTGAAATATTTTAGCAATTAAAATCATAATATTTAGTGAAAATTAATTATAATAACATTAATACTTATAAATGAAAAACTTTTATTACTCACACAATTTGTGACATAAATTTTAGCCGATTTTTGTCTTCGGCCTTAATTGCGGACAAATTATTGCAATATTTGTTTCGGACAGTAATTGTCTCTGTCCTTCATCAGCGCAATTGCTGTACAAACTGACAGCACTGTTGGTCATTAGGTACTTATGGTATGTGAGAGAGTGACCAGAAATGTTATAATTGATACCCTATTTGTGCCATAAAACATATTTTTGGGTAGTTTTGACTTAAATTGTTTACTAATCATTTAAATACTGTACAAAAAATTCAATAATATAATCATTGCTCCCACAGAAATTTATGTCACAAATTGTGTGAGTAATAAAAGTTTTTCATTTATAATGAGTGATTGTGATAACATAAACCTAAATCAAATTAATACTTATTATTATGTTTAAACAATATTTTAATATATTTTTAATATAATTATATAAATGTACATAAAATCAGTAAAAATTCTTTATATTATTATTATTAAAATAAAAACAAAATAAATTATCTATGATTTACTGATTTATGTTGAAATTCAATAAACTTTTAAATACTTTAAATTTTTATTATATGTTAATAACATTATTAGTTATTATTGAAATATTTTATAGTTATAATAAATTATTTAAAAAAAATAATTCTTATTATAATGATTATATAAAATATTTTAATGTATTTTTATATAAATATATAAATGTACATAAACTCATAAATCTTTTAAAACATTAATTTATTATATTTTTAAAGTTTCTAAATACAAATGTTAATATTGTACAATATTTAAATAAATTATTAATAATATATTTATTCAAATAATGTTTCATTAGTTTATTAATTTATTAATAGTAAACATAAATTTATAATTATATTTACATAATACAGTATAAATTGTTTAACTTATTAATAAAATTTATATAGATTTTTAAGTAAAAATTTTTAAGTAAAATTTACAGATTAAATCTTAAATATCAGTAAGCCTTTATTTTTATGTTTTAAACTATTGATGAAAACGTATAAATATATCTGAATATTTTTACTAATTAGTTATTAAGTAAGTTTTTATAATAATTTTAATTGTAAATTATATAAACAATTATAAACAATTTGTAACAATGACATCAATCAAATTGATTGTGATGTTTGTATTGTCTATGCTAACAATTATGACCATGGTCAATAAATGTCAATCTATTACTATAGATGAACTATTAGAGAATTTTTGCTGTAAAATATTTTTAAATATTATTTATGTACTTAAATATATTAATAATAAATAATAAAATATTGTAATCATGTATTATTTAATTTTTGTTTAAAAATAATAATAAATATATTTATATATATATATATTCAGATAAAAGAGTGAATCAAGCTTGTATACGTAATGAATCCAATAGGAAAAAGTGTCTGGGTCCATTAAAACTACATGCTAATGTCAACCAAGCTATTGATCATCTATTTAGATATGTTACTAATAGAGATCGTGAACTACCTGGACCAGTTGTTACATGTAAAGATTTAAATTTAGCTGTTAAACAACTTGATTTTTTTAAGGAATTACCCGGAATATTAAAAACATTCAATAGTATCGATGATCATGGTCAATTAAACAATATTATCAATTGTATTAAATGTCATCATTAAGTTTAGTTTTCTTGTTATTTACGTAAATTAATAATAATTACTGTAATCTATTATTACTAAATATTATTATTATTACTAAATATTATTATTATTACTAAATATTATTATTATTACTAAATATTATTATTATTACTAAATATTATTATTATTATTAAATATTATTATTATTACATTATTAATTTATTGTTTAACTAATTTAATTTTGTATGATTTAATTTAACTAAATTTTTTGTTAATCTTAATAAAGAATATAGTTAGTTTTATTGCTATTTAAGTAAATTAAAAAATAATTACTGTAATATCTATGAATAAAAACTACTAATTAATAAATATAAACTTGTGCTTATTATTATTATTACATAATATTATTATTAGTAATTATTATTATATTATTAATTTTATCATAAAAATATATATTTTTAAATTAATTTAGTTTTGTATGATAAATTTAACTAAATAAATTGTTAACTTAATTAAAAATTTAATACTATAATATTATTAGTATTAGTCTATTATAATTTTTATTAGTGTTATTGAACATCTAGTTTTTATTTAATTGTAAATTATATAAATTACATAACTTATAGTTAGAATTAATAATAAGAATTCTATATTTTATTATTATTATAATAAAAACAAAATAAATTATTTGTAATTTACTTTGTGTTGAAATTCAATAAACTTTTAAATAATTTATGTTATTATTATAAACTATTGACATTATTATAATTGATACTATTGAAATATTTTAGCAATAAAAAACATAATATTTAGTGATAATTAATTTTAAAAACAATAATACTTATTTTCATGATTATATATTTTAATATATTTTTAATATAAATACCTGTATATAAATGTACATAAAATCAGTAAAAATTCTTTATATTATTATTATTAAAATAAAAACAAAATAAATTATTTATGATTTACTGATTTATGTTGAAATTCAACAAACTTTTAAATAAATAATTATTATATGTTAATAACATTATTAGTTATTATTGAAATATTTTATAGTTATAATAAATTATTAAAAAATAATACTTATAATGATTATGCAATATTTAAAAAAAAATTTATATAAATATATAAATGTGCATAAACTTATTAATGTTTTTAAAATTAATTTAAATTACAATTTTATTCCACAAATTATTTGCAATATAAACTTAATAGTAATAACAATTTATTATAATTATTATAATTATTGTAATTACAACAACTGGTATCATCTGAATGTGAAATGTAATTTATGCTGTTATGTAATTTTATTGATGATTATAAGTTAGCATTAATAAGCATATATATATATATATACATATGTATATACATATATGTTTGATTGTAAACATTTTGCTAAATATGTTTTTATTGTTAAATAACAGACACTAATTATAAGCTACTCTATGTCTTATCCAAATAATATAACTAATGTATTCATTAAAGTCACTGAACTTATAAATATTAGACATCAGTCAAAATAAACTATTAATGATGTACTGTTCATAACTTACCAAACAAATGATATTTTTATTTGTTTTTTTTGAGTCTAAAAGTTTTCTAATATAATTGTATTTACTAAAAACATTCATACATTTATATAAATTATTGTTTAAATGTGTTATTACAGCATAATAAATAAAACTTATTTATAGAAAATAATATGATTTACCTTATTTTAATATAAATAAAATTATATAAATTAGTCAATAAATTGAATAAACATAAAAATTATTTTTTTTAGAAATAAAGTAATATAATATTATTGACAGAATTAGAATTAAGTTACAATGTTTATTAATATAAATTATAGCGATTTATTTCTATTTACAAATGTATTAAACGATAGGATAATGCAAATAGTGATGAACAATATCAAGGTATATGTAAAAAACCAAATGTAAAGCAAATCAACTCTTAATATTCACTAGAATAGGCTAATAATAATAGTAATGCTGTTATAATAGCGTAATTTAAAAGACTGTCAATACGGTTGTACTGTATATTGCAAAAAAATTTTAGGCGATATATATTATTTATATATACAGTATATATACAATATAATGAGTGAAACATTGAGTTAGTCGATAAAATATTACCAGAGTTTTTGGGATTTCATTGTAGTGAAACTTTGAACATATCGGTGCCCAACACATCCTGGTTTCACATGTGACTATTCTATAGACAACAAAATCAACACAGTGCTCGTGCTCGTATATACTATCACTAATTGTTTATATATGTAAAAAGGAGAATGGGGAATGAATAGACAGCTGACAAACCTAAACCAAAATACAGAAAAAGAAATTACAGATTAAAAAAAAAAGTAGATGTATAGTGTGCAATACTGTATATGCTGCTTGTGACGATGATACCGGTGCCCCAGTGCTCAATAGAGAGCTACCAGTGATTCTCTATTGTTATACTTGCAGTTATAATGTGATAACAAATGCTATTCCGGTCTCTCACTGGTAGTGAACACAAACTTAAATATACATCTGTTCCAAAAAAACACAAAACACCGTATGTCGTATAGCCGGCACAACAATAGCACAATTGCATCCCCTCTCACATCATAGCAATCACTAGCTGACTGTTCTGGCTAGATATAGTATATATAATATATATACCTATAATTAAACTTATATATTACTACATTTACTTTATCTGCATTAAACATATATTACAGTATTGTGTGTTTTCTGTTACTTTTTTTTAAGTTAAAATAAAATTAAGTAATATTTTATACAAAATATAAAACATATAATGTTTGGTTCGTTTATGACTGCATTTATGTTTGAAATGTTTATTAGATTAATGGCTGATATTGTTTTTTTGTATTTAATGTTTGATTAATTGTCAAATAAATAAAAAAAATATAATTTTAAATTTTTAGTGTAATATAAATCAGATGTAAATTTAATATTAATGTCATAGCAATGATAAACCTGAGTTCACAATTAGTATTGACAGACAGACAAAGAAAAGGGGGACTGGTTTGAGAGTAAAACTATCCACAAAACCATTTACTTGTTGGCATCACTGCTATACTCCAGTGCTATACATCAGAGCTATATACCGGAGTCTAGTCCATTTCAATCAATTGAGAACTAACCATATGTCACATAACTGGCACAGCAATAGCACAGTTGCATCCCCTCTCACATCATAGCCATCACTAGCTATGACTCTCTTTTGTTTAATAGTGGCGTTCATCTGAATCCTTGTCCAAACATTAAACCACTTATCCAGTAGTTTGATTGATTGTTGTAATTATCGGCTGTTTGAGTGAATGTGTGTGTGAATTACTTATCCTATAGTGGGTAATTGAATAGACTATACGCCGGTTTTACCGACGGTAGTACCGAGTGATGGTACTGACCATTAGACTCAGTCTTACTAATAGATTGGGTATTGAGTTGCATGTTTTGGTTAGAAGGAGGCTTTGAGGCTTCTCTCGTTGGCAATCGTTGGTAGTGCACGGCCAGCTTGTCGATCGTTATTTTTTAGTTACCAGTTTATAATTGCGACCAGACATTTGTTGTCATTGAATGTCGGTTTTTGTTTGTTTTAGTGCAAGTGTTGCGACTTAGCCAGCCATTGTATGGATGCTGATAACACTGTATCGTCCTGTCTTCAATATACTATAGTTGTGTCACGTGTAGTTAGTGACCAAACTAGTAAAATAGTCTTTACTGGTCTCAGAGCTTCAGATCAGACTCGAGTGGTACAAACTTCGAGTCTTAACTCTCAAACAATGAGTCTGTTTTAACATTGAATAGTGTTTCGTTTGATAGTAAAAGCCAAATTGAATTAAATAATCTAAAGACCAGAGATAATACCTTTTATATAATTGGTCCGCAAAGTAGTAATGTCTTAATTTACGATCAATCAGACATAGATTGTATTAATAATTGTGTAGTAAAGGCTAATATTGTGCCCAATGTACAATTAAGACAACATAAACCACTACAGGAGTACTGTGCCAATAGTGGTGGCCATTCCAGTGATTTGCGAGAAATCACTGCATGGAAAGTAAAGCGAGTATCTTACCCCCAAAATTCTCATAAAACATCTAAATAATCAACACTTTCCAGTTATAAATGGCAATGCTAAGAAAATAATATTTAAATACTATAGTGAATAGGATATATTATAATTATAACAGTAATGATAAAATCTACTCATTACAATATTAATAAAATTTATATAGATTTTTAAGTAAAAATTTTAATTTACAGATTAAATCTTATAGATCGGTACAGATAACATTCAATGGTATCACTGATCATGGTCAATTAAACAAAATTATTAATTGTATTAAATGTCTTTATTAAGTTTAATAATAATTATTGTTGTTGTTGTTGTAAATTAAAAATAATTACTTTAATATCTATGAATAAAAACTACTAATTAGTGAATATAAACTTTGCGTTTATTGTTATTATTACTAAATATTATTAATAGTAATTATTATTATTATTATTATTATCTTTGTATATCACGGTTGTTCCGGTGTGATCACAGTTGTGTCGGCCACTTTTGGTGGCAGAGACACGACTGGTTAGACTCAACTCAAGTCTAGTACTTTTCTGACTGTTCTACAACTCTGAAGTATCACTGCTTTTTGCATTTCATAGATCTTAGTTTTTCTGATTTCCAGTGATTCCAAACTTAGGGCCAGATTTTTCGGTATTACGGCCATTGATGACAGGATTATAGGTATGATTTCAACTTTCTTAATGCGCCACATTTTATTGATCTCATAGGCCAAGTCTGTATATTTTCGGCGTTTCTCACTATGCGTGTCCTGTAGTTTGTGTGTTAGTGGGACCGCTATGTCTATTATGTACGCCTTATCTTGATGTTTGTCTACTAGTACTATATCTGGGCGGTTGTGGGCCACAGTCTTATCTGTTCTTATTTCTTTATCCCAGTAGAGCTTGGCTCTGTTGCTTTCCATTACACTTTGTGGCTCGTATCTATAGTATGGTAATGGTTCTTTGGTTAGTCCGAATCTTATTGCCAATTCCTGATGTATGATTTTGGCTACTTGGTTGTGACGGCTTAGGTACTCGGTGTTTGTGAGTACTTTACACCCATTTAGTATATGTTCTATTGTTTCGGACTCCATATGACACATCCTGCACTTGTCTGTTGGTATATTTAGCTTTTGGATGTATTTCTGATGGTTTCGTGTCGGAATCACTCGATCTTGTATTGCCATCATGAACCCCTCTGTCTCTCCATGAAGACCGGCGTACTTCAACCATTTTGTAGACATTTCTTCGTCTACGTGTGTTTGGTTGAGTTCTGCTCTGTATCTACCGTGGAGTTCTTTTGAGGCCCACGTGTTAATCCTCTCTTTTTCATTTTGTATTTCTATTTGATGTTCATTATTGCTGAGATTTAGAGGTGTGTAGTTGTTATCAAGTGTTGCTGTTATTTTGTGGAGCTCTGAGACATTGCATTTTTGTTGATGGTATTTTCTCAGCAATTCTCGCTGTTTGGCTTCAAGGCTTACAATGTTTAGTAACCCTCTACCCCCATGCTTTCTACTAACACACAGTCGTGCTACAGAACTTCTAGGGTGGTGTAGTCCAAACATTGTAAGTTGTCGCCTTATATGTCTTTCAATGGTCTCAAGTTCTGTTTTACTCCATTTTATTATTCCGAACGAGTATGTCAGTACAGGTATAGCCCAAGTGTTTATGGCTTTGAATTTGTTGTTTGAGTTTAGTTGAGATTTTAGTATTTTTATTATTCTTTGGTTTAATGTTTTCTTTATTTCTTCTTTAACTTCTGTCATTTTAGATTTATGCATTTGCTTAATTCCTAAATACTTATATATATCTCCATTTTCTAGTGCCTTTATATATCCGTTATCAGTTTCGTATTGATTTCTTTCAGAATAGACTCCTCTTTTCAGTTTCATTATAGCACATTTATCTAATCCGAATTCCATATTTATATCATTGGAGAAAGTTTCTGTTGTTTTTAGCATTGCATTTAAATCAGATTCTTTTTCGGCGTATAGTTTTAAGTCGTCCATATATAGTAGATGTGTTAGATTATATTTTGTATCACTTGATTTTAGATTTATGCCTTTTAGCTTTTTAAGTAGTGATGACAGTGGGTTTATGGCTAAGCAGAACCACAGAGGACTGAGTGAATCTCCTTGAAATATTCCTCTATTTATTTTGATTTCTGTACTTATTTTTGTTCCATTATTTGTATTGACACACAATTTAGTATTCCATTTTTTCATCATATTTTCTAATGTGTTTATCAATGTGTTGTCAATTTTATATAGTTTTAACACTCTTAATAACCATTTATGAGGGACTGAATCGAATGCTTTCTTATAGTCTATGTATGCCATTTCAAGATTTCTATGTTTTTGACGAGCTCTTATTGTTATGATATTGTCTATTGTTAATTGCTCTTTACAGCCCATTGAGTGTTTTATACAGCCTTTTTGTTCTTCAGCTATTATGTTGTTGTTACTTAAATGATTATATATTTTTGTTGATATTATGGATGTTAGAATTTTATACATTGTTGTTAGGCAAGTGATTGGTCTATATTTGCTGGGATCTGATGTATTTTCTGTTTTTGGGAGTAGATATGTTATTCCGGAAGTGAGGAAGTCATCGGTTTGTCCTGTTTGTATTATTTTATTCATTGCTATTGCCATTGGTTGATGAACTGTTGTAAAGTGTTTATACCAGAAGTTGTGTATTTTGTCTTGTCCTGGGCTTTTCCAATTGTGGGATTTCTTGAGGGCTTCGGTTAAGTCATCTTTAATTATATTTACTGAAGTCATATGTGGTATTTCTTTATTTTCATCTTCAATATCATTTATCCAATTAGATTCTTTATATTCCTTTGGGTTACTCCAGATTTCTTTCCAGTAGTTTTCTATTTCATCTATTTGTGGTGTATTGTTATTATTGCTTGAATTTATTTTATTTTGATTTCTATAGAACATTTTTTCGTTATTATAGAACATTGTATTTTGTTTTCGTCTTTCGCTTTGTATTTTATATCTTCTAATTCTTTGTGATAGTGCTTGAACTGTTTGTTTTAATGTGTCGTTGTAATTTCGGATTATGGATTCAAATTCAGGTTTTCCAGGTTTTGTCTGTAATGATCGGTATATATCTTTTAATGATTGGTTAAGTCTTTTTGATTTGTTTCCATTTAACACTTGCGTTATTCTTCCAATTATTTTTCTTTTCCCTTCTATCCGTGTCTCTATTCGCTTTTGCCATTTAGGTATTACATTTTCTTGATTTGGTTTTGTTGTAGACATGTGTTCTATTTTGTAGCCTAAGAGTCTTGATACTGCTACTGCTGCACAATACGTTATTGTATTAATTGCGCTCAACGACATATTTTCTTCGATGTAATCTTTAAGTATATCATTTATCGTTATTATAGTAGATCTTGTTTTAATGCCACTTCTTATTTTTGGTAATTTAGGTCTGAATTCTATTTCAAAGTCTTTATATTGTTCTAAAGATGTTTTTAGTTCATTTTCTGCTGTTATTCTGTTTATTTCATCATTTGTATTGTTTATGTTATCTGTTGTTGTAGGTGTCTCTTCTATTTCTGGCACTACTTCTACTGTGGTATTTAATTCAGTTGTTTCATTTAATGATAGTTCATGTGCCACTTGTTGTTTGATTTCTTGTAATTCAATCGGGGATATTTTATTATTCTTTGCTAAGAATCGCCTTTGGTCTGCAATTCTTTGTTCCGTTACATTTAGTTCTGGATATTTTTGTTTGAATGCTAAGTATATTTGGTTTCTGTAATCAGTCATATTTGTTTCGAGTCGAGTTGATCTGTAGTATTCGCGCATTATCAAGGTATTCATCTCATGTGTCCATCTCATGCGCTTTTGCGATTTGTCAACCAAATTGGTCAGTTGTTGCTGAGAACCAGCTTGAACTGAAACATTTTGGAGGTTAGTCTGATTTTGTTGACTAGTCTGCGGTCGCATTACATCACAGCTTTGCCCGCATAGCACATCACTGCGTGGGATATGATGCATACTTAACGAACTGCAGTCAATGCCTACCTGCTGAACGCGGGATTTATTTGAGAGGGTACCTCCCGAACACCCCCCGTTATTCCTACGACTACGTGTAATCATATTTATATATTTTGTGGCCTTTTTACGGGGTCCCGGTCCCTAGAGAAAGCTCAACACTAACATGTGTCTATTGCCACCCATTTCTCACCACTAACATGTGTTTGTTGAAATAGGATTTTTATTTTTTGAAACAAAAGTGGCCATTGCGTGTGAGGACGAGTAACTACTCGAAGGGTGAAGGGACATCCTTGCGGACGTCCCTTCGGGGTGGGGGCACCTTTTTACAGGCACCCCCGGGTGGGAGCACCCTTGCGGGTACCCCCAGGTGGGCACCGATACCGAAGTACCGATACCCGGGTCGGGCAGAAACTCGTCCTCACTTAGCACCCCGCTTTCCCCATACTACTTAAGTTGGCCGTCCTAAACAGCGTTGGTTGGGCAGGGACGGGAAGCACAGTTAAAACAATTTTTTTTTTCAGAAAAATTGCTTTACCACATCGGGGCTCGAACTATAGATCTTACTCTCCATTACACTACATAGCCCTACACACTAACCACTACACCACTGTGCCTCCTTTATTATTATTATTATTATTATTATTATTATATTAATTTTATCATAAATATATATAATTTTTAATTAATTTAGTTTTTTTATTTTTAATTTTAGTAATTTTTTTATAAATGTTATTGAACTTCTAGATTTTATTTTAATTGTAAATTATATAAATTACATAACTTATAGTAAGAATTAATAATAAGAAATCTATATTTTATTATTATTATAATAAAAATAAATATTATTTGTAATTTACTTTGTGTTGAAATTCAATAAACTTTTAAATACTTATAATTATTATTATATGTTAATAACATTATTCGTTATTATTGAAATATTTTATAGTTATAATAAATTATTAAAAAATAATACTTATAATGATTATGCAATATTTAAAAAAAAATTTTTTATATAAATATATAAATGTGCATAAACTTATTAATCTTTTAGAACATTAATTTATTTTTAATGTTTCTGAATACAAATGTTTTTATTATACAATATTTAAATAAATTATTAATAATATATTTATTTAAATAATTCTACGTTAATTTATTAATTTAAAATTTATAATTATCAATTACCCGTAATCTTAAAAACTTTCAATAGTATCCATAATCATGGTCAATTGAACAAAATTATCAATTGTATTAAATGTCTTTATTAAGTTTAGTTATTTTTTTCTTGTTGTAAATTAAAAAATAATTACTGTAATATCTATGAATAAAAACTACTAATTAGTGAATATAAACTTTGCGTTTATTGTTATTATTAGTATATATTATTAATAGTAAATATTATAATTAGTAAATATGATTATTAGTAAATATTATTATTATATTATTAATTTTATCATAAAAATATATATATTTTTAAATTAATTTAGTTTTATATGATCAATTTAACTAAATTAATTGTTAACTTAATAAAAAATATAATATTAGTCTATTATAAATATAATTTTTATCAATATTATTGAACCTCTAGTTTTTATTTTAATTGTAAATTATATAAATTACATAACTTATAGTTAGAATTAATAATAAGAATTCTATATTTTATTATTATTATAATAAAAACAAAATAAATTATTTACTTTGTGTTGAAATTCAATAAACTTTTAAATAATTTATATTTAAATGTACATAAAATCAGTAAAAATTCTTTATATTATTATTATTAAAATAACAAAATAAATTATTTATGATTTACTGTTTATTAAAATTCAATAAACTTTTAAATAATTTATATTATCATTATAAACTATTGACATTATTATAATTGATACTATTGAAATATTTTAGCAATTAAAATAATAATATTTAATGAAAATTAATTATAAAAACATTAATACTTATTAACATGTTTAAACAATATTTTAATATATTTTTAATATAAATATATAAATGTACATAAAAACAGTAAAAATTCTTTATATTATTAAAATAAAAACAAAATAAATTATATATGATTTACTGATTTATTTTGAAATTCAATAAACTTTTAAATACTTTAAATTATTATTATATGTTAATAACATTATTAGTTATTATTGAAATATTTTATAGTTATAATAAATTATTTAAAAAAATAATTCTTATTATAATGATTATATACAATATTTTTATATATTTTTATATAAATATATAAATGTATATAAACTCATTAATCTTTTATAACATTAATTTATTTTTAAAGTTTCTGAATACAAATGTTTTTATTGTACAATATTTAAATAAATTATTAATATTATATTTATTCAAATAATGATTCATTAGTTTAATAATTTATTAATATTAAACATAATATTAAATTTATAATTATATTCACATTATTTAGTATAAATTATTTAACATATTAATAAAATTTATATAGATTTTTAAGTAAAAATTATTAAGTAAAATTTACAGATTAAATCTTAAATATCAGTAAGCCTGTATTTTTATGTTTTAAACTATTAATGAAAAATGTATAAATATAGCTGAATATTTTTTACTAATTAGTTATTAAATAAGTTTTTATAATAATTTTAATGGTAAATTAATTAAATTATAAACAATTTTGTAACAATGACATCAATCAAATTGATTATGATGTTTGTGTTGTCTATGCTAACAATTATGACCATGATAAATAAATGTAAAGCTATTACTCTAGATGAATTTTTGCTGTAAAATATTTTTAAATATTATTTATGTAATTAAATACTGTATATATATAGTTAACAAAATATTGTAATCATGTATTATTATTTAATTTTTGTATAAAAATATCAGATATATCAGATAAAAATGATGATTCACCATGTATACGTAATGAATCAAATAGGAAAAATTGTCTGGGTCCATTAAAACTACATGCAAATGTCAACCAAGATATTGATCATTTATTTAGATATGTTACTAATAGAGATCGTGAAATGTCTGGTATTGGTTCTAGTGTATTTCGTTGGTCCCGATATTTTGTATATCTGGTCATCCTAGTTTTGTGATTGCGAGTATATTAACTCAGGTCGATATGATATTTTTAAAAAAAATGTATTTTACAGAATTAAATAATCTGTTCAAAAAGTTATTCAAATATTATTTGCGACGCAAGATTAATTGACTGACTCCTTACATAAACTCATTAATCATTTATAACATTAATTTATTTTTAAATATTTTAAAAAATTTATTCAAATAATGATTCATTAGTTTATTAGTTTATTAGTTTATTAGTTTATTAGTTTATTAATATAATAAATATAATTTAAAAATTTATATTCACAAAATACTGTATAATTTGCTTAACTTATTAATTAAATTTATAAACATTTTTTAAGTAAAAATTTTAATTTAGAGATTAAATCTTAAGCCTTGATTTTTATGGTTAAAACTATTGATGAAAATGTATAAATATAGCTAAATATTTTTATTAAATAAGTTTTTATAATAGATTTAATAAAATTAATTTTGATTTCAATGACTTCAATCAAATTATTTAAGTATTTATTACTAAATTATTAGTTGAAACAAAAAAAAATATTACAAATATATTAAATGAACAAACTTTTGCATTTATTATTTCCATAATTAATTTGAGAAATAAATAATAAATTACTAAAATAAAAATATTTAATACAAATCTTATGTAATTTATGATATATTTATTCAAATAAATAAAACTTGCTTTTTTTGCTAAAACTAAAATATGCAAACATATGATTAAAGTTCTATAAATATATTTAAATATTTAATAAAAACAATATTTATAATTAATGTTATGTTCAATTATAAATAGTATTGCAAATTATTGTAATGTTTAATGTTATAGTAATAAATAGATTAATTATGTTATGTTTTCTTTATTAGTCATAAAAAAATATTTTTACTAAAATAAACATGCAAACATATAGCTAAAAATTAATTTAATTAATTTCAAAAGCAATTTTATTAATTAATATTATATTTAAACATTTATTTAATTAAAATAAAAAACCCCTGGTAACAACCCATCGATATTGTTATAAATAATAATAGTTTATTATCTGTTTATTGTTTTAATTAATAATTAATACAAATAAATATACAGTAGTTTTATTTGTATTAATTTTAGAGTATTAATACAATAATTTTCAAAAAAAATTTGAAAAGTTTTTTTTAATTTATTTATATTGACTAAAAATTTATTTATTTATTTTTTGCATAATAAAAACATTGTATATTTGATTAATTTACTATTGAAAGTTATAATTGCTATTACATTAATAAGTAATGTATTTAATTAAAAAAACTAATAATTAATTAATTAATTTTTTTATTCTAATAAATAAAACAAAGTAATAATATTAGCTATAATGCAAAAAAAATAATTTTAATAAAAAAGTTTTTAATTACTAATAATAATAATAATAAATATGAAGTCTTAGTCACTAAATAATCAAGATAACACTTTAAGATAATATGTTTATAATCTCTTTTTGTCTTATTTTATTACAGTATAATAATAATAATAATATTAAATATATATATATATATAAAGTTTTAATTATTTTTAATTATTTCTAGTATCCAATCGATATTCATTGATATTCGGGGATAACTTGAATATGTATTTGCATTGACTATATGACAGGCATCGCCACGACGTGTAGTATAGACACCGATGAGCACTGCCCTACCATTGCTATACTGATATAGCGGTGCACCCGAATCACCCTGAAAAACAACAACACATAATAATGTAAATTATATTAAGGTTTTTAAAAAATTAATCAATCAAACAATCAAACGGTTAGATCAGTCAAAGGGACAGTTCAAACACACATACAGGACAGGCAAGTGAACCGTTAGTTTTGGGATATCTTGAACTCCATATAATACGGTTGTTTGCATCCAATGTATTATTCATTGACCGGAAAATTCTTGTATAACTCATTTGCAATCTATTGCTTGACGTTTGATTGGCACCGATATAGCCGTAACCGGCATACAGTCCCAGTTCATAGCCGGTATTGACTACTAGCTCACGGGGCAAACATATACTGTTTAGTTTCCGGTATGCACCCCATGGCCGGTTAGTTAGCGGTAATTTTGATTGTAATTTAATTAATCCTAAATCCACTGATGGATTAATCGTTTGATTTTGTTTCACATAAATTGGATGAATAAATAATTTCTGAACTCTATATCCATTGGTGAGATTATCTGTATTTAAGACACCGGGATATACACGTAGATTATTGATTGGAAAACTGGGAGTTTTTTGTTGTTGGTGTTGTTGAGTATATGTTTTATTGAAAAAAAATTACAAATCATTGATATTTTTTAATTATTATAATTATTTTTAACTTACTTAACAACATGTGCTGCTGTCAGTATCCAACGCTTGTTGATTATACTACCGGTGCCGGCAGAACTTATAGTATACATTATAATATTTAATCAGTATATACAGTATATCAGGCTTTTAGGGGGGGGAGGTAGGCTGGTGTGAAATTTACAAATCTTGGGGGTCTAGGATGGGGTTAGAGACTTTTATTGCATTTTTAAGCGACAATTTGGTCAAAAAGTCTAGGGGGGGGTAAAATCCCAAAATCTTGATCTTAGTGGGGTATTTTGGCCTTACCCCCCGCCTACTCCCCTTACTATAATCTGACAGTATATATATTTATTACCGGTAATTAAATTAATAATTTTTTTGTTGTTGAATATACATTGAAAATACCTACTAATTTCCATTAATAATCCTAACAATAAACGGCACTTCACCCGGTTCTACATTACGACCCAAATGTATATTATTTGATGTTTTATTATTTGATAGAAATCTAAAGCACTTTCCACTCGACATCAGTGACTGCCGTCCGATACCACATCCCTTGAGTGTTACATTGGGATAGTGTTTGATGGATGAGTGAAACGGACATACAATCGATAGACAATTCAAATATACTATTGTTTTTTATAATAATTAAAAATAGTATTAATTACTAATTTTAAAAAAATTAATTTTTAAATATTTAATGATTTTTACTTACATATGATTGCTATTATACAACAATTAATATTAATAGTTTGCATTTTATTGTAATAATGTAAGTTAGTTATTAAGTAAAATTAATATATTGAATATTAAAAATTATTATAAATATTATAACTATGAAATTTGAAATGTTTTTTTTTTAACTATATTTATATAAATATTATTTTAATGATTGATTTAATATTTATATTTAAAAAAATACAAAAATGGATCAATTTACAAATAGGAAATATCACATTAAAAAAAATAATTTATTATACATTAAAAAGCAACTTTTAACATTAGTATATTTTAAACTAAAATGTAATTTAACACTTAATATTAATATATTATTTTTAATATTTTATTAAAATTTATTTCTATTTTAGTAAATGTTAAGCAATTTAATTTATTATTATATATTTTGATTTAATCTAAACTATTTTTTTGTAGATGTATCATTGATTATACAATTTGTATAATAATATTTCCTGACATATAATTAATAAAATAGATATATTTATTATTATAACATTATAGATAATTTGCATTTTAATAGATAATATAACTGTGATTTTTATTCACAATATTGAATTAAATAAATAAATATATATATATAAATATTAAAATTTAACAAATGAACAATATATGAATAATCTAAATTAATATTTTAATATTTTGAATTAAATATAACATTTTGCGTTTAAATAAAATTTACAATATCTATATATTTATTTAATATCTCAAATATTTTTTTTAATATAAAATCTGCTAATATAAAAAATTTATATATTTATGTAGCAGTAATAATAATAATACGTTGAATGTTATTTTAAAACTTGATTAAAATTGATTGGAAAAAATAGAAATTTTTTGAAAAAAATTTATGTTGTATTGTATTTCAATATTAATTTTATTCTCTCGATATGTTTGTTACAATACTTTATAATTTAAGAGTCAAAAATTAAATAATATTATAGTTAGTGTTAGTATTTAGTAGTATTTAAATTTACATGTAACCTAAAAAATCAATTTAATTATATTACATATATGGATTTTATTTGTATAGTAGATATTGTACAGTATATAATGTATATACAATATAATACTATATTATACAACAATTTACTTTACTATACAAATGTAATAAATTAATTATTTACTTTAATTGCTAATTTATTTACTACTATTAATATTTAACCATTACTTGAAATTATATATCTATTATAGCAAATATCAAGAAAACAATCATAATATGTAGACAAACCATAAGCAAAAATTTCATTTTTAGAAACTTTCTAGAAATTTCTCTTATTTATCAACACTAATAATATAAGAAACAAAAATTACCTTCAAATGTAATAAATAATTTAGACTAAAATAATAATTATTTTTTTAATAATTTTATTCACATATGAAAAAATATTTCCATTTTTACTAATTTAACATGCACATATATCATTAATAATTTATATTTAACTATTTATAGAAAAAAACAATTTTAATAAAAATTATATAACTATATTTTAACTTATAATTTTTTTTAGCAATTAATAAAACTCACTATCAAATAAGTTATTCATAATTATCTGAATTAAAAGAAAAATATTTATTATTCATATTAATAACATTTTTTTTGTTTAATATATATTAATATATACACACACACAAAAAAATGCAAAACAATGATATTTAAATTTTATAATAATAATAATTATTATTATAAAATTTAATAATTATTAATTGTTGATCTAATAATAATAATTATTATTATTATAACAATATACAATACACACAAACACAAGTAACCAATCATTAAACCAATTGCTATAACTAATAGCAATAGAAAAATAAATAATATTTTAAATAATTGACTGAATTCTGTGTGTATGTGTGTCTGATATTTATAGTAATAGTACAGCAATTATATATATATATAATAGAAATATTATCATTAGATAAGGTATAGTTAGTCCTAATGATCAATAATGTGTAGTCAGCTTATTGTGTCTATTTTGTTGACATTTATTTACAATTGATTTTTTTTTTGGTTAACTAACTGAACTAATTGTTTTGTTTTAATACGAGGGTCAAAAACATATATCATTAAATATAATGTTATAAACTATAGCAAAAAAAGAGAGATTAATATTATTTCATACAAACAAATAGTTTATACAACCATTGTATGGCCATTGGATGTCATATATTGTATGATAATATTGGCCAAACCTGTATAGTGTATAGGTGCTGATCAAAGTAGACAATATTAAGTACTGTACAAAAAATATCAAATTTCAATGCATTGAATATGTGTGGTATAATAAACAACTTATTTCACTACCAAACAGTTATTACAGCTATGCATATGTGAAGTACTTTATATCTATATACTGTATATATATATATACTGTATATAATTTTAATTATTAATTACCATAATTTTGAAATAAATTATAATCATATTTTAAAATTTATCAAAATAAACCCGTAATAAACAAATAATTAGCGCTACAAATATATGCATATGTGATTCACATAATGTGAACTACTTTATATCTATATCAGGGTTAAGTAAGGGGGAGTGGGGGGGGGTAAAGCCAAAATACTCCCCCTAAGATCGAGATTTTGGGTTTTTACAGCTATGAATATGTAAAGTATACCTTATATCTATATCTATATCTATATCTATATCTATATCTATATCTATATCTATATCTATATCTATATCTATATCTATATCTATATCTATATCTATATCTATATCTATATCTATATCTATATCTATATCTATATCTATATCTATATCTATATCTATATCTATATCTATATCTATATCTATATCTATATCTATATCTATATCTATATCTATATCTATATCTATATCTATATCTATATCTATATCTATATCTATATCTATATCTATATCTATATCTATATCTATATCTATATCTATATCTATATCTATATCTATATCTATATCTATATCTATATCTATATCTATATCTATATCTATATCTATATCTATATCTATATCTATATCTATATCTATATCTATATCTATATCTATATCTATATCTATATCTATATCTATATCTATATCTATATCTATATCTATATCTATATCTATATCTATATCTATATCTATATCTATATCTATATCTATATCTATATCTATATCTATATCTATATCTATATCTATATCTATATCTATATCTATATCTATATCTATATCTATATCTATATCTATATCTATATCTATATCTATATCTATATCTATATCTATATCTAATCTATATCTATATCTATATCTATATCTATATCTATATCTATATCTATATCTATATCTATATCTATATCTATATCTATATCTATATCTATATCTATATCTATATCTATATCTATATCTATATCTATATCTATATCTATATCTATATCTATATCTATATCTATATCTATATCTATATCTATATCTATATCTATATCTATATCTATATCTATATCTATATCTATATCTATATCTATATCTATATATATATATATATATATATAATTTTAATTAACAATAACGATTATTTTCAAAAAAAAAATTATAAAAATAAACCCGTAATAACAGACATATATTGTAATTGATAGACAATACATTCAAATACTGTTTCTATTAGTTAAATGTAATTAGTTAAATTAAATATATTAAAATAAACTCATTATAAAAAAATAATTTGAACTACAAATTATGAACATTTGAAATATTTCCCAATTAGTGATCGGAAATAGCGATAAACAATAGAAACCAATTGTCGGTCCACTCAGTCGTCCGATAAATGTTTTAACTGACGCTGACTTAACGTCAAGTGCCGATCATTACAACGATTATTAGCTAACAATGAAAACATTATGGCATACGGTTTGTGTGCTTTGGCCGGAATTTTACCGCACAGATGGCCAACCAGTAAACCAATTATCAAAACTAATAGCGATAGTAAAATCATTAATGCTTTAAATAATAGACTAGACTCGCGATGATGTGTCTCATAGAGTAGTAATAGTGCAGCAGTTGTACCCAAAGTATATAATAGAAATATTCCTTTAGATAGGGGTCGGTTGAATCTATTGATCAGCACTGTTAGCTTATTGTGTCTGTAAATACTAGACAATAGTTGTAAGCTATTTATTGTCGGCAACGATCTTTTACATTGAATTTGTTGGTTAATTAATTGATCAAATTGTTTGTTTAATTTGGTAAACTTATCATCTAATATAATGCCATAAATTATGGAACAAACTACTAGTATATACATATAGTTTAATACATTTATTAGATCGATGTTCATAATTAACATACAGATAATAATATTGAGTGCATTGTAGTTAAGGTGCCGATTATAATAAGCCAATATCATTGGCAAACTGTGACCTAAAGCCATAATACAAAATACTAATCTAAGAAAGTATTTATCAGGAAATCTGATAACAATTAAATAGTAGATTAACTTTTCAAATACATTAATATTATTCAAACGTTTTTTATATTTGCATAGATTAGATATATCATTGATTAGTAATTCAAACTTTGTTTCAAACAATTCAAACCATTGGACTGTAAACGAGCCGATAATATATGTCAATTGAAGTATCAATACAAATGTTAGAGTCAATTGTGAATTTCCGTACAGATATAATGGATCGCATAGAAAACGGTTCAGCCATTGATAGTCATAATTATGTTTGTTATCATAAGTTTCATACAAATTATTATTATTATATCTGTTGCCTATATATAGACCAAATGTACGACAAATATTTATAATTGAATTAATTTTTATCAGTAAACTAATTGTCAAATAATATTTGTTATCAACAATGCGATTGCAATTTATTATATAACGCTTGGATAACCATTTAACCAGATTATCGCTAAATCGTTTATTATAATAATTGAGCATGGTTGATTAATCTTTTTAATCTTGATAATTATTTGGTTGTTGAAAATAAATTATTTATTATAAAAAAATAATTATTAATGAAAAATAAATCTAAAAAATTATTAAATATAATTTATTATTTGTTCTAATTTATATATATACAGCAAAAAAAAGTAAATTTATTATTAATGGAAAAGTTATTATTTATTATAATTTTATTCACATAAAAAATAAGTTTAACTAACAAAACATGCAAACATATCATTAGAATTAATTAGAAAACAATTTTGATTATTAATATGATTTATCAATAACAATAGCTATTTTTATTTAAGTAATTAAATTAGTATTATAATTAATAGTTAGATATTACTAATATATTTACAAATAGATGAGTAAATAGAAATTTTTAAATATATTTTTCTAAGAAAATTTCTAGTAAATTTTTCAATAGTAAATTTTTATTTTATTATTATATCATGGTATCTCCATATATCTATAGTTAATTGTAATACTATATTTGTTAGACATAATGTATATACTATTCAATACCCTATTCTAACTATACTTATTACTATAGAAATAAAAGTTTTATTTTTTAATACTTTAATTGTTAATTTAAATACTAACAATATTTAATTATTACTTAAAATTATAATGTATTTTAACCAAATAACAAATATCGACAAAAATAAATAAACTTAAGCAGAAACTTTTTTAGAAACTTTTCTTATTTTCCAACAATAGTATTATATAAATAATAATAATAATAATAAAATCGCTTTCAAATTGTTTATCAAATTAATTAATAATTAATATTAATGTAAAAAATAATTAAGACTAAAAATACTTATTTTATATCATATAATTTTATTCACACATGAAATTTTTTTCCATTTTTACTAATTAAACATGCAAACATAACATTAATAATTTATAGCTAACTATTTTAGATAAACAATTTTAATAATTAATATTAAATTTCAATTAATAATAACTATGGTTTTTTGAGGCCCAATTTCTAGCTGTTACTTATAGATTGAATGGACAATAAACAAAACGGTGGCGTATAAGGGAATAGAACTCGGGACCATCAACAATGCGCTTGCAATTTATTATAGAATTTATTGTTGTTTAATCATTGAACCAGTTTATCAGCAAAAAAAACGTTTATTATAATTAATTGCTCATGTTTGATTATTTATTTATTTATTACTTTTAATATTTAGTGATATATTATGTATTTAATTTATTTATATGATATTATAATTTGTAACTATATTTTAAAAAAAAATTATTACGCACACAAAATATCTATAATTTTCGTATAAATAATATACAATTTTAATTTAATTAATACGAAAATTATTATTACAGTATCAATAAATTTAATAATTATATAAATAACTATTGTAGTTTCTAAATAGCTAAACATGCATACAAATCTTCAAATTTATAAATATATATTTATATATATTTGAACTTTAAAAAACAATATTATTAATTAGTATTATAGTTTAAATTAAAGTTAATTTGATTGTATTTTAATGCTTTAATTTCTATAGATATTGATTTCTATTGATTGTTACTATATATATCCATATATATATATATATATATACTGTATGTAGTTGGCATAAATCGTGAAAAAAATATTGTTTTTAATTATTATTAATGAAAAAAATAAATATTATTATCATTTGTATTTTTAAAAGTTATCATTAATTAAAATAAACTTACATTATTATAAAATAACTTCCCTCCCCGTCACAATGTAACTAAAAAAATGTTTAAATAGTATTTTTATTTTCTATGCTTAATATATGGTATAAATTTGGTTCAAAATCGGAGACATTTTATAATTAATTCAAAAAATCTTATAATTAAATTAACTTTATTTACTTAATAAGTATGAAAATTATAATTTAATAAAATTATTTATTTCATAATTCAATTATACACGTATTATTTATAGCCATTTATTATAAACTATAATCAAATTTTCATATATAATAAAAAATAAAAAATTAAAACACAATATTTATAATTAATATCATTATTATTCAATTATTAACGATTATAACGACTTTATTCAACTAATAATACTTATGTTTGCAATAGATTTTTGTTGGTATGAAAAATTTTATAGATAAAAATACTTATTAATTATTCAAAATTGCTTAATTGACAATTAATATATATAAATACTGTATATATAATATAAACTAAGAAAAAAATTATTGAAAAAAATATAATATTTCACTAACTAAACATGCAAACATATAATTGATAAAAAACAATTTGATATATATTTAATAAATAAGTCAAAATATAAAATTTTTATTTAACTATAATAGAAAATACAAAAACATTATAATTATTATCATAATATTTGTTTAAATTGTATTTCATGTACAGTTGGAAATTACTGTATGTTTTTTTAATGATAATTCAATTCAATTATTTGGTTAATAACATAGTTTTATAAAACTTATCATATGTTAATTAAAATTTATTATTATTAAATAGGAATTTAAAAAAAAATATTTTTGTAGAAAATACCATGGACAATTATTATAATAAACGTTTTGCCGATAAACTGGTTCAATGGTTAAGCAATCATCATATAATAAATTGCAATCGCATTAATAATAACAACTATTATTTGTCTATTAATTTATTAATCAAAATTAACTCAATTATCTGTATTTGTCGTATAATTGGTTTATATATAGATAATAATAATAATAATAATAATTAGTATAAAACTGATTTTAACAATAGTGTTAATTATTATGACTATCAATGGTTAACCCGTACGCTATGCGATCCAACATATCTGTACGGAAATTCAAAATTGTTTCTAACATTTGCATTGTTAGTACAATTGACTATAATTATTGTATCCTATTTAGTACTATGGTATGAATTATTTGAAACCAATTATTTGAAACAATTAATCGATCATTTGGTCCAACTATGCAAATATAAAACAAATTTCAATAGCATTAGTCTAATTGAAAAGCTATTATACTATCTAATTGTTATAACATTTCCCAATAAATATATTTATTGGTCAACATTTTCTTATCTGTATTTAGTATGCAATTTGCCATTGATTATGGCCTACTTTGATCGGCACCTACACTATAATCTAATCAATATTATCATTTGTATGCTGACTAATACTATCGATATATACAATATACTAAACTATATTTATTTTTTTGCAATCTGTGCCATAGTTTATGGTATTATATTGGATGATCTATTTTCAAAACTTGTCAAACAATTTCAGTTAATTAAACAACAATTTAATTATTGTAAAACTTTATTATTATTGAATAGATTACAGCTTCTTCTAATGTCTACTATTGAAAAACACAATAAGCTATCGGTGCTTATCAATAGATTCAACCGTCCCCTATCTAAAGTAATATTTCTATTATATATTTTTGGCACAACTACCGCACTATTAGTACTCTATCAGATACATCATCGCAAGTCCAGTCAACTATTAAAGACTACAATGATTTTGGTATTTCTATTATTAATGTCAATCAGTTTACTGGTTAGCCATCTGTGCGGTAAAATTCCGGCCAAAGCCCACAAACCCTATGTCATAATGTTTTCACTGTTAGCTAATAATCGGTGTAAGGGTCGGCACTTGACGTTAGGTCAGCGCTTGAAATGCGAAACATTTATCGTACGACTGAGTGGACCTAAAATTGGTTTCTATTGTTTATCGCTATTTCCGATAACTAATTGGGAAATCATAAAAATGATTATAATTTGTTGCGTCAATTATTTGTTTATAATTAGTTTATTTTAACATTTGAATAATACATGAATGCACTAAAATAATCAATAATAAGTTTGTTATAATTTTTTTTATATGTGAATAAATTATTTTTATAGTAATTATGGAAATAATAAGTATAAGTATAATATGATAAACAATTTGAAAGTAATATTATTATTATTTTTTATATATAATACTAGTGTTGGCAAATAAGAGAAATTTCTATAAAGTTTCTAAAAAGAAATTTTTGCTTATATTTATTTATTTCATTTGATATTTGTTATCTGATTAAAATACATTATAATTTTAAGTAATAATTAACAATTAAAGTAAAAAAATAAAACTTTAATTTGTATAGTATTAAGTATAGTTAGAATAGAGTATTGAATAGTATAAACATTATGTGTCTAACAAATATAGTATTACAATAGCTATAGATATATGGAGATATCATTGCATTATAATAATAAAGTAATAATTTCTATAGAAATTTACTATTAAAAAATTTACTAGAAATTTTCTTATTAAAATATATTAAAAATTTCTATTTACTCATCTATAATATGTTTGCATGTTTTTATTAGTTAAACTTAGTTTTTATATGAATAAAATTACGTATTCAATAATAACTTTTCTATTAATACAGTAATAAATTTTTGCTATTTAACTATTTCTGCTGTATATATTAATTAGACAAATAATAAATGAATGTTTTTTTAGTAGTAATTATTTTTTATTAAATAATTTATTTTTAACAATCAAAAAAAAAATAATCAACCATGATCAATCATTATAATAAACAGTTTGGCGATAATCTGGTTAAATATTTACACAAGCGTTATATAATTAATAGAAATCGTATTGTTGATGACAAATACTATTTGACAATTAGTTTATTATTAAAAATTAATTCAATTATATCTATGTGTCGTACTATTGGTTTATATATAGGTAACATATATAACAATGACTATCAATGGCTGACCCGTACGCTATGCGATCCAACATATCTGTACGGAAATTCACAATTGACTCTAATATTTCTATTAATACTTCAATTGTCACTTATTATCGGCTCGTTTACAGTCCTATGGTTTGAATTGTTTGAAACTAATTTTAAATTACTAATCAATGATATGTCTAATCTATGCAAATATAAAACACGTTTGGATAATATTAATGTATTTGAAAAGTTAATCTACTATTTAATTGTTATCAGATTTCCTGATAATTACTTGCTTTGGTTAGCATTTGGTTTTATGACTTTATGTCACAGTTTGCCAATGATATTGGCTTATTATGATCGGTACCTACAATACAATGCACTTAATATTATTATATGTATGTTGATTATGACAATCGATATATTCAATGCATTAAACTATGTGTATATACTAGTAGTTTGTGCCATAATTTATGGTATTATATTGGATGATAAGTTTACCAAATTAAACAAACAATTTGTTCAGTTAATTGATGAACAAATTGAATCTAATAGATCATTACCGACAATAAATACATTACACCTAATGTCTAGTATTTACCGACACAATAAGCTAACAGTGCTGATCCATAGATTCAACCGACCCCTATCTAAAGGAATATTTCTATTATATACTTTGGGTACAACTGCTGCACTATTACTACTCTATCAGACACATCATCGCGAGTCCAGTCTAGTATTTAAGGCATTAATGATTTTAATATCACTAGCAGTTATGATAACTGGTTTACTGGTTGGCTATCTGTGCGGTAAAATTCCTGCCAAAGCCCACAAACCGTATGTCATAATATTTTCACTGTTAGCTTACAATCGTTGTAAGGGTCGGGACTTGACGTTAAGTCAACGCTTGAAATGCGAAACATTTATCGGACGACTGAGTGGACGGACAATTGGTTTCTATTGTTTATCGCTTTTTCCGGTCACTAATTGGGAAATGTTTCAAATATTTGTTATTTGTAGCGCTAATTATTTGTTTATTATTGGTTTATTTTAATTAATTTTAAGTAATGAATAATTTATTTCAAAATTATATATATATATATAAAGTACTTCACATATGCATAGCTGTAATAGCTTATGAAATTTTATTTTAAACTAGTTTATGAAATAAGTTGTTTATTATACCCCATATATTCAATGCATTTAAAATTTAATTGTAATTTTATACTTTATAATAATATTAGACTACTTTGATCAGCACCTATACACTATACAGGTGTGGCCACTATTATCATACAATATATGTCATCCAACTATTTGTTTGTATGAATTAGTAATCTCTCTTTTTTTTTGCTATAGTTTATGACATTATATTGGATGATATATGTTTTTAACCCCAGTATTAAAACAAAACAATTAGTTCAGTTAGTTAACCAAAAATCAATTGTAAATAAATGTCTATAAAAATAGACACAATAAGCTCATATAGATTACTGATCAATAGGGCTAACCGTCCCCTATCTATCATAATATTGCTATTATTATTATATATATATTTGATTCTATTGCTGTACTATTACTATAAATATCAGATACATTCACACATAATTCAGTCAATTATTTAAAATATTATTTATTTTTCTATTGCTATTAGTTATAGCATTTGGTTTAGTATTTGTCACTTTTATTTGTGTGTATTTCACGATTACTGTTATAATAATATTAATTTAAATTTAAATATCATTGTTTTGCATTATTTTTTGTGTATTAATATTATATATATATATAATATAATTTAATATATATATATATATATATATTAAACAAAAATGTTAGTAATATGAATAATAAATATTTTTTTTAATTCAGATAATTATGAATAACATATTTCATATTAAAGTCAAATTAAAGTTATATTATTATTAATTTTTTTTATAAATAGTTAAATATAAATTATTAATGATATATGTGCATGTTAAATTAGTAAAATAGAAAAAAATTTCATATGTGAATAAAATTATATAAAAAATAATTATTTTAGTCTACAATTATATTAATTATTAATTAATTTGATGTACAATTTGAAAGCAATTTTATTATTATTATTTTTTATATAATACTAGTGTTGGCAAATATGAGAAATTTCTATAAAGTTTCTAAAAAAGATGTTTATGTAATGTTTATTTATTTCACTCGATATTTGTTATCTGATTAAAATACATTATGATTTTAAGTAATAATTAAATATTATTAGTATTTAAATTAACAATTAAAGTTAAAAAAAACTTTTATTTGTATAGTAATAAGTATATATAGAATTGAGTATTTAATTATATTATACATTATGTCTAACAAATATAGTATTACAATTAGCTATAGATATATGGAGATACCATAGTATTATAATAATAAAGTTTTGAAAAATTGTTACTATTTTTAAATACTATTGAAAAATTTACTAGAAATTTTCTTAGGAAAATATATTTAAAAATTTCTATTTACTCATCTATTTGTATATATATATTAGTAATATCTAACTATTAATTATAATACTAGTTTAATTACTTGAATAAAAATTGCTATTGTTATTGATAAATCATATTAATAATGAAAATTCTAATTCTAATTAATTATAATGATATGTTTGCATGTTTTGTTAGTTAAACTTATTTATATGAATAAAATTATAATAAATAATAATTTTTCCATTAATAATAAATTTACTATTTTTGTTGTATATATATTCGTTAAACAAATAATAAATATATATTTAATAATTTGTTTGACTATTTTTCTAATAATAATTATTTTTTTAATTATATAGTAATATTTTTTATAATAAATAATTAATTTTCAATAATAAAAAATTTAATAAAACATGATGAATCACTATAATAAACGGTTTGGCGATAATCTGGTTAAATGGTTACACAAGCGTTATATAATAAATTGCAATCGCATTGTTGATGACAAATACTATTTGGCAATTAATTTATTATTAAAAATTAATTCAATTATATGTATTTGTCGTACTATTGGCTTATATATAGGTAAACGGTCTAACAATGACTATCAATGGCTGACCCGTACGCTATGCGATCCAACATATCTGTACGGAAATTCACAATTAAGTCTAATATATCTATTAATACTTCAATTGTCATATATTATCGGCTCGTTTACAATACTATGGTATGAATTGTTTGAAACAAAGTTTAGATTACTAATCAATGATTTGGCTAATCTATGCAAATATAAAAAACGTTTGGATAATATTAATGTATTTGAAAAGCTATTCTACTATATAATTATTATTAGATTTCCTGATAAATACTATATTAGGTTAGTATTTGGTTTAATGACTTTAGGTCACAGTTTGCCTATGATATTGGCTTATTATGATCGGCACCTTAACTACAATGCATTGAATATTATTATATGTATGTTGATTATGACCATAGATATATACAATGCAGTAAACTATATTTATGTAGTAGTACTTTGTGCTATAATTTATGGCATTATATTTGATGATAAGTTTACCAAATTAAACAAACAATTTGACCAACAAATTCAATCTATTAGATCACTGCCGACAATAAATAATTTACACTTAATGTCCACTATATACAGACACAATAAGCTAACTGTGCTGATCAATAGATTCAACCGACCCCTATCTAAAGGAATATTTCTATTATATACTTTGGGTACAACTGCTGCACTTTTACTATTCTATGAGACACATCATCGCCAGTCAATTATATTATTTAAAGCATTAATGATTTTACTATCACTACTAAGTATGATAATTGGTTTACTTGTCGGCCATCTGTGCGGTAAAATTCCGGCCAAAGCCCATAAGCCGTACGCCATAATGTTTTCACTGTTAGCTTATAATCGTCGTAAGGGTCGGCACTTGACATTAGGTCAGCGCTTGAAATGCGAAACATTTATCGGACGACTGAGTGGACCGACAATTGGTTTCTATTGTTTATCGCTATTTCCGGTCACTAATTGGGAAATGTTTCAAATATTTATTATTAGTAGCGCTAATTATTTGTTTATTATTGGATTATTTTAATAAATTTTAAAAAATGATTATAATTTTTTGTAAATAATAGTAATTGATTCTACTTAGTACTTATAATAGTACTTCACATATGCATAAATGTAATAACTGTTTGGTAGTGAAATATGTTGTTTATTATATCACACATATTCATTAATTATGTCCGAGCAGTTTTCTAAATAACTTTTGATCTGGTAGAGAAAAATTATTTCTGTAAAAATTTTTATAATTTATCTATTTACGCGTGATAATAACCTATTTTCATTTTTAACGTTTTGAATCACGTGATCACATTTTTAAAGGGAAGTTTGCAAACCTAACCTATAAACGATAAAATAAAAATTTGTAAATAGCAAGTTTGTAAAGCATAAATTGGAAAATTTATGAGAAGAAAAAAATTATTCGAAATTGGTCGAAGAATAATTTTTTTATGGCTTTTCAAACTTTTATGGAAAAACACATTATATAAAATCAAGTGATTCAAATTTTAAAAATGAAAAATTGGTTATTATCATGCGTAAATAGTTAAATTATAAACTTTTTACAGAAATAATTTATCTCAACCAGATCAAAAGTTATTTAGAAAACCGCTCGGACATAATTAATGAAATGCTTCTTTAGATAAAGTACTTCACATATGCATAGCTGTTTGGTCCTGAAATAAGTTGTTTATTATATCACACATATTCAATGCATTGAAATTTGATATATTTTTTTGTACTTAATATTAATATTAGACTACTTTGATCAGCACCTATACACTATACAGGTTTGGCCAATATTATCATACAATATATAACATCCAATGGCCATACAATGGTAGTATAAACTATTTGTTTGTATGAATTAATAATCTCTCTTTTTTTTGCTATAGTTTATGACATTATATTGGATTATAAATGTTTTTAACCCCAGTATTAAAACAAAACAATTAGTTTAGTTAGTTAACCAAAAATAAAATTCAATTGTAAATAGTCATCTAAATGTCATCAATAGGACTAACCGTACCCTATCTAATGATAATATTTCTATTATTATTATATATATTTGGTTCAATCGTAATTGATAATTAAAATTATATATACTAGTAGTATATAGATATAAGATATACTTTACATATTCATAGATGTAAAATCCCAAAATCTCGATCTTAGGGGGAGTATTTTGGCTTTCCCCCTACCCCCCTTACTTAACACTGATATAGATATTAAGTACTTCACATTATGTGAATCACATATGCATAGCTGTAATAACTGTTTGGTAGTGAAATAAGTTGTTTATTATACCCAAAGAAAAAGCCTGCTTAAAAATTGTGTGTATGTCTCCTCCCACTTATCACGCAAACAGTGTAGTAATAGCAGTAACTGTTACTACACTGTTTGCGTGATAAGTGGGAGGAGACATACACACAACTGCAAAATTGACAGGACCTCTGATTATACCCCACATATTCAATGCATTGAAATTTGATATTTTTTTGTACTTAATATTAATATTAGACTACTTTGATCAGCACCTATACACTATACAGGTGTGGCCAATATTATCATACAATATATGACATCCAATGGCCATACAATGGTTGTATTAACTATTTGTTTGCATGAATTAATTAAATAATCTCTCTTTTTTTGCTATAGTTTATAACATTATATTTAATGATATATGTTTTTAACCCCAGTATTAAAACAAAACAATTAGTTTAGTTAGTTAATCAAATAAAATTCAATTGTAAATAAATGTCAACAAAATATATTAATAAGGCTAACCGTCCCCTATCTAATGATAATATTTCTATTATTATTACTATATATATTTGGTTCAATTGCTGTACAATTACTACTCTATCAGACACATACACACAGAATTCAGTCAATTATTTAAAATATTATTTATTTTTCTATTGCTATTAGTTATAGAATTTGGTTTAATGAATAATCACTTGTGTTTATGTGATATCACTATTACTGTTATAATAATAATAATTATTATTATGAAATTTAAATATCATTGTTTTGCATATGTTTTTTGTATATTAAACAAAAAAATGTTAGTAATATGAATAATAAATATTTTTCTTTAAATTTTGAATAACTTATTTGATACTGAATTTTATTAATTGCTAAAAAAATTATAAGTTAAATTAAAGTTATATAATTATTATTAGTAATTGAAATTTAATATTAATTATTAAAAATGTTTTTTTTATATAAATAGTTAAATAAAAATTATTAATAATATATGTGCATGTTAAATTAGTAAAAATGAGAATTTTATTCATATGTGAATAAAATTCTATGATATAAAATAATTATTTTTAGTTTTAATTGTTTTTATACATTTATATTAATTATGGAAATTTTAATAATTTGATAAATAATTTATAAGCTATTTTAATATTATTTTTTTTTATTTATGTCCGTTTATTTTATATCTAGTGTTGTCAAATTTGAAAAATTACTATAAAGTTTCTAAAAGAAATTTCTGCTTATTTATTAATTTTTGTTATCTTGTTACAATACATTATAATTTTAAGTAATAATTAAATATTATTAGTATTAAAAATTAACAATTAAAGTAAAAAATAAAACTTTTATTTGTATAGTAATAAGTATAGTTAGAAGATAGTATTGAATAGTATATACATACTATAATAGTATAGTCTAACAAATATAGTATTACAATAGCTATAGAAATATGGAGATACAAAAATATTTTAGTAATAAAGTAAAAATTTATATAGAAAATTACTATTGGAAAATTTACTAGATATTTTCTTAGAAAAATATATTAAAATTTTTTTATTTACTCATCTATAATATAAAATAAATTATTATAGTAATATCTATTAATTATACTAGTTTAATTACTTGGATAAAAATTGTTATTTTTATTGATATATTAATTAATGAAATTGTTTTCTAATTATATATATATATATCTTTAACTATATATAACTTTAATGATATGTTTGCATGTTTTGTTAAATTTAACTATTTTTGCTTTATGTATTAATTAGACAAATAATAAATGAATATTTAATAATTTGTTAGTTAGATTATTTTTTTAGTAGTACTTATTTTTTAATAAAAAATTTATTTTCAACAACCAAAAAAAATTAATCAACCATGATCAATCATTATAATAAACGGTTTGGCGATAATCTGGTTAAATGGTTACACAAGCGTTATATAATAAATTGCAATCGCATTGTTGATGACAAACACTATTTGACAATTAGTCTATTATTAAAAATTAATTCAATTATTTGTTTGTGTCGTACAATTGGTTTATATATAGGTAACCGATATAACAATGACTATCAATGGCTGACCCGTACGCTATGCGATCCAACATATCTGTACGGAAATTCACAATTGACTCTAATATTTCTATTGATACTTCAATTGTCATATATTATCGGCTCGTTTACAATACTATGGTTTGAATTGTTTGAAACAAAGTTTAGATTACTAATCAATGATTTGGTTAATCTATGCAAATATAAAAAACGTTTGAATAATATTAATGTATTTGAAAAGCTATTCTACTATTTACTTGTTATTAGATTTCCTGATAAATACTATCTTCGGTTAGTCTTTGGTTTAATGACTTTAGGGCACAGTTTGCCTATGATATTGGCTTATTATGATCGGCACCTACACTACAGTGCACTCAATATTATTATATGTATGTTGATTATGACAATCGATATATTCAATGCATTAAACTATCTATATTTTGTAGTAATTTGTGCCATAATTTACGGCATTTTATTAGATGATAAGTTTACCAAATTAAACAAACAATTTGATCAGTTAATTGACCAACAAATTCAATGTAACAGATCATTGCCAACAATAAATACATTACACCTAATGTCTAGTATTTACAGACACAATAAGCTAACAGTGCTGATCAATAGATTCAACCGACCCCTATCTAAAGGAATATTTCTATTATATACTTTGGGTACAACTGCAGCACTGTTACTACTCTATGAGACACATCATCGCGAGTCCAGTCTATTATTTAAAGCATTAATGATTTTACTATCACTAGCAGTTATGATAATTGGTTTACTGGTTGGTTATCTGTGCGGTAAAATTCCGGCCAAAGCACACAAACCGTATGCCATAATGTTTTCACTGTTAGCTAATAATCGTTGTAAGGGTCGGGACTTGACGTTAAGTCAACGCTTGAAATGCGAAACATTTATCGGACGACTGAGTGGACTGACAATTGGTTTTTATTGTTTATCGCTATTTCCGGTCACTAATTGGGAAATGTTTCAAATATTTATTATTTGTAGCGCTAATTATTTGTTTATTACGGGTTTATTTTGATAAATTTTAAAAAATGATTATTATCTATTTCAAAATTATGGTAATTAATAATTAAAATTATTATGTATATAGATATTAGTCTACTTTGTTCAGCACCTATATAGTATACAGGTGTGGCCAATATTATAATACAATATATAACATCCAATGGCCATACAATGGTAGTATAAACTATTTGTTTTATGAATTAGCTCTCTCTCTCTCTCTCTCTCTCTCTCTCTCTCTCTCTCTCTCTCTCTCTCTCTCTCTCTCTCTCTCTCTCTCTCTCTCTCTATTGCTATAGTTTATAGTTTATGATATTATATTTAATGATATATGTTTTTAACCTCTGTATTAAAACAAAACAATTAGTTCAGTTAGTTAACCAAAATAAAAATAAATGTATATAAAAATAGATATCAAAAATAATATAGATCAATATGACTAACTTTACCTCTATCTATGATAATAGTTATATATATATATATATATTTGGTTCAATTGCTGTACTATTACTACTCTATCAGACACATACACACATAATTCAGTCAATTATTTAAAATATTATTTATTTTTCTATTGCTATTAGTTATAGAATTTGGTTTAATTATAGGTTACTTGTGTATACTGTACATCACTATTACTGTTACAATAATAATAATAATTATTATCATGAAATTTAAATATCATTGTTTTGCATTATTTTTTTGTGTATTAATATATTATATATTTATATATATATATTAAACAAAAAATATTAGTAATATAAATAATAAATATTTTTCTTTTAATTCAGATAATTATCAATAACTTATTTGATACTGAGTTTTATTAATTTAAAAAAGACGTAAAGAACCAACAAATTCATTGTAAATATTAATTTCTACTAATACTAACTATAAGCTGACTACACATTACTGATCAAATAGGGCTAACCGTCCCCTATCTAATGATAATATTTCTATTATTATTATTATTATATATTTTTGGTTTAATTGTTGTACTATTTCTATAAATATCAGACACACATACAAACAGAATTCAGTCAATTATTTAAAATATTAATTATTTTTCCTATTTCTATTAGTTATAGAATTTGGTTTAATGTTTTGTGTGTATATCACTATTATAATTACTTAATTAACTATTATACTACTGTAATAATAATATATTACTGTTATTATTATACTATTATAAAAATAATTATTATTATGAAATTTAAATATCATTGTTTTGAATTAAGTTTTTTTAAGTATTTAAATTAAGCCAAAAAAAATGTTAATAATATGAATAGTAAATATTTCTTTTAATTCAGATAATTATGAATAACTTAATTGATACTGAGTTTTATTAATTTCAAAAAAAAACTTAAAGATAATTATTAGTAATTTAAATTTAATAGTTTTAAATATAAATCATTAATGATATATTTGCATGTTTAATTAGTAAAAAATGGCAATTTTTTCATATGTGAATAAAATGTGTATAAAAAATAATTATTTTAGTCTTTATTACTAATTATTACATCTATATAACTGAATGCAAGTTTAATAATTTAATAAACAATTTTAAAGCAATTATTTTTATTTTAATACTAGTGTAGGAAAATAAGAGAAATTTCTACAAAAGTTTTTAAATGAAATTTTTGCTTATTGTTTGTTCACCATTTTATTTTTGTTTTCTCTCGATATTTGTATAACAATAGATAAATAATTCTCACCTAATGTTTAAATATTAATAGTAGTAAATAAATTAGTAATTAAATATTTTGGATTTTATTTGTATAGTAAAATAGATTGTTGTATAGTATAGTATTGTACAGTATATTGTGTTGTATATAAATTATATACTGTATATACAGTATATAATGTACATATAATTGTAAAAAATAAATTATATGCATTTATCTATATAAAAAAAACTATTGCTTAATTTACTTAAACTTGATTAAAGCTTATTATTATTATTAGTACTTTAAAAAACAACATTATAGTTATTGATAATTGAAATTATAATGTAAATTAATAATATTTTTTGAAGTCAAGTATAATATACCTGTATATATATAAATCTAATTTTAATTATATATTTGCATGATTAGCTATTTGAAATAAAAATTTTTAATGTCGTTATTAAGTTAAATAATAATAATTTTGATCTTTATATAATTGAAAAATTAATTTAGTTTTATAAAGCAACTAATAGTTGTAAGCTAATTATATTGAAAACAATTTTAAATAAATTTATAAAATATCATAAAATAATATATTTATAAACTACAATAAAATAGTTATAAATTAATAAATATATTTCACTAAATAATATTACCAAATAAATAATTAACCATGAGCAGCTATTATAATAAACGTTTTGCCGATAAACTGGTTCAATGGTTACACAATCGTTATATAATAAATTGCAATCGTATTGTTGATGACAAATACTATTTGGCAATTAGTTTGTTAATTAAAATTAACTCAATTATCAGTATTTGTCGTACAATTGGTGCCTATATAGGCAACAGTGCTATTATTATTAATAATAATAATAATAAGTATAAAACTGATGATAACAAACATAATTATGATTATCAATGGCTGAACCGTTTGCTATGCGATTACACATATCTATACGGAAATTCACAATTAATTCTAACATTTCTATCGATACTTCAATTAACACTTATTATCGCATCGTTTACTATACTATGGTATGAATTGTTTGAAACTAATTTCAAATTACTAATCAATGATTTGGTTAATCTATGCAAATATAAAAAACGTTTGAATAATATTAATATATTTGAAAAGATATTCTACTATTTAATTGTTATAACATTTCCCAATAATTATATTTATTGGTCAACATTTTGCTATTTTTATTTAGTTATCAATTTGCCATTGATAGTGGCCTACTATGATCGGCACCTACACTACAATGCACTCAATATTATCATATTTATATCGATCACTGCCATAGATCTATTCAATGCATTAAACTATTTGTATTTAATGGCTGTTTGTTCAATAATTTACGGCATTATATTGGATGATAAGTTTACCAAATTATACTTAAAATTTCAGTTAATCAAACAACAAATTCAATGTAACAGATCATTAACGATAATAAATAGTTTACAACTACAGTCTACTATTTGCAGACACAATAAGCTAACAGTGCTGATCAATAGATTCAATCGTCTCCTATCAAAAGCTATATTTCTATTATATACTTTGGGCACAACTGCCGTACTATTACTACTCTATCAGACACATCATCGACAGTCCAGTCTATTATTGAAGACAATAACGAATTTATTATTTTTATTAGTTTTGGGAATCGGTTTACTGGTTGGCCATCTGTGCTGTAAAATTCCGACCAAAGCCCACAAACCGTATGACATAATGTTTTCACTGTTAGCTAACAATCGTCGTAAGGGTCGGCACTTGACGTTAGGTCAGCGCATGAAATGCGAAACATTTATCGGACGACTGAGTGGACCGACAATTGGTTTCTATTGTTTATCGCTATTTCCGATCACCAATCGTGAAATGTTTCAATTATTTTGTATTTGTAGTTTAAATTATTTGTTTATTATGGGTTTATTCTAATATATATATATTTTAAATTTAAAATCATATCTGTCTGTCCAATGATATCTATTGTTTGTCTATTGCATTGATATATTAAACACTAAATTTTTATAAATATAATTATCAAAATTACATTCACAGAATATACTATATTTATAATATTGCTTAATATACCGGTAAATATTAATATATATAAATTTCTAAACATGTTTTTTTTGTTATACAATTGTGTGTAAAATGATTGGCCACTTGTATATATATATAACTACTATTATGATATATTACTGTTTATTATAATAATAATAATTATATTTAAATATCATTGTTTTTCATTTTGCAATTTTTTGTATATATATATATTAAACAGTTATTCATATAATTTAGTATTGATTTAGTAATTATCTATAGAAATTAAAGCATTAAAAATACTATAAATAACTTTAATTATATGTTTTATGCTTTTTAGGTTCACAGTTTTCCCAATGATATTTGCCTACTATGATCGGCACCTATACTAAAATGCACTTATTATTATTATTATTATTATTATTATTATTATTATTATTATTATTATTATTATTATTATATGCAAATTGGTTATTGGCCATCTATCTATTAAATGCATTAAACTATACTGTATGTATTATTTCATTTGGTTTAATTATTAAATATAAAATTCAAATATATTTTTTTGCATTTTGAAGTTTTTTTTAAATATATATATATATATATATTAATTAAACTAATATTAAACTTTTCATATTCATATAAATTAGAAGTTTTAAGCATTAATAAAATACAATAATTAAGTTTAATTACTATAGTTATTGATATTGAAAAGTCATATTTTTTTACATTAAATTATTATAAAAATTATTATTATTAATAAAAAATTTTATTCTAATTAGCTAAACATGCAAACAAATCATTAAATATATATATATATATAATATTATTTTAGTCTTAATTATTTATTAAATTATTATGCAATTAATAAGTTTATTAAACAATTTGAAAGTCAATTGTTGTTGTTATAATACTAGTGTTGACAAAAAAACAGAGGAATTTCTTGAAAATAATAGAAAAATTTCTAGAAAGTTTTTATTGGGAAAATATTCTAACAATTAGATAGTATAATAGTTTTTCAAATACATCAATGATATTCAATGGTGTTTTATATTTGAATATATTGACAAAAATTATTGATTAGTTAACATAATTAGAAAACATAATAGAATATTAATTAATTAATTTTTAAGAAAAAATTATTATAACATTATTGAAAATTTTTGATAATACTTTTCAAACAAACAAATTATTAATTGTTTTATTTAAAAAAAGAAATCATATATTGTTAACAACTTTTTTATTATTAATAAAAAAATATTATTTTACAAAAATTTTTTTTAACAAATAAGCAAATAAAAATTTGTTACAATATTAATACTTTAAAAAATACTAATTTCAAAATATATGATTCAAAATTCAATAGTTATTTATAATTTATTCATAATTATATTTTGTGTACAATTGTGATAACATTTAAATTAAAAAAGTGTTTAATAGATTATAGCAGACATATATTGTAATTAATAGACAATACAGTCAAATACTGTTTGTATTATTATTTAATTAAATTAAATATATTAAAATAAACTCATAACAAAAAAATAATTTGAACTACAAATTAGCAACATTTGAAACATTTCCCAATTAGTGACCGGAAATAGCGATAAACAATAGAAACCAATTGTCGGTCCACTCAGTCGTCCGATAAATGTTTCGCATTTCAAGCGCTGACCTAACGTCAAGTGCCGACCCTTACGATCATTAGCTAACAATGAAAACATTAAGGCGTACGGTTTGTGGGCTTTGGCCGGCAATTTGCCGCACAAATAGCCTATCAGTAGACCAGTTATCACAACTAATATTAATAGTAAAATCATTACTGTCTTAAATAATAGACTGGACTGGCGATGATGTGTCTCATAAAGTAATAATAGTGCGGCAGTTGTACCGAAAATATATATAATAAATATTCCATTAGAAAGGGGACGGTTAGCCCTATCGATCAGTACTGTTAGCTTATTGTGTCTATCAATAGTCGATAGTAGTAGTTGTAAGCTATCCATTGATTGTGATTTATGGCAATGATTTTGTTGTTTAATTAATTCAACTAATTGTTTGTTTAGTTCACAAAACATATCCTTTACTATAATACCATAGATTATGGCACAGTTAACAACTGCATACAAATAGTTTAGGCCATTATAGAGATCGATACCAATAGACAACATGAAAATAATAATATTGATTAGATTATAGTGTAATTCTAGATTATAGTAGACTATTATTAATGGAAAATTTAAAACAATACACATATAACAATATGTTAGCCAATAAACATAATTATTGGGAAATGTTATAACAATTAGATAGTATAATAGCTTTTCAATTAGATTAATGTTATTCAATGGTGTTTTATATTTGCATAGATTGACAAAATTATTGATTAGTTGCTTAGAATTGGTTACAAACAATTCATACCATAGTATTGTTATCGATGCCATAATAATTAGTAATTTAATCATCAATGTAAATGTTAAAATTAATTGTGAATTTCCATACATATATGTGGGATCGCATAGAAAACGGTTCAGCCATTGATAGTCATAATTGTTAACACCATTGTTAACATTAATTTCATAGCCATTATTATTATTATTATTAATAGCTCTGTTGTACCAATTGTACGACAAATAGTGATAAATGAATTAATTTTTAATAATAAACTAATAGCCAAATATTTGTTATCCACAATGCAATCGCAATTTATTATATAACGATTACGTAACCATTGAACCAGTTTATTGGCAAAACGTTTATTATAATAATTGCTCATGGTTGATTATTTATCTGTTAATATTATAGTTACTATTTAGTTAACAAATATTTAGTAACATATAGTATTAAAAATTTATATGAGAAAAATACATTATTCAATGTATTTAATGTACTGTATATGTCTATCTACAATATTATAGTAGTTATAATAGTTTAATAAATAATTAAAAGTAAAGTTATTATTTTTATGTATATTTAGTCAGAAAACTAATTTATTTATTTTTTAAATAAAGTTATTAACTATTTATATGTGAATTCTATTTATTTAATATATTATAAATGCTTATAATTTATTATTATTTTATACAATATTTAAGAATCTTATTAATTTTATAAATTAATATTTTGCAATAAATATACGCAAATTAATGTCTATCTAGAAATTTAATAAATTTATTATACTGTATATTATTATTATTATTATTATTATTATTATTATTATTATTATTATTATTATTATTATTATTATTATTATTAATAATAATTTTTTTCTAAATAATTATATAAAATGCTTTTAATTAATATCTAAATATAAAACATTAATAATAAGTTTGAATGTTTTTCTGTAGTTAATAGGAATATGAAATATTTTATAATTATATTAATTGTGAAATAATTACTGCAAGTTTAATAACTATATATTATAATACATATATATACTTAGTCTTAATAATTTGTAAAAACAATTTCAAAACAATTTTATTGCAAAATAGTATAATATAAGTAATTTTGATAATAAAGATTCTTAAATATTGTATCAAATAATAATAAATTATATGCACTTATAATATATTAAATAAATAGAATTAACATATAAATAGTTAATAGTTTTTGCAAAAAAATTAATTAGATTTTTATACTTAAGATACATAAAAAATAATAACTTTATTTTTAAAGTACATTAAATATAATAACTTATTAATGAGATATTTTTTATAATTATTATTATTATGTTTTAAGAGTCTAAAATTTATAAAATTTTTAAATTATAAAAATAGTATATTCATTATTTAAATATATATTGATATATAAAGTTATAAAAAAAATTATTAAATTAAATTAAATAAATAATTACAATTATATTAAATAGTTAATTAATTATTGTTTTTTTAATTAATTATATATTGTATATTAATATAAAAATTAATTAGTGGTGGAGGGTTTGATCTTACCCCCCCCCATTAAAACAAAATGTTATTAACTAATTTTTTATTTGAACTTTTAGTGTGCAATAATTTATTAATAATTTTGTTTTTCAATATAACTAAGTTTTTTTTATATTTATATATTAATTAAAACAATTTTCATAATTATTATTATTTATAATATAAACTTAATTAATAATAAATTTAATTACATATAAATCAATAAAGTAGTAGTAGTAGTAATACTTAGACTTGTAGTTATTATAATCAAATATTTTAATGAATAATTAAGACTATGATTCATTATTTTTACTAAAACTAAATATGAAAACTTACTATTAATGTTATATATTTAGATATTAATTAAAACAATTTAGATAATTGTTATTATTTATTAATAATAACTACTGTATAATAATGCTTTCTTAATTAGAGTCAATTGTAGGAAATTATTTTTTTATTATGATATAAACATAATTAATATTATATTTAATTACTTATAAATCAATAAAGTAGTAGTAATAATACTTAATTGTTTTTTTCAAACTTATTATTGAATTCAATAATTGTTTGATAATAGGTTTTATCCAATCGATATATATATATATATATATATATTGAAACGCGTGTTTGTGTAATGTATAACCACTACCATTGGGTTACATAACATGGCTTTCCACAGCTTTCAGCCACTACACAAATAAGCACTGTCCTACTCATCATAACTACTACTACTTTATTGATTTATATGTAATTAATTATATTAGTAATTATTTTTATATTAATATTCATAATTATTATTATATTATAATAATAAAATTATTTCAACAATAAAAAAATTGACACTAATTAAGAAATAAGATATAAATAAGAAATTATATTATTATACAGTAGTTGTTGTTAATAAATAATATTAATTATCAAAATTGTTTTAATTAATATCTAAATATAAAACATTAATAGTAAGTTTGCATGTTTAGTTTAGTAAAACTGAAATTTCTTATGTAAGTTAGTTAATAAAATATTACATTTAGATTAATTGTAAAATAATAACTTAATTGATTTATATGTAATTAATTTTATTATTAATTATGTTTATATCATATTCTTAATTATTTTATAATAATAATAATAAAATTATTACAACAATAAAATATTGACACTAATTAAGACTGCATTATTATGCAATAGTTTTTGTTAATAAATAATATTAATTATCAAAAATTATTTTAACTAAAATCTAAATATAAAATATTAATAGTAAGTTTGCATGTTTAGTTTAGTAAAAATAAAAGTTCATTTATAAGTGGTTTATTAAAATATCACATTTATATTAATTGTCATCAAATAACTGCAAGTCTAATAAGCTTATTATAAAACCTAATTATATACTTAGTTTAAATAATATGTAAAATTAAGTTTATAAACTTTGATACGACAATAATATTTTATATCTAAAAAAATTTAGTAATAAAAATTATTTTCAAAAGTATGAGCAATTATTATAGTAAACGTTTTGCAGATAAATTGGTTAAGTGGTTACGCAATCATTATATAATAAATTGCGATCGTATTGTTGATAAAAAATATTTGGCAATTAGTTTATTAATCAAAATTAATTCATTTATATGTAATTGTCGGGCAATTGGTTTATATATAGCGTATAACTCTAATAATAATAACGTTTGGCACAAATGGTTGATCCGTTTGCTATGCGATCCCTCCTATCCGTACGGAAACTCAAAATTGATTCTCACATTCGTTTTGATGGGACATTTGACAATAATTATCGGATCGTATCTATTGTTATGGTATGAACTGTTTGAAACCAATTATATTAAACAACTAATCAATGATTTGATTAATTTATGCAAATATAAAACAAGTTTGAAAAACGTTAATCCTATTGAAAAGCTAGTCTACTATATAGTAGTTATAAGTTTTCCTAATAATTTTTTTTATTGGATTATATTTTCTTTTATCTATTTTCATATTAGTTTACCAATAATAATTGGTTACTACGATCAGTATCTAAACTATAATTTATTTAATATTAGTATCTGTTTTGTAATTACCGCTATTGAATTATACAATACTTTAAATTTTATTAATTTATTTGCTATCTGTACCACAGTTTTTGGTATAATATTGGATGATTTATTATCAGAAATTGTTAAACAATTTGAATTAATCAAACAACTAAATCAATGTAAATCATTACCAATAAACAGATTACTGTCTACTATTGACAAACACCATGAACTAACAGTACTGATCAATAAGGCTAACCGTCCCCTATCTAAAGCTATATTTCTTTTATATATTTTCGGCACAACTGCTGGTCTATTAATACTCTATCAGACACAACATCCCGAGTCCAATCTAGTATTAAAAATTTCAATGATTTTTATATTTCTATTATTTATTATAACTGGTTTACTGGTTGGCCATCTGTCCGGTAAAGTTCCGGCCAAAGCCCACAAGCCGTATGCCATAATGTTTTCACTGTTAGCTACTAATCATCGTAAGGGTCGGCACTTGACGTTAGGTCAACGCTTGAAATGCGAAACATTTATCGGACGACTGAGTGGACCGACAATTGGTTTCTATTGTTTATCGCTATTTCCGATCACTAATTGGGAAATGTTTCAAATATTTTTCATTTGTAGCGCTAATTATTTGTTTATTATTGGATTATTTTAATAAAACTGATATTTTATAAGTCATATAAATTTAATTAAATGTCTGCATAGTTTTGTTAGTTTTTTAAAGGCAATTTTTTTTAATTTGAAAATCACGGGGTTTGGTGGTCATAAGAAAATTCCAAAAGTTTCCGAAAATTTCCATTTAATTGGAGGAAAATTGCTGAAAAATTAAGAATAAAACCTTCTTTTATTAAACTATTTAAATAAATATTTTTAATAAAATATAAATAAAATGTTTAATTAAAACCAATTTAACTAAATTTAAATTAATTTTTATCAAATTACTCAACACAATTAAGTTTTATATATTAAAACTAAATATAAATTAACTAATTTTTTAAAATTTTTTAGTTTTTGTTAATCTAAAAACATGAATGCTTGCAGTACAATTTATTAATATTTTATTAATTGTGTAAAATTTATCAATGAGTAATTTACAAATTTTTCTTAAAATAATGTTATATTTAGATTTTAAATAAATTAACTAAATTTTAATTAAATATAATAATTTCGAATAAAATTTATTATTTTTATGTTTTTCTAACTTATTTGAATGAAATTATTATATAAAATAGTTAAAATTTAATTAAACTACTTAACCAATTTATCTGCAAAACGTTTACTATAATAATTGCTCATACTTATTTTTTAAAAATAAAATATAAATAAAATCAGGGTTGCTAAGGGGGGGGGGGGTAGGGGGGTAAGACGTCTTACCCCCCCCCCCCTGAGATCGAGAAATTTTGGCTTTTACCCCCCCCTGGCCTGAAGCCAGAAAGTTAGGGGGCCCCCTACTAATTTTCGGCGCCGCAGGCGCCGAAAATTTTTTTCAATTATGTAAAATTTTATATTAAACAAAAAAATAAATATTAAATTAGTTTTAATATAAATTAATAGCTTATGTATAGAAAATAAATAGATAAAAATGCTTAATTACATCAATTTAACATTATTTACACTAGTTAGGGCACTCCACAAGCTAAAAAATAAATTCCCACCAAATTTTCAAAAAAATTAATGATATTTTATTTTATTTATAGCTGTTTATAAAAGATAATATATATTTTATTTCTTATTAAAAGTCGAAAACTAAGATTTTTAGCATAAATTTTAAAATAATTATATTTTAATATTTTTAAACTTTATATTAAAATTTGTTAGTTATGTGCTTTAAAAAAAATAATAATAATATTAACTAAATATTACATAAATAGAGTTGGGGCACTCCACAAGGAAAAAAGCTCCCTAATAAATTCCCACCAATTTTCAAAAAAAATAATCAAATATTTTATTTTATTTTTTAGCCTTTATAAATGATAATATTTATATATATTATTTCTTATTAAAAGTAGAAAACAAATTTTTAGCATAAATTTTAAAGTTATTATATTTTAATATTTTTAAATTTTATAGTAAAATGTGTTAGTTATTTTTCAATATGAAATACTATGTAAAAAAATATTCTTAAATTAATTATTTAGAACTAATTATTTATTTCTGACAATTTTATTATTATTATTATTAAAACGTTTTAATAAATACAGTATTAAAATGTGTTAGTTATGGTTCAATATAAAATACTAAAAAAATATATATTTTTAAATTAAATTAATTATTTAGAACTAATTAATAATTATTTCTGCCAATTTTATTATTATTATTATTAAAACGTTTTAATAAATACAGTATTATATCATTAATTTTTAATCAATAACTATTTTTTTAAAATCTAAATAATATTTTTATTTAATAATTATAATTATATTTGTTATATATATATTTATGCAATTTTTAATATTTAGAAAACATTTTGAGTATTGAGAAATTAAGTTGAGAATATTTTTATTTGTTAATTTATTGAAAATTTAATGGGAATTTAGCGGGAATTTAGTGGGAATTTAGTGGGAATTTATTGGGAATTTAATGGGAATTTAATGGGAATTTAATGGGAATTTACTCAAATTTGGCAAAAATTGTCGTTTAAAAATGCAATAAAAAATGTTCACCCCCCCCTATACCCCCCCCCCCCCCAAGCTTTTTCGAAAATTTTGCCATTTTACCTCCCCCTATACCCCCCCCCCCTGAAATCGAAAACCTTTAGCAACCCTGAATAAAATGTATAATTAAAATCATTATTTAACTAAATTTAACTATTTAAATTAATTTTTATCAAATTACTCAACTCAATTAAGTTTTATATATTAAGATTAAAAATAAATAAATTAATTTTTTTAAAAAATTTATCAAAAAAGTATAATTTATTAATATTTTATTAATTGTGTAAAAAAAATTTTTTCAATAAGTAATTTACAAACTTATTATTATATATAATAATTTGATTCAAATAAGTTAGAAAAACATAAAAATAGTATATTAAATGTTATTATTTTTTATTATGATATATTTTTTAAGAATATGATATATATAAACATAATTAATAATATATTTAATTACATATAAATCAATAAAGTAGTAGTAATAGTAATATTGCTTTTTTCAAACTTATTATTGAATTCAATTATTGTTTGATAATACTGTATGTTTTATCCAATCCATACATAAATTGAAACACGTTTGTGTGTAATGTATACCCACTACTACTACTACTACTACTACTACTATTACTACTACTACTACTACTACTACTACTACTACTACTACTACTACTACTACTACTACTACTACTACCACTAAATAGGTGGGTATTATAAGGCAATAGATTCCCTAGAAATATATAACTTTAGAAATTAAAAACAACGGATAAATTTCCAAGAAACTTGATTTTATGTTGTTTTATGTATACTGTTTTTTTATTTATTAAAATAAACCAATAATAAACAAATAATTAGCGATACAAATAAAAAATATTTGAAACATTTCCCAATTGGTTACCGGAAATAGCGATAAACAATAGAAACCAATTGTCGGTCCACTCAGTTGTCCGATAAATGTTTCGCATTTCAAGCGTTGACTTAACGTCAAGTCCCGATCCTTACAACGATTATTAGCTAACAGTGAAAACATTATGGCATACGGTTTGTGGGCTTTGGCCGGAATTTTACCGCACAGATAGCCAACCAGTAAACCATTTATCATAACAAATAGTACTAATAAAATCATAAATGTCTTAAATAATAGACTGGACTCGCGATGATGTGTCTCATAGAGTAGTAATAGTGCTGCAGTTGTGCCCAAAGTATATAATAGAAATATTGCTTTAGATAGGGGTCGGTTGAATCTATTGATTAGCACTGTTAGCTTAATGTGTCTGCTAATCATACATCAAACATATAAGCACCGATAGATTTCCCCTAACTTATACATGCAAATTGACTTTATATGTATAATAGTTGCAGCGCCTATTGCTATGACTTTACTGGATAACATTGCTAACTTCCACAGTGTGCCAGTGGATTTGATCTATGCTGCTAATAGTGGACTGTAGTCGCAAACAATTTATTGTCGGTAATGATTTGTTATATTGAATTTGTTGGTCAATTAACTGAACAAATTGTTTGTTTAATTTGTTAAACTTATCATCCAATATAATGCCATAAATTATGGTACAAACTGCTATTAAATACATATAGTTTAATGCATTGAATAGTTCGATAGCAGTGGTAAACATACATATGATTATATTGATTGGATTGTAGTTTAGGTGCCGATCATAGTATGCTATAATCAATGGCAAACTGTGAACTAACTTTAGAAAACAAAATACTGACCAAAATAAGTATTTATCTGGAAATCTGATAACAATTAAATAGTAGAATAGCTTTTCAAATATATTAATATTATTCAAACGTGTTTTATATTTGCATAGATTAACTAAATCATTGATTAGTAATTTAAAATTTGTATCAAACAATTCATACCATAACATAGTAAACGAGCCGATAATATGTGTCAATTGAAGTATGAATTCAAATGTTAGAGTCAATTGTGTGTTTCCGTACAGATATGTTGGATCGCATAGCAAACGGTTCAGCCATTGATAGTCATAATTATGTTTGTTATCATCAGTTTCATACATATTATTATTTTTATTATATCTGTTGCCTATATATAAACCAATTGTACGACTAATACAGATAATTGAGTTAATTTTAATTAACAAATTAATTGTCAAATAGTATTTGTCATCAACAATACGATTGCAATTTATTATATAACGATTGTGTAACCATTGAACCAGTTTATCGGCAAATAGTTTATTATAATAATTGCTCATGGTTGATTATTTATTTGTTAGTAGCATTTATTGAGATATAATAATTTAATTAAACTATTTATTTACAACTTATTAGATTTTTTTGATTAACTATTATATTTTTGTTAAATAATATATAAAGTAAAATATTATCATTTTTATTACATTATATTTCATATATATATATAATTACATACTTACTAAATTAAACATGCAAAAATATCATTAACTTATTTATGAATTTTTTGCATTATTTATATTCAATGTAATATATTATTATTGATTTAATTATTAGTTATAAGTTATAGCGAAAAACAAAATTATTAATATATTATTGCACACAAAAAGTTCAAATAGTTATATAAAATATAAGTCAATAACATGTTGTTGTTTCAAAAGGGGGGGTAATATCCTATACTTATCCCTCCCTCCACCATTAATTAATTTTGATATTAATGTAGAATATATATAATTAACTTTTTTTTATAGAAAACAATTTTTTTTATTTAATTAATTAACTATTTAATATAATTGTAATTATTATAAGCTTAAAACATAATAATAATTATTATAAAAAATATCTAATTATTAGTAATAAATTATTATATTTAATGATCATTAAAAATATAGTTATTATTTTTCATATATATCTTTAGTATAAAAACTAATTTATATTTTTAGTAAAACTATTAGTTATTTATTTAATATATCTAATGATGATATAATATTTAATGATATTATAAATGCATAAAATTTATTATTATTTGATACATTATTTAAGAATCTTATTAACAAAATTACTTATTTTATAATATTTTGCAATAAAATTGCTTTAAAATTGTTTTTTTACAAATATAGCAAAATATAGATAACAACACTTTTATCCAATAAATGTATTTATTGGGAAATGTTATAGCAATTAGATAATAGATTAGTTTTTTTCAATAGGATTAACGCTATTCAAACTTGTTTTATATTTGCATAGATTAATCAAATTAATTAAATTATTGTAATAATCAAGTTTGTTTTAATTAAGTAAATAAAAATAATAAATTCATGTTTATTATGTTGTGAACAATACAAAATAATTAATTAAATAAATAGATAATTAGGTATATGTGCTATCAATAAACAGAAAAATATTAAAAAATTAAATACTAAAAAATAAAATTCATTTTAATTTATATGAAGTTTTAATATTTTATAATTATAAATTACTAGAATTACATATATTTATAATAAAAAAATAAACTATATGGATTTATCTATATATTAATAATAAGCATAAAAAACAATTGCTTAATTTACTTAAACTTAATTAAAGTTTACTATTAATATTATTTTAAATTATACAACATTATAGTCATTAATAATTGAAATTATAATATAAACTAATAAATATATTTTTTAAAAGTCAAGTATAATATTAATTTCAACTGATATATAATTTTAATGATATGTTTGCATGTTTAGCTATTTTATTAAGTTTTATTAAGCAACTAATTTTATATTAATAATAATACTAAGTTTATTATATTGAAACCAATTTTTAATAATTTTATATAAATGTAGAAATTAATATTATATATACTAAAATAGTTATAAATTTTTTTCTAACATATTAATAAAAATATATTAATAATTACTACTAACTAAATTAATAATCAACCATGAGCAATTATTATAATAAACGTTTTGCCGATAAACTAGTTAAATGGTTACATAATCGTTATATAATAAATTTCAATCGTATTGTTGACGATGAATACTATTTGGCAATTAATTTGTTATTTAAAATTAACTCAATTATCTGTATTTGTCGTACAATTGGTCTATATATAGGTATCAGATATAATAATAATAATAATAATTTGTATGAAACTGATGATAACAAACATAATTATGACTATCAATGGCTAACCCGTACGCTATGCGATCCAACATATCTGTACGGAAATTCACAATTGACTCTAACATTTGCATTCATACTTCAATTGACACATATTATCGGCTCGTTTAATATACTATGGTTTGAATTGTTTGAAACTAATTTTAAATTACTAATCAATGATTTGGTTAATCTATGTAAATATAAAACACGTTTGAATAATATTAATATATTTGAAAAGCTATTCTACTATTTAATTGTTATCAGATTTCCAGATAAATACTTGTTTTGGTCAGCATTTTGTTATCTGAATTTAGGTCACAGTTTGCCAATAATATTGGCTTATTATGATCGGCACCTACACTATAATGCAATCAATATTATTATATGTATGTTGATTATGGCCATCGATATATTCAATGCATTAAACTATATGTATGTATTAATAGTTTGTGCCATAGTTTACGGTATTATATTGGATGATAAGTTTACAAAATTAAATGTAACAGATCATTACTAAAATTATATAGATTACAACTATTGTCTAGTATTTACAAACACAATAAGCTAACAGTGCTAATCAATAGATTCAACCGACCCCTATCTAAAGGAATATTTCTATTATATACTTTGGGCACAACTGCTGCACTGTTACTACTCTATGAGACATATCATCGCCAGTCCAGTCAATTATTTAAGGCATTAATGATTTTACTATTACTATTAGTTCTGGTAATTGGTTTATTTGTTGGCCATTTGTGCGGTAAAGTGCCGGCCAATGCTCACAAGCCGTACGCCATTATTCATTCGCTGTTATCTAATGATCGTAAGCGTCGGCACTTCAGGATAGGTCAGCGCTTGAAATGCGAAACATTTATCGGACGACTGAGTGGACCGACAATTGGTTTCTATTGTTTATCGATATTTCCTGTTACTAATTGGCAAATATTACAAACAATACTAATATGTTTTATTAATTATTTATTTATTACTGGTTTATTTTAACATAATTTTATTTATTTTTTTAAACAAACAATTTAATAATATTTTAAAACACAATTTTTTCATTTTTAGTTTATTAATTTAAAATAAATATTATTAAAATAATATATATAAATATAACTAAATTTTTTATGTTAATTATGTTAAAATTATATATTAATTTATTAATTTATTTTTCATCGATTTGTTTTATTTTTTTATTGGTTGAACATATATTATACAACAATATATATATATATATATATATATATATATATATATATATATTAATATATTAATAGTATTATTATTATATTATAGTCAGTCATAATAATTTAAAATTCAAATTATTTAGGTTAGCATTTTTTTACAAAAAAAATAAAATAAATAAAAGTTAAAATTATTTGTAAATTATGTTTAAACAGTTTTTGTTTTATTCCATTAAATTAATTGTATGTAAGACGTGTGGGTAAAATTAAATCTAAATAATAAATAGTTATATATTTTTACTTGAAAATCATTTCTCATAAAAATATATTTATTTATATATGTTGTCCACTATTAGAGGCAACCTTCAGTTCAATGCATATTTATCTTACTTATATTACTGAATATAATGATCAATAAATAGCACTTCCCGCGCGCTAATAGATCCAAAATTTGATTTCAGAGTCAAGTAACTAATCATAAATCATAATTAATTGGTACCATCTTTGAACGGTCAATACCCTCCAAGAAATTACAGATAATAGTGAGGCCTTCCACTGTTGCATCAATACTTAGTCCTCCAATGGAGTACTAATGCAACAACAAATCTGACCTTTGATTGGTAACTACCAGAGAAATACGCCTCAACCTACTTGAGTATATAACATATTTTCAATGAGATCACTGGATCAGATACTGGATTCATTTTAAGTTTTAGTTTAATAATTATTTAGGTAAACGGCCGTATAAGTGTTTAGTAGGCGAATGTTTCCGTGCGTTCATTCAACTGTCCAATCTTCAGAAACACACCCGACTGCACACCGGTATGTATAAACACCACTATTTCTCTGTGTATGTTTGTGTTATCGATATATTGATTATATATACAGTATATACACACAAATAAATTAACAAAATATTATATTAGGATAATAATTATTTAGGCGAACGGTCCTAAAAGTGTTCAGTACCCGAATGTTGCCGTGCGTTCATCTATCTGTCCAATCTTCAGCAGTACACCCGACTGCACACCGGTATGTATAAAAACTTTATTGTTATATAATAATATTGTGACGGATCGAGGGCGACATACAAATATTGTGACTTTACAGGTCTCTATTGGTTTTCATGTTCCAAGTCTGGCTACTGCTGACGGATGACGCATTCCGGAAAATTATGCCCTTGATGGCTGCGGACCTCGATGACAAGATACGGCAAATTTGCAGCGATAATCCTATAGAGTCATTGTCGGGCCAACCAATACTATGCCTGTCGCGTATTTCCTGAAATGTAGGTGACTACGACTTTACGAGTGCCGACCAAACATTTCGGTTCCGATGGCCAAACAAAATCGGTAACACTGATCTCCACTCGGTCCCATTTAGAACTGATCATGTTCAAAGGCCATTGTTTAAAAAGTGTTGTCCCAATTTTTACGCTTTTGTTGTTATTATTATTAATACTATTCTATATATTGATACGGTATGGTAATAAATGACGACGCGCGAGATTTGTTAAATTCATTGTATAACAATAATTTTTAGTATTATTATTATTAATACAACTCTTTATTTTTTCAGTTGGCGATTTTAGCGTTGAATCGGTGGATACTTTAGTATGTAATGATAATGAAACAACTGTTGTTGACGATGGTGCTCACAATGATGATTGTGTAGATAGAGTGTCGCTGAAAGTGGAGACCAGTATTGGGCCGAAAAGATTCTTGACTGGAGTTTGAATAACAATGGAGTTATCATGTATTTGGTTAAATGGTATGGTTATAGTGATGAACAAAACACATGGGAAGTAGAGAAATGTTAACGGATGTGATGAACTGTTGAACGACTTTTCCATTAATAATATCAATAGCAAAGATGCACCGCAGTTGTCATTTGAAGAGATTGAAAAAATATTAAGATGTTTGAAAAATGTATTGCAAACTGACGACAGAACTGGCTTTAGGAAGAAATCTAAGAGAACAATTAATTCCTTTGATATAAGAAATCCGGAAGTAATTAACGAATTGTGAAATTTAGTGAAAACACAAATTGCTATACTTTTTAAACGAAAGAAATGTTGCAAAACATTAAGTAATTTGGAAAGATATGAGACAAAAGATGTGACACTAAAAGTTATACAAAGAAACTTTTATTCAATCACTAATTTTTTTAAATTTGTTGATTCAAGAACTTAATAAATGACAGATAATAAAGAACAAAGTAATTAAAAAAATGTAAAGGACGATCTTTGAGTATAGTCAATGATGTTGATCTAGAAATGCCACAACTGGACAGTTATATAACGGATTATATAATTATAAAAAATTTGTTAATAAAATTAGCTTAGAAAAAAAACCATTAGTTGGATGTGATTGTATTGATTGCTATAACTGTCGTAACAAATGTTGCACAGCTATTGTCGGATTTCCGATGGTTTATAACAAATATGGTCGGATAAATACAACGAGATTCAAAGCATTGATATATGAGTGTAACTCAAAATGTAAATGTGATGACAATTGTTCTAACAGAAAGATCCAAAAGGGTCGTCAGCTTGACTTAGAAATATTTTGTTCCGATAGCAAGAGCCTTGGGTGGGTTAAGGACATTACAACTCAGAGATACAGAGCATTTGAAATGCATCGGGTCATATTAGTGCTAAATATGTTAGGGTCAGTTTTTGAATTTTTATTTTGAAGAAAATATATTGTTGAGATCTTATAGTTAATATTGCATTTTATTTAGCTTCTTTATCATTATGCTATAAAATAGTTGATTGAATTTTGTCAAAGGCTCTGTATCTCTGTTACAATTCAAACCAAAAGGTTATTTCATTACTCATTATACTCGAGAAATAATATCAATAATCGAGTCCGAGAAGAGATCGTCGACATACCTGTTTGATCTGAGCTGACACTTACATTCCGATGACGGCGTATAAACATAAGTTGTAGACTCTTCTCGATATGGAAATATTACACGATTTGTCAACCATTCGTGTGAACCACAATTGTCGCATATTGTTTGCGTGGACCACGAGATCTTCTGACCCTTTGTTACCAATGATTGTCTTAATCTCAGAAATTGATTTTAAATCGTACAAAGTGTTTACTTATGATTATTCTATGAATACGAGTGGCAACCAAATGTAAAAATCAAGATCAAGTGTGAATGTGGAGCAGAAAAGTGTATAAATTTCAAAACTATTTATACAATATATCAATATTGTTGAACTCAAACGGTAAGATTATTCTTACAGTAGTTGTTTAATAAAAAATATTAGATATATAAAATTAATATTAAAAGAAATTAATATTTTACAATTAATTTTTCACCGGTAATTGAAAACATATGCGTATATTTTAATAAGTAAGTAAGTCAGTAAAGTAAGTCAAATGAAAAATTGTTATCAAATATCTAATTACATATATATATATATACTATATAATTAAAAAAGCAATTACTATTCTAAATTCATTAAAACAACTTTCACCACATTTAAAAAACCAATCACCACTTTCTAACCTCACACACACCACTCACATAACCCCAAACTAACCCAAATTTATTATCAATATAATGGTATAACATATAAATACAATATATATTTCAATATCTGTTCATAATTTATGATAATGCAAAAACGCATTCAAGGATTATTAATAATTATAACAATAATATATTATATTGTGACGGGTGTGGGGTTGACTTTCCCGTCATTGAAGCGAAGCTTTGATGAAAAGCCAATGTTGAGTGTTGTTGTTGATGAATGAGATGAAAATAATTAATAAATAATATTAATTAAGGTGAATGTTAATTAGGTGCCGTCACAAGTGCATATAATCACATTGAAATATAACTTAATTTTATTTAAAGTTAAAACACATTGAAATAAATAGGGAGTACACAGTGTTCCATTACAATATAATATATAGAATATAGGATAACTATATAATGAAAAGCAAGAGATGCGTGCTTTTTGATAGCAAGCGAGTAACTGATAAAGTAATGGATGCAAAGCATTATTATATAGTGATTCTACTAATCAATAAATGTACTGTCAAGGTATGCTTCTAGAATATTCTATAGTTACGCAACTGGTAATGCAGTGACATAACCAGAGCACAGGAATGCTGTGATTGACAGGTCTATGGGATTTACATGTATTTTTATACCGATTGATAAATATTTAAACTATAAATAATTATGTATTGTGTCTTACATGGTTGTGTTCAGTATGATGTGTAGGTATCGGCACCAAAATAATATTCACAAAAATATTAATAATTAACAAATTATTGASTAAATTARAATCACAAAAWTCAYAAATATTATTGATTAWTATAGGATGCTATATATAATGTACTGTATGTATACACATAGAACACAGTGTTGACTCTMCGCTAGCATCATCAACTGGCAATGCATTATAAAGCATACGGAGAGTCGAAGCACTATCGGTTAGGCTTCTCCGCGTAGCTCTATGTGTGAGAGAGTCACTGTATGTGAGACTGCGTGTTGGTGTATATGTGTGAGTGTATGTCTGTGTATACAATAATAAATGTTTTTAATAATAATATATTTTATAATATAATAAATAGTATTTAATTAAATACTAGTTCATCACAATATAAACTCTTATAAAAAAATCTTAATTATTTATAGTCATAGACATGGCAGTGCTTTAATCCGTAGTTATTTTTTTAAAATTTTATTAGAGTACCTAATAATAGTTGGCGAAAAACATATATTCAAGATTGGCTTAAATTAAATTAAATTAAAAAAATATATAAAGAATATAAAGATATATAAAGATAATAATACATAACTTTAAAATATAAATATATGAAATAATGAATTCACTAAAAAATAGTGTATCATAAATATCAATACAATACAAAATAAATGATTAAAATTATAGTTAAAATGATTGTTGCAATGATGTGTGCAATAATATAATATTATATTAGTTTATATTATTATTACAAAATTTAGTAACCAATTAAACCTAAATAAATTAATTACAACATAATATAAAAAAGTCTAAAAAAATATATTGAAAATCATGGTATAGTATGTACACGAATACAAATTTATTTTCATTGTTTTTCATTTTAAATACACTTATTATACATCAAAAAAAATATTTAAAAATATATTAATTTTTAAGTGTCACTCATAATGAGTTTTAGGCTGCACTTTGATATTTGGGTCGCGCCGGAGGCGGGGTGGGTGGTATAGGTAGATAGTACATGATGTCTAGTATACATATGTAAAATATAGGACATCGCAAACTAAAGGTTAAAAAGTTATGAACTTTTAAAATTAAAAAAAATATATTTTTTGCAAGACTTACTATTTTTTGAACCTAACCTAAACTAACATAACCTAACCTAAACTAATTTAACCTAACCTAACCTAACCTAATTAACCTAACCTAACCTAACCTAACCTTTATTAACCTAACTTAACCTAACCTAACCTAACCTAACCTTAATTAACCTAACTTAACCTAACTTAACCTAACCTAACCTAATCTAACCTAACATAACCTAACGTAACCTAAACTAACCTAAACTAAACAAACAAAACAAAACAAAACGAACTTAATTTAATATAAAGTAACATAACAAAAAAATTTTATTCAATAACTTTCAAATTACATTTTATTTTATATACAGTATTAGAATGTACAAGTATTTATAGGACACACATTTTTGATGTCTTTAATCATTTGGTCAAACGGATCAATGTTATTGCGACGACAATCCCGGAACCACAGATATTCACATAATTTCATTGCCAATTGATCGCTACGATATCTTCTTGTTGTAAGTTTGTACTTCATTCATTTCCAGCTGAAGAAAATATACTAAATTACTGCTATTTATATTTACTATATATTGAATTTTTTAATTAAAATGTTCATAACTCCTTAACCTTTTGTTTGCGATATCCTATATTTTATATATGTATAGTACACCTCAAGCACTACCTACCTATAGCCACCTCCCGCACCTTTGGCGCGGCCCAAATATCAAAGTCCTGCCAAGTTTTATTTTATTTGTAAATTACTTTTTAATTTTACTAATTATTTTTCGTTTAGCGTTTAGTTTTTATAAAAATTAAATAAATAAAATTATTACCATACTGTAAAATATATTAAATGATAAAAAAAATAAAACTGTTAAATTGATTATTTAAAATAGTTAGCAATCCCACTTATTTACTCAATGTTTTACAAGTTTAAAAAATACTTAAAAAAAAGTAATTCAAATCAATTCAAATATATAAGCATAAATAATATTTTTAATTTTTCAATTTAATAATAAAATTATAAATATAAAGATATAAAGATACATAACTTTAAATTATATCTTTATTTTAGGATTTAGAAAATAATAATTAATTATAACTTTATTAAATACTGTAGTTATTTTTGTTTAACTATTTTAACCATCACTAAAACAAAATCATATTATTATTTACTTAATTAATTCAAACCATAATTAAAAATTCTTGAATTTAATAAAATAATGGACTTTTGGATATTTTTATTGTTAAAATAATTGTTAATAAAAATATCTATATAAACCATTATTATTATTATTATTTAATCAAATATTTCATTTTTAACTAAATTTCTATAGTATTTACGGTCCACTTTCCCAATGGATGTCCGATGAATGGTATCGACAAACACAACACCGGCTTTCAAGTGCTTAGTATTGGCCAACGTATCTAAAATAATAATAATAATAATAATTAAATAATATTAAGTATATAATTAAATAATAATTAAATAATAATAAGTATATAATTATATAATAATAATTATATAATTAAAAAATAATAATTATATAATTAAATAATAATAATTATATAATTAAATAATAATAATAATAATAATAATGCTTATTATTATTATACAGTAATCATACAAATCATTTGACCCAAAAAAAACAAATACCTGCGACAAAATCTATAATATCATTAGCGGTAACTGTATGTCCCTGTTTGATGACTACATAAGCTCGTGGCCAATGATTATCGGCTGAATTGTTGACACCGACAATGGCTACCTCACTAACGGCCGGATGGGTCAACACAAACATCTCGATTTCGACGGGACTGACATTCTTATAGTGATTGTCAATAAAAATGTGCATCACTTCTCTCAGCCGATCCGTTATGAATAGCCGTTCCCTGTCGTCATAGTGACCGATATCGCCAGTCCTATACCAACCGTCCTCATCGATGACTACACTGTCTAACCGATCATTGCTATCCAAATAACCCATAAACAGTTTGTTACCTCTAATACATATCTCGCCGTCTTGATTAGCACCCAATGCCTGACCGGTAGACAAATCGATAATCTTGAGCTGACATCCCGGTGCCACTTGACCCGCATTACCCGAAACAAACTCATCATTACTGTTGTCAAATGCATTGCCAATGGTTACCCAAAAATACTCAGTCATAGCGTATTCTGTTATGATATTAGATAATAATAATAAACTATAGATTATTATAATTTAAGTAAATAATCAAAAAAAAAATTAATTTTTGAATAAATTAAGATAAAAATTAATTTAATTTATTTATGTTATACTTAAATCTATTAGTTATATTCTACTTAAAAACAATAATAATAATAATGTTTCCACAAGTGGTTACAAATAGATATTCAGTCATACCGTATGCTGTTATGATTAGATATATTATATAAATATAACATAAATTATTATTATTATTTAAATTAGTTATCTAATATATTATTATTAATAATAATATTTTTGTTTGTTTATCAATTAATATTAACATATAATATAAATTTTATTAAAATTATTAATTTAGTTTATTTAATTTATATTAAATATATTTATAATTATATTGTAGATTTTCAATTTAACAAAATAAAATAAGAAAAAATAATATAAATTTTAAATCATATATTCATACTTTCAATGAATTTGATACCATATTTTTCGATAATTTGTTGGGCAATATGACCGGGAAAGGCGGCCCCACCGGTAATCATCAGCTGCAGACTCGACAGATCATAATTTTCGGCCAAATTGCCGTCAATCAGACTTCGGCCAAAATTGGAAAACAACGACAGTATTTGGATCCGATATCTTTCAATAGACTTGAACAGTAGATCGTCATCAAACTCGCCGATTATGACTAACTGTGCGCCCGATATCATTAACAACGGTATATATACTGTACCCGATATATGACCGAACGGATAGAGCATTGCGCATACAGTTTGCTTGTTTTTGGACGTGTTGTTGTTAATTGAGGACATGGAAAATGTTATCTCCTGTGCCGCACCAATGAACATACGGTGCGGTATCATTGCACACTTGGGTCGGCCACTACTACCCGACGTATGTATCAGAATCAATGGATCCGTATCAGGATTGACCTCAAAGTAGGGTATTTGCGGTAATTGTTGACCACTACGACTACCCTCGACTAACAACTGTCCATATGTTGTATGTTTGATATCCTGGTGTTGTTGTTGTAGTTCGCCATCAAATACGACAACAAGTTTTACGGGATTCCTGGTGTTACTGGTGTTGTTGTTAGCGTCAAAAACATGTTCAAACTTATGATAGTCTTGATTGGTTGTGACTATAATGTTAGTACCGGCGCTCAGCACCTCTTCATGAACTTCGTAGCTCTTGAATGTAGGACTCAATGGCATAAATGTTAGGCCCAATAGTTTAGCTGAAAACCGTAGGATTGACTGTTGAATAGAGTTTTGACCGGAAAATGCTATCCTATCCCGTTTGGTGACCCCATTGGCGATGAGAGCCATACCTATATTGTTTGCACGTGTTTTCAGATCGCCAATTGTTAATCGTTCATCAGTACGTGCGTCGATCTATTTGATTGTTTTTATTAAACATTTTCACCAAAAAAAAAATCAAAAAAAATTAAAATTAAATTTTGAAATTCTGACTATAGATTCGATTAGAGAACTATAATAATAATATATTGAATTTTTTTTTAATTAATAATCATATAATGTATCAAAATATCTCATCAGAAACATCGGTTAAAATGGCGGATAAATGAAAAAAAATTCAAAAAATCAATTTTTTTGAATGTATAACAAATATAAAATCTTTCCTGTAATGTCTACTGTCTTTTTATATTAATATAGAGTAGAAAATATATTATATTTGATACCCTACATGACTAAAATTGATTTTATTTTACATTTTGAGTCACTAGATACCCTACATGACTAAAATGAGGTTATTTTGTTATATTCTCATTTGATACCCTACATAATTAAAGTTGAGTTTATTTTGACATACTGTAATTTGATACCCTACATAACTAAAGTTGAGTTTATTTTTTGTCAGTTATCAAAGTAATAAATAAATTTATGTTTCATATTTAAAAATAAAATTTTAATTTGATAAATATTAAAATTAAAAATATAAATTAACTTACCAAACAAACTAGATCATCTGATAATTTATTTAGTTTGTCCCATAAATATGTGCCAACAATTTTGAATGGACTTTCAACAGGGATTTTATTTGAATATAAAATATTATTTTTAATCGGCATAATTGAATAGTTGAGTTTTTATTCTAATTATTTTTACAAAAAATTAAATATTATTTATTTACTTTTGTAACTTAACTTTTGTAAAAAAAAATTATTTAAATATATTTTAGCAATAGTTTGGCTGTTTGTAAGAATTTTTAAATGAATATATATATATATTTAATTAGTTTATAACACATATACTCACTTATTTATTATATAACTTTATAATATATTATATAAGTTTATATGATATTATTTAAATTTATATTATAATTAAAAAAAATTAGTGCCAATTCATTTAATAACTAAATCAATTACTTAATAATTTTTTAAATATAAATTTTGCTGTATTACACAAATACAAAATAATTTATTGATTTGCAATGTAAACACACTTAACATTAATCACAAAAAAATATTATTGTCAGTCATAATGAGTTTACGTTACATTTTATTTGTAAATTAAAATAAAACTATTTAATTTTTGCTAATTATTTAGTTTAGCATAATAATTTAATATCAATTATTATACTAATAATTATGACATGTGCATTGTATATGCGTGGATGTATTACAACCAGGGTTTTAAGTAAATAAATGCCTGCCCTGGCAATGCCCAAATAGATGCCATAGATGCCTGGCATTTTGGGCATCTATTTTATTTGCATGTCACATTAAATTGCCAAAAAGCAACTGTATTTATAAAAATAATGTAATTTACTTTTTTTTAGCGTGTTAATTAAATTTACAATTAATATACTTATTTCCAATGATATTACCTTTATATTAAAGATATTACAAAACAAATATATAGATAAAACAATGTTTTATAAATAAATAATATAAAATCATAGTAATAGGTGTCATCACCTGAAAATAGATGCACAGGGCATGGCAGAGGCAGGGCAGGCATTTGGCAAAATTGGCATTTATTGTTTATGTCTGCCACATTTAAAACCCTGATTACAACTCATTTGTGTCACGAAAAACTGATGCTTTTATACAGCTATGCATATGTGAAGTACTTAAACAATAATTTATATACAATTAATTAAGTGATTAGTCAATTGTTTGTATATTGAAAATTGATAGTTTTAAAACGTGTTTTAATTTAATTTTTAAAATAAACATTAGTATTAAATGCTATTATTTAAAGTAATGTTTTTTTTTGTGTGTGGTTATTTACTTTATTAAAATAACCTAACAATAACCGTATAATTTGAGATACAAATTAATAAAATTTGAAATAATTCCCAATTAGTAATTGGAAATAGCGATAAACAATAGAAACCAATTGTCGGTCCACTCAGTCGTCCGATAAATGTTTCGCATTTCAAGCGCTGACCTAACGTCAAGTGCCGACCCTTACGACGATTATTAGCTAACAGTGAAAACATTATGGCATACGGTTTGTGTGCTTTGGCCGGTACTTTACCGCACAGATGGCCAATCAGTAAACCAGTTAACATTAATAATAGCGTTATTGAAAGCATTATAATCCTTAATAATTGACTGGACTGGCGATGACTGCTCTCATAGATTAGTAACAGTCCGACAGTTGTGCCAAAAATATAAATAACAAATATTGCTTTTGATAGTAAATGGTTAGTCCTATCGATCAGCACAGTTAGCTTATTGTGTTTATCAATAGTTGACAATAGTTTTTTGGATCTATTTATTTGTAAGGATTTGTGACAATGAATTTTTTGGTTTAGTAATTGTTTGTTTAATATGGAAAACATATCGTCCAATAAAATACCATAAACTATAGCGCATACTATCAATACATACATATAGTTTAAACCATTAATTAGATCGATGGCAGTGATTAACATTGAGATAATAATATTGGTTAGATTATAGTGTAGGTGCCGATCATAGTAGGCCATAATCAATGGGACAGTTTGAAATAAGTATAGACAACAAAATATTGACCAATTAATGTATTTATTGGGAAATGTTATAACAATTAGATAGTATAATAGTTTTTCAAATATATTAATGCTATTCAAATGTGTTTTATATTTGAATATATTGACAAAATTGTTGATTAGTTGATTGAAATAATTGATTTCAACCAATTCATACCATAAACATATATACGATATCATTATTATAGTTAATTGTATTAAAACAAATAATGTTAGACTCAATTGTGAATTTCCGTACAGATATGTTGGATCGCATAGCAAACGGTTAAGCCATTGATAATCATAATTTGTAACACCATTGTTATCATCAGTTTCATAGCCATTATTATTAATAGCTCTGTTGGCTATATATAAACCGATTGTACGACAAATAGATAAAATTGAATTAATTTTTAACAATAAACTAATTACCAAATATTTGTTATCAACAATGCGATAGCAATTTATTATATACCGATTGTGTAACCATTTAACCAGTTTATGGGCAAAACGTTTATTATAATAATTGCTCATGGTTAATTATTTTAGTTAACATTAGTAACCATTTAGTTAACAAATATTTAGAAACATATAGCACTAAAAATTTATATGAAATGTCTAACTATTATATAATAAAAGTTCATTTAAAATAGTTTAATAAATAATTATTACAAAATATAATATTTTAAGATATATTTATTTGCATAAATCAAATCATTTTTACTAAATCTTAAATCATGCAAACATCTCATTAAAATCATTATATTTAAATATTTAAGAAAAACAATGTTAATAACTTATCAATGTTAAGTTCAATTAACGTAAAAAGTTATTATAATATTTAAATTAAAATAATAGTTTAATGAATCATTAAAAGTAAAGTTATTATTTTTATGTATATTTAGTCAGAAAACTAAATTATTTTTTTACTAAAGTTATTAACATATTAACTATTTATATGTGAATTCTATTTATTTAATATATTATAAGTGCATATAATTTATTATTATTTGATACAATATTTAAGAATCTTTATTAACAAAATTACTAATATTATAATATTTTGTAATAAATATATGCAAATTAATGTTTATCTAGAAATTCAATAAATTTATTATATACTGCATTATTTAATGCAAGGGAAGTGGGGTTATCACGGGTCTATTTTATATGTGAACACTATGAGTGTCCACTAACCCGTGATGTAAACCCTACTATTACTTAAAGATTAAGCCCTTACTTTGCCCTGCACGTACCAGCATTATTAACTGTAACGGTATGTGGCTTAAGGAGCGAGCGGATCTCCTATCACTGGTTGTGTACAAAGCTATATGTGTTGATTTGTGTATTTAGTCGACCGACTGTTTTAGTTTATGCTGTTTCTTGCATAAACTATCCGTATAATACTACCGTACGGATATCCAACTGATTGGTACAAAGTCTAGTTTTAAGGTCTGTTTAGTAAACATGTTTTCCTTGATATCTCCATAACTACTTGTCATACTGGTCTCCAACAAGTACCATTGGTATCAGTACATAAAACCCGATTTCCAGATCTCGATGACCTTGACCTTGTATAGGTGACCTTGACCTTGGACATGTGACCTTGACCTTGGACGTGTGACCTTGACCTTGGACGAGTGACCTTGACCTTGGACATGTGACCTTGACCTCTGACCTCTGACCTCTGACCTCTGACCTCCTCTGACCTCTGACCTCTGACCTCTGACCTCTGACCTCTGACCTCTGACCTCCTCTGACCTTCGACCTTCGACCTTGGTCAGTGGACCAGGTGGTCAGTATAACAGTTGACCAGTTTGTCTTGTGACTTATTACTATATCTGAGTTAACCTATCATAGCGCTTACTTTTGCATAGCTTATAATAGGTTACTCAATGATAAGGTTTACTCAACGTCATCACGTGTCAACACTTGTCTTTGGTCGGACCAGTCAGATCCTACCGTGTAGCGGACACAGTACCGGAGTTCCCTTCTATATAGTATTCGCTTACGTAATAAGTGGACGACTCCCATCGACGCGGCGTTCGATTGCTATCCTTTATGTTAACTGTATCCTATAGGACTGTTGAGCCTGTAGGACCAATGGGCCTGTAGTGAAGCCATATGTGATCCATAATACCATCCATGACGTAATCCATGGTGTACTTCCATGACTCAATCGATAATGTTATCCATGATGTAATCTTTCTTGCGGTCAGCTTTCATCAGTATAACATCGATAGTGTAATCCATGACGCAATCCAAGACCACCAGCCGCGACGAGTAAGTAATACACACAAAGTAATATGCAAATACTTTTATTTCATCTTATAAACAGTTATACATTGTAGTACTCCCAGAGAAACTCCGAAGAGATCTCCGAAGAGAACTGAGAACTGATCTCAGAAGAGAACCCACTTTGGTGTCTGAAAGACACCTCTATTTATACTAAAGTGTACGTGAGAAATAATCAGGTCGTATTGAGTCAGCTTTAATCCCTGGGCGTAAACTATTCATTTTTCTGTATAACATTTCAATACATTATTTTAACTGTGAAATACAGAGTAAAAATAAAATAAAACTTTGCTTAAAAGTAGGAGTTTACTACTCACTGTTCTGTATAACATTTCAATGCATTATTTTAACAGTGAAATACTAAATAAAAATAAAACAAAACTTTGCTTAAAAGTAGGTGTTTACTATTCACTTTTCTGTAAAACACTTAAATACATTTTTAAAAGTGAATTCTAGATTTTAGTATTAAGCAAACATTGGTTTGCAAATATAATTAATTAAATAAAAATAAAACTAAGCGTTGTGTTAAATTCACTTTAGTAAATTTAAACACAAACAAAAATCACTTTTGTATTGAAATAATTATAGCTTTAAAACATTAATCAGTATATCATTGCAATGGCACTGACTACTTATAACACTTCCGCCCCTTCAAGTCTGCATCTGTCCTCAGATGCGTAATTAAGAAATTACGTCTGGTTCATAACTACCCCTCATGTACACAATAGTTTACAATTAATTTTTATAAACTAATTACAAATTTCAAAATTTCAAGCATTACATAAATAAATTTAAGCTATTTTAATTAATGACGTACAATCTGTCCGTTTGTTTGTTATCGTCTTTTTCATTATTCATTTTATTTGTAATTTCTAGTCAACATCTTCATACCCATTATCAACCAATATAATATTCGATTTCTTACTCAGCTTCGTATCGGTTTATTCATTTTATAATAAACCAACTATATTTGATAAATTCACCAATGTCATCTTGTTTTTTCTTATTTATAATAAACTTGTTTTTCATAGGATTCCTTAAATTATGCTTCAATCAGTTTATAAAAGTGGACTATGTTGATAAATTATTTTGTAGTGGTCTTCGTATCGTTATCCATAATAAATCGACTCTATATTCGGTATTTAATACCAATTTCTTTCGATTGCGAATGTCTTGAAACAATATTGCAGTCATCTTCAAGTCATCGATTATTACATATTCACCAGTTTATTTTTCAGAATTTATTATAATTATAAAATCTTTATCCACTTATTTTACGAAATTAATTAATTTTTAAGTTTCAATTAACATGTATACTTGGATTATCCAACTTTTCATTTCATTTGCTTTAAATGGTTTAGCCAAATAACAGAAATCATCTGTAATACGATTTTTAATTAACCGTTGGCTTCTTGTGCTTGATTCTTGACCCATATCTGCCAAGGTTGTCGTTTGGTTGACCATTATTATTTATTATTTCTTTATAACATTTATTAATTAACAACTAATGTTAACAATTATCTCTTTCTCTATCTTTAAATTTAATTATTAAAAATCTAAATATAAATTTTACTAATGACGTTATAGTTTTAACAAATCAAATGGTTTAAATTGCGTACGATTATACATTTTAATAGGCCTATAAATGTTCTAATGTACGAATTCTTTAACTTATGATTCCTATAACAAATTCATTTATTAAAATCTTTTTTACTCATCTTATATAACTTAGAATTCTAAATAGTGATCACTTGTTTATTCCCATTATATCTCATTGAATTGCCTCTATCGGCGTTCTATTCATCTTAATGTACTGTAATTTCATTGCAAAGCACGTCGAGTGACATAATTAATTAATTTTCTTATTTATCATCATCATGGTTTCTAAGTCATGTGAAATCTATATCTCATTGAATTGCCTCTATCGGCGATCTTTTCTTCTTAATGTTTTGCTATTCCATTTTAAGTCTCGTCGATCGACACAATTATATTCATAATTGTCATCTTCAAGTTGTCAATGTCAAATTAAATTTAAGTCTCATTGAATTGCCTCTATCGGCGATCTATTCTTCTCAATTATTTGTAATTGCATTGTAAAACTCGTCGATCGACACAATTAAATTTTTTCTTAATTGTCATCTCAGTCGTGTACAAATTTGCCGCTTCTTAATCATGTATGGGCCTATCAATTGGTTCCATAAATAGGTACTAAGACCTTACTCCGAAGGATTGTGTAGAGACACCAAATCTACTCCTTGTGTGTAACATCGCGATGTCAGCGCTATAACGGGATTTATCATCGTTAAACGCATTCATTATTTTTCTTTGAACCAAATCTCTTCCATCCTCCAAATAATAATACCAAAAGCAAATACACGCGGACTTTATAAAAATACGTTTATTGGTACTAGTCTTCACATCCATATATCGATAAAATTGCGATGTACAGTTTCAAATTTTCTCCGCAAATTTATTTTACTGTTGATTATATGGTGTATGCAAATGGAGGATCTAAGATTTCTTATGAAATCTTCAATGAAGTATCTGACCAACTGTATTATCGTTATGGCGCCATATCACGTCAGAACTTCATCAACAAACCATTTTCTATAATAGGTTTGTACGCTTTCTCACTATGTCTTCATTTTTATAAATTAGGTCAATCAATTTTCATTTTTGAAATTCCATTTCGAAGCGACGGCCCAAATTATCTACTTCGATTATTTCAAATAAATTAATGGTATCAATCAGCTGCAGCATTTCTTCATTTAACTGACATGACTCAGTTATTTAATAACTTATGATTGACTACACAGTGAGTTCAAAAATTCTTTAATTTTATCTCTTTCTAAATCCTAATTGAGTTCCGGATTACTCATTGTCATGTTAGTCTTCTAGGATTTGTCTTTTAAAATCTCCTAATAATCATGATTATCTTCTTCTATTAAATCTCGTCTGATGAAACTTCTTTTATTTCTCTTTTGAATCCCATTCATTGTATTTTGAATGTTTTTTCGTGTTTTGATCCCCAAAGAAATGTAATACCTTTCTTTGTTAATGCTGTATAATGTTTAGCTTTTTTCTTTAATGTTAGTTTTTCTTCACGTATCTTAGTATCTAATATGTCAGCAGATATTCATTATGGTTTTCATGTGTGCCAAAATCTGTTGTCTGAACCATTTCGATATGCCAGTAACCCCAAGTCACATCAAGTGTTTTAAAATAACGAGCGCCTTAAGGCGGTCTAACACTTCAGTGATTCGTCATCCGCAATTTGTCATCTATAGCAATATCGTTGTCTTCTATAATTTATGCTTAATTGTTCTCCACCGTCTTTCTATGATACCATAATAACCAGGAAAGCATATTGGCTATTCTTAATTTTACGTCCTTTGCCTTCTCTCGAATCATTTTTACAATGACGTCGTATTCATTTTAATGTCGGCGGTAAGGACTGAGTCAAATTGCGAAACCGTAATAATCTTGTGCTTAACAACTAGAATTCTTCAAATGTCTGTGTCGTGCTGTGTGAAAACACGTCTATGTTTACATAATGCGAGCGGTAACGTTACGACTGCTGAAGTTTACAGTTAAACCAAGTCGTATACCAACATCAAGTCCAAATAAGAGCAGGTCCAAATTAACTAGTACGTGAAATGTAGTTTGCTTTGATGTACCAGTAGATGGCTTCGTAGCATTCGTGTTTACATTTACTATTCTCATGACAAGTTGTATGGTATCGTTATTGTCAGCCATTATTAAAATAATTACTTATGTTTTAACGTAGTGTGGTTGTTAGGTGTTGGCTTCATCTTGATGCTCATGCGTTTAAATGAGCGTTGAGTACATAAAATGGTTTATCAGTTCAGTATAATGTATTGAATATAAGCAGTGATACATGTATACACAGCGCTATCGGCCACTACAATAGAGTTCTATAGTTTATGATTACTTTGCTTTGTATTTTGGGAGTGCAATAGAACTATGCCTCACGTCCCATAGACTAGCGTTTTGTCATAAACTATGTGTCCGATAACATACGTGAATGTATAACCGATATACCAAATGTATAGCTATACTGATTTAACCAAATTATGTAAACGGTTTAAAAATTACCAATGTGCTTTAATCAGTATATTCGATCCACGACGAAAGGTTGAAGTTCAATGTATGTATATACCAGCTACGCCCAAAGCCATATGGCTCGGACTCAGCGCCAGTCTGGTTATGTTAATCTCTTTTATTCAAATTCTTTAGTACTGTCACCAAATGCGAGTGACTTTTGGTTTATACGTCTCTAGTAATTACGTATTATTCGGATATTTGGTTAGTTCATTTCAGTAGTTTGTATAACATATCGGTGAATCCATAAATTTGTATTTTGTGGAAATTTGCATCCTCCACTGCTTCCACCAAATGTAAGCAACATTAGGTTAAAACGTATTTTGTTTCTTTTAGGATTTCGTATCCTCCAACGATGTAACCAAGTGTAAGGAACATGTGGTTAAGCGTGTTGTGTTTTTTTTGTGGAATATCGCATCCCACCATCGCTGAAACCAAATGTAAGGGACATTTGGTATATACGTATTGTTTCTTTTGGGTATTCGAAATCCTCCAACGCTGCCACCAAATGCAAGGGAAGTGGGGTTATCACGGGTCTATTTTATATGTGAACACTATGAGTGTCCACTAACCCGTGATGTAAACCCTACTATTACTTAAAGATTAAGCCCTTACTTTGCCCTGCACGTACCAGCATTATTAACTGTAACGGTATGTGGCTTAAGGAGCGAGCGGATCTCCTATCACTGGTTGTGTACAAAGCTATATGTGTTGATTTGTGTATTTAGTCGACCGACTGTTTTAGTTTATGCTGTTTCTTGCATAAACTATCCGTATAATACTACCGTACGGATATCCAACTGATTGGTACAAAGTCTAGTTTTAAGGTCTGTTTAGTAAACATGTTTTCCTTGATATCTCCATAACTACTTGTCATACTGGTCTCCAACAAGTACCATTGGTATCAGTACATAAAACCCGATTTCCAGATCTCGATGACCTTGACCTTGTATAGGTGACCTTGACCTTGGACATGTGACCTTGACCTTGGACGTGTGACCTTGACCTTGGACGAGTGACCTTGACCTTGGACATGTGACCTTGACCTCTGACCTCTGACCTCTGACCTCTGACCTCTGACCTCTGACCTCTGACCTCTGACCTCTGACCTCTGACCTCTGACCTCTGACCTTCGACCTTCGACCTTGGTCAGTGGACCAGGTGGTCAGTATAACAGTTGACCAGTTTGTCTTGTGACTTATTACTATATCTGAGTTAACCTATCATAGCGCTTACTTTTGCATAGCTTATAATAGGTTACTCAATGATAAGGTTTACTCAACGTCATCACGTGTCAACACTTGTCTTTGGTCGGACCAGTCAGATCCTACCGTGTAGCGGACACAGTACCGGAGTTCCCTTCTATATAGTATTCGCTTACGTAATAAGTGGACGACTCCCATCGACGCGGCGTTCGATTGCTATCCTTTATGTTAACTGTATCCTATAGGACTGTTGAGCCTGTAGGACCAATGGGCCTGTAGTGAAGCCATATGTGATCCATAATACCATCCATGACGTAATCCATGGTGTACTTCCATGACTCAATCGATAATGTTATCCATGATGTAATCTTTCTTGCGGTCAGCTTTCATCAGTATAACATCGATAGTGTAATCCATGACGCAATCCAAGACCACCAGCCGCGACGAGTAAGTAATACACACAAAGTAATATGCAAATACTTTTATTTCATCTTATAAACAGTTATACATTGTAGTACTCCCAGAGAAACTCCGAAGAGATCTCCGAAGAGAACTGAGAACTGATCTCAGAAGAGAACCCACTTTGGTGTCTGAAAGACACCTCTATTTATACTAAAGTGTACGTGAGAAATAATCAGGTCGTATTGAGTCAGCTTTAATCCCTGGGCGTAAACTATTCATTTTTCTGTATAACATTTCAATACATTATTTTAACTGTGAAATACAGAGTAAAAATAAAATAAAACTTTGCTTAAAAGTAGGAGTTTACTACTCACTGTTCTGTATAACATTTCAATGCATTATTTTAACAGTGAAATACTAAATAAAAATAAAACAAAACTTTGCTTAAAAGTAGGTGTTTACTATTCACTTTTCTGTAAAACACTTAAATACATTTTTAAAAGTGAATTCTAGATTTTAGTATTAAGCAAACATTGGTTTGCAAATATAATTAATTAAATAAAAATAAAACTAAGCGTTGTGTTAAATTCACTTTAGTAAATTTAAACACAAACAAAAATCACTTTTGTATTGAAATAATTATAGCTTTAAAACATTAATCAGTATATCATTGCAATGGCACTGACAGTCAATTAATTAATTAATTAAAAATTGTTTTCCTTTAAAAAGTTAATTATATATTGTATATTAATATCAATGGTGGAGAAAGAGGGAGGGGTGTAGGATCTTACCCCACCCCCTTGAAACAAAAAATGTTATTATTATTTATATAACTATTTGAACTTTTTATTGTGCAATACTGTAATAATATTATTATTATCCAAGTTTTATTTTTCACTATAACTTATTAATAGTTAAATTTAATAATATTATATTACATTTGAATATAAATATTGCAAAAAAAAAATATTATAAGCTAATCAATTATAAAAGTAAATGATATTTTTGCATGTTTAGTTTAGTAAATATGTAATTATTTATGTGAAATATAAGTAATTAAAAGAAATCATATAATATATTCTCTAATTATTTTAGTATAATATTTTAATTTATATATTATTTAATAAAAAAATAGATAATAAAAATCTAATAAGTTGTAAAAAACAGTTTAATTAAATAATTATATCTCACTAAATGATACAAACAAATAAACAATTAACCATGAGCAATTATTATAATAAACTATTTGCCGATAAACTGGTTCAATGGTTACACAATCGTTATATAATAAATTGCAATCGTATTGTTGATGACAAATACTATTTGACAATTAATTTGTTAATTAAAATTAACTCAATTATCTGTATTAGTCGTACAATTGGTTTATATATAGGCAACAGATATAATAAAAATAATAATATGTATGAAACTCATGATAACAAACATAATTATGACTATCAATGGCTGAACCGTTTGCTATGCGATCCAACATATCTGTACGGAAACACACAATTGACTCTAACATTTGAATTCATACTTCAATTCACACATATTATCGGCTCGTTTACTATGTTATGGTATGAATTGTTTGAAACAAATTTTAAATTACTAATCAATGATTTAGTTAATCTATGCAAATATAAAACACGTTTGAATAATATTAATATATTTGAAAAGCTATTCTACTATTTAATTGTTATCAGATTTCCAGATAAATACTTATTTTGGTCAGTATTTTGTTTTCTAAAGTTAGTTCACAGTTTGCCATTGATTATAGCATACTATGATCGGAACCTAAACTACAATCCAATCAATATAATCATATGTATGTTTACCACTGCTATCGAACTATTCAATGCATTAAACTATATGTATTTAATAGCAGTTTGTGCCATAATTTATGGCATTATATTTGATGATAAGTTTAACAAATTAAACAAACAATTTGTTCAGTTAATTGACCAACAAATTCAATATAACAGATCATTACCGACAATAAATTGTTTGCGACTACAGTCCACTATTAGCAGACACATTAAGCTAACAGTGCTAATCAATAGATTCAACCGACCCCTATCTAAAGCAATATTTCTATTATATACTTTGGGCACAACTGCTGCACTATTACTACTCTATGAGACACATCATCGCCAGTCCAGTCTATTATTTAAGACATTAATGATTTTATTAGTACTATTTGTTATGATAAATGGTTTACTGGTTTGCTATCTGTGCGGTAAAATTCCGGCCAAAGCCCACAAACCGTATGCCATAATGTTTTCACTGTTAGCTAATAATCGTTGTAAGGATCGGGACTTGACGTTAAGTCAACGCTTGAAATGCGAAACATTTATCGGACAACTGAGTGGACCGACAATTGGTTTTTATTGTTTATCGATATTTCCGGTCACTAATTGGGAAATGTTTCAATTAATTTTTATTTGTAGCTCAAATTATTTGTTTATTATGGGTTTATTTTAATATATAAAAAAAGTATACATAAAACAACATAAAATCAAGTTTTAGGGTAATTCCTCAGTAGTTTTTTAATTGCAAAAGCTCTCTATTTTCACTGTTCTCTGGGAATTCCCAGGGAATCTATTGCCTTGTGATACAAACCTATTTAACTCTAAATAACTAATTATTAGATTTTAATAACAAATTTTGTATTAAACTGGTTATTGATTGTATTGATTGATTGATTAGATAGTATCACTAAATTCATCTGAAATCAAATTTATTTTCAAAAAATACTTCAAATTAAATTTTATGGTTAATTGTTATAATTTATTGTGAATAATAAGTTTGAAAAACAATTAAATATTACTATTACTACTAATATTTTATTGATTTATATGTAATTAAATATATTATTCATTATATTTATATCATTTTCTTAAATATTATATAATAATAAACAAAAATCCCACAATAAAAAAATTGACACTAATTAAGATAGCATTATACAGTAGTTGTTGTTAATAAATAATAATAATTATCAAAATTGTTTTAATTAATATCTAAATATATAATATTAATAGTAAATTTGCATGTTTAGTTTAGTAAAAATAATAATTTAAGTATAATAAGTAAGTTATTTATTAAAATATTACAATTATATTAAACGTGAATTAATAATTCTAATAAGTTTGCTATAAAATTTAATTATATACTTAGTTTAAACAATTTGTAAAATCAAGTTTAGAAACATTGATATACAGCAATAATATATAATTAGCTAAAAAATTATTTAGTAATAACAATTATTTTCAAAAAATAAATATGAGAAATTATTATAATAAACGTTTTACAGATAAATTGGTTAAGTGGTTACGCAATCGTTATATAATAAATTGCGATCGTATTGTTGATAAAAAATATTTAGCAATTAGTTTATTAATTAAAATTAACATAATTATGACTATCAATGGCTGAACCGTTTGCTATGCGATCCAACATATCTGTACGGAAACACACAATTGACTCTAACATTTGAATTCATACTTCAATTCACACATATTATCGGCTCGTTTACTATGTTATGGTATGAATTGTTTGAAACAAATTTTAAATTACTAATCAATGATTTAGTTAATCTATGCAAATATAAAACACGTTTGAATAATATTAATATATTTGAAAAGCTATTCTACTATTTAATTGTTATCAGATTTCCAGATAAATACTTATTTTGGTCAGTATTTTGTTATCTGAATTTAGTTCACAGTTTGCCATTGATATTGGCCTACTATGATCTACACCTACACTATAATGCACTCAATATTATTATATGTATGTTAGTTATGGCCATCGATTTATTCAATGCATTAAACTATATTTATATTTTAATAGTTTTTGCTATAATCTATGGTATTATATTGGATGATAAGTTTAACAAATTAAACAACAAATTTCAGTTAATTAAACAACAAATTCAATCTAATAGATCATTACTACCATTAAATAGTGTACAACTATTGTCTAGTATTTACAGACACAATAAGCTAACAGTGCTGATCAATAGATTCAACCGTCCCCTATCAAAGGGAATATTTCTATTATATACTTTGGGTACGACTGCCGTACTATTACTACTTTATGAGACACATCATCGCCAGTCCAGTCAATTGTTTAAGACTATAATGATTTTACTATTGCTATTAGTTATGGGATTTGGTTTACTTGTTGGCCATTTGTGCGGTAAAGTGCCGGCCAATGCCCACAAACCGTATGCAATAATGTTTTCACTGTTAGCTAATAATCGTCGTAAGGGTCGACACTTGACATTAGGTCAGCGCTTGAAATGCGAAACATTTATCGGACGACTGAGTGGACCGACAATTGGTTTCTATTGTTTATCGCTATTTCCTGTTACTAATTGGCAAATGTTACAAATAATAATAATATGTTTTGTCAATTATTTATTTATTACTGGTTTATTTTAACATAATTTTATTTATATAAAAAAACAATTTATTAATGTTAAATGAAATACAATTTTTAATTTATCAAGTTATATTTTGCTTATAATTTAACTAATATATAAATTGTTATATACATTTATATAGATATAAAACAACTAAATTTTTTATGTTAATTAAGTTAAAATATATTATTATAAATGTTAAGCAATAGGAAAGAGTATTTTATAACTTTAAAAAAATAATTAACTAAAAAAATCTATTATTATTATTAGTGATGTTTAAATTAAAATTTCATAATAAAATACAGCTGTAATTTATTAACATATATGCATTACAAATGTCATAATTTATTATTTTTAATTGAAATTTTTAAATATTTCAACACAAATATTATATTATCTAATGTCTAATGTTGTTATTATTACATAAGTATTATCGTATTTATTTGAATTATGTTTTTCTAAATAGTTGAATATAAATTATTAATTACATATTTAAATGTTTAATATTTCATATGAATAAAAATAAAAATTACTATTTATTAAATTTATACGCTTTTAGATTAATAATGCAATCAATAATTTTAATAACATGATATACAATTTGTTTTTGTTATAATAAAACATTTATTGGTCAATATTTAGTTATAAATTTTGAGTTTCCGTACGGATAGGTTGGATCGCATAGCAAACGGATCAACCATTGATGACAAACGTTATTATTATTATTAGAGTTATACGCTATATATAAACCAATTGCCCGACAAATACAGATAAATGAATTAATTTTGATTAATAAACTAATTGCTAAATATTTTTTATCAACAATACGATCGCAATTTATTATATAATGATTGTGTAACCATTTAACCAATTTATCTGCAAAATGTTTATTATAATAATTGCTCATACTTTTGAAAATAATTTTTATTACTAATTTTTTTTAGTTATAAAATATTACTGCTGTATCAATGTTTCTAAACTAGATATTTTACAAATTATTTAAACTAAGTATATAATTAAGTTTTATAGAAAACTTATTAGACTTGCAGTTAGTATTTTTCAATTAATATAAATATAAAATATTTTAATAAATAACTTACATAAGAAATTTCATTTTTACTAAACTAAGCATGCAAACTTATTATTAATATTATATATTTAGATTACAAGTACTATACTATTTACAATATATTACAATAATAATGATTTTTTAAACAATATATTATAACGTAAAAACTATAACTATATTATACAAATCATAATACTCTACTTTATAATAATTATAATTATATTATAACTAAATTATAAAACTACATATAAATTAAGTTTTATCAAATGTTTTTTTAGTACATAATAGCTTTAATGAAATATGTTGGCGCTGATAATAATAAATGTATTTATTGGGAAATGTTTTAACAATTAGATATATTAAACCAGCTTTTCAATTAGATTAATGATAAATTCAAACTTGTTTTTATATCAATATATTAACATTGGATTAATTTATTGAACTAATTTTGACTAATTGACAGATAATAATAGTTATTAAATTATTCATATGAATTAATTACCATTTTATACTAAGCTAAACATGCAAATAGATCATCAAATATATTATTTACATACATTGTTAATGCATCAATAGATGCATTTAATATTTACACAATTAAAATAAAATTACTATTATAATTAAATTAATATAACAATTATTATTTATGTCAGTTGACCACTAATACTCCCACCCTTAGAACAACAAAAAATTTGATTTACCCAGGTTAAAATAAACCCATTATAAACATATAATTAGAGCTACAAATCAATATTAACTGAAATAATTCCCAATTAGTGATCGGAAATAGCGATAAACAATAGAAACCAATTGTCGGTCCACTCAGTCGTCCGATAAATGTTTCGCATTTCAAGCGCTGACCTAATGTCAAGTGCCGATCATTACGAGGATTATTAGATAACAGTGAAAACATTATAGCGTACGGCTTGTGGGCTTTGGCCGGTAATTTTCCGCCAAAATAACTCAACATTAAATGCATTGCCAATATTATTAGTGATAGTAAAATCATTACTGTCTTAAATAATTGACTGGACTGGCGATGATGTGTCTCATAAAGTAATAATAGTGTAGCAGTTGTGCCGAAAATATATATAAGAAATATTCCCTTAGAAGCTAAACGATTAAACCTATCGATCAGCACAGTTAGCTTATTGTGTCTATCAATAGTAGACATTAATATTATTAATGGTGGTGACTGTAGTTTATTAATTTGTAAAATTTTTTTACATTGAATTTGTTTATTAATTAACAGAAATTGTTTGTTTAGCTCCGAAAGCGTATCAATTATTAAAATAATGGAAACTATAGAACAGATTACTAAATAATAAAAATAATTTATAGTATTGTATATTTCGATGGCATTTATTAATATAAAGATTATAATATTTAGTAAATTATAGTTTAGTTGACTATCAAAGTAACCCCATATTATTGGCAAATCAAAAGCTAAATTATAAAAACAAAATCCTAACCAATAAATGTATTTATTGGGAAATGTTATAACAATTAGATAGTATAATAGCTTTTCAAATACATTACTGCTATTCAAATGTGTTTTAGTTATGATTAATTGGACCAAATCATTAATATATTGTTTAATGTAATTGCTATCAAACAATTCATACCATAGTATTATAATCGATGCAATTGTTTGTAGCAATTGTGTGATAATGATTAATGTTAGACACAATTATGTGTTTCCGTACAGATATGTGGGATCGCATAGCAAACGGTTAAGCCATTGATAGTCATAATTGTCAACACCATTGTTAACATCAGTTTCATACACATTATTATCATTATGTTTGCCTACTTTATTATTAGAGTTATAAGCAATATATAAACAAATTGTACGACAAATACTTATAATTGAATTAATGTTTATTAATAAACTAATTGTCAAATAATATTTGTCATCAACAATACGATTGCCATTTATTATATAATGATTGTGTAACTATTTAACTAGTTTATTGCTAAAAATTTTATTATAATAATTGCTCATGGTGTTATTTTTTGTTTTACTGTTAGATTAATAGTATTAAAATTTATGACTAATTAGAA